>NC_133582.1:54304943-55504943 GCF_964106895.1 Numenius arquata | reverse complement strand
TGTAATAGTGGGCATTGTGGATGGCGCAGTGGTTGAAATGGGAGCACACACAGAGCTGATGGAGAAAAAGGAGCCACATTATTCACTTCCAACCTCACAGGTGTGTTTATTATTATTGCTATTATTGTTTGTATAATCATAGTATGCAGGATGATATTTCATGGATCAAATCCCCACTGAGCATAGTTTTACAGGTGGGAGCTGGAAATATGACCATGCACAGATGCATTTGTTACTCAGCAGTTTTATAAATGCTGCTTTCTTTCATGCAGCATAGTGAGTTTGTTTATTTGTGAATGTCTCAGATTATCTTTAAAAGACAGTTTAGCTGATGACTAATCTGCCATATGCTTTAAAGTGACACTTAAGTACAGATGCAGAAGCACCTAAGAGCCAGACCGTGGCCTCCAGTGGGAAAACCCTTTGGTGCTGTGCTGTCAGTGCTGCCAGGCACTGAGATATCTCCAAAATCAACTCACCTCCAAATAAGGACACACCTTTCCATAATTGCTCCTCTGCAATCTCGTGGCAGCAACTGTGCCTGTATTCCCAGATAGAAGCGTGGGTGAAGACTTCCACAGTTCAGAGTAGGCTATAAAGACAAGAGCACTAGCTTGGGCTGTAACTTTGGGCACTGGCTGTGCTGTTGGAGCCAAACCACAAATGAAAGCAATAGGAGGACACAAAAATCCCCAATGCTGCCAGGCAGCACCTTTTTGTGCAGATGTATTAACAGCTTAGACCGTTTTTCCCTTTCTGGTCTACTTCCAACAGCAAAATGAAAAGCACAGATGAAAGCATAGGAAAGGCAGAGGGAGACCACATACGGGCAGGTTCTCCACCATGACATCTAACCAGGGTTGAGCAATTGTCAACACTGACAGGCAGAAAAGAGCTGTCAGAACGATAGGAGAGACGAAGTCTTGACGTAGAATATTGTCAGTTCACATACCACTTGTAGAAGTATAACTTGAGACGCTCCTGCTTAACACAACCAAGTTGAAATGCACAGTAAAAGTAGTGGACTGGATTTCCAGGGGTGACTAAAGCACAATTTAAAAGCCGTGTTCTGGAAAATGTCTTTAAAACGTATACATATCTAACCCTGCCCAGGAATGCCATGTAAACAATTTGGTAGGTGTGGTTCTGCCAGAGCTGGGAGTACGCTGTGGCCAGGGAGTCTTTCAGGCATGCTACCTAGAATTAGCTAACCTAGCTATTTGTGTGGAGAGGAGGTGGCTGGAACTAGAAGGACTCACAAAGGAAATTACTGAAAAATTTTAAGGGTGAAATCTTGCCTTACCTGACCTTAAGTAGGGTTAAGTAAGGGTTAAACCTTGACCTTAAGTTAACCTTAAGTAAGGGTTAGACCTTGACCCTACTTGACCTGTCTACAGCCTTGTTGAACTGTAGACACTGACAAAGATGCACCCACAAATTGCAGCAGCCACCAAACACATTTCCTCGAGAGTTTGCCAAAGCATTCAAAAAGTGGAATTAAAAGTTGTCAGTACATGTCGGAATCTATTGTTTGCTTGCAAACTTTGCCATTTGAAGAGATGCTGAGTAATTACATCTGTCATTGTAGTTAATGGATGCTTGTAGGAATCTTTCAAAATTGCACAGAATTAACCTCTCTGAGGGAAAACAAATGTAGTTTTTCTAGGGCTTGAAACAACATGTTCACCCTTTTTTAGACAATGGACTTGTATGCAGATTCCTTAATGACTAAGGGAATTTTTATAACCTTATAACCTATAGTAATAGATTTGAGAAATGTAATTAATTTGATCAGATGAATAAATCTGAACCAGAATATCAGAGTACTTATGTGAAGGTACAAACAGAAACTACTTGACTTCTCACAGCCACAGTGAACAACACAATAAATTTGCGATTGAATTATTTTCTTGTCTTGTATTCTTTGAATTAGTTTGAATGAGTGATACTAGAGGAAATAAGGACCACAGAAGGACCTAAGGATGCATTCAGCATCAATGGCTTGAAACCCAATAGAGCAAATCAGAAATCATGCTCCATAATAATAAGATGAAGAAGAAGAAGCAACCACTCAAAAGGTATTGATTTACAGTGGCTAAATAGGTGCAGGGGCCTCACTGAATTCTAAAATACCTAGCATAAAGAGGGTAAACATTTGTCAGATGGTGGAGCTGTGGAATCTCCATCATTGGAGTCAAGCAGCAAGGCCCTGCGTGGCCGGCTCTGAGCTCAGGTTGAACCAGATGCCCTCCAGAAACCCCTCCCAACCGATGAGGTTCTGTGAATCTATGAATGCTAATAATAGCTCTTGCACATCACTTCCCCTTTCATATTGACATCACTTCTTCAGAATAACGCACCAAAACCTATTTCTGTAGCGGTCAGGAGGACAGTTTCCTTTTTCTAAAATTAGTGCCATGGATTCAGCACAGTTATTAAGCTGGCTTTTGTTGTTACCTGTGGTCCTGGAGGAGTGCTGTGGAATGGTTCAGGTCCGTTTCCTCACTCTCACCAACTACCTTCGTCTCTGCTGTTTCAGGATTCTTCTGTTTGATTCTTCCTGAATGTGCTGAAGACAACATTCAGATCAGTTTTCCTTTAGAAAATGGAAACAATTGCAATTTTAATTGTTTTAATTTCTTATTCCTGTTTTATAGGGCCGCAGTTTGAAGAGTGCTTGGTTCTTTGTTTTCCATCATGTTTGCTGAAACTGTAGGGATAAGCAGAGAAGTGATTTAAGTGATTTTTCTCCCCATAATTTATTGTAAAAATTAATTAATTGAAGTAACCTGGTCAGTATCTTTGGCAGTCTTTGATTATCCACATCACGGGAAAACATCACCTAGAATTGTTTCTTAAACTGATCCTTTATTAATAATTATTGCCATCACTTCTCTGATCTTTAATCCCCCCAATTTAAAAAGACTTTGGTTTCTAAAACATTCCTGAATGTGGTCATGCTTGGTTCAGGTAAAGAATGACTGAGTCCTAGTATTCAAAATCGTTGTTCTTGACATCATTTCTCCATGGGATAGTGATCCCTAACACTTTGGAAAGCTAGGCATTTACAAAGTATGCGGAATTAATGACTGAGCATTCACAATACATTTATTTGTAAAGAAATTTTCCCAGGAGTACACTTTGTTACGTCTCAGAAACCTTTTGCTTATTTTATTTACACCTACAGGTGAATCCTTGAAGTTTCTGACTCCCGATTCTTGTGCTTGCATTGCTAAGTTATGTCTTTTTCTATCATCCCCTGGTGCAAATTGAAGTATTTCTGAACAGAAATAGACTCATAGCCCCAACCTAAACTATTCTGTGATTCTGATCCAACCTCAAAGCAGAGCTGACTGTGAAGTTAGGTCAGGTTGCTCATGGTGTCCAGGTAAGTCTTGGATAGCCCCAGGGATGGTGACTCCACAGCCTCTCTGGGCAGCCTGTGTTAGTGCTTGGCCACCCCGCTGTGAAGAATAAACTCCTAATTTTCAGTCAGAATTTCCTTTCTGTAGCTAATGTCTTTTGCCCCTCATCCTTTTGCTGTGCAACGCAGAGAAGAACCTGGCTTCATCTTCTCTGTATCTTCCCAATACATAGTTGTAGACGTGAATTGTTACAGTTATTTTCTCCAAACTGAACAAACCCATTTCTCTCAGTATCTCGGTGGCTTCTCATACATGGTGTGCTCCAGATCCCTCTTTATCTTCATAGCCTTCTGCTGGACTCACTTCAGTACATCAATGGGGTTTTTTGTATCACAAAGCCCGGAATTAGACACAGTGCTCCTGGCATGGTCTCAGTTTCTGAATAGAGGAGAATAATCACTCCCTTCCACCTGCTGGCTACACTCCTTCACCAACAGCCCCCTGTGCTGTTGTTCTTCTTTGCTGCAAGGGCACACTGCTCATCATGTCCACCATGTTGTCCCCCAGGATCTTCAGCTACTTATAGAATAGCACTTATAGAATAAGGAAGACTGGTGAGAGAGTAGCCAGAATCTGAAAACTGTCCATAAACCAGTCTTACATTGGGCAATTAAAGTCAAGAAATCATACAAGCATATTCCAAAAAAAATATGTGCATAAAGAGTTTTTCTCTGTGTGGGTGAAATATGTAACCCTAGGTGTATGTTAAGTACATGTATTCAGTGTAGACAAGACTTAGATTTGTATAGCGGAAATATTCCTGACAGATCTAAGCAAACCTATAATGACCAAATATTTTAAAAAATGTTACATATAACTTTCTGTGGAATTATTCTACGTAAACAAAATCTGTTTCCAAAAGCTATATCCTAACTTCATCAGAACATCCTACCTTAATGCTCCTATCAGCAAGAGTGGATTTATTTTATTGATTAGCCTGTTAGAAAAAAAGTCAAGTTAATCTTAATATAAACTTTAAAAAATTTCCTCAATACTTGCTGTACGTGGTCTGGAAAAGTCCTTTTTATTTCCATTCTCATTTAATTTGTGCTTCCTTTTTAAGATTTCATCTAAATATTGATCTGTGAGAAACAATTTCCATAAAAGTACTATATATATGTTTAATTCAAATTGCAAGTTTCTGCATTTTTCTAATGAAGCAAACAGCCAAACCCTATTGCAGTGAACAGTTTGATATCATAAATATTTATCCAGCCCAGTGGTGATTTGTTATAGTGAGGTTAGACTGCGTCTTCAACACAAATTTATTTCCACAGTTGCAGTTGGAACTAACGAGGTCCATATTGTCACACTGATGGTGTTCTTTCAAAATGCACATTAAGTCCCAGTGACTTTTGCAGAGTCAACACAACTTACAACATGACTGCTCTGGGAAATTTTGCATTGAGTCTTCATTCTCATATCTGGAAATAATTGTTCATATAGCATTTTCCTCCCTTCCCTATCCCACCTTCAAGACTGTGACCAAGGACTGCGTAAAATTCATCAACTACAGTACTCTTTAGTGAGTTAGTAAATCAGTATTATTTTTTCTTTCCTTTTCGTTTTTTTTTTTAAATAAAGAATGATATTAGGGGACTCAGAATGAATCCAATATCTTTTCCATTACACTGGTGATATTGTACTAATCACTTAAATATTGCAGGTAATTCTTAGGTTTAATAGAATAGCTTGTCAAAGAAACAGTTTCTATTCATACCTCTTGTTTAAACTGTGATTGATTTATTGTTCACAGCCAAGGGATCGTGGTATGAGAGTGAAGAAGTGCTTGGCTATGCAACTGTTTTGATCCATTTTGGTATTTACCTGTAACACTTTATTCTTACAGGCTACTGCAATAATCTATATACAGCATGCAAAAATCATAGAGTGCCTACAAGTATAAAAGTGAAATATAGTATAAAAGTGAAATATAGTATGTACAGAATTATTTTCTTGTAAGGATTTCATTACAGAAAAGTGAGTGAAATTCTTAGATAGTCTGTTGCTAGGCACATTAATGAACACAAAATTTCTTTATTTTATTACAAAAAATAATAGGAAATATCTTGATTCACATTTCACTCTTGTCCAATTCAATTTTGTTGTATCAATTTCTACAGAGAAAAAAAAAATAATTAATACTTGAAGCATTTGTTAATTACCTGTCTTTTGGTGCACCTATCAGTTTCAGAGGAGAGCTTTGCGAAGTACATCCACAACTAAACATTAACTTCTCACACAATTTCCCAGACCAGTCATGGCACTATAATGCAGTGGGAATGGCGTTCAGCTTCCTTTTAATAATTGGCTCAACTAACCAAGCACGTTGCAGTAAGTGTTTGCATGTTTATCTCCAACACACATCGTACACATATATGTGCACAGAAAGTTTGCAAGAATCTCCTCTGTTTGGCCATCGTCTCCATTTCACTGATTAAGACACAAGACATTGTTTCTTATTTTTAGCAGTCATAACTCTGCCTGCCAAGAGCAAATGATTAATCAGGTCCTTAAAATGACTTAACAGCTGTAAATCAAGTAGTAATTTTAAGAAGCAGAGCTCATGGACAAAATAGCTGTTTCGTTTGCCAGGGAGCAGAAAGATATATTTAGTCACCTCTGGATGCTAAAATTGCCTCCCCGTCAGATCTTTTAGAAGGTCAAGCTGATTATTCCACAGGCCTTGTCTGCATGTTGCTCCTGAAAAATCTCACTGCCTCATGCATAGATTCCCATTTTTTCTCAGGATTCCCCAGTATCACAGTGACAAGTTTCTTTGAACCTGGCCCTTGCTTGGGAAAACAGGAGGTGTTTCCACACCTTGCTGGCTCCATGTCCTGAACTTAGTCCTTCACAAGCCTCTGAGATTTCTGTCACTGCCTGCTTTTCTTGTTGCTCCTCACATCCTTACTTCTGCCGGGTCCGTCAGCTAAGATCAATCAAGGAAATCTGGCTGAAAGCAATATTTTTTTTCCAGAATCACCCATATGTTTCCTCAGCTTGTATCCCAGCACTCATCATTATTTGGGGAGCTCAGTTCTCAGTGCCAGGTTCAGTATTTTATTTCACGGACGCTTTACTTAAAGCCATTTACAAGGTGTTCATGATACCCCAGTGGCATGTGTTTCCCTGGACAGGAATGACCATGCTTACAAATGTGGCTGGGGCAGCAATGTAGGCTGCAGACTCAGAACAACGAATGGCTGAAGTTGCAGAAGAAGTGTTCCTGTGTATCTACTGCCCAGCAGTATTTGCCGTAACTAAATCACCTGCTACGGATGGTTCTGGAAGTAGAAATTAAATCATCTTCTGGCTACTTTGCAACCAACTTCTATTTGAAAGGCCTGTTACTCCACCCAGTGGAGGCAATGGAGCATCTCTGTAGTCTTTAAGGTCAGGCCAATCTTTTCTGATTTCAAGAAAATAGGGATTCTGTGTTTCATGAGCTCTGCAATACTTTCACTGAAAAGTTTTTAGTAATGATTTTGAAATTATTTATTCAAAACTCTAGCGGAGTTCTTAGTTTTATCTAAAGCCTTTTTTTTCAGACCCTGTCAAAGTCTTTTGGACCACCGTGTTCCCTGGACAAGTGTAGTATGGACTGTAGTGACACAATGAAAGTACTCTCAACTGGAATCAACACCTGCATCAAAACAGCCTGCTCACTGTCATCATGAAGTTTAGGTTGGAGAAATATTTGAATAATGAAGCCTTTCCCAGATCTTCATTTTGCAGTTACCTTCACTCTACTCCAGCCTTGGAATCAACATTACCCAGACACCAACAGACCAACAGGCTATCTAGTTTCTCATTGTATCCCATAATTGATCTTCAACTGATCAGTAACTAAAAGTCAATCTGATATATAGGACCACCCAAAGCCCTTACACTAACACGCCATCGTTTTGAAAAGGCTAATTGCTGACCTCCTTTCCTTTCAGACTGCAGGTTGTAAGGCATAATAAGATTTATAGAGGGGGCAGAGCTCATAGGGGTAAAGAGGAGGTTCAGCGTATAGAACTTGAAGAAAATGCAAAATCCAGACTATCATTAGAGTCAGATACTGCCTTTACTAAGAATGCAAAGGTCAACTTTTTAAAGCAAGTCTGTAACTGCATCTATAATACCTCCAAGAATGAAAATTGGCTAGAAAAATACCATGGAATAATTCTGTAGCAAATATAAATCAGCATAGTTTGACTGAAGTCAGTGGAGCTATGCCAGTTTACAATAGGTTAAGATCTGGCCTCCGATGGACATTTGCATGCATAAATCAAGTAATTGCATGCACAAACTGATAGTTAATGTGATTTGTATGTGTAAGTGTTCACATCAATTAGCAGGAGCACTATTGAACTAATGCATGTGGTGGTTTTTTCATGTGCAAACAGATGCACTTGCAACCACTGAAGATTTTGTTAATAATAATGTGGGAAGGAGAGAAGAGGCCTCTTACACACTGAATAACCCCTTTTTGTTCTCCCTCTCCCCAACCCTCGGCCCCAGCCTGTTCTTATAGGAAAACCCTTGCTTTGATAAAGAAAAAATACTACTGGAGCTTTGGTGACAAGTTTAGCCAGAGAAGGAGAAAAAAAATCTAATGCTGTGTCTGTTTCTGGCATTTCTGTGTCAGTTTGACATTAAATATGAGTCAGTCTTAAAGGATATTAATCACATCAAACTTACTCCAGAGTGCATATTTCTGTAGCGAAGCATAGAAAAGCAAGCAATGAGTCACACTTGGGAGAAAAAAAGGAGGTTTTAGACAAGAGGAAAAGCAACCAAGTAAACCCAAACTGTACTTGCAAGACCCCAATGTAGAGCACATGTATTAGAACCAGAACAAATTCTGATGAAGCTCAAAGGATGAAGAGGCAATACGCATTGAGCTGTGAAGTTTGAAGTTTGCACCGCAACTTTCCAAAAGGTTGACTCTGCTCAGGTTTTGGATTAAGAGGTGGGCCAACTACAGTGAGGGATGCCAAACTTCAAGGTTCTCCAAAATGTAAGTGCGCTTGGGGATCAGATTTCAGACTAGCCTGGTTCCAAAAAGTGTAAGGAATCAGTGACAAAGAAGGAGACAGAATGCATGAATCAATGTGTTTCAACTGAACTGTTAGAGAGACCCATCCCTGATAGACAACAGAGATTAAACAAAAAAATGCAAAGAGTAAATCTGCCCAAACAATCTTGTTTCTCAAGAACCAAAACAACTACTTAAATTCAGCGAACAGCAAGGGATAGAAAAGGGAAGACAGGAATTCAGAAAAGTCGGAACATTTTGTTTGGACAGTTTCAAGCTGAAACTTTCTGTTTCAAAATAGTATTTTCAGTTCAAAATGAACTTTGGCTTTACTCAAGGAAGGCTGAGTAACTCAAAAAAGGGAAAAGAACGAACTTTGGGTACTATTGAACATTTTTTATAGCCATTAATTTTTTTAATCACTAAAAAATACAATAATTTTCTGATTTGGATCAACTTCAAGCTATATTTAATTTACTTGTTTTGTGGTTCAGCTGCCAGACTAAAAATTGCCATTATTTTCAATGTCTTTAATACTGTATTACAGTCTGAACTGAAACCAGTCGATATAAAATCCTGGGACAGGCAGCTTTACAAAGATTGGTGTTAAAATGCAAACTGAAACGAGAGAAGAGAAATTGTGAAATCTCAAGGTGTCCTACCAAGGGTAGCTTGATTCTGTCCTCCAAACATGTCACTTCCAGCTCAGTGTGACGAGCAATTCTGTGCACACAGACTGCAGATGCATGCAGCCTGGGAGAGTGTTTTTAAAAAAAAAAAAAAGGTGGGTACTGGCTGGTTGACAGATTGCAGTACACATTTCTGTCAAGGGAGATGAGGCCACGGAGAATGACTTCTCTGACATGTTCATGGCCTCTTATTTTTCTCCTCTCCATTTCACCACTCCCTTATAGTGCTTGCTGTGAGCCAGGAGATGAGATTTAAAATTAATTTAGTATTTAATGCCCAATGGCAAACAGTAATTTCTTTAAAATTACCTGATTATAGCTTACTGGCTCAAGACGTGGAGCTGTGACATAAAACATCTCTATCTTTGGTTTTTCCGTCATTATCTCTTTTATATATGGATAACTGCTGATCTTTCCTATAGTATCTGTGCTCATTGCCACAGGAACACTAGAGATCATGGCACTAAGTGTCATGGCCAGACAGGATGAAAAGGGACTTGCAGGCATTAGGGAAGGCAAGCCAGTACCACTCCGTACCTTCAAGATTTAAAGGAGCTGTGATCTGTGCTGTGGCCTCGTTAAGATGTATTTTCTATATGGCTCACTTCCTCTCCATCTTTACCAGACTTGTCACAGTGGAGTCCTATAAATGGGAAGCCATGATGCAGGCACAATATCAACACAGTAAAACAAAAGATCCAATAACTATCATATTTTACATATACATCTTATGCAAACTTGATAATATCATCACCCCCCTTTCAAGGAAAGACACTTTATTTTCTCTAAAGAGCACATTAAAACTCACAAAAATCACAAGGATTTATTGCAGAGAATTAAAGGAGACAAGCCAAACAGTCAGAAAAGAGAGAGAGAACTTGCGTAAGTCTTAGTCTCATAGGAGAGCTGCTCCAGCCCTCTGAACATTTTTGTGGCCCTCCTCTGCACCTGTTCCAACAGGTCCATGTCCATCCTGTGCTGAGGACTTCAGAGCTGGACGCAGTACTCCAGGTGAGTTCTCACCAGAGCGGATCCTTTATTAGATGCGGGGAGAAACATAGTGACAAAGGATGAGGAAAAGGCTGAGGTATTTAATGCCTCCTTTGCCTCAGTCTTTAATGGTAAGACCAGCTGTTCTCTGGGTACTCAGCCCTCTGAGCTGGAAGGCAGGGATGGAGAACAGAATGAAGCCCCCATAATCCAAGGGGAAATGGTTAGCGACCTGCTACACCACTTATACACACACAAGGCTATGGGGCTGGATGGGATCCAACCAAGGGTACTGAGGAAGCTGGCAGAAGTGCTCACCGAGCCACTTTCCATTGTCTATCAGCAGTCCTGGCTAACCGGGGAGGTCCTACTTGACTGGAAGCTAGCAAATCTGATGCCCATCTACAAGAAGAGCTTAGAGGAGGACCAGGGCAACTACAGGCCTGTCAGTCCAACCTCGGTGCCAGGAAAGATTATGGAACAGATCATCTGAAGTCCCATCACATGGCATGTACAGGACAACCAGGTCATCAGGCCCAGTCAGCATGCATTAATGAAAGGCAGGTCCTGCCTGACTAACCCAATCTCCTTCTATGACAAGGTGACCCTCTTAGTGGATGAGGAAAAGACTGTGGATGTTGTCTACCTAGGCTTTAGTAAAGCCTCTGACATCATTTGCCACAGCATTCTCCTGGAGAAACTGATTGTTCATGGCTTGGACGGGTGTACTCTTCGTTGTGTAAAAAACTGGTTGGGTGGCCAAGACCAAAGAATTGTGGTAAATGGAGTTATATCCAGTTGGCAGATGGTCACAAGTGGTGTTCCCCAGGGCTCAGTATGGGAGCCGGTTCTGTTTAATATCTTTATCAATGGTCTGGACAAGGGGATCGATGTTTTGGATTTGGGATGAGAAACACTGTTGGTAGCACACTGGTGTTTGTAGTTGGTGTTAAGCCATCAGGACCTTTTCTGCTCCTCACCTCACCCCACCAGTGAGTAGGCTCAGGGTGCGCAAGAAGGTGGGAGGAGACACAGCTAGGACAGTTGACCACAACTGACCGAAGGGATATTCCATAGCAGTACACTCAGTATATTCCATGCTCAATATATAAAGCTGGGGCAAGAGGAAGGAAGGGGGAGACATTCAGAGTTATGCCATTTGTCTTCCCAAGTAACCATTATGCGTGATAGAGCCCTGCCTTCCTGGAGATGGCAGAACACCTGCCTGCCCATGGGAAGCAGTGAATGAATTCCTTGTTTTGCTTTGCTTGCATGCATGGCTTCTGCTTTACCTATCAAACTGTCTTCATCTCAACCCACAAGTTTTTTCTCACTTTTACTTTCCTGATTCTCTTCCCCGTCGCACCTAGGGGAAGTGAGCAAGCGGCTGCATGGTCCCAGCTGCTGGATGGGGTTAAACCACAAGTGGATATTGCAGAAATACTTAGAAGAGAGCTGAGATAGATGGGTCCTGTTAAGGATTCAGTCTGGATTTTCTGTACTGTGGGATTCCAATCGAGGATGTATCCAACTGATCATGTGAGACCGACTGTGAAGGGCGTTTTCATGCAGCTCTTATAAATTAATAAACATAAATGTTTTTATTAAGAATGTGCAGATTTACACTTCCCTTCGTATCCTGGAGAATATTTCACTGTCACAAAGATAAATTGTCTTCTGAGTAGAAGGAAATAAATTCTGGTTTACATCTGTATTCTTTGAAACACCAGAGACTCTCTCAAAACACTTCAGCCCCAATTTCAGCAACAGCCTTTTGTGACAAATGCTGAGACTTGCCATGGAGAACTTGCAACACGGAGAGCTCTTCTTAGGAAGTTTCCCATCCTTTTCAATTGGGCCATGGGATCTGCTTGTGCCAGACTTGTGAGGCTTTGCCCAGGACCTACCACAAAATTTTATTACAAGATTGAGACCCTAGAAGTGACCAAATCAGTGATGTCTGAGTGCTGCCTCCAACGACATTAGCACATCAATAGGCATGGCAGAGATGGCAAACAGAGAAGCAGCGTGTCAAGGTCTGATTGATCTTTGCAGCTTGGAGACTGGCTAGAACATTTGATCTTACCACAACCACAGACCTGGTATGTTTGCACACTCGAAATGAAAGATATGCCTGTGAGCACACGAGTAAACTGAACCCTGAAGGAAAGGATCTGAACCTTTTTCAGAGAATATGAAAGATGCCTTGCTAAGAATTTTACAGTTAGATTGAAACCACATAAAAAAAGTTTCTCAGCTTGTCAGTGTTTATTTATCCCCTCTTCAGGCCTCCCTTCTGCCCCCTTACCATTTCGTGCTTTGTGAAAATGAGTAAAATATGTAGAAAGATATTTTTTTTACTGAAGAATTAAAAGTCTAGGCACAGTCTGCATTTTGATCCAAAGTTTTTCTGTAGATGACACATTTTTGGATCCTGTCTGATCCTGGTGTCATTCTGCTGGCAATAAACTGTATTTACTCTTGTTGTGCCTAATCATATATGCTAGTAATATCTGGGAAGATATTGGCAATGTAGGTGAGACAGAACTGAAGGGCAGATGATCAAAAATTTTAAACAGCTCCCCAAGAGGGGGAGTGTCTGGCAAAGGAGTTTGCCATATTAAAAATGTTTAAGTGCTAAATGTAGTTGTTCCAGACAGAGCTGTACATTGGAGTAATATGACCACCCAGAGCCAGGAAAGAGAATTACATCAGCGGATGGAGCACAGCAGATCTGCACAAGGCAAGAAAGAGGCCATTGGTCAACAGGGACGTATTTTCAGCAGCTGACAAAATGAAAGCTTATGAAATTCACTTTTTGTCCTCAGTTGCACTGGGACTCAGTCCACTGGTGTTGGTAATGTTATTTCAAAGGGAGAATTAGGCTAAGAAATAGCTTTGTTCCTTCTTTATTCAATCAAAGGATGAGGCAGCCTTGTCAAGTCCCATGCTGGCACCAGTGTAACCCAGCCCTCAGGCACCTCTGCCATCTGCCAAGCTGGGCCATTGTCATGGAGGACTTCTCACCACTGTTGACCCAATCAGCCCCGTGGCCACCTGCCCACTCCTCTGCACTCCTCAAAGATTCACCCAGCTTTCCAGGTCCCACAACAACCCAAACCCTTCCCCTATCAGCCTGTTCCCCCAGCAATCCGGGTGCAGCGAAAGCACCAGTAAAATGTGGGCTGTAAACTAGTTTGGGGGAAGTTTCAACAGCTCTCTCTGACTGGCATGGCGGCAGGATGGAGTAGCTCCTGGGAGGTCCCAGGCACCATGCCATCACCAGTCTAATGGCTCTAATGTCCCCGGTCATCCTCATTTGGGGCCTCACCCTCCAGCTCTCCAACTCTTCAATCCAGCAGACCCAAGGAGTCCCTCTTTTGCCAAAAATAATTACTGTTCAGAGCAAACTGGAGTTGACTGCTTCTCCCTGTACCTTTCCATGTTTGTTTTATAAGAGACAGACAACTGTAAAGATAGATTTGAGCTTTTTTTTCCCTCTGCAAGAGCTATGAGAAGCTGAGAAGCAGCAGTCTATCAAATACCAGGGATAGTTATGCTAGAGCACTTCAGTCTGGCAGCTGCTGTCCCATTCTCCATTGACAAAAATATTCAAATCTGGGCTATTTTCTGGAAACCAAAATTCTGGAAAATATTTTTTCATATGTCACTTGAATCTGTTTGAGCTTTGTCAATGTTTTTTACTGTATATCCACTTAGATATCCAGCTTTAAAATGTCCACATAACAACTTAACAAGTTTTCAGATGACATAAAACTGGAAGAAGGATCAATATGTCAGAGAATAGGGCTGCCGTTCAGAGCGATCTAGATAGACTGAAGAAATGGGCTGTTAGAAAGCTCATGAGGACCCAGTACCTGGAACAAAGTAATGTCATGTAGCAGAACAAGAGGAAATGGCCTCAAGTTGCACCAGGGGAGGTTCAGATTGGATATTAGGAAAAATTTTTACACTGAAAGGGTTATTAAGCATTGGAACAGGCTGCCCAGGGAAGTGGTTGGGTCACCATCCCTGGCAGTATTTAAAAGATGGGTAGACATCGTGCTTAGAGATATGGTTTAGTGATGGGTTTGACAGTGTTAGGTTGATGGTTGGACTGGATGATCTGAAAGGCCCCCTCCAACCTAGACAATTCTATAATTCTATGACAGTTTGGGAGCTGACTGGCTGGGGACTCTCAACTTTGCAGAGAAGGACCTGGGGATCCTGGTGGATGACAAGTTGTGTAGTATGACCTTGCAGTGATGAAGACTAGCCACCTGCTGGGCATCATTTACCACACTGCATTGGTTGAAAAAAACCTATACAGCTCTTGTAAGGCCACTCCTGGAGTGCAGTGCTCAGTTTTGAGGTCCCCAGCAGCAGTTTAGTAAAATGTTAAATTAAATTTGTTCCTGGAAAATGGGAAAAGGTGCAGATACAGGGTTCTAAATCATAAATCTGACCACTGTAGAGTGGTTTCTAAGTCAGACATTGAAATAACACTACATATAGAGTTCACAAACAGCCCAGCCACCCTGTGATTGCTGAAAAGCTGGAGTTTAGACAACAGGTTGATTTAATAAATATCTTGAATGGGCTTCACTTAACACAAAGTGTATATAGAGAAGGGCTTTCCTCCGTTGGGTATGCAACATCTCTAATATCTTTAGTCTGTTTAAACCTGCACACTGCCAACTTCCATACTGGCTGGAGTGAGACATATATAGCTGTTTGCTTGATATATGAACTTGCCTTTCTGTATGCTGTTTGAAAAAGCAAAATAATCCCCTTGCCGCCTACACCTTCAAAAACACAAGCAAGACAAAAGAACAAGGAAAAATTTTAAATTTCTGTTTTCAGAATACTCTTTGAAGGCATGTTTTAGTAAAATCATTTTATGCTTCCTTTTTAAAAATATGGGAGTAGGTTTTGCCAAAATATATTATTCTGTCAAAATGTGTCAGTTTTCATTAAACTTTTATCAGCATACAAAAGGAAGAAGTGGCACTTTAGCCAGAAAATAAGGAAACTGGTTGGAGTGTAGAAGAATCATTTCCCTGCCTTGCCTTATTTGAACAGGTTAGAAAGTAAAATTAAATAATAAGGATTATTGTTTTTTTCTAATCCTATTTCCTCACCTATAGTTTTGGTGGAAGGGTTTGATTTTGTGCTGCATACTGTCTAAAAATTAAATTAAACTTCAGTCATTGTCCCAAAACAGTGCTGTTCTACTGGTCTCCTTTAGAGTTCAGTGTCTCAGAGACTGGACTTGATGCCTTTTTGCTTCATGCCAGGTTAGTGCAGGAACAGGTCATCACTGTTGTTTCAGCCACTGACGAGGCAGAATCTGCAGAGGAGTTGTCTGAGAGAAAAAAAATACTTGATACGCAACCAGAAAGCATGCAGGAGAGCTCTTTTTGTTTATTTTTCTCGCATAACTGCGAATTGCCTGCTTATTTCTCTGTCTCTGTTTTTATTAATTACTTGAAGTAACTGACCTACACCTGATAATCCTTTTAAAGCAACACTGTGCTTGCCTCCCATTACTGAAAATTTGCATTTCACACATCAATTCTTTAACTATAGAAAATCAGATGAAATAAGGAGTATTCTAAGATCTACTGACAGGCAGGACAAAAAACCCAGTTAGCTAGAGATACCATGAACTTTGTTATTAAGAGGCTGGTGATAAAAAATGGGGGTTTCCGAGAGGATTTTTTTTTTTCTGTGATGTAAAAAGTTCTTTACGTTGCAGAAATCAGCAACATAAAGCTAGAACAACCTAGAAAAAAAAAAAAAAAAAAAAAGCTGTATCCCATTGTGGCCTTTCATAACTATAAAATGGGATCTTTTCCACAGTAACTTCATAACCTATAAAAGTAAAGTTCAAAACAAACATGACTTAACAGAAGTGGGTGTTTTAATTAGCGTATACCACCCTCCCTGATATTATAGTTTTATTGGCAACTGGAAGACCTGATAATACTACATTATAGAAAAAGATAGCAGTCATTGTGTCTTGGTATAATTTTCAAGGGATCACAGAGTACAGGCACTCAGATCACGACTGAGTAGTGTGACATTTAAATCATCAGAGGTTCAGAGCCCAGAGGCTGGCATAGTTGTATAATTGTGTTGTATATGAGTGTTTTAAAATTGTTTAGTTCCAGAAGAACATCACACATTCCCCTGCATGGATACATATACGGTCAACTTTTGCCATTATTTTCCATGCAAACATTGAACAAATTCTTTTCCTGGAAGTGTTAAGAATACAGCTTCAGACCTAAAATTAAAGACTGATTATAGTAGAATAAAACTGAAGGACAGCTAATAAGTGTTATTCAGAACAGTTAGTCACCACTACACCCACACTAACATTTCAAGGACATTAATCTTTTGGTGAGCGTAATACTTCAGGGCATCCGAGTATGGCAGAGATATCTAAAAACATACATCTGCAATAGAGTCTTAATCTGATGTGAGCATTTTAAGGCAAATGTCTAAATGGATTTATTAATTTTCAGTACATAAGTAGGAAGTAAGCATTGTCAATCACATCGCAAAGGAGACATTTGATAGAAGTTCAGAGCTCTGTGACATTTCTTTTGTGCATCCACCTCACCAGATGTCCCCATATTAGAAGGCTTGTCCCATAAAATTGAACTTTGACATGTTAGCATTTTTTAACACCTGTGGATGAGGAAAAAGCACTTCTCTTCAGTTGTCCTATGGAAGAACAAGGGCAATGACTACAATTTGCTGTACTGATGATTTCATTATGATTTACCCAGCTAGTGCCACAGCTGTAGAAAGAGAACTCCTGTCCAGTCGTGCAAGGTGTACAGGGAGCATGATTACTACTGTCACTTATTACTGACCTACTGAAGTTTAATATTGCTAATCTGTAAGAAAACGGGATGCAGTTTTTCCTATCCAGCTTAAAAATGAGTATCAACAAGTTGCAAACTGAGCAGGAAAGCTGCTATTTTGCTCTGCTTCAGCATGACTCCACTGAGGCCGATTGAGCTATACCAGTTCTATCAGATAAGGCAGATAAATTGTCATCACATCACTGCCAGTTCAATTTTACTGAGGAATAATTCCAGTTGATGTAAATGGAAATGAAATGCTACTTTCGGCCTCTGTATCAGGGAGGTTGATGAAGACTTAGTAAAAGGTTGTTCAACTTCAGCAACTACCAGAGCTTTTGGTTTTAGAAACCTTCTTCAGTCCCTTACGTGGGTCACATCCTCGTATCCAGTGTACCCTCCTGTCCTTGTCGCTGTTCCACTTCGCTGGGGGATGTACCAGGACTATGCTGGCACTGCCTATTGCAGCTATCCAACAAGGAATATCAGTTATTACACCAGGTCCACTTGGCAGCCAGAGACAGCCTCTATGACAGCCAACTGAGACAGCTGCTGTTCAACATCCACCCTTCCCTGTCTTCTCCAAGGAAAAGCAAAAAACCTGTGATTTTTTTTTTCCCTGCAAAGCCTTCATAAAAGATAAATCCTGTGGTCTTGTACAAAAGTGTACAGAGTTCCTTACCAATGTACAAGAAAAAGGGAAAGATTAAGAACAACAAGGATGATTTGATCCAGTGTGGATACTCCAGATTGAAACCCAAACTTGTGCCCTTGCCACAGTGGAAATACAAAATGGATAGCTAGTCCTCAAGTTCCTTATGTTACCCCACTCTACACAGCTAGATTGGATCATTACCTTGGCTGCTTGCTCAGAAACCTGTTCAACTAAAACTCCGCAGGGTAAATGCAGTGACTTGGAGCAAGTTCTACGTTTACTTCAGTTTGAAAATAGTTTGTTTGTGTTTCCCTTTTGGCTTTTAAATGCTTTGGTTTGGTCTCCCTGAGTTTGTTTGTGTTTCCCTTTTGGCTTTTAAATGCTTTGGTTTCAAAATTGGGAACTTTCTTTTAATCCTTAGTTTCTACTTTATTTTTATTTTGTGAGTTTAACTTTGCCAGGTGTCCAATTTGTATGACACAACCAGGAAATGTTTCCCAAATTGGTAATTCTTTACAGTGTTTTCACCCCTCTACCAATTTCCTTGAATGGAGAGAAATTATAGCCACCCTCATAAAAGCAAACCAAAGCCCAAGGTGTTGTTATGAACTGATGAAACTAAGTGCTCAGGAATTTTTTAAAACCACTGTAGGCCTTGTTGAAGCCTGTTAACTCCCATTTTAGTACAAGTAGATATTTCACTACCTTCTTTCACAGTATCATTTTTTGGTGTTTTAGAATTTATCTGGACACATCCACTCTTCAGTGGCATTAAAATTGTTCAACAAATCTTGGGCAGAAATTATATTGTAATTATTCCTGGACGGACAGCCATGTTCTAGTCGAGATACTTATGCCCTAAATTCACACTGAGCAGCATTTTATTCATAGTTTATAATGGCATGTGGGCTTATGTGTACTTCATATACCTTCTTATATTTTATAAGGGAACCTAAACAAAAAAATCCCTGTGGCTTTCAGTGAGGTCGGTTGTCAGCTCTGAGAATATGTTTAAAAGAAAGAGGCATATAGAAAGTCATTTTATTGCATCTTCCTCTGTTAGCCTAATGTTACTCTCTCAGTACCTATTTAGCAAAAGTACTTATTTAGTGTAAAAAATACACAACTCTTTCTCCAACAGCCATCAAAGCTACCAAAACAGCAGCATGGGATCACCACCAGACTCGAGTCCTAGTCCTGCAGTAGAAGTAAAATATCTCTCAGTAGATAACTACCTATACTTTATCCTGCACTTTGAACACCTTTACTGCACTATTCTTAACATAGACTTGGTTTTCCTGGGAGCAAGAAGATTTGTAGCTGTTCTTCTAGGGGATTTTTTGCTTCACAAAATTGTGCCCAGGGTCAGAGTCAGCCGTGCTGCAAAAAGCTGGGCTGTGGTTTACAGGATGAATGAGTCCTGACAGAATACGGCAGGAAGAAAAACCTCCTCGTAACACAACTGCAGGTAGCTGCGTCTTAAACTTGTTTGTTGTGTGTGTAGGTATGACCAAAACCTGATGAAAGTATGTATATATACTACTCCCCCAGGAGAAATACTTAATTTAGCAGTGTTTCTTGAGTTGTCTGGACCTGTCTCAATAGGAAAATTTACCAGCTTAACTATACCACTGTAATTCCCCATGGGGATGGAAGGAATAAGTGTGTCTGTGAAGGCAGTTATAGTTCTGGCAGTAAATTTCTCCAGATAGACAAACCCTTCAGGTTTTGCCAGCAACAGGAAAATTCAGACCTGATATTCACAAGACATAATTGATGAAGTTGAAGCACAGAGATGACACAGCTGCTTAACCTTAAGGGAAAGAGCAAGGGGACCTGTTTGCTACTTTGCAATATATCTTGACATATAAAGGACTGTCAGCACCTAGTTTGGTATCATTTTGTTCATGCTCAGTTCTCTGTTCACCCCAGTTTTATTTGGATTAGACATTGATCATTAGAACCAAATTCATAACTGATTTGGCTCATTAGACTCCACTTCATGAAGAACCCTGTGGTGGAAGGGAAATGTCAACAAAGTGCTAGATTTTGCCAGCAAAGAGTTATTACATGTGAGAGGCATTAACCTAAGATCCCAAATGGATACAACTGTCCTAGAGAAGGAGACCTACAAAAGCACATTATTTCCTTAGCTAGTCAATGGTAGAGATGTTACACAGAGATGCTTTGCAAACTTGAAGAAATAGATCCTACCAGCCCTAATTTGCCTAAATTTGCATATCCAGAGCTGCTTTGCAGAGGCTTGCAAACCCATTTCACTTCATGCCTGATCATGTAGACACATTATAACTTTTCTTATTTTTCTTCAGGTAGTGGGACAAGCTCTGGTCTGTGCCCAGAATGGAAGGACCTGCATTACCATCACTTACCAACCATCATCCGGAACAGTTATTTTTGTTGTTGTTACCAAAGGAAAAATAATAAGAATTCACCAGTAGCGATGGCAAGACATGAAGCATATTTTAATTTAGTAAATGCACAAACACTGCCATAAAACATCAGTAGCTTGAGGTCTTCTTTAGAAATGAGCTGTCAGGAGGAAAAAATAAAAAGAGCAGTTAGTATCAAAAGTGTGTTGCCTGACCTGGTGGTTTTTACAGCTTTTTTTTTTTTCCTAGTAATTAGTTCTGTTTAGGACTAGGAATCTTTTAACCTGATCAGTATTCTTGCCTTCAGAGAATAAATACATGCTTTTTGTATTGAACTGAATATGAATGTGGGCTGCAGATAATTTTTCAGCTTTTCACTCAAGTGCTTACCCCCTCTTTTCCTACTCCATAAAATATGCAATTGAGCAGACTCCCTCGGAGCTAACAGTGACAGATATAATTAATTAGCTCTATAATCTTAAATTGTTGTTCTAGTTTTTATGTTAATTTTTGTAAGAGGTAGTTTAAATCATTAAACTGAACTCTTGGTGCTAAGGACTATTGTGATGGACTTGATCTGGAAGCTCAAATTAAACAAATTAAAATTTGTTAAATAGTTTGTTCTGGTTTCAGACCTCTTAGCTTAGCTTAGCTCAAATTTAAGTTCCTATTTAGTGCTTTAACCATTTCCAGTCCCAATTTAAACTGCTACAGGTCCCTTTCAGAGATCTGTGTTCTGCTCCTGAATTGTCTATCCCTGGATACCCTAAATGTTTGCTTCCTATGCTTCAGTTTCTCTTTGTGTGAATCTGTATTACTCCTACCTACCTCTACCTGTAACGTACCTTAAGACCAACTGACAGAAAAATGCTAATAAGGAGCAAATATGATAAAAAATATTTCTCATGAGGGTCGTATTTTGCAGAGAAGCTTGAGTTTTGCGACTGATGAAATGTCTGTATTTTCTTTTTCACATTTGTAGATAAATTATAATTTAATTGGCAATGTGGTTGGTGCATGTGATAGCATGGAGCAAGTGTGGATGCAAAATCTCAAGGCTAAATTTGGCTTCTTTAAAAGAGAATTGGAAAGGAAAATAGTTTTTTACCATTTTTATCAGTCAATTTTCAGCATATAACAACATAAAATTTTAATGGTTTTCTTAAGAGTTTCCTTGTGCTTATTTTCTTAAAGAAATCTCAGTTCACTGGATCTGGTGAAGTATCCTCCAGAGTTAGACGCCCAGAACAGGAAATCTCAACCTGTAGTAGAAGACTATTGACTCCCTCAGAGATGCACGTAATCCTACAGATGCCAAGCATACACCAAGAATTCAAGAAGTGTTAATAAAACATGTATTCTTGACAAACTGGATAAATTCCCTGAAAAAATAGGTTGCATAAGTGCTTAAGTTTCAATCTCTTGTGATGTTGAACCCTTCAGTGCACGAAGGGATTCACTACCAGTTCAATAATGATCATGACTTTACCAGTCATTTGGAAAATGGTAGGGTTTTTGGTTTTCATTCATTGTGTGACTCACGGTATTACTGAAGTTATTATTAATCAATCTGATTATTACTCAATCATGGGTTTAGGAAATTAGAAATGCATTTTCAGATTTGTCAAAGCACTAAAGATCTTTAAAACTTTTATGGCTAAATAATCTGTGCACCTTTTTTAATGAAGAATAATCTTGGCTGAAATACACAAGTAATGAAACCCGAGGTGCTTCTAAACAGCATATGCCAAACATGTCCCACTTCTGAGTATAGGGCAGATATATCTTCTAAAAGAATTTACTGAACCATAACTAATTCACACAGGGGTGTCCAAAGCCTAGAAAAAAACACAGGCTAGCCTCACTGAAAGGATTTCTTAGACTTGCAGGTGGAGTGCCTACAGCAAACCTTCAACTTTCTCAGATAAGGATAGATACACTGTATATCAAAGTATAATGCATAAAATTGAATTAAGTATCCTTGATTCATATTACTTTAAAATAGATTAATGAAGATATTCACATCATATTAACGTTTGGAATTAATAAAAAGTACAGAAACTTTATCAAGATGATTTTCCATAAGCCAAAAATTATTCAGGCAGTCTGAGCCAAACACATTAAATCTGAATCTTATATGTTTTATCTCAGATACAAAGAAAAGCTACTGAATCACATTTCCCTGAATTCAGACTGAAATATGTAAGAATGTGACAGAGTCTAACAGTGTACCTCAAGACTAGTATTCATCTCAATCATCGGAAATAAGCTGAAAAAGAATTGCTGAATATAATGAGCTTGTTTTTTTCCATTACGGTCATGAAACTGTGTTACTCAAGATAATGGGAATGTAGGCAAATAAGCTAATGCCATTTTGTGCAAAGACTGTGCTCAATGTAATTTTAACTTACACTCACCCCTCATATACTGCAACTGGATCAAAAGCAATCAACTCTTCAGTTCAAAATAGGGCATCTGCTCAAGACATGAACTACTAGGTCAAATCTGCAAATAAGCCCAAAGATGGGTCCTCTTTGGCCAGCGGAGCTGCAGTGCTCTTCGCAAAAAAAAAAAAAAAAAAAAAACCAACCAAAAAAAAAAAAAACCCCACCTGCAACAGTTACTGGAAGGGTGAAGCCGTCTAAAAAATGTGGCGATAAAAGCAAGCCCTGAAGGCTGGGCAACGGCAGGGCTGCCAGGCTGTGGTCATGGTGGGGCTGAAACAACAGGTCACCTTTTACATCAGGGGAAAAACAGACCAGGCAGTCTTCCTGCATAAAAACTGGTCCATGGATTCAAGTTTTGAAATCTTCTCTTTTTTTACTTGACCTTGGACAAACCTGAAACCATTCACTAACTCACAGGTGTGAGCAAGATGACTCTTCTGACCCTCTAAAGCTCGTCACCCAGCATAAGCCTTCCTGAAGCACAGAGCTGGAAGAAACCAAAGGTCACCCTCTATATCCTCAGCCCCAAGGCTAGATCAGCTACACCAGTGTCGTTCATGAAAGGTGTTTGTTCAAATAGTTAAGATTTCCAATACTGACGATGCCTAAACATCAGCAACCTCTGCTTCACTCCCCTTAACGTTGAAAGGATTGCTTTTCCCTAATATCTAGCCTGAATCATCTTTCCTGATCATCATCACTGTTTTCTGCTGGGCATTTTCCAGCTGGCATACACTCTTCATGAAGCGTTTTGCCCAAAGCCAGGCAGCATACTCTAGCTAAGGTATTCCCAGTGCTGAGCAGAGCAGAAGGATTATTTGCCGTGTCTTACAATCTAAGCTCCTGTTCAGCGTCTCTCAGGAGAGTATTTTGCAACAGCATGACGTTGTTGAATTGTGTCAAGATTTCATTCAACCATAAACTCGCATCTTCCTTTCCATGAAAATGCCACCTAGTCAGTTATCATGGTTATGCCACAGCCTGTACTTTTGAAACTGGTCATTCTCCCCGAAGTTCAGTTCCTAGTGCGTGTCCGTGTTGAATATCACCCTGTATTTTCAGACAATTTATCCAGTTAGTCAAGACCATCTTGCATTCTAATCCCATCCTCCAGCATCCAGTCTCTCTCAACTTGACATTTTCTGGAAATTTAATAAGCATACTCTTTTTTCCCTCTAGGCCATTAATGAAAATATTGAATCTAACACAACCAGGGCAAACTCTTGCAGAATTCCATTTACGCATCCATTAGCAGGAGAGACTCATAGAGAAGCAATCAGTAAAAGTTAGTAGGCAGCCGCATTTAACTCTTACAACCACCTCTCCTAGTCAGCACACTTCGATGTGAATGCAAACAATTCAAGTTCAAGCTGTACGGTTTAAAAACCCAAAGATGATTGCGTCTGTTCTCATACGAGCAGCCTGTTTCACAAGGGACCCATTTCAAAGCTCATTATAGTAAATGAATGGCCCATATAAATTTCACTGGGCCATGAATCAGGTTCAAAGAGAAGGCTGAACATGATCCTTCACCAACACTGAAATAAAGTTCTGCAGAAGTCAGCATTTGGTTTTTTAAATAATATTTTGATTAATTAAGTGAATGAGTCAGCAAAACTGGCCAAAAATTGATTTTTCTCAAACTTTGGATTTTCACCAAATGATCAAGGAAAAAATTAAGCAAAATTCAATTTTATTATGCAAACATGTAAGGGTAAATGAATATCCCACTCAAATCTAATTACCCAAATAATATGTCAGCATGGGCTGATGGTGGGCCTCACCAGAACAGAACCATGGGTTCAGGGCCAGCCTCTTCTCGCTCTCGCAGTTTGAAATGCTAAATACAGATTAGAGTGTCCTACAGCCTCCAGCAGTCAAATAATTTTGCAATTTTGTAGCTAATCACTTGACGGCTTATCTCCATAGATCCAGAGATAGCAAACTCATTGTAGAGGACTGCTGTGATTACCTGCATAATGCTTATCAGGGAGTTCCTTAAACCAATTCCTGCCTCGACTACATTTGATTTCCTTTAGAAAAAAAAAAAAGTGATTAAAGAGTTACCATTAGCAAGAGTTTTACTGTAGCCTTCGGTGATGATTCCAGTAATTGGTTAGTTTCATTCCAATGACTGGTTATCATCACAGTTAAAATTTTGCAATCTGGAGTCTAAACTTGGCTCATTTCAGCCAAGCTTGCAAACAATGAAACTCAAGGATTTCAAGAACCTTTCCCTTTTAAATTTCTGTTTTCCATACAAATACTTCAAGTGTAACCAATTGTTCTTGTCTTTCACAAGTTAGAAGTGATCTTACCGTCTTTTTTTTATCTGGTACCCAGTTGTTCAATCACTCCTGTGGATCTTCACTAAATTCTCCTTATTTTTTCTACATCTTCCTTCAATCTAGTTTCACCAGAGTCCTCTTTTAGTGCTATCCCTAAATAGCAAGCTAAGTAAAACACAACCTGTGTATCTTGACAAGATAGGTTTTTTTAAAATATGATCATTTCAATTACCACTAGATGTCTGCAACATTCAAATAAAAGTCCTCTGCCCTTATACCTTGGAAGCAGACATCACGAGAATTTCTTATTATGACTTATCTTCTACTGTTTGGACCATCTTTATGGATTCTTCCAAGTCAGTTGCCCTTTTTCTTTCTTGCCATGTTCCAACACCTAATTCTGCACCTAACTTTCCACAGGGCCTCTTACGTGTGTGCTGCTCTCTGATTTTAATGACAAAGACGTGTTGCTTTCTTGTGTGAACTCACTCCTGCCAGGACACCAGCAAGAGAGCAGTCACTGCTGAGAGGAGGACAGCCCAGCAGTAAAAGCTTCAGGTGACAAAACACACACAAATGCAAACAAGACTGTTCTTTCAAGAGGAAATGGGAGGGAGGATGGAAGAGAGGGAAAGGAAAACTATTGAGCGACAGGCTAGAGTACCATCTCTGAACAGAGAGATTGTATTTCTTAACGATAAGCTTATAATGTTTCACCTTTGTATTTCTTACAGCTAAGCTTATAATATTTAATCTTACTGTATTTTGTTTGACAGTAAGATTTGCTTTTTTTTGAATTTCAGTTACCTTGATTGTCTTCTTTGGGATGCCTTACACGTTAGGTCTTCTGTCCATCCATCACTTTGCTCTGGCAATTGTTCTCTCTCTCTGGGGTGCAAGCTGAGACTTTCAGAAATGTCTGGCTGCTTGTTTGCATAATGTTGAATACTTTTTCTTGTGTAACAGAGTTCAGTGAATGGGTGGTCTAGCTGGAAATATCTGATTTATATTTTGGAATCTGGAAAAGAAAAGCCCAATCCATGCAGCAGTTGGGAATCTTCAGCTGGGACAGTCACTTACCCTGCGAGTAGATACTGCTGCTCGCCTGGTCTCTCCGCCCTCTTGTCCTCTTGTCCTACTTGCTTGTTTCAACTTGCTTCAGATGCTTCAGGGAACGAACTGGGAATATGCCTATATGAAAGGCGTTTGGTTTTTTTACAAATCCTCAGGTAGGCACTTGCTGCAGTAGTGTCACTTCTGCCTGTGCTTTGCCAGAGAGGGGCAGTCTAGCCTACCATCCTATAAAAACATGCTCGTTATCTTCCAGTAGACAGGAGAAGTATTGACCCGAGCACCCAGCACAAGACCTTCAGTGTTGACTGGAGCGTTCACACACTCTTCCATGCTATTAATAAACATAATTAATGTGTATATTGTTGCTAAAAAACCTTCTTTTGTGTCAAAAACTTAGGAAAGATAAATTCAGTATATTATTATAGACTTCACTGGTGATTTTTAGCTGGCTGCTACAGCATCTGTGTTTTAGTCTTATTTTCAGGAAGTAAGTTTTGACACTTTTGACTGGAAACCACCGTGAAAGTGAGAAAACCTTCTCAGAAAGTTTTGGAAAATAAGGCTTGCCTTTTCATAGAAATTACCAGGCTGTCTAATAAAGTTTGAATTTATTGTGAAGGTTGTAACTCCCTCTGTCAGTAGTGTGCTATACACAGGAAATTTTATGTTTAGATACATAGCTTTCCTGTTAAATTTTGAAAGTACTGTTATATACTAAACTATTGTTGTAGTTTATTTAACTGCAGTATAACTAAGGCACATTTCCACTTTTCTTCCACTTAAGGGTGTACTTAACCATTGCAACCCCATGACTCTTGGAAGGAGGATCAGAGCTGCTCCTTACTCAGTGGGAAAGAATAACTTTTAAACAGCCCTAACCCCATCACAAGTATGCTGCTTTCCACATTGCTATTGTCCTGTAATACAGAATATCATCCCAATAGCAGTTTTACTCTCCCAGCTTTCCACAAGGAGGAATGCAACTGGTCCTGGTGGCAGAATTTGCAGTATATGAGATGCTTTCCCAACAGTAAAAAGTGAAATTTAAAGTTCTGTCTGCTCAGGGAAAGTAGCTGACTTAACTTCATCGAGGAAAAAGTAGTCCAGAATGACTCCACATGCAGAAACTAGGTTGCAAGGCAAGACCTTTTAAGACAAGTAATGTGCAGTTCAGTGACTTTGGTTTGCAAGCCTTTTTTTATCAGGTTCTGCATTGAACAGTCTTTTGTTAATTAATTAGTTTATGAGGCTGAGATAAGTGTGCTACAATTCCCTGCTGAATTTCACTTATTAGAATAATCCATCCTATTACCTCAGTTACACAGATCAGCTGTACGTGACAGAGCAGTGAGATGTGGTCAATAATGCTTGGTCAAATGTAAATGCAGCCGCAAGAAAACAGGCAGTCTCTAGCCATACTAGGAACATATTATTGTATTAATCAGAAAAATGCAAAGATTATTCTGAGTTCATGAGATTCTGCTTGCCAGTGTTGCACACGTGAAGTTAAATTTCTCTTTATTCTGAAGTGATTTCTTACGGAAACAAACCTCACACGATCAAATTATCAGTCTGCCTCTCTACCTCTCCTCCCAGGAACTGTTGCATCTGTTTGAGGGCAATTAGCTTTCCAAAAAATTATAGGAGATAGATAGGCAGCTAGGTAGTGGAGATTATTACTGTATCTCAATTAAAGAGAAGGCCAAGCTCACATCACGTTACACATTAAGGTATCTGTACAGCACAGCACTTTTTGTAAGTGTTCCCATTGCAGAAGAAGCTTTGATCAGAGTTCACACCTCTATAAAGATACAGAGCTCTCTGTTGATTTGCATGAATCCAGAAGAAAACAAGCATCTTTCGATCTCTTCAGCAAATGCTTAGTTTCGCCTGGGTGCATTTAGCAGTTAGATAACACCCGGGGGCGATGTGACTGAAATTCTGCTCTTCTCGGCTTGGGCACTTCTGCTCTGACTACTTGGAAGTCCTATGTTGTAAGATCCCAGGTAAGTGGTGTTTTCATGGGAAATGCAAATACACTGCTGTGTCCTTCCTCTTACCGTTCATTAGAAGCAGTTTCCCGTACATTATGTGGGGAGTTAAAGCCTGATGGTGCGTGTACGTGGGGAATCCTCAAAGCACATCAACAGGATCTAGCTTGGAAAGGGTCTGGCAGGATAAGACACCGAAGTGGTCAGCCATACAGAGCCTGAGGGCATGTATGGTGATGCATATGGAGGCATGAAGGAACCTATAGAGTAAGGTACCTATGAGTGCCTGCTGGGTTTGGCAGCAGCCAAATGCCTATGTTCTATTTCCTATTCCTATTCTCTTCATTGTGTCTTATCTTTCATTTTTTTGGCAGCAGTGGGAAGGGAAAAATCCTTGCCTACTTTCTCTGCTGGTATTATACTCCCTGGAAATACAGGTTATGCCTCAGAAGACTGAAACGCCAAACTAGAGAAACCCGCGCTGGCAGGGGAAGCAGCATCGCAAAATCAGCTTTGAGATCTGCCTGTAATCAAGCCCCTTGCTTCTCCTGCTTCCACCTTACCATGAAGGCACAGCCTACAGCCTTACTGACTTTTCAGCTCTCTCTTCAAGCAGGCGAAGTCCCAGCAAAATCAGCATTTCAGCAAGAATGAAAATTTGTTCAGCAAAGACTACACACATATTTTATGCGAGAAGTTATTACAGTCGAGCTAGAGATGGCAGCTGACAAAAAAAGTAAAGGAAGGATACCAGGTTTAGCGAGATCGTTAGAACTACTACTAATAGGGGAGGTGTGGCTAAATTATATGCCAAAAATGTATCTGGTAGATGCAGCTATTCCCTTCTGACCCTTTCTGTGCCTGTAGGAACATAACAAATTATATGAAAGTGTTTGTAAAGTAACTTTTTTGAATTAAGCTTGATTTCACAAGAGCATTTTTCTCTGCTACGAAATGACAAAATCCACACATCTTATTTTAAACATATTGCAGCAGGCAAAATGTGTGCTCAGCCCAAAATCATTAAGTGCAATTCACCAAGCATTTTACAAAAGGCTGAAAATTGTTTTCTTTCATATTTGGCTCTTTGGTCCCTCTCTCACTCTTTTCCCACTGTTTACATGAAGAGAAGTGCCAACATGAATATTTCTTGAGTTTGGTGTTTGTTTTTTTAACTCCTGTTATTTCTCCCATGAGAATTTTGATAGCAATTCAGCAATTACATTAAGAAACATTGCCTTTCTGCTACCAAATTGCAAAATCAAAACAAAACAAAGAAATACTACCATATGAAAAAAGGAACTTGTTAACTAAGACCATTAACCGTGTTTTATTCTTGGCTTTCATCTTTTATTAAAGCTTAATTGGAATATATTGAAAGTAGATAGTCTATCCTGTATAAAGTGTATTATCTCTAGCGGGCAACGCAGTTTCTCCTGTTGTCTGCAATAATGTTATACACTATAACTGACCACGGGAAATATCATTTCTTACTGTACATCTTACTGTACCGTACATATTTCTTACTGTACATTTAAGAACAAAAAATACTGAGGCAAAAGCTGGAAGATCTTTTGTTCTGCTTATGTATATTTCAACTTGGACATGTCCGTAGCAGATTGTCACATCCACTCTCTGATATTCCGTGATGTTGAATAAAATGTGCCTTGGAATATTTGCCTGCCAAGAGGCAAGAGGTGTGGAAACTTAGCACCTTGGCTAATAATTAGGAGTCCTTCATCTTTCTTGCCTGACTCATACAGTCAGAAAAAAACCCCTAATGTCTGCCACAGCAAGTGAAAATTAGCAGGGCCAGAGCCTGACATGAGTATCAGTGCTAGCCAGGTTGTGATTTAACGTCTATAAAACATTATAAACCCTTACATACCATGTGTTTTGTAACTGAACTCCTGTTTGGGTACACAGTAGCTATCCAAAACAGAAGCAAGATCCACATCATGGTTTTGACATGAAGTGCGTTTTTTCATTTATGTGTAAAAACAGGTCAGACTGAATTATCTTCTGTGTCATGGAAGGAGAAGAGGCAAAAGATTAGGCAGAACTGGAAACAAATATATTGCACCTACTTTTTCAAGGATGTCCTTGATGAGAGTAAATTTTTCAGGATCCAAGTCTTTCAGAATTCACAGAGCTTTGAGAACTTTTTTCTAGTAAGGCTGTTTGCATGGATTTTCAATTCATTCATTCATTCTTCTAAAAATTCTGTGCTTGGCAAAATGAGAGGTAAATTTAGTCTGCAGCTGTTCCCACAGGCTGTTGAGTTTAACTGAAAGTAGACATGACCCAGTGTCAAAGTGGGCATTAAAACAGAAGGCTGTTTGCTGGAAATCTTAGGTTTGGTGGATGAGACTGATAAACTCCCTGGCTGCTGAGCAAAGGATGCGTTACTGTACGTGTGAGTGACACCAGTGCTCTGGAGCAAGGAAGTCCTGCTCTGGACCCATCTAAAAGATGACACCTGTGTTTGTCCTACCACAGAGGATGGCAATACGCTGCTGCATTCAGCACAGTAAGCAATTGAAAACTGTATTTGGCAACGTTTTCCCCATTCGGCTTTGTCCTTTCATATGTATATGGATAAGCAAATTAAGCCCCATTCTTAGTGTGGTAATGGTTGGACTATCCAGAGCAAAGCAAACACACTCAGCAGAGAGTGACAGTGCCTCTAACTGACATTCCAGGTACCAATTTCTTACCAGTAAGGGATTTCCTCTGTGAGACAGCCTGTTTTCATTGCCCGGCTAAATTCCCCACCCAGTCTAGTACCCTTTGCTGTTCAGCAATTCCACTTTATAAGTTAGTTATCTATCTAAAGAAAGCCAGCAATGGCTATAGGCAAACAGTTGTGGCTTGCCTGCTTTCCCCTGGCAGAGGCGAGGCGCACAGGACTTGTCAGATGACTCTGAGAAGGCCATTGTTTGTGGGGGGGAGTGTTGATTTTTTGTTGGTTTGTGGTTTTCTTTTTGCAGTAGGCAAAATTTGCAAGGATAGGCAACTTCTTCACACCAGATCGATTACTTTAATGGAGAAGAAAATCTTCATATACAGGTATGCCAGGCATTCCTGTCTGATCCTCAGGTATGAATATTTAAAAAAAAAAAAAACAACATCAAAAATCTCTGAAGGGTGGAGGAGAGGAGGGCTTAAAAACATGCAAGGGCTGGGTAAGAAGGGTTAGCAGTGAAGAGGGGAAAGCCCCTGCAGTTCTGAGCACTAAAACTTCTTCCTCCAAGTAGTTCAAAATCTGATCGTCTGTTCCTCGCAATCGGAGGCAGAAAAGCAGGTGGTGTTAGTACATTGACACCTCATTTGCGAGCTGAAGGTATTTTTCTTGCCGGCCACCTCTCCTATGAGAGGACACCTTTGCTCGGTGTGCCCGTTCCGCTGCAGTTCAGTCTCCCCCCCACCAGCAGCCCCGAGCACTGGGAGCCGCCGGTTCCACCTGCCCGGCTCCCCGCTCGGCCCTTTCCAAACCGGTTGCCAATGGGGTTGTAAGAATTTAATAACACGCTGCACCCTTTGACTGAAAATAAAATTAAATTAAATTAAAAAAAAGAAAAAAAGAAACAGAAAAAAAAAGCCTTCTAAGAAGACTACGAGCTCAGGAGCAGTGTTAATTAAGTGTGGAGCAACTTTAATTGCCAGGAGTACACTTTCTGTCTTTCACACGCGCAAGCTGGTGTAAAACACTCGACCTACCTCGATAAGCTAAGTTTAGGAAATATAGGCAGGTACTTTGACGTATCTCTTCGGGACTGAGTTCTCCCCAATATCACTGGCAAACATGCCGCCTCCGACCTACAGTTAAACGACGTGAATGGGTTTAGCAACGCGGTCAAAAGCCCCTGTCACCCTGTCAGCTCCCCCTCCCAGCAGCTGTCAAAGAATTCGGGGATGAAACACCTAAAAGAAGAGATCCCAAATCCTGCCCTAGTGGCTGCTTTCGCATTTCCAGCGCCGCTTCACCTGCGACGAAGACATCGCCCTGCCCCGGCGGGGAGCCGGTACCCGGTGCAGCTACCCGCGCCTCCCGGGCGCCCCCGCCGACATCACAGGGGTCATCCGCGGATCTGCGCGCAACCGCCAAAGGTTTCCCCCCAGTCACCGGTGCATCTCGGTGTCGTCGTCCCCCCCCCCGCGGCGGGACAGCCCTGGGGAGGGACGGGACGGGCGGTCCTCCCCCGTGGCGGCTCCAGCCATCGACGGGGCGCACACGCCGGGTGGCGCTGCGAGCCCGCGGCAGGACCGGCCGCGCCGCCCCCCCACCCCTGTGGTGGCTGAGGTGGTGGCTGTGTGTGCCTGTGTCCGAGCCGGGGCAGAAAAAGAGAAGGGGAGGGATGGGGAGGCAGGTCCCCCCTCCCGAAAGAAGCAGCCGTGCAGCGACGGGGAGAAAGTCCAGGCGAGGAGCCGGGGCAGAAGAAGGGCAAGGGGAAAGATGGAGGGGTCAGCACCTCCTCCCGAAAGAACCAGCCTTGCAGCGATGGGGAGAAAGTCCAGGTGCAGAGCCTGCCGCCCAGCAGCAACCGGGATGGGCGAGTGGCTGGTTTTATTGCCAGCGGAAGGCGCGCTTGTAACGCGGGGGGCAGCTGGAGGTTGCACCGAATATATAGGCACACGCATACATATACTCCTGTCTCAAGAGATGTAGCCAAGTGTAAAGCACAGTGTGTCGCCGGCCAAACAACAACAATAACAAAAATTAGTTATTATTTCCCCCATCCCCGCAAAGGAAACTTGCATGGCGTTACATGTCCTCAAGAGCAAACGCTGTTCAAAAGGAGCCTCCCGCCCATCCGTCGCCCTTTCCCTAACCGGGAATGAAGTTTCTGTGACGCTGTTTGAGGAGTTTCAGTATTACAAGTGCACAACCCTCCCTTCTCCGTCCCTGACCCGAAGGGAAGTCCTGGGACCCCGACCGGGAGCAGGGGCTGCCCTGCAGCACCCCCTCCCTGGGGCGACCGATGCTTCACCCGCAAAAGTTGCGGTGCTGCGGGAACTGCTCTTTGCGCTTTGCAGAGCAGTATCGCTCAGCCTGAAAAACAGAAACCTCCAAATGCCAAGACCGTCGTCGCTCCCCAGGAGATGGGTCCATCATCCAGGCTCTCCCCGGGCCTTACGAGCAGTATTTATATGCCTCTTGTAGAATTGTTCACTGCTCAAGGAGTAACGCCGTGTCCCAGTTTGTTTCGAAATCCACTTGTGTAAAATGGAGTTACTCAGTATTTAGAGCGCCCCACCAAAGCTCCTATGCAGTATTGCTTGTCATTATCCCCTGTTCCCCTAATCCCTTTTTTAAAAAGTGAATAATTTCAAGCGGCAGTTAGAAAACCACAGAACTGGAAACGCAGTAATTGCCCTAAACGGCGCAGTTTTTCTCAACGCACGCTTTCCTGAGGTGTAACAATTTCCCCCTACACTATAGCACAAGACGGCCAGCTAGCTTGAAAAGATGCCATACACACAACAGTCGTAAATTGGGTGTTCTACATTTTAAAACTGACACTGCAGAATGTGCTTTCCTCCACGGAAATGCTGAGGATTTTTTTTTAATATCTTTAGTATCATAAAGCAAAGTGTAATGGAGCAAGCTGAGAAAGCAGACCCTGATTTACGCTGAGAAACGCAAGGTTATTCTGATACAGCAAAAAAAAGAGTTTTGTCCTTTTACCATAAATCTGGTGAAAGCGTGAGCAATCGCGCACCTAATTTGTTCACACCTTTTCCCCGGCTCTTTCTTCCCAAAGCTAAACCAGAGCTCGCTTCATGGAATGTAGCTGAAGTGTGGCGGGTTTTGGTAAGTGCATACTTACAACCGTTCGTACTGAAAGATTTGTAGGACTGCATCACGTATCCTTACTCCGCCGCCTTTACAGCTGTGAAGGTGTTGACGGCTGGATTAACTATCACATCCACAAATGAAGCGTTTGAGATTTCATTTCTTGCTTTCTGCTTTCACATTCCTAGACTGGAAGCAAAGGAGAAGCCAACACCCTTTAGTCGCTGTTTTGTCCCAGCAGGCACAGGCTGAGGGCAGCAGGAAAAACACTACGAGGGGCAGAAATGAAGTGTTGTTTTAAATCGCTTCAGCCGCGCACATCTCCCATCGCTGGTCTATTGAAAATTTAAAGTGGAAAATGACAATGGAAAGCCGGAATAATGGGAAAAGCAGGACACGAAATTCGATAGACATTGCTACGAGCTTGAAGGGGAGAGACTTAAAAGGTCAGAGAGCAAACGGGAATGGCCACAATCATCTGAAGGCAGTTGGAAGGTAAGTTGATGGACACCGGTTTGACCTGTGGGTCAGCAAACTAGTTTAACTCTACCTTGATCTGCACAACGCAGAGACAAGTTCCCGGCTCCTATCAAACAACTCAATGCCCTTATCTGGAAGGGTTTAGTAAAAGTAAATCAACTACAAAAAGGAGCTATTCACCCTTCAAGTGCTGGGTTTCGCTGGTGAGAAAAAAAAAAAAAAAAGAAAAAGGAAGAAAAAATATGTGTGTTCTCACACAGCCCAGATCCAAACCGGCAGCTCCCAAGCAGAAGAAGCACGCGCTCCTTCCTGGGGGAAGGATGAGTTTTGTCACTGGCTCTGTCCCACTGCCAGACTGCCCGGAGACAGAGCAATCAGTGCCCTAAACAAACCAGCAAGCTCCTGGCTAGTGGCATTTTGGTAGCGCTTTGTTTTCAGGGGGATATCAGAGAAGGAGTGGTGGAAGTTACCCACTGCTACATTTCCCTTTTCACTTGGTGCTCAGCTCATTCCACCAGGAACTAAAATTGCCAGGTAACATAAACGCTGCCTCGCGCTTCCACTGGGGAAATCTGGCTATGCCACTCCATTTACATGGCCTTAAAAAAAAATAAAAAATAAAAAAGAAAGAAAGAAAGAAAAAAGCAGATCAAACTGTTGCTTTGTTTCAGCAGGAACTTTGCAGGCCTCTGATGGTTGCATCTGTAATGAAGCAAATTCAGATTGCAGCTCAGAGAAACTCAACCAGAACAACTCCCGTTTCCAGTGCACGTTAAGAGCCCCTTCTAATCCCTACACCAGGCACAGAACCAAAATCTTCAACGCATCAGGAGCAGACTCGTCTGCACTCTTTTGCTCCGCATTTCAATACCTGCTGGTTAGGTTATCGCTAATAACGTTCTTGACATGTATGCAGATTCCATGCTCTAGCCCTGATTTTTCCAGTACCCTGAAAGTGAGCATCACCTCCCTATGTAATCCAGGAAGTCAGATTTCCAAACAGGAACAACATTTCCCCTGCATCCCCTCTAAAAATGTCTTAAGAGAAAGTGTTAGCAGGTTTGGGGGGGGAGGGGGGTTGCCAAAACGCTAAGCAAATGCTGTAACTGCTTTTCTGTCTCGAGCAAATTACGCCAGGTTTTAGGAAATCCTCACAATATTCTTTTTATTGTTGCTCAGGGACAGCAACGGACAAGATTTAAAGGACACAGCAAGGGTGGTAGCGCTGGAGTGGCTGGTTGACAACACCCCGCAGCCCTTGAAATCGCCCCGATTCTCGCTCCTGCGGGAAAAATGCCCCCGGACGAGAAGGGGAGTTTTCACGCACAACCGCGAACTTTCCCACCCCCTGAGACCTGCAGAAGTTAGTGCTCACTGTGGCAAAGTAGCATTGCTCTCAGCCACAAACACGTTACCTAAAAATAAAAGCGGTGGACCACTTCTTATTTCGTCTTTTAAAGCAATAATGACCCGCAGCATTTCAACGCTAAATCGCCCTCCGCATGGATCTGGCGCGATGTGAAAAATAAAAGTCCGAGGAGGAGGCAGAGCAGTCCCTCATCACAGTCGGTTTTGCGAGAAGCACCATATCGTTAGTTTGGTAAAAATCATTTTTAAAATAAGTTAATGCCTTTCCTTTACTTTCCTCTACCTGTGCGTTAAGAAAAGCACGGAGCTGAAAGCCAACTTACTCGTTTTAACGCCTCAAAGCTGGTGTCATTAGTTGCTACAATTTACAACGGGACTGAATTCGTTGCATTTTCACTTTTCTGTGAAACTCTAGAAGAACGACTCATGTCATATGAGTTCAAAGTAAATCATTGCCTGTAACGATGGAATCAAAAAGAAGAAAAACAATTGGCTGACCTAAGGTAGAATGTTTTATCTGGAGTTTATTAATACCATTTAAAATATTACAGATAAAAATCAATTACATTTCATGCATTTAAAATGCAAATCTAAAATGTTCCAGCGAAGGGCTTTCCATTTCAATGTGAAATATCCAAATTATTTCAACATTACAATGAGACAATTAGTTTGCAGCACTGCAAACCGCTAATGTAGTGTCAGGAGTGTTTATTAACATTTATCAATATTATTTTCAGGAAATACACATAGGCCAACGTTAGTTCAGTTTCACTTGGACAGTTTATTTAATACATGGGTCGTGGCAAACCCACTTTATGAAATATAGGAGAACTCTCACTGTAACTATACCTGAACTGCCAGCAAATGCAAATAAGTACATGCTCCATTAAATTAAATGTCATTCAACATTTATCAAATATTGTTTCCTTAATTACAGTTGTATGCCTACCTAAATTAATATTCAAGCAAAACCTATATCCTGAAGTGCGATTTGATGTACACTTCAAGGAATGAGTCCAGAAAAAAAAATGCAGTGAACCAGGACTGCAACAATAACGCTTTCTCGTGACAGGAAAAGAAATAAAAATTTAAAAAAAAAAAAAAAAAAGCTCAAGTGTACTTCAATATATTTTCAAATATTTACTGGAAGTAATTTACAAGAAAAATACTATACAAAATCGTCTCCTGGACAACTGCACCTCACACCGATACATTGGTGGAGTTATATTTAATTGTTAGCTAATCTAGAACGATTCCCCAGTTGTACAAACCTATAGGTTCAGATGTATTTTACAAATATTTGATTTTGCTATTCCCCCCCCCCCGCCCCGGCCTCCCTTTTTGGCATTGGAACTACAGCTTCGCTTGGTACCCACGGTGCTTCTTCATTTGTTTGGAGTTAAAAAATATACGACTTTAGACCTAATTATTTTTCAGCGTATTTCGCGATTCCTATTCAAACGGGAATTATACAAATGCGCTGGCAAACGTAAGGAAATTTGGACTCGGGGAGTTACGGATTTCTTAAAATTTAAAAAAAAAAAAAAGAAAAAAAAAGGAGGGGGGGGGGGGGGGCGCTAGGACGAGACCACACCGCTGCTCCTGTCCCGGGGAGCAGGAGGGCTCTGAGCATTTAACGAGATGAGGGCAGTTCTGAGTCCCGGCTCGGCGCTCCGTGGGGACAACGACGGCGGCTGGCGGGCGCTGCCGTCGGAGCCGCCGCACCCCCCCCGCCGTGGGGCAGCCCCGGGGCGCCGCTGCTGTACCGGGGCTAGCGGCGGAGGGAGGGGGTGCGGGCCGGTTTCCAGCAGGAAAGCGAGAGGGAACGTGTTTTTTTGCGCTCTAAAGGCAACCCGAGGGGAGGGGGGTCTCAGGGAGGCGGTGGCGGGGCAGCCCCACGGGGAGCCGCGGCCCTCGCTCCTTGCCCGCTCGCTCCCTTGTCCCCCGTCGCACCGGGGGACACCGGGGCCGCACCGCTAAACCCGTGGGGGCCTCCGGGCGGACAGCGGGGCGTCCGCGGGGGCTAAGCGCGGTCCCCGCGGAGCCGCGCCGGCTACTTACGTGTCCGCGTCCCCGCCGCGGGGGCTGCGCGCCCGGGGCGGTGGGGAAGGGGGGGGCGGTGAGGCGGGGGGTGGCGGCGGCCCCGCGCCCCCCGCCCGTCACTCCAGGCCGTTGCGGTGGCCGGGCTCGGGGGGCGGCAGCAGCTCCGGGGAGTGGCAGGGCGGGCTGCCGGCCGCGCTGTGCTCGCTGTCGGTGTCGCTGCCCTTCTTGCCGCCGGGACCGGGACCGGGGCCGCCGCCGCCGGGGCCGCCGGCGCCGCCGGGGCCGCTGTGGGTCTTGACGTGCTTGCTGAGGTGGTCGCTGCGCATGAAGCGCTTGTTGCAGACGGGGCAGGCGAAGCGCTTCTCGCCCGTGTGGGTCCGCAGGTGCCGCTGCAGCTCGTCGGAGCGGGTGAAGCGCTTGCCGCAGAAGAGCCAGTTGCAGACGAAGGGCCGCTCGCCCGTGTGCCAGCGCAGGTGCGCCTTCAGGTGCGAGGTCTTGCCGTAGACCTTGCCGCAGCCGGGGATGTGGCAGCTGTGCAGCCCCTTGCGCCGCAGGCTGGCCCCCGCCGGCCCCAGCCGCTCGGCCTCCTGGCAGTTGGGGCAGTCGCAGGTGGCGCGGCCCGAGTAGCGGCGGGCGGAGGAGCGCGGAGAGGCGGCGAGCGGCGCGGCGGGGCCGCCGCCCAGCATGGAGCCCCCGGCGCCGGCCAGCGGCGAGGGGGCCGAGTCCGGGTAGGAGCCGGGCAGCACCGGCTTAAATCCGTCCATGAGGTGCTGCCCGGCGGGGCTGAGGAGGTGCGAGGAGGCGCCGCTGCTGAAGGCCGAGTGGCCCAGGCCCGAGTAATCCGAGTTGTAGCCGCCCAGCGGCGAGTGGAGCGAGGTCTGGAGCCCGCCGGCCGCCGGGTGCAGCGAGCCGGGCAGCGCGGCCGCCCCGTTGGGGCTCTGCACGTCGATCCAGCCGGCGCCCACGTCCCACCAGCTGGAGGCGCCCGCCGAGCCCACCTCGCCGGCGGCCAGCCCCGGGTGCGAGGGCTTGAACCAGGACTCGTAGGGGTGCGCCATGCCCACCCGCGGGTAGATGCCCTGCAGCCCCTCCACCGACGTGTGCACCTTGGAGATGAAGACGGGCTGGTGCGCCGCCGCCTCCTGCCCCGCCGCCCCGCCGCCGCCTCCGCCGCCGCCGCCGCCGCCCCCGGCGCTGCCCGGCGCCTGGAAGACGGAGTAGTCGTTGGCGAAGGGCGAGCTGGCGGCTGCTGCGCTGCTGGAGGTGAGGGAGAAGGCGCTGGAGCCCGGCGAGCCGCCGCAGCTGAACGAGTCCGAGACGAGGGCGGCCGCCGCCGCCGCCGCCGCTGCCGCCGCCGCCGCCGCCGAGGAACCGTTGCGCGCCGCGCCCGCCACGCCGAAGCCCGGGAGGCCGGAGCCCACGGCGCCGCAGCTGCCCGCCGAGGACGAGGAGGAGGAGGAGGAGCGTTTCCAGGGGTGGAAGCCTTTGCCGAAGGAGGACGCGCTGTCCGAGAGGGCGGACGGCGAGGGGCTGGGGCTGCCGATCTTGTTGCAGGTCGCGGCGAGCATGGCCAGCGGCGTGGAGCCTACCCGCGGTTCCTCCTGCGGGCACAGAGGGGAGAGGGCCGTCCCGCCGGCGTCAGGGACGGAGCGGCCCCGCCGCCGCCGCCCGCCGCCCCGCGCCCGGCCCCGCTCCGCACCGCTCCGCCGCCCGGCCCCGCTCCGCTCCGCTCCGCCGCCCGACCCCGGGAGCGAAGTTTCGCGACTCCCGCGGGATGGTCCCTTCGCCGGAGCCGGCACCGCGGCTCTGCCTCCAAGCGCCTTCCGAGGCTCGGGGTTTTTTTCCACTATCCAACCCTCCTCCAACGGAGGAGCTCGGGAAGGGTTAAAAAAGGGTGGGGGGTGAAGAGAGGGGGAAAAAGTTGGGTCTATTATGGTAGCTTAAAAGATGCCCCCGGCACGGTGGCAGCTACGTTTCAGTCTGTTCCCTTTCCCCGGGACCTTGGCCGGTCCCCGTCCCTCAGGCTAGTAAGACTGTTTTCTTAAATATAGAATTGCAGGATTATCAAATTACTCCTTTAAAAAAAAAAATGCTTTCTTAAAAAAAAAAAAAAAAAGCTTCATTTACGTACCAACGATATTTAAATATATATATAAATTTAACATATGTACATATGTATGTATACACAAGTTCAACGTACCTGCTGGACACGGCGGGCTGTGTTATTTTAAAGGGAAATAAAAAGCCACAATCCGTTGCAAATTAGAAATTGCACACGAAAACCGATAGTGCTGGGTTTGGGTTGGTTTTGGTTTTTTTTTTTTTTCCTTCCAGCAGTCACATGTAAAGAAGAAAGGCCACTTCTCCGGGGGCACAGGAACAGCACAGCCCAGGCGCTGTAGGTTGTTTCTACAAATGCCCTTAAAACCTTTTCCTGCTCACTGAAAAGTGACTCTGCCCCCTTTTCCCCCTCTCTCTCTCTTTCTTTTCTGCTAAACTCACTTGTACTTAAGTTTAAAAAAAAAAAAAAAAAAAAAAAAAGAAAGAGAAAAAAAAAAAAGACTGAATAGAGGAGACTGATAGCCCCGGTCAAGACAGGGGTTATTTTAACCCCCTCCAATCGACAATAAAAAGAAACTAATTAAACCAGCAAGAGAAAAAATCCTTAGACTCACCCCTAGAAGTGAAGTTGCCATCACACAAAAGTGCCCTCCTCTCAGAGGATCTTTTTTATATTGATAAATCAGAGGCAGTGTTTTTTTTAGAGGTGTGCAATACAATGATCAGTTCCGCCCATTCCACCACAATTGTAGCTCCCTCGCCGGCTTTGAAGTGCCGCTGTGTCGCCGCCAGCCAATCCCCGGTCCCGCCGCCTCGCTCGACGACGTGACTGCGTGAGGTCATCAGCGCCGTCGAGCCCCACCGGTGGTGGGGCTCGACGGCGCTGATGACCTCACGCAGTCACGTCGTCGAGCGAGGCGGCCCACGGTCCCGGTCCCGGTCCCGGTCCCGGTCCCGATCCTCAGTGGCCCCTCGTCCCGGATCGGGCCGTTTCATCCCGGTCTCCCCTTTCCACCACCCCCCGCATCCCCCGCCCCGCGCCGTGCGCGTAATCTGACAACAGGTTATTTAATTTTTTTTTTTATTATTTCTTTTTTTACTTTTCTTTGGAGGTTTTGGGGGGTTTTTTGTTTGTTTGTTTGTTTTGGGGGTTTTTTTTTTGTTTGTTTTTTTTTTTTTTTAATATCGTCATCTCAGCGTTACTGTTATTATGGCAACCGTGGGCGAGCGCGGAAGCACCCCGTTTCTCCGCGGGCTCCCCCTCCACCCTGTTCCCCTCTGCTCGGTTTTCCCTTTCCCGTTTCTTTCCGTACTTTTCGCTGCAAGGAAAGGGCGGGGGGGGGGGGGAAACACTTCAGGCTTCTGTCGCTCCGTGTCGTCCCCCGTCCTGTCCCCCTCTCCCCCCCAAGCAGACCCGCCTGCCGGGGCCACCCCGGCCCGGCCCTGCTCGCCCAGGTACTCTCACCCCCCGCGGGTTTTCCGCAGCAACGTCCTGGCGGAGCTTTGCTTCGTGGGGGCTCTTTTTCTCCTTCTCTCGGCCTCGGTTTTGACCCGTTTCCGTGTCGTGGGGATATTGACTGTACATCATATCTATTGATCAAGGGGGTAACGTACATTATCATACTTTGAAGTAAGAGTGAAGTAAATTAATGAACTGCTTTCTTTCTCTGAAGGCTGACGGTTACCATAAATGTCGCGTTTCTCCCTGCGAGCTGCTCTGAATGATTTTAGCCTGTTGAGAAGGCGTGACAGGCCAGCCCAGAAGGAGGAAGGGGTGGGGGAAGGAGGGAACTCCGTTTAACAAATAAAAAAGAATTAACTTCATTGCTTTGGTCTCCTTCTATAATGATATTCATTTTACAGACCTAATGCACACTTGTTTAAATTTCGGGTTTAATTTAATCAATAATATCACCCGCGAAGAACATTTCCCGGAGATACTCCCTTGTATGAATGCTTATTAACTTTTTATCTCCACTTCCTTTATCTGCTGGAGGTGGGGAGGAACTATTAAGACATAGATCAGAAAGCGTAAGAGCAAAACAAGCATCGTGAGCGTTACGTTTTAGAGGAACAGAAAATCGCATTTTGTGGTGTGCCAGGTTAGGTAAAAAGATCGACACGCATTCCTTTCAGCCCCAGAAAGTCTGAGAGACTTTGCCATCCACCGGGGAAGGAGAAGGCGTAAGTGATATATCTCTTTTTAGGAGAGCCTCGCCGGGTGGGTCTTCCATTCGCATCCGTATTCTGTCTGCACTTGTCTGCCCGGAGGAGACGTGTCCTTTTTTGATCTTCTTCGTCTTTGTTGGTTCCGATGCTTGCCCTGACTCTTTTGATTTGGGGCCGAATAGTCCTTAATTTTCAGGGCGCTTTGCCTTTAAAAGCACCGTGTTGGAAATTATGAAAAACTCGTTGTAAAAAATAGCCGTGGGAGTCTTTACAAGGGAACTCAACAGAGAGGGAGGAAAAAAAAAAAAAGGCAAATACATCAGAACCGAATAGAAATCACAAAACTCCTGTCAGTGGCATCCTCCTGCTACTCTGATAATTTCCCTCAAACTGGAAAATCAGCAGCTTCTGAACTTTGAGAGCGGTGAGCTGATCTTTTCTGAATTCGCCACGGAAACATCTGTAACCCTCCTTCTTTGTATACATCGCCTGCTGGGCAAAGGATTTAAGGAAGCTTACGATTTTGTTTGCATTTGCGTTATTGACCACTGCACTTAAGGGTGCAGTACATCAACATAATATGCAGGTGGGGGCGGGGGGGGGGGGGAAGCCAGCAAGGAGAGGTTTTCCCGAAATTAATTAAAACTTTTTTTTTTTTTTCTCCATTTGAAGTTTAATGTACGGGAGTAGATAAATGTTCGTGCTGTTTCTTGAAAACCTGTGGGATCCACTCTCAATAAAGCTAAAATCTATTAGCATTCTGTATGCATCTGCAGCATAAATTTCATTTGAATTTCAAATTTAATAAACCAGGAGGTTTTTAATCATCCCTGGTTTTATTTGTTTGATATTAACATGCTTATTGACCGGGTCTGTTGACCAGTTTGATCATTACAGGACAGCAAAAAGTTAATTAAAACGACCACAGCTCCTTAATCATATCATCTGTCTCATCCATGTCGCTCCCTTTATTACAGGCTATGATGGATAGTCTCCCAGATTAATTTCTCTGTTTCTTCGATTTGGACAACAGCTTTTGGGACCTAATTTACATCCTGGGAACAACTTGCTCAAGTCTACCTAACATCTTGTGTCTACAATATACATTAGCAATCTCGGAACTTTAGCCACAAGGATAGCTGTCGCCAACCTTCCTGGGGGAAGGGAGGAGGGGGTGGATTTTCCTCGGAGAAAACCCCAACCCTCCGCGCTGAGGGAGCAGACAGGGAGATGGATAGACCGCTCTTCCAGGGTTCCTCGTCTGCCTCCAGGCAGCTCTACCGGGGTGCGGGCTTCTCTTTGGGGAAAGAGGGGGCTGTGCTGTTTGAAAAGGCATAAGCTGGAGAGATGAAGCTGAGTGCCGACGGCGCCGGGTGTTGAATGTCGGTATTAGCGAGGGAGCGCGTTTCTTGCCACCCTCGCGCCAATTTAGGGGCACACAGAGTAGAGCCTGACCCACCAGCCCAGCGGCTGCCCCCCGTCCGGCGGCTTTTCTCCGTGCAGAGCTCGGGAGCGGAATTCCCAGAGAAAAGCCGCTGGACGGGGGCCTTGCCTTGGCCGTCCCCGGGCTCCGTGCGCTGGGAAGCCGCTCCGTTCCCCCAGGGTTTGCCCCCCGGGGAGATGAGGGCCAGGAGGTGTCCCCTCCGCCCGCCACCTTCACCTGGAAGCCGTCACCTGGAAGATTTACCGAGGGGGTGACAACCAACTGTCCAGGCGCAGGAAGGGAGAAGGGGGGGAAAAGGGGAATAGCGCCTAAATGAAACCAAACAGCCACCGGCCAGAAAGGACCGTGAGATGATCGGCGGTCCCTGAGCAAAGGGGGTGATTAATGTCGTTCTTTAAGCCCCGTTCTCACCTCTGCCTTGCTGTGCTTTACCTGGGACGTTTCCCTCTCTGCCTAATTTTGTTGACCGGGGCTCCCAGTCGGGCGCCCGGTGCGTGTGCGCGGCCGCCTACATCTATCGCTACGTCGGTTACCGGCGTTATTTCCTCCGTCAGTGCAAATGTGTCCGTCCCAGGTACTTCCTCACCCCGACGGGGTCCCCCGTCCCGCTGCCCGCCCCGCGTCTCCCGGCCGGGCGGCGCGGCAGCGCGCAGCGTTGCGCGGCCTGTCCGCTCTCCCGCGCAGGCGAGCGGGGGAGATGGTCCCCCAGCACAACCCGGGCTCTTCGCTGAGCCACTTTGGCGAGGGCACACGCCGACCTTGCCTACTCGCAGCCGCCGGCGGAGATTCACATCAGCGTCTTTCGGCATTTATTTATTTATTTGTCTGGGCCTGTGTCAAAAAAAAAAAATTTAAAAAAAATAAAAAAATAAAATAAAAGGCAAACTGACTGCGCCTCGGAAAGGTCTCTGTAATTAGATTAGCCCGGGAAGACGCCGTGCACATGCCTGGGGAGGGAGAGGAAGAAGCACCTTCACACCCACCCTATTTACATTGCCGGTGTGCGCCCGATCTCCTCCTTCTTCTCCCCTTTTTTCCCTGCCCCCCCCTTCCCTTCCCTCGTCTGTCCCTACCCCATCCCCCCCCCCCCCCCCCGATATGTTATGGCTGGGCGCGCATCAGGCGGTTCCTAGGCGGTCATGTAAGTACCGGGAGGCGCCGGAGGGGAGATGGAGCCCCCGGGCTGGGCGCGCTGGCACCCGGCGGGGCAGAGCGCGGAGCCCCCGCCGCCGGCTGCGGAGCCGGGCGCTTCGGTCCTTCCTAGAACAGATTTGTTTAAGTTGCTTTCTGGGTTGGTTTTTTTTTTTTTTGGTTGTTTTTTTGTTTTCTTTTTGTTTTCTTTTTTCCTATTATATATCACTTTCTCCCCGGCACCACTTACAGTTAAAAACTACTAAATTCTTCACCTCAGCCGTATTGATTTCTTTTCATTCTGCTCCGTTAGGAGAGGAGGTAATGCTTCCAGATTACCCCGCGCCTCCTCCAGACGGTTGACAATTGCAATCACAGTTTCGGGAAGATAAATGTTACTTTGGGAATTGTGTTTAATTACAAATAATCTAGGAGCTGCTCTGGGTCCGATGGTTTAACCACACATGTGTTCAAATCATTGTACGAGCTTTACAAACGGGTGACAAGATACAGTAAACGTTTGAAAAATCGGTGTGCAAGTCAGGACGTTCCCGTCAGATAGGCTGCCTGAAGCTGGGTCATGCCCCGGAATACATGCTATTTATATATAAACATACAAATATATATATATACACCGGTGTTCGCGTGTGTGTATGTGCGTGTAAATAAACGTGTGGGTGTGAAAGACACTTGCATATACAAATCCTACAGCACCCAGATTCATAGCTTGCGGAGAACACAGAGAAGAAGGAAAGCTTTCCATCCATATATGTATTTATTTATAAGCCTTCCAACCGCACCGAAGTGTCAACCTGGGAAAAAAAAAATTGAAAAAAAAAAATAATTAAAAATCTTTGCTTTGCTGCCGTTTGCGAAGAGGAAGAACCTCTGGTCCTCCGAGAAAGACGTACCTTCGGAGCACTAAAGCCAGGAAGGTTTTGCCCACGTCGGTTCGTGCACTCGGTGTGCAGCGCAGCCTTCTCTTGAGCGCAGAACTCCTGCCATCTGACTCGAGAGACCCTGATATCGATATATTTACTGTTCCTCTTACACCGTAGCTGCCACCTTTCCCTGTCGTTATTTGCCTATATGGCAGAGCAATTAGGTCACCCCCCTCCCGCCCCTCACCCCCCACCCCCAGCAGCCTTATTAACTTGATGGGAGAGGGAGGGGGAAGCAGGCGAGCAGCGGGAAGGAGGCAAGGTGGCGAACAGGTTATTCTCTTAACCCGACCTGGCCGCAGGAGCGAGATGAGCAACACTGAACAGATGTCCCCATTTAAGCCATTCTTTTCCCACATGCCTGCTGGATGCTGCCAGGGCGCAGGAAGCTTGCTGCAGACCTGGCCCATTCCCGGCCATTATGGCCAAGTTATTCTGGACCAGTGAGCACGAACAAAATGGGCTTCAGATCGCGTGCTTGAGAATAATTCGACTCCGAGCCCTGGAAGAGCCCCCTCCCCCCATTTTTTAAGTGTTGGGGGGGAACGGGGACGTGTTTCAGCTCTGATCGCAGGAGAAGAACTTCTCAAAAGATCGTCAGCCCCTTCCCCCTCCCTCTCTTCGGCAAATATGGTATAATTTACAGAGCAACTTAATAATCCGAGGGGCACCGCAAAAGCCCTTTGCGTTGTAAACCGCTTCTAATTACCTGCCAGAGCAATTAGCTGACTATCACGAAGAAATTAGATCGCTCAATGTAGCATAAATAATGCGAATAATTTTGTAAGGAGAATGGAAAGCGAGACCTGGTGTTTCTTTATAAGGAAATAACACCTCGTACTGTACGAACCCTACATGAACACATATTAATGTCTAGGCATGCACGGAAATGAATCCGAACATGAACCCTCTGGCTTAGATTCAGCACTTTCTTCATTTACATATGCGGGGTGAAAGTCGGCTTCCAGGCGTTTAGATACAGAGCTCTTCCAGATCACAGTAATTAACACATAGCGACTTCAATAGGAAAACCTGTTTTCCAGATGATTTTTACAATGCGGCTTTATGTCTCATTTGGCAGTTTAAATAGCTGGAGTTGTTTTCTGGCTGCATCTCCACTATCATCTGTTGAGCATATTTTGCCTAGAATGCTGACCAAAACTTCCGAGCTCTTTTTTTTTTTTTTTTTTTTTTAAATACGTGACTAATACAATGGGCACGCCTAGAGATTTCGGGCGTTTTTTCTTCTCATATGGGTTAGTTCTTCGAGAAAATTTTATGGAGTCGCCTTAGAAGTTTATGCTGGTTCACAGCTGAATTCATTTTTCTCTTTCTGCATTTCACTTTGAAGGATCGCGAGCACCACCACTCTCGCTGGTGGAATATTTTATCTTATGAGGAAAACGTTTTCCCAATTAAAATGTACAGGTAATGGACAGTGTGCAGGGATTTACATGTACGTGTATAAGCCCCCGAGAATCAGGCTATTAAATAACAATCTTTGCGAGGTATTTCTTCACGCTGCTGGAACTAGAATTGAGGAAGGAGTTTGTGCCCACAAACGGCAGGATCGTCGTGTAATGAAAGCGCCCTTACAGCTGAATTCAGCTAAGGCGGATTGAATTTGTTTCTGTCGTGTTTCCCCCCCCACCCCCCCCTTCCCCCCCGCCCCGCACTGAGGAATCTGCTGGTCAGAAAACTGGACGTGAAGGTGCCAGATCGTGGTGAAACTCATCCCAGCCCGAACTACAGCTACTCACTGCTCGGAGGAGTCACTCTGGGATTCAGCATAACTCGTTAAGAGTGCTCCGAGTTATGGATAAACGCAACTAATTAGGTTTAGCTTTGATAAATAGAAGCAGCAGCGTTTACTGCGATTCCTTTTTAATGCATCTTTGAAGGGGGAAAAAGCCGAGTGTATGATCAAATCTTCCGTAAGTTTTCAGAGCTTTCTTTTCCCCCGCTCACACGCTAACGCAGCAGCTATGAAGTGGCTCGTCAGACACCCTTGTCCCCAAGTTGTCCCCGCAGAAGTTGCAATCAGATCTGAACACGGTTTCTAAGCTTCTCCAGGTCTGAGCGGGACTGCTCAGCTGTTCCGCAGCCCCCACGTTGCACACACGGAATTGTACAGCATGTTCAACGATTCTTGCTCGTCGGCTAATTAGAGACGGCTTTGAAGCTCCATTACCGGCAGCAAAATTATTGCGGTCAGTTTAGGCCAAATTCTGCGGTCCTTAATGGAGCGAAACTCCCATTGAAGTCAATGGGATAGAAGTCAACGGGCGTTGTGCGCTATTAAGGAGCACAGAGTGTGTCCCTTTGTGATTTAGAGATTAAAAATCAGTATCGGTAAGATGGGCGTTTAAGGCGGTCACGCTCTCGGGGCGGGATCTCACCCTCACGGGAAGGGCCCGATCCCGCTGGCTGCGCTGGGCGGGCTGAGCCCCGCGCCCCCCCCCCCGGGGGGCGATGCTGCGGCAGGATGGGTGCCGGGGGGTTATTAATCATCAACAGGGGCCAGACAAAAGGACTGTTCCGGCGGTTCTGAAAGAAGCAAAACTTCAGTCTCCCGCGGGCTTCAGCCCCCCCCCGGGGCCGGGGGGTCTGTCAGTGTTGTGAGAGGAATTTGGTCCGTCCCGCCGCCCCAAGCCCATCTCCAACCTCCCGGCACGGTGGGGGGAATCCCAGGAGCGCACCCCCCCCGCGGCGCCCTGTCCCTCCGCTCCCCGTGGGTGATGTCCCCAGCCAGTGACCAAAGAGGATGGCGGCTTTGGATGCCGAGAGTCCTGCTTGGGGACGCAGTAACTAGCCCCTTCGGAGCCCACAGGCGGCCCACCACTTGGGTACCAGCTCAGGGCTTGGGACGTTCCTCACCGTGGCCACCCACTGCTGTCAGCGTGATTTGACAGCCAAATTCAGAGCGCGGGTTTCAGGCGCTGGTGAGGGCTAAGTCTTGAACTCTGAAGTGGGGTTTGCTTGCCCATTGTAATATATTTCCCTACCATAGGCGCTAAACAGCACTGAAAACGCCTGAGGAAAAGCCCTTTTTACGGAACTGAAGGAAATGCTGCAGGTTGCTTAAGTAGGGCTACAGTTCAATATTCTTTCTCTTTCGGGAGGAACTAGGGGAAGGGAGGCGGATGTACCGATCTTCCTTTCTTCTTTTTCCTGACCTAGTGGAAAGTAAAATCCTTCAGGAAAACTTCGCAGCGTTTTTTTCCTGAGCGCGGAGGGGCACACACAGCTGATCCTCTAGGAAGCTGTGCACAATTAAGACTCATTTTCTTTCTGCTGGAACAATCAGTTGTACAAATGAAAGGTCAGGCATGTGCTTTTCCTATGTTTATCAACCGCAATAATGAGCCCCTTCTATTTTTTCTCCCAGTGCATTATATTGCAATAAAGCGCTGCCGCAGCGCCGTCTCTCTGGGTAAACATCTTCAAAGGCGATTCAGCGACACCGAGAGGTACATACGTATTTTTTAAAAGGACGCAATGGCCGAGGGGAACACAGATGCGAGGTGTGAGAAGTGAGGGCTTCCCCAGCCTCCCCGTTCCCGCGGGGACCGGCCAAGGAACGGCACCTTCTCCCCTCAAGTGCTCCTCGGGTGCCGCCGGCCGGGGCTGGCTGAGCCCAGGGGGCCCGATCCTGCCGCCCGGCAGTTCTTTGTCCCTTGTGGTCTTTGTGCAGGCGGGACGGATCCTAGCCCCCTTCCCCGGGGATCCGGACCACCTTGGCAAATTCTCCCCGCTGGCCTCCACATCATAAACCCGGCTACTCCCGAAGAGATAGGCTGGCAGCACCTCCTAATTCATGAGAGCTATTTTTTTTTTCTTTTTCATGTTAGGAGACCCCTGCTCACGTCTTCAAGAATAAACCACGTGCCTGCCAGTTCCCAAAAACGTTTAAACAAGGGGTTCCAAATTTTCCTGCCAGCTCGGTGCAGTGTGGGCTCATTCGACTACACCTGGTAGCTGTGGGATACAAGTATGACATTCAATATTTTCATCAATAGTTTCTTTTTTTTTTTTTTTTTTCCTTTTCTCTTGTTACATGAGGGAATGGGCAAATTACCATTGGGATTGGGTATCCCAATACAAATTGGGATTGTGCTTTGGGGGGGAACTCAGCTAGTGTCGACGAAGTGGTTTTTTTCCCAGGCGGTACGTTACCCTGCATGCAACTATCCAGGACATTCACCCTGTGCGATGTTCTCCTTATCAATCTGCTCACACTCACAGTGGATATATTTTTCACTTATTTTACCCTCGTTGAACACAGACACCTCCGCACTCCTGACACACGGGAATGGACGGAGGAGAATAACCCTACTGGGAATTAGAAAGAAATCTCAGGAGCCGTGCAATGAGTTGAGTGTTCATGTTGAAGCAGTCTAACATGTTGTGCCTGTCCAGGTGACTGGGTCCATTTTAATTTTTATTTGTTTATTTATTTAAAATCACGTTGGCCTGAGGTGCCCAGCATATTTCTCAGAAGGGCCAGTCTCCACCAGGACCCAAACCATGGTGCTGTTTCCCTTTGGGTAGGAATCAATGCCCTATTTCTTGCAACATCTGTCAAGACGCTGCCCCCTACACCTGCCAACTGTGGACAGGCAGGTTTGGTTTAAACCAGCAGGAAGCTCTGAATGACTTTGGCTGGCCTTTGGATCCAGCGTTTCTGCCTTTGGATCCAGCGTTTCGGCCTTTGGATCCAGCGTTTCTGCCATGACTAACCAGAGAAAAACATGGATCTGGGAGCAAAGAGGAAGAGCTCTGCTGGACAAGGGGTGCAGCGCAGGCTCTTGCAATGGCAGGAGTGGTGACGGCAGCGCGGAGTCCGGGAGCCCAGGTCCAAAGAGAACATCCAGGTTCATAGAATCATAGAATCATCCAGGTTGGAAGAGACCCTTGGGATCATCGAGTCCAACCATCTACCCTACACTACAAAGTTCTTCCCTATATCATATCCCCCAACACCACATCTAAACGGCTCTTAAAAACATCCAAGGATGGTGATTCAACCACCTCCCTGGGCAGCCTGTTCCAATGCCTGACCACTCTTTCTGTGAAAAATTCTTTCCTAATGTTCAGTCTAAACCTACCCTGCTGGAGCTTGAAGCCATTCCCTCTTGTTCTGTCATTAATTACCTGTGCGAAGAGACCAGCACCAACCTCTCTACAGTGTCCTTTCAAGTAGTTGTAGAGAGTGATGAGGTCTCCCCTCAGCCTCCTCTTCCTCAAACTAAACAGTCCCAGCTCCTTCAACCGCTCTTCATAGGATTTATTTTCCAGGCCCTTCACCAGCTTCGTTGCCCTCCTCTGCACTCGCTCCAGCACCTCGACATTTTAGACCTGGTGGATGGAGAGCACTTAGGCCCGCACAAGCAGAAGCCAACGCCGTGGGTATTGTCATGTTCAGCTAATTGTCTAACAACTGATCTGTGCAAGAGCTATAAGATAAAAGGCCGGAGTGACCCTCGGCGAGGCGGATGCGGCTGGTAGTAAAACTCGTCACTCCTCTGAAAGGCCGCTCACTGTTGCGCTGATGGAAAAGCGTTCTTCAAACACAGAGCAAAGTCTCAGCCAAAGTTTACTGTAGCTGCCTGTTTCACAGAGAGGGGGGAAAAAAGAAAAAAAAAAAAAAAAAAAAAAAGAAGTAAGTTCAGACTTTTGCCACGTTGGGAGAGAGGGTTGCCCCTGGGCTGGAAAAGCCACCGAGACAAACACATGGGCCAAGCTGAAGGTGGCTTGTGAAGGTGAAGAAACACCTTGTGAAGAAGAAACACCCCAGCCACGACCAGGCACAGGCCACATGCACCTGTAGGTAAAAAACGTGACACATCTGCAGGTACAGACCCCTGTGTGTCCCCCCTCCGCAACAACCTGCTGCCTAAGGGAGGGACGGGAGGACACCCCCCTCACACCCCCCCCCCCCCCCCCCGGCAGCGACCCTCCCTCGCCACCGCCCTCGCCCCCCGCGCTGACAGGCTGGGAGGGCGCCGCACAAAAGGCGCGGGCGCGGCGCGACCCACCCTGCCCGGCCCCAGCCCGCCCCCCGCTCCCACCCCTCCCGCCCCGCTCCGCCCTCTCGGCGGGAGCGGCGCCCTCGCAGCCGGTCCCGCAGGGAGCGGGAGGCGTGGGCGGGGCGGGCGGGCGGGCGGGGGGGGGTGCCGGCCGGTCGGCCCCGCCGCCAGCCGAGCGGAGCGGAGGGGACCGCAGCGCCTTCCCGCCGCGCTCCCAGCGCCGCCGCTGGCCTGGGGGCGGGTTTGAGGGCCGGTGGGGCGGGCGGGGTGAGGGCCCCGGCCCGCCCCGCGCACACGCGGCCCTGCCCGGGCGGGACGGCGGCTCCTCGGACCCCCCTCCGCCCCGGCCCGGAGCGTGTGTTGCCGCCGAGCGTGAGGGGCGGCGCCGCCATTTGCCTCCGGGGGCAGGTGTGGGGGGGTGTGTGTGGGGCGTCGCCGTCCCGGCCTCCCCGCCGGTCCCTGCTCGCCCCGCCGGAGGAGGGGAGCCGGCCCCGGTGACCGCTGGTTGTGTGGCGGCGGGGCCGGGAGGCAGCCCCGGGCGGCGGCGGGGAGGGAAGGAGGGAAGGCCGCGGCCTGGCCCGGGTGTCGTCAGCGGGGCTGGAAGTTGTGAGAGTTTCTAACATTTCCACCACCAACAAACCCAAATCTTATTTATGGTTTTGTTTTTTTTGTTTGTTTTTTTGTTTGTTTCCCCCAAAAGAACATGGGCAAAGCTTATACAGGTAGATAACTTGGGGTTGGAACAAGATGATCTTTAAGGTCCCTTCCGACCCAGACCATTCTATGATTCTGTAACAGTAAATCACATGCCCCCCCCCCCCCCCCCCATGCTCAGATCTGGATATTTAGGGCTGTGTACAACGACAGTTAATTAGAAGGAATCTGCAGTTTTAGCGATTAGTAAATGTTTGTAATTGGACCATAATTTGTCTGTATGCTGACTCTGTATTTTCCGGATGCTGCCGTTCAAAATTGACTTTTACATTTTACGGGATAAACTATTTTTTCCTTAGATGTTCTTGGCTAATGAAAAATTGAATAGCACTCTGAAGAACTACCCTTTAAATATCACTTTGTATGATGCTATATTAAAGGTAGATAAAAGAGAGATTGAATAGCTAAATGGATTTTTCTGAAGTGGTTAAAGTCCATTCATTGGTAAATTAGAAATCTGTTTACATTGAAAAAAATTGCCCACCAGGCAGAAAGTTTAAAATTATTTTTAATATAGGATGCAGTCAGTGTTTCATGTATGATAGCGGCAAGTATTAATTAGATCTCGCACAAAACTTGGGGACAGCTTCAAGTACGAATTTAGGAGCCTGATACGTTGGGTAGCAAAGACACATTTCATTCTGTGGGGAAAACTGACGTTAAGTCTATGCTACTTTTTTTGTGGAATTACTGTTTCCGCAGAATCATTCAACAGATAACATCATGTTAGTAGTTATTAATTTATTCATCTACTTTCTGCTACGCTAGGAATACTGCCTTCAACTGTTAAAGAAGCAGCTGGCTTTTTTATACAAATAAACTGGGCTCTGAGACTGTCAATCTTCTTTGTTTGACAGAGAGGAGTTCCCGCCTGCACTGAAAGAATAGCTCAACATCTGTCATCCCATTCTCTGCGATGGCCCAAAATCAGGAAGACTACAGCTGTCCTCTTCCTTTCAGATACTTCTGGGATAGAGAGGTAGGAGGACTGAGTATTTGGTCAGCGTGTTCATCATGCATTAAGCAAGTCTCTACAAGTCCTTGCATGTAATTGTATTGTTTCCCCCCTGCTTGAATAGTAGAATTTGCAGTTTAAAAGGTCTTTGGAATTTTGATCCTACTGTGTGAGTTTTTTTAGTGTCTAATTAGTTTAGTACGAACCTGCATTTGTTAATAAAACACATTTTAATTGAAATTAAAGTGGTTAGTGATAATTTATATCTCGGCATGTGGCACATGGGCATGTAAATTGCAGGTGTATACATGAGCATAAAGCAGAAAATATTTATTCTTACAGGTTGGGAGTTATACTAGAACTGCTGAGTGCTGGATGGAGATGAAAACAAGGGATGTAAATTAGCTTATTCCTTGCAAGCTCAAAAATGGCATCTTTTGAAATATGTCCATATGGAGCAGAGAGGGGAGGGAAGGGGGAGGAAGAGAAGGGAATTGAAGAGGCTGGGAAGAATATGTTTTCATGTAACAGAAGTGTTGAAATGTTTAGCCATGTAACCTCATCAGTTCTTTGGTTTAATATCCAGCAAATTAGTCAAAAGCAAAAAAGCAGAATTGAAATTCAAGTAATTTACTGAATTAATTATACTATCCTCTTCCAATAGTAGACAAACTAGTAGTCAATGGTAGATTTGTGTTGCTTTTCTTATAATCACAATTAAGAGCTACTGTAATAAACCTCAGAGTACCAACCAGCAGCATCTGCGTTAGGCAAACCCCACTGTAACCTGCAATTTCAGCCTCACAGTCCCAAGATTTGGGGAAAGCATCACGAAATGCAAAGTGCTCAGAGGGATTTAGGCATTTTGAAACCCAGCTCTGCTGTCCAGGGGAATCCACACTCCGAAGTTAGGCCGTCAGGCTGCCTGTCACATGCCCGGTGACAGTTAGGCTGTGGTTACATGGTGATTTTGATTTGGCTTCCATCCTCAGCAGCAAAGAACAGCTCAGCAGCTCAGTCACACCGTTGCCTCCTACTTAGGTTCAAGGGCTCTACTTACTGTTTATCTGCTGATCTCAGAAACAGAAGAATGGCCGCAGAAAGCAGGCAGTTTCTCAGTAAGGCTGGTCTTGAGACACTCAAGGTTTCTAAATAAAAATAAATTAATTTCATTTTTTCCCCAGAGATGCCAGTCTAATCTCAAGGAATTTACTGTTAGCAAGTGCTAGAACAATGAGACCTTACTGGACTGTATCAGATCATATTTAGGGGACACTTTCATGTGTTACCACCCATTGCAAAAAGTGGTATCTGAGCTTCCATAAAAAGACTAAAATATTGTTATTGGTGCTTACTATTTACAGATAAAAGAACAGGCTTGGGTTCATAGCCTCTACCGCAGATTTCAGGAAAAAAAAAAAACAGGAATAGGAAAATCTTCACCAAAGAAGAGGATCATGAACGATGAGCTCCTACTTTTCCTCCAGTCTCTCTGTCTCAGGAGCTGAAACAGTGCCTTCCATTGCCTCTGTGTCTTTCCACGTACGTGCTAAACTTGCCCTTGCCCTGTGTAGAGTGATGTCCTCGTCTTCATCTAGGCTACAAGAATTTTGGAGGCAGCAATTGATTTGGTGCCTCCTCAGGTATGTAGGTCTCTGCTCCTCTGTCTCCATAGTGTTGGAGTGTGATACCCAGAGCAGGAGGGAAGTTTTCAGTCAAACAGACAGTAGCTTAAAGGAAGGAAAGGGACTCTCTAGACTGCCCAAATGTGGGTATCTTCCTGCATGTGTCTGCCGGGGGAAACAACAGGTAACTGAATTAGTTGTTGGCCTTCTCTCATTCCTCAGAAAAGACAGTCCTATTAGCTGATTTTCCAACAGAAATATCCTACTAAGTTTTCTCCAGATCACTGTGCAGAGGAATTTCCCTGAGCTTTGTAACAGAAGGCAAACAAACTGTTGCCAATTCTGCCAGGTCTTCTCATGAAATGATACAAATTAAGTATTTTGCATTTTTTTCTGGTTTATGAGTTTGGGGTGTACACTTGTTTTAAGCCTTTTTTTTTTTCTTTTTTTTTTTGTGTGTGTGTGTGAAACAGTGCAGAATAGAATTTGGTTTTGTTGTGTGCCTTTCTAATGAGAGCTAAGAATTTTGCATGAGCATTTTGTTCTGGGATCTGAAACTTGGGAAAAATGCCAAATATTGTGATACTCACAATTAAATTGCAACTAGCCTTGGGGCTATTTTGACTGAGTACCTCCCCCAAATCTTTTGGGGGAGGCAGGTACTGAAAGTTAATAAGCCTAAGAGCAGTTTAATGAGTATATAGACACTGAAGCAACTCAGAGCATTTTGTCTTTGTTTTATGAAAAGGAATCACACTTAAATGCCTTATTACTTATGACATGTAGTTTGTGCTTTGGATTGGCAACCTTCAAACATATGTTTTCGTGAGTTGTTAAATGATGTGAAATCGGCAGAAACAAACTAGCAGCCTTTAAGGACCTGACCAAGATTGTCACTTTGTCAGCTTCCAGGAAAACTGCTCTCACTGTTGAAGTAAGGATCAATGCTATTACTGATTACATTAGGATCTGTTAAAATAACCTTCACGTTTACATCATGACAGTATAAAAATTATAAAATTAACAAAGAAAACAGAGCTGTTGACATGGTTGCCCTGATCTACATACAAATGAACAACATTGAAACACCTGATATTCAGGCCACTGTCTCATGTCAGTTCCCAGCTTGGATCACAGAGTACGTACTCTGGCTTCTCAGACTCTTTAGCATCCACACTATCCCACTGCTGGACAACTAGCTTATGGGGGCTATTCCAGTTAGGTGTCCTCTTGCTCACTCTGTGATCCCACTGAGAATCTAACATACTGAAGACTAAAACTCACCCACTGGATTGCTCCAACCCTATTCCAGCCCCAAAATGGGAAAAAATGCAGACAGGAGTTGACCTTAGGCAGTGAGTCACTCTCTCCAGCCTGGTCCTTGCTCCCCCAAGCAGTTTTGCTACTTGGGCGAGCTCCCTCTGTCTCAGGTGAGGGAGATGCAATTGCCTTCGAGTTCTAGACTGCGTTTGAGTTTTCCTGCACCACATAATTTAGGTAATGGTTAAATTGTGCTCTGAACAGTGTGAAAATAGATCTATTATGAAAAGAGGAGCCTTTGAATCCAAAAATTATTTGAGGGTCTAGACCTTTTAAGGAAAAGAAAAAAAAATAGTTGGGTGCCCACTGTAGTGTTAATCCCAAACTTTACAAAAAGAGTTTCTACATGAAGTGGTGAACAGTCAGGGACCACCTTTAGGGACGTGTCATGGGTGGTCGCACAGGTCACCCCAACGCAGGGTCACTATTCACACAAAGCGAGAATGTTGCGGTGTCATGCCTGTGCTGCTGATTCAGCTCCTTATCAGCCCCTGGCTCGGAGCTTTGATAGCTGATGTGACAAACCATAAATAATGGAAGGTCAAACTGAGCAATGTTGTTCACTCTGACCTTCTAATACTTCTGGCTTATTAGATCAGTCATTAGAGGTTCAACAGGCTGCTAAGCAGCAGAGTACAGTGGCTATAGCTGCCAAATCCTTGCCTATTCACACACTGCTTCTCTGTGTAGGTATTAAATGCATTCCGGTGCAGAAGTTGTACGTTCCTTAAAAGGAAGCCAGGCTACAAGAGAGGGTAAAAATCACCAAGTAGCCAAATATAAAACATGGCGGTGTATAAAAAGATTCTATGACAAAAACAACCAGCACTCCTACCCCCCAAAAAACCCAACAGCCCAAACAACAACAGCAAAAGCTCATAGCTATCAGGATAACTAATTTTGTCTTTTTTTTTTTTTTTTTTAATCAAAAGTATATGAGTGATAGGGTAAGAAAATAAGGCAATGAGAACAGTCAGAATTCGACCAGGAATAAATATACTGTCATCATCCATCCCCCGCCTCCTCCAAAATTCTGAAGTTAAGGTAGTTCAATAGTTTCCATTCTAAGGCTCTATTTTTATGCTTCTTATAATGTTGTCAGATCTTCCATTAAAACTGGGAAATTTTCCATATTGGTGAGCTGCCAAATTTTAAAACTTTCAAAAAAGCTTGAAGAAAAAAATGGTTCAGAATTTACAATTCCATCAATTCCAAACTTAATTTTAGGAACAAGCATCATTTAGCTAATTTTAAGAATGATTCTACAATTCTTTTCTTGAATAGGTCTAGACGGTGCAGGGGTTTCTCGAAGAACAAGCCAGGCTGCTTCAACATAAGTGTCTATAATCGGCTGGAATATCAGGAAAAAGTCAGAAGGTGCCATAAATGAAACCAGAATAGGGAGAAAGCAAGCTCTCTTCTTGAAAACAGCTGAATGTTATGGTGGATGAAAGGATTTTTCTGGAACCACAATGCTAGAAGTGACCTCTCATCTGTCCTGATTTTGTCCTTGTTGTAGAATCAGGTTCCTCACATGATTCAAGGGAATGTTTTGTAGGTGGAATGCACTTGCTGTGTATTCCTTATTTTCTGAGTGCACAACTTCAGATACTCGGGACCAATTCATGGAAGTGCTGAGTACTCACAGATGTTGCTAAAATCAATGGGACTTATGCTTTAAACGTATGAAGTATCATAAAAATGCTAAGCATCTTGGAAAATCCAGCTCTAAGCACATCATATTGAGGACCTCAAATTAGTGGACATTTTCATCAATCTTGGCCATAACGGCTCAGCACTTCAGTTCCCCATCTGTAAAGTGGGTCTAATAGTAGAGTCTCACTTCACAGGTTTAAAGATAAATTAATTAGTATTTGGGAAGCACTCAGAAACCCTAGCAGAGAATGCTATAGAAACACCCATAAAGATATTAATAATTCAGTATTCTGCGCGGGGTTTGAATGATGTGCAGTAAGGAAGGCATGGAGCCACATATTGAGTGATAAGAATAAAAAGAATATTGAACAGCTGCTCACTCAGGGAGCATCGTCCATCCTATGCACTGAATGATGTATGTGTCTGTGTAGTTAAAGACTTATTATCATGCATATGTGCAACGAGCTCAAATTAAAGTTGCAAAGGCAAGCTTAATTCTGATTGTTCTGAAGTTGAGAGGGCTTAAATTTGCCACATGAACATGCTTTTAATGTAAACATTTTGTGTGATTATCTCTGTATTTTCACGTTTTCCTCCCGAAGACGTGAAGGGTTTTCTGTGTCAGTGAACCCAGTGACCACTTGCGTAAAGCAGCCATGTGGCCCGGTTCACTCGGGGAACAAACGTATTGATTTCCCGGGGACCTACACCAGGAGCGAATTTGGCTGGAATCATCTTCTTTGTCTCATTGCGTAGTTTTGTAGTGGCTGCTGGATAGAAGTGAGGCATTAAATGTGTTCAGGGACAGAGTAACAGGCTTGTCTTTTGGCTTTACTTTGTGTCAGGGTTTTTTGGTGGTTAATGTAGCATTTGGAGAATCACATAAACTTCCATCCCAGAAATGAAGTTATTGCCAAAGCAAAAATTCCTATATTTACATATAAATATCCCCATTCAGCATGACTGAATACCTTTCTCATTTATAATGAAATGGCAACATCCACAACAATCAAATTCTAAGACACAGATGTTAGATTAAACTGACTGTATGTATCTTTGGATGCAAACCCAATCTTTCCGAAATTCTACCTGATCCAAATGAGTAATCATTACTAAACCTATTCTGAATTATAACCAGATTCCTAGGTAAGATTACTTGATCCCAGCCGAAGAATTTGTAAGGCCTTTGCAATTTAAAAAATAAGACTGCTGGCTCCTTCTGTCTCACTCAAGGATGTAGGTCTATTTTTAGTATGTCGTCTGTCTTTGGATCAAAGACCGAAGGATTGGGTTTTCATAGTGACCTGGAGCAGTCAATGAACATTGTGGTCTTCTATTATTCGTGACCAAACCACAATGTGGTCATTTCAGACTTGTCACCTACTTAACACTTCAAGTGCTGGAAAGAATGAGAATGATATTAAAAAAATTTGTTTGGTCATTTAAACACAATCAAAAATATCTGCTGCTCCCCTTTCTTTGCTCTTGCTTTATTCCAGATTTTGTAGCAAATGTGATGGCTTCCAAACTAGATGTAGCCCTGTTCCAGGTTAGATTTTCTTTTTATACTAATTTAAGGTTCATTTCAGAAAAAACTGTATCATCCCTTGTCAGGAGAGAATTTTAAATATTAAATTGTATTGTTTTAAGCAAACCCTGTTTTTTATTTGCATTTTAAATGCTTTTCTGAACACAGGTACTTTTCTGAGGAGAAAGCCTTATTATTTATTTACATAACTCTTCTTTTCCCTTTTTTTTTCCCTGAAACATAACTTATTATCTACTCCAAGATTAAAAGTATTCTAAACCATATCAGCTGCGAGAAATAGCTATCTTGTTGATTTTCAGAAAGTCTACAATACTCCGTCTAATGTATTCAATGAATTATTTATTTCTTAAAGAGATACAATAAATCTTTACCTACTGTATTTGATGATTTTCATAGTAGGAATAATAAGTAACATGATTTGAGTGTGATTGGAACCAGGTACAGGGAGGGAGGAAGGGGGGTCAATTTAAACTATTTACCAAGTGTGTTGGAAGATGGTGCATCTGTGAACAGGCTGGACGTTGCCACTCACTTAAAATTTCCAGTTGAAGAAAAAGCAGATGTATTTCCCTTGAAATTAAAGAGCAGGAATGACTCAAATACTTATATTTTGAAGGAGCAGCTTAGGTGCAAAAGCACAATAGTGATGTTCAGTGCCATTGTTCTCCGTTGCATTGGAGTGAATCCAAAGTAATTCCATTGATTTCAGTGGACTTTCATTGGGCTAACTGAGAATAGAATCTGACTCTGTGGTAGCTGGGGGTGGGGGGAGTGACAAGAATATAAATAACCCCAGATAAGTATTTGAAATACAAATACTCTGCGAGATGGTTTCTATCTTTTAAGACCGATCATAGACCACATCAGAAAAGTTCTGAACAAATCCTCTCCCTTTAGTTCTTACAGGTTAAAAAAAATAAAGCACGGGTGGTTGGGGGGTTATTTTTGACACTGTTATATATTGTTAATGTCGTGTCCTGAGGCATCCATCAGAGGATCTCAGGAGTACCTCAGATGTCTGCTGTCTCACAACAGACCTTGAATCAGCCAAAAGTTTTAGGTTAGTCTGATTTTTCTTGGCAGTTAGTAAGGGGAGTTGGTGAGGCCTCTGTCACACTGCTGTGTGTCTGTGCAGTGGCTAACAGGGCTGAATAAACAGTCAGGAGCATGAACACCAAGCCTCTTCATATTAGTGTTTTCCAAGATATTCAGAGGAATCTTGCAGGACATTTATGCACAATATAGACAATATGCACAAAACATTTCAGGGTTTCACAATGTCTCCCCTTCCTCTTCCCACACAGACACTGCAATTTTCTGTGTATTAGCATTTATTGATGGAATGGAGACTGTAGTTCAAGCAGAGCTTCATTTTTTGATCTAATACCTTCCTCCTCTTGCCTGCTTCTGCAGGAAGGTGTTATTTTGCATGGATTACCTGCAGTCTGGTCTTGCTCTATCTAGAATCAGCAGCAAAGCACAAACTGGTACCAGTTCTCTCTGTCTGTGTGCATCATCCATTCACCTCTGAGGCTTCAGGGGTATGTTCAGACCTACAGTCTTTAGGTCGCCTTGAGGTCTGATTCTTCCAGATCACCGGTACTATATAAATGTATATTACCAGTATTTTAGTCATCAAAATAACTGATCTTCAGAACATGCTGCTAAATAGTGAACAGGCTGACTTAAGTAATTTCAGTTTACACACTTTCCTACTTAAATATGTCTTCTGTAAAAAGCTATTCCAAACATCTGTTTGCAAAAATGACTTCGTAATTTGCATCTGTTGACTGGATTGCAGATTCCATTTTCATTTTCAGGAATGGTTCACCTTAATATTCCTGTCAGTCAATGACTTTTGACTGGTAATAAGACCTAGTACTAGCACACCTAAATAGATGAATTCTTATTTCACTTTTTTCCTTTAAAGCATTTTGATCTTTCTCCTCTCCTTTGCACTAGTTTTGTGTACCTGCCTAGTTAATACTTGTGCTGCTCCTACTTTGGAAAGATTTTTTCTAACAGCACAAATGAACTCAGCATAAATGTAATTCTAAACTTTGGCTGACATAACTCAATAAATCAAAACCTTTATCTACCAGTCATACACTTAGCTTTATTATGTGCATAAGAGTAAAGTTAGTAATAGCATTAGCATGGCGAAGCAAATAGTGTGCCAGCCTATTTGAAATTCCCCTAAAATAAAGCTAAGTAGATACTGATGCCACGAAAGCAGCTGATTGCAGGACTGAGTTTGGCCTCACCACACTTGGGTGGCAGGATGTAGGTGCTGCACCTCTTTTACCAGCCATGGTGGGGAGGGGGAGTTCCCCATTGCTGAGATCTCGGGGAAAAACGTTGCTTGTTTCTCTGGGTTAGAAGCAGACAGAACCATTCTGGATGAAAATGTTCCCCGCCTGTTCCCTGAGCCTGGAGTAAAGAATTGGTGACTCGGGAGACTCTGTGAGAAGGGCAAAAGGGTCAGTGTAAAGTGCCACTGACCTACCTGTGACCAGCAGGCAGCCCCTTTACAGGAAGTGTTGGGAAGAAGATGAGGCAAAATAAACCAGGGATTTTGAATCTATAATCTCAGCTAAATCAACTGGAAGACTAGGGCAAAGCCGAAGATCACAAAATCTGTCCCAAAAGAGCCCTTACCTCGGGGACAAAACACGTTCTTATAGCCTCACAGCTATCACCAAATGATCCAGTGTTTATTGTAGATCATTAGCTTTGTCACAGGATATGGAATGTACTTGCAGTTTGAAAAAGAAAGTGAAAAAGCCCCCTCTTATTTAAAGGTAGCTTATTCAGATGACATGTGCGGCTTAACTGTGAGTCTCTTGCCTTTATTAAACTGCAGTTTACAGGGAATCATGCTGAAATAAACTTTCCAAGTTTTCTTGCTCATTGCTTGCTCTTTTGGCTTAATTCTCCATCTTGATTTGTCAAATATGGTATAGGTTAGGGACCAGGAGTCCTACTTTGTTCAATGTACAGAAAATCTAACAGCATTAGTTCCGCCCTAGTTTTGTAGCCAACAGTGTTTCCTCATGGCACCAAGGAAATGTTTTCCAACTTAACATCAGGTGATTGAACTTGGCAGTATCTGTTAAATCAGCCTTCAAGCTTCATGCTGTTCTTTTTAAATTAAAAATTTTACATATTTATTCCTGGCTTTACTGTGCTGTGACGGGCTGCTGAATTCCCAGTAAAAGATTTCTTTAGTAATAATTAAAAGAAACTTTTTCTAAGTCAGCTTCCCATGCATTTTTCACTTAGATTAAATTATGTTCTTTGATATTAGAGAGGTACCTGGGATTTGGCTATCACTAGTAAATAGCATCTGCACATCGGCATTGCTATAGGAATGTTGTGTACCATTAAGATATTAACTTTTTAAAGGGGTGATGGAAAATTGGAGCAGGTTCAGAAGAAAGCTGCAGGAATGATTGGAGGCTTGGAAAGCACTCCTTACAGTGACAGCCCGAAGGAACTTAATCTACTTAGTTTATTTAAAAGATGAAGAGGCAACTTGACCGTGGTCTATAACCCTCTGCATAGCAAGGTATTAGCTGAGGCAAGAAGATTCTTTAAAAAATAAGAAAATAAAAGAAAAAGCCACATATAAGTTGATTCAATGGCAGAAGTCAAAGTCAGCAGTTGTCAAATGAAACTTTTGAGGAGGGAGAGCAATTAACCAGTGGAAAGGGCTGCCAAAGGATGCCATCAATTTTATATACATTAAATCAAACCTGCATGTTTTTCTGAAGGTGCGCTGCAGTTCTACCGCAAGCTGTGGCTCGAGGCAGAAATTGTTGGGAGAACTCTTGTAGCGTGTGTTATGCAGAAAGGCAGAGTACATGATTGTAGCTGTCTTGGCTGAGAATCTGTGATTCATGTTCAGGTGCAAGCACGAGGCATTCTTTCAGCAGTGTCTCTAAATTTACATTAAGTGCTGTCCAGGTCATTACAAGCCTTTAAAAAAGAACAAGGAGTCTCTAGTTATTCACAGACTACCCTTTTTTTTTTTTGACATACAGAATACAGAATCAAATTACCACTCCTTTTTCTTGGTGGGAGGGGTAAATTTTAAACATAGCTCATGGAGGAACTTTGACAAAAAAACCTCAAAGGCCAGCGTATCATCAGCTTCCTCAGTGCCTTCCAGCAACTACAGGAATATCTTTTTCTCGGTGCCTTTAGGGTAGCTTCAGTAGAGAAAAGGCAACTGGGTATGGAAGTCTGCGGTAAGAGAGCATTGTCCTTTTCCCCAACCCCGGCTTCCTTAACCCAGGATGCCATTATAGCTCTGAGTCACAACTTAACTCCAGAGTGTGGGACCAAGCTACATGTGGGATTGCCAGAACTTCAGGTTTTCATCCTGTATGAAAGACCTGTGCTGGTCCCAAACCAATACACCACAAATAAGTTTTACATTTCCTAGAGATATAGTGAATTCTGAAAGCAGAAATCCGAGCTACTGCCAGAGCAAGCAAAGCAGTTAATTATGTGAACAGAGCTCACGTCTACACTTGGAAGGTATGACTGTACTGAAGATGGGATTTTGGAGGTGTGGTTGGATTGCCAGTGGTACCCAGGCCAGCTCTGTTACCCCTGCCCCACATTTCAGTCTTCAGTGGAGACACACCTTGAGAAATGAGTGTAGAAATGATAATGCAATTTTGGTGCAGACTATTTGATCCTTTGCAATAGACTTCAATGCTTATAACCGAGTCATAAACTGATTTTTTTTGTACTGTGGTTGTATTACTAGAGGTCAATTACAAGCTAGGAGGAAAAAAATACTTTGTTCAGGTTTACAACATCAATTAGTTTTCTCATGAATGGATTTCTCTGCTACTACCTCATGTTATGTTCCCTTGGTGTGTTAACTTCACCTACGTGCTGGTGTCCTGAGCATCTAATGGGTTTGCATCGTGACTGCCCAGGGCTTTCCAGGCCCTACTGAGCTACAGTCCATTTTGTGGACTGTTGAGGTATCTTTCTTAATTACACCAAAGTATTTGATCCATTGGCATCAATCCCCTGTAGTAACTGTCACCTTACAGGTGTATCACTAGTTCAATAACAACAATATTCTTTGGTATTCTGGTCTGTGAGTTAGCACCAGTATGGCTGGTGACTCAATATGGCTTGAGGAGTCTGAGCTGGAATTCAGTCTGTTTATATCCTGCTTGAACCAGGGCAAGTGCCCCAAAACCTCTACACGTTTCAAGCATCAATCCTGTTAATGTATTTCCAGTGCTGCCTCACCCTGTAGGTTTGCTCTGTCTTTGATGAGAAGCAGGATCTTCTTAGTTTTCCTTCTCACTGAAGGATTTTGCATTGCCACCTGCAAATGAGCCAGCTTGCATAAACAGGAATTCTCCAAGACAGCATTTTATTCTGACAGTTATGATCCTTTTCTGGAGATTTTGGAAACTTTACCTTCTCGTACCTTCATACATGCAGTTTTGGAATATCTGCTCCTAAATGACGTGCTTGTGCTGGCCCTGTTCACCCCATTCCTGGTTTCTCGTTCCTTCTCTGTACGCGATCTTTATGGAGTCATTTGTTGTCCCCAGTTTGCTTCCTACCCATTCCCTATTTTGTTTGTACATTTGTACAGCACCTGGCACAACCAAACTCTGAAACACAAATAATAATATGTTCTTAGTGAGAGAATGAGAGCTTCATGTCTCACCGGTGGCACTCCGTAAGTCTTTAGGATCCCAGAGGGATGAGAACAGCCAGGGTTTCATCTGTTACCAGGATCCTGCAATCAGTCAGTCAACCATAAAGTGGTCTTAATGAAATCACATTTATATTTTGCTTTCTGTGAGAAATTTTGCCTTAATGATGAAATTTAAGAGGTGTTTCTGGAAGTCCCGAGCTACGCTGGTCCTGTCTAGGAGATAAGGTTTGGACTAGGACAAGAGAACTATGGAGACTGTGGGATGTTCAGGGTGTTACTGCTCTGCCAAGTCATTTTGTTGAAGGTGATTGCTCCTATATCTCCCACAGCAGCCAACACCAGTTTGGTTTAGCTGGTGCTGTTGCAGATAGGTTGCTACCAGTACTGTCAACAGTGCTGTCTGCTGGTACCAGTGCAGTCTTGGAAAATGTAGAATGTGTTTGTTCTCACTAAGATTAGTTAGATTTTGTAGAAAAGAAAACACAGAAAAAAAAAATTACAAAAGCAAGTGATGATGCCTAAATAGAGGGGAGCTGTAATTTACTTGTTCCTGTAATTGTAGTCCATGCATATAATGAAGATTTTTGTAAATTAGTATTAACAAATTTCTCAGTCACTTGTGATGCAGATTTGTTCTGTCATTGTCATTAGTGGCAACAAATGAAACTAGCTTTTACCTGAAGGTAGTGGGAAAGGGCTTGTTTGTAGAGCACTATTAGAAGAGATTGCCTTGGAACGGCACTGAATCCGTATCTGTCTTTGTTTTTGTTCCCTTTGACATTCACCTGGACCAGTAACCTCCAGGTACCCAGACTGAGTGGATCTACTAACTCTTTCTTCTGTGGTGCCTTTGTGGCAGGCAGGCTAACCCCGGGGAGAAGTGAGCCTCTACTTTTAGAGAAGAAAAGCGCCCAAAAGCGTCTATAGAATCAACTGACGTCGAGAAACAAAGCATTTCTCCATCTTTGCCAATCCTTTACCCTGTAAGTACTGCAGAAGCACTAAAGAAGCGTGTAATGTCGTCAAATATCTGATGCATAATGAGCTAACTTAAAGACATATTGTCAGGCCTTTCTTTGAATTCTTGTCTTTTGTTGTCTTGTTCCCAACCAGAAGGTTATTTGAAGCTTTCAATATGTTAATTAATGTGCTGTTAATTATTTTATTTTTTAAAAACCTTTGTCTTGGTGCATTTCTATCTAAGGATCATGCAAACCTTTACATATTTCCATATTTTCAGTCTATTTTATGCAAATAGTTGTTAAAAATGAAAATTCTAATTTCAAATGAAGAAAATTCATGACATGCATCTTGTGTTGCAGTTTAATCACTGTATACCCGGGAAAGTATTGACAGTTGTCCCGTGGAAGCTATTAAAGTTCCTGTCCAAGGTTAAATGAAATTGCAGTTTATCAGAGCAGCATTGAGAAAATAAGGGAATCTGTTCATGGCTCTTGATTAATGCCAAGCATGATCAACACAAGGGGGTTCATTAAGCTATACATCATGTGGGTAATTTAACATGTCATTGTGCCTGCTGTCTGCTTTAACTCTCTGCATAACCCAGTGTTCTGAACTTGTATCAGCCCTGCACCTGAAGTGTTGTCTCCCAGACTTTGTCATGCTTGGGTTGGCTCAACATTTGCATTTACACAATTCCCTTTTTCTTTTATGGTCATTCTGCTTTTATAAAGAACATCTACAATTTCTACAGCTGCACTTTTCTGTCTTGTCTAAATACACTTCAAATCTGATGTTTATGTGAGAGATGCAGGGAATCTGTCCTTCATTGTCTAGTTTTTCCCTGATTTTGTAGGTGTTTCTACCTTTTAGGCAGTTGGGTTTGAACAAGGTGGTTAGAATGCAAGGAATTATGTCCTGATCTTGGGAGAAAAGAGCCATCTCAGTTCCCAGCGAAGCACTACATCTCCATACAAGATCAAACCTGACAACTTTCCACACAGCTGGTAACTCTGAAGGACAGAGTAGATGAGGCTTCCTACAAATGGCTAGCTGAAATCTCCTGATTACAGGTCCTCATCCTCCAGGGGGATTTCAGCCACCCAGACATCTGCTGGGAAGGCAGCACAGCACTGTGCAAGTAGTCCAGGAAGCTTCTAGGGTGTTGAGGGGAATTTCCTGGCACAAATGCCCACCAAATCATGCTCGACCAGCCTGATTACTTTCTATGATGGAAGGACTAGCTCTTGGCCTAGGGGAAGAGTGATGGATGCAGTGTTCTTTGACTTTAGTAAGGTTCTCATGCCATCTCCCACAGCCTTCTCATGTAGGACAGATCCTATACGGGGCCATATTACAAGTACTGAAGCCAGTAGATCAAGGGAAGTTATTATTCCCCTATGCTGGATAATGATGAGACTGTACTGGGAATATTTGTATCCTTGGGTTCTGCAGTTCTGAAGGGATGTGTAGAAAGTGGAGAGACCACTTGCCTTTCAAGGAGAGGCTGAGGAAGTTGGTCTTGTTTAATCTGGAAAAGAGGAGGCAAAGGAGCAATATAATAGCATCCTACAACTACTTGGAGGAGATCTGTAGAAATGATGGAGGTAAGCTCAGTTTTGGCAGCTGGTTAAAAAGAGATGCAGTGGCCTAATGCCCCACTATACTATAATTGAAATTATAGCAATGTCCAACTGTGTGTCTGGATGCATGCCCAGGCTACGTCAAGACCACATTGGGATGGAAATGCCATAGAATGCACTGTCCCTCTCCCTCCATTTCCTCACTGTATTCATCCTTAGGCCCATCCTACCTGATCTCTGTGGGAAGGAAATCTGGACGCATGGGTGGGAATGCAATTACAGCATGTGGTTAATCAGCGGCCAGAATTGTAGGTCAAGTGATGGTATTCCTAAGTCTTTAAGGACTTAATGTATAGTTCCTTTTGTTCTACTCTGAAGCCTCCAAAAGTGATAGAACTGGTAAGGTACAACGGGGGTGAGATCGTGCATGCGATACCTCTACAACAAAGACCTTTAATATTCCCCTTTACTGGTAAAGCCATAGTACTGCTACCAGTAGCTTAAAGTACAACATGGACCAGCTATGAGCATTTTTGAAATTTATTGTGATCCTGATGATTTTTGAAAAGATCTGCAACATACTTTGATTAGCCGGTGATTTTCAGTGCCTATTTATTTGCTGTGCCATTGCTGGCATTAGCATCAGGAATCTACACAAGGCAAAGGATACTCCATTTATTTTTCCAAGTGTAGCAAAGCTGTCCAAGAGAGGAGCCATAGGAACAAGTGATTTACAGGAGGAGCATCTACAAATTCAAGTAGCATAATTCAGGTTATGTAATATGTTGTATTTGAGCAATTGCAATGATTTTCCATTCTTCTCCTATTCACTTGTTTTCATATAGTTCTTCTGGTATTAGCTGAAGTTGTTGGATCTATGAAGGACTGACAGTGCTAGAACTTTCACAACATTCTCATTTAACAAGGATTTAATCTTAGTTATGTATTTCTTTTGCAGAAATTAGATTTTCTGCCTACACCTGAAAAAAATAACTGTCTAATTTCTCTTAATATAGGGACTTAGAATTAAATAAGTAAGATGGATGTTACAGTCTAAAGCCAGATTGTAAAGGTGTACATTGGTTATAGTAAGTAGCACTGAATGGCTGTTTAATATCATGGTAGTTATTGTACCACTGCTTCTAACAAGTTGGCCTTTAGCTACAACTATCTTGTCTCCTGCTGCAGTGTGAATACCTTTTACCTTGAAATCCAAAATAGTTTTCAAATATTCATAGTTCCATGCTGGAATACTTTTTGAAAGCTACTGTATTGTCTTCTGCTACCATTAATTACTAAAGGTTTATTTACAAGACAATAATTAATTATACTTCTGGGATGCTCAAGAGTCTAACATAAATCAAAGCAGACTTGATAAGAAGCGATGAAAGTCTCACATAATTAAGCAGGGCACTAGAGACCAATTGTTTATAGAATGATTTTGCAGGGGCTAATTGACACTAATTATTTAATCTGATTTTCTTCTTCCCAGCAATGCTTCTACCAATTCACTGTTTTCGGATGATGGCACAAGCATATTTGACTTTATCAAGGTGTTCTTGCTATATCAATACAGAGGATTTACAGGTATTACCTTCACTAGACTTTTTATTTTTTTGCAGCGATGCAAGAGAGAAGGGTGGAAAATTATGATCATTAAATTTTGGTATAATTTCCTAATGACATGGACTGTTGAAGTGCAAAAGCTAAGGGAGGTAATGACTTAGTTGATGATAAAAGTTAATTCTGCGGTAGAAGCAGCCTTAGGAAAACAAGCATAAAACATACTTGCAGGCCAACTGATAGTGTAGATCACTTGGCACAGCTCTCCAGCTACTACCAAAAATTTAACAACAGATTTCTTTCTAGGTAATATCTGTAACATTTCCCTGATGCTTAACTATCTCGTGTTGGTAAGTATCAACATGTGGTACAAGGAACTGTTAGTAGAATTCTTAAATTTCTTGGAAGGAACTGAATTCAAGGCTCAGAGATGTTACTGAATCTCTTGTGCTATTTTACTGGATCACCACTCCCGTGCCGGAGCAGAGCATCATCATCATGTCATACAGTCCTGCCATGTCCTGTACCCAGATAGAAATAGTAGCAAGTTATAGTAGCATTAACAGAAACAACCAACTTAAATAGGCTAATCCTAACGTATTATTACACTATTTCCAGACGTGCCATTTATTTTACAGACATAGTGTTACCTGGTCAGTAACATACTTGGAAAGACGTTTATATGTATTTTTAGCCTGCTTTCTTAAGGTAATGAGGCTAATAAGCTAAATCTACCAGCCAGTGACTGGATGGCCAGAGATTTCCTTCACCAAAGTTTTAACTCATTGATCAATTTGAAATGGATATAACAAAGGAAGAGATAGCTCAATTATATGAATTTCCAGTGAAATTTGTGAAAATAGGTGTTTGTGTACTGGAAAAAGACATGCATTAGAATCCCCACAGAGAAAATGGCTTCAGTAGAAGTTCATATTATTAATCATCAGGGAATCCATGTGGGATACAGCCTAAGTCTAGTTAAACAACTGATGTTTCTTATGCAGTATTGAGGTAGTTATCATAGCAAAGTTTTTGGTCTATGGTTTGCAAACATTTGATTTCAAGCAGATGAGTGAGTTTCTTCTCCTTGGTGTTTAAAGTTAAACACTGGTAATGCTCTAAGCCATAGGGCTACCAAGGTACATACGTAACCCTCTCAACTGCGGCGTATCCAATTCACATTCATATTTAGAGCTGCTTTTCTTGTATCTCTGGAGCTACATCACAATATTTCAAAGTGTCTTTTTTAAAAAATTGAATCGTTTTCAAAAGTCAAAGTATGATCCTGTCCTCAAGACCCCATGTCCTCCTCTATTCCTACCTATCTATCAGGACATTATCAGCTACCAGGAGCTAGCTTTGCATTCTAACACCAGTAATTCAGATATCCCGATTATGATTGCTACCATTATTATTTTGACAGTACAGAGAATATCCTTCCTCAATGGTTGCTGCTTTTTGCTTCTTCAAATTATTCTTCAGGCTCTACTTCTGACTACAGGAAAAGTTTCGACAAGTGATATTGGGTCAAGGTTTGCAAAATAATCCACCAAATACTTCTCAGAGTGAATACAGCTTGACTAGGAATATTTGAACAGACGTCACCTCTGGTAGTAGCTGCAGAAATAGTGGCTTATTTAGGGCATTGATACTAGAATTAGTAGATCACCTAACTATGTCCTGACTAGGGCATTACAAATATCTATTACTAATTATTTTTTACTAAATTACTTCATAGTGAAAATCCTTATTTATCACCAGGATTTTCCTGTCTTGAGATCTGTACATAAGAATTCATATCCCACAAAACCTCTGCTAGATTTTAATGGCACTTTGTAAATGGCTTAGGATGCTTGGATAAAACCTGCTGTAGTGTATAAAGCTGTGTACATGCAAATATGAGCAATAACATCAAGTTGTTAGTAGCAATTACTAATAGTTAATTATACATTAAAAAGGAAGTTATGACAGCAGACTATTTTCTTACATCTTTTAACAAGAAATCTGTTAAAGTGTTTGTTAACAGAAGTCTCACGTGAATGATGTTCTGCATGAGACAGAAATGCTGGTAAGTGATCAAAACACCAAAAAAAGAGACCCTTCACTTCTCTCAGGTGAGAGCTAAATATCTGTGTGTCTGTGTATCTCTCTATATACACATGCATAACTTCTGTGAATTCTTTTCTCATAGATAGTAAGCTGCAAGAACGCAACAGAAATCATTATTTTCCATCTCCTTGTTTTTTTATCTTGATGCTGGTTTTAAACTAACTTAAATCAATTTCAATTGAGTTTGCTTGTATGCACCTTGTAGGAGAGATTTAATCAGTCTGTTATAAATTTACTTTTAACAGGCAAGGTAAAAGATGGTTTAGTGTTGGAATCTAATTATCTGTATATAAATGGATCTTGTATAGAGAGGCAATAGAACGGTATGGTTTTGAGGATATCTCAGAGCTGTGCTTCATTTTTGAGAGAAGGATATTGCATTTTAAATAATGACTTTCTAAATGGAGAAACTGAAGCTCTCAGGAAAAAATATATGAAGATGTAAACTATAATATGAAAATATGAGTAAGTAAGCATTTTAAGATGAATGTGAAGGAAGAGTTTAGGGCTAAAATGTGAAAAAACAGGTGTGCAAGAGAGAGTACCTAAATCTATAATTTGTTATTTCAGCTATAAGTATGATATAGACCAAGGATCTTTTAGATGATTGTCCAAAATAACGAGGCAAGATCATATTTAGGCATTTAAAATAAATATCCTGAGTTTTCAAAAGTGCTGTGCCATCATCAGCCTAATTCTAGGACCAAGTGCTCTGTATTTGCTCCGCTTTTCAGTATATTCCCACATGGGATTCAAGCTCTTGGCCTTCATGTCTAATCCCCGAACTGGCAGGGGTGGATCTCTCCTTCCCCAGGACACGCTGCCGCAGCTGAAGGTAAGGGGGGGCTGCAGTGTGTCCTGGGCGGGGGGCACAGTCTGGCCACAGCTTGCTTCATGTCTGAGCATAGGTGCATATGTGCTTCTCACATCCTTGATAAGGCTGCTGAGGAAGGTGTCTTTATGGACAGTTTTTTATATTAGTTGTTTTATGGGACAGGTCCCACAAGCACTAAAACTCAGTGGGAAGACAGAGAACATTTGCTATTAACATTATATAAATGTTAATAACCATACAGTCAACGTGTTGCACCCAGAGCACGAGGAATTAATTTTGTTTCTAACCACTGGAATTGAATAACTGGGCCCTGCTCGGTCTAGGTGTTTTATAGGTTTAAAATCCAGTATCGGCCAGTAGCAAAGTTCTATATGTCTGCAAGTAGGGTCAACAACGTGGTTTAAACTTTGTTTAAAGCTGCAGTGGCACACACAACCAGCAGAGCTGGAATCTGACAGTCCTGCTATGTTTCTCCTAGGAGAAACCTGCCAAATTAGATACACCAAAGGCAACTCGTAGGCTTAGAGGTAGCCCAGGGATAACATGCATCAGTGGCTGTTGGGTGTTTAACAGCACAATGGAAATGCTCAGAGCCTTTATTGGTTTGTTCCTGTAAGTGCAAAATCAAGTTCAGAGGTTTTCAACTTACCTGAGAAGTTTCCCAGGCCAGAAACTCATCTGCTCTTACTGGCTTTAAACAAAACCGTAGGTACTTCTCATCCATCACAATAAGCCTCCCTGCATTGTCTTCAATAAATAACTATGTTTTTTGTGAACATTTATAGTCTCTTCTCCTCTCATCTCGTTGGGAATTATGCCTTACTGTGTTAACCCACAAGGATGAACAAACACCTGCTGCTGAAAGAAGAAGGGAACCTTGCTGAGTTTATTTCCATTTGAAAAGAGTGTGCATCATTCCCATCTTCACCACTAAGGTCAACTTATCCACAAAATAAAACTCATATCCCCTCAAATACCAGCCTTAGGTACAACTGACTCACTGACTCCAGTATCTGAGTTGATTGAGAACCTTTTGTCAGCGATTCTGTACTTCCTACAGCCATAGAGTTTGTGCTGCTCAAATATAGCATCTCTGGTACACGTATAATGAAGTACACATTGTGAAGAGTTTTTCAGTACAATCAAATTTGGGATGAAGGAGTTGTCAGACCTTTGCTCATGCTAATGTCAATAGGAATTTGTATCCTGTGTAGATTTGATAAAGAACAACCTGCTGCTGTATGCTACAATACCACAGCTCTACCTCAGGATCAAGGATATAAGAGAATAATTTCTTTTTCCTCTCTTACATTGAGCCTGGTAATCAATGAGAAGCAAAGCAGAATCAATTTTAATTGATCAGTTAGGTTTTTAAATAATTGGCATTCACTCCAGTCTCTCGACAAAATAACAACTGGTGTAGAGGGTTTGGCATTTTCCAGCTCTTCTTTCCAGGTGTGTCACGGCTGCTGTGATGCAGTAGATGCCCCCAGGATGCACAGCACAGCTTCCCACGCATCCTGGTGCTACAAATGAAACTCAGACAGGTAGGGATGGTGCAGTGCAGCACCAGGGCATGTTTTAGGAATGGTCAGATTCACCTTCAGATGCTGTAGGTTTCATTCCTTTGAATTGCTAGTTCTAGCACTGTAATGAAGCCAGCTTAGCTGCAGGACCTTGTATGATTGCAGGGGTCTAAAATACTGACAATGACACCGTAGTTTATCTCCTACGATCTGCATTGTTTTAGAATCCTTCGGAGCACGCTAAAGTGCTAACAGCACCAGCAAGAGCAAGATTATAACTGTAGAATATAATTTATTGGCATAAAAATAATAGACCAAATAACACTGATGTACACACACTTACTCTGCAAGGAGCAGGGGAGGCCCTGATGACCTCTTTTACTCTATAAACTTCTCCTCAGGCTTCTGGGGATGGATTTGAACATGGGTGCGGCTGTCCCATTCCTGGCCCCTCTGTGCCTGTGGTCACTATTGAGAGGTTCATTCAGTGCTGAATTGGATAAAATTGGTGGTACAATTTTTCAAATAACGTCTCATGTTAGATGACCTCCATTCCCACAACTAGTCAGAATGAATCTTGATCTTTTGAGACTGGATTATGAACTCTTTGGCTGTCAGCGCTGCACGCTTTCCATAGGTGTCTCCATGCAGTTGCCCCTAGGCTTACGTGACAGCCAGCTGGGACTTCCAAAACGCTCTGCATAAGATCTATCTGGAATCTAGTCCTTCATATCTCTCTCTTGATTTTCCAACTCTGCAATAGTTAGGAAACCTTTGCTATACAGAAGTGGTCTGACATAAAAGCATTAAAGGTTATGAGGTGCTCAGGTTTATCTGTGTTTCCGATCTACTGCTGGCAGCATGAAGTCCTGGGGACTCCCCACGCAGGTACCTCTTGGAGAAGAAAAAGAAGAGTACCCACAGGTAACCTGAAGTCTGCCACTGTACACAGGGCTGCTGCGAAGCTCAAATGCTTGCTGGCTGCCTATTTACCCAAGAATATGGAAAAAACATATACCTGAGACATGTAATATTGGTAAGAAAGCATTCCGGATCTTGCATTTTGGAAAGTGGTTCTTAATTGACTTTCTGATATTGTGCCTGGATTTATGTTGTTTGGCACTTACTGTACGTGCCAATTTTTTATTGTGTAAATATGACAGAAGCATATTGATCACCTGTCCTAAGTGCTTAATCAAACTCTATTATCCTGCTAACCATAAACTAGCTAACAGAAAGTTACTGCCTCAAAATGTTACTAACTATGGATTGGACTTGAATAAAGAAAGTAATCATTCATGCTCTTTTTCTTGGGTACGATGGAAGCCTCGGCTTCCTGGAACCAAAATGTTTTCATACTTCGCTATTAAGTTTCATTGTAGTTTTGTCTACTTTTATGTAAAGTATACTGATTTATTAGAAAGCTCACTCCACAGTAAACTGATAATTGGATGCTGTTGAAAGAATGAGTTTCATTGATCTAAGTCAATGACCACAGACAGTGCTGAAGTAAACCTCTTAACAGTGCTGGAGCGTGTTTTGGCCACAATCAATTTTTGTGGATATTCCCTTGTAGGTTTTTTTGTATTATTTGGCGCTATCTGCATTGATCTAAACCTGGAGCAGATTTAATGTGTAAAATTTATCTTGACAGAAAGTTTCATTACTTTTCAGTTAATGCAAACTTCTCGTTCTTTATTATAGATTAAAAACCTGCTGTGACAGTCTGTGCAGGTAACTCATAGGTACCTGTTGCAGCAGTATGCGTGTGCCATAGACAGAAAAAGGATCATATTCAGAGAGCTGGGCTTCAAATAAATGAGACATTGCACTTGATGAAGCTGAACAGAATGTTTTGTAATATCTGGTGTGAGGAAGATGCCAAATATAAAGACTCACCTCTCTTCTTGCTGCGGTTGTTTTAATTTATAGGGTGGATAAAACAGCATGGGACAGTTTAAAGTGAAATAATTATGTACACTTTAGTAAAGCTGGTTAAGGCCACAATTTTACTGAAGAACTTAACTTCAAACCTGTGACTAATCTTATTACAGTTAAAGGCAGAGTCCTACAACTCTGCTTTTTTTAAGCAACACCTCCAGGGAGGTTTGCAGTCAATGTGGAAGCATTTGGTTTGCAGGTGAGCTCTGAGAATTTTATATATATGGATAATATTTGAAATATTGTTGCTGGTGAACTAGGTATACTTTCTGAGTTCCTCGATTTTATTTATGTTGCATTATGTAGTAAATTAAATAATAAGAATTAATAAGTGGTGAATAAGCCTTAGACATATTCTGGTAGAAATTGGGTTCCATTTTTTTAATCAAACACACACTACCCATTTTGTGGTTGTTTCATTTCTGGTGGTAGCTGCTTCTCATCTCATGATTCTTGGCTGGTGTAAAAGCATATTTGTTTACAAATAGTTGCATTTGCATGAAATTTATTCCTGGAAAAAAAATCAATTGTCTTTAGCAATTATAAAAATCTGTTTTTATGAAATGCAACTTCAGAAATATCTTTGATTAGGCTGTCAGTGCTGGAACTTTCTATTTTCAATATACCAGAGGGCGAAAATATTTGCAGGGTAGAAGTTCTGGATTTAGTTAAAATGCACTAATATCTAAGGACAATTATTCAGCAACATGAAAAGTTTCAAATGTCTTTCCTGAGTAGTGTGAATTTCTGGAAAGAATTGCTGCCATATTGTTTGTGCTGATTTGTGGGCTGGTTGTGAAGGTGAGCCTCAGGCTGGCATGGTTGTCTGTTTTGTTTTCAAAACCAAACCAATGTGTTTAAAGAACCTAAATTCCTTTAAACAGAGACACAAATATTGCAATACAAGTGGGAATGACTTTGGTTGACGCCGCATATCTTTATGAGAAGCTGTCAGAAGGGGAAATCCAGCCCTCCCTGCGGAACAACAGCGCTTTGCGTCACCAGGATCACTGTGAACCTCTTTGGGCCCTTTGTGGGACTTGTCTGTCTGAGATGGAGCAGTTCGAGCTGCCAAGTTGCTGCCTCCGAATCCCTAACCCTGCCTACACTGACACAAAGGGAGACCTATTTGCTTCTCTATGCTTGACAGTTGTGAAAGCAAAGTTCTGAGAAAACCTAAAATATTTACATGATTTTAACTTCTTTTTCCTGCGTAAAGGACAACTGAAAAGTGGGCAGAAGAAAGCCGTGCTCTAACTTTCTTATATTCCAAAAGCAGAATTAATAGAAAGGTCGTTGAATGGTTGTTCCAGGTACCTGTAGAAAGGAGATAATCAAAGGAGGTACAAGTACCCATTCAGTGGGAGTGGACTTTGCAAGAGATTTGATAGTGGTGGAGTTAATTTCCCTGGTGACCTAAGTGAGATAGCATAGTTTTATCTTTTTCAGAAAATTAAGGGTAAATTATCTGGTTCAATGGCTCTCACTAACTACATTTAGGTAAGCATTTTGTGTGTTTATTAAGTTGTTTATTTGTTATAATAATACTGGTGATCTAATAAAGATAAGAATGTAGATGGAAGTCAACAAACTTCCCATTATGCAGCTGGCTCATTTCAAGCAGTGAGAATAAATTAAATGATAAAATGCACTCTCTTGTTTGATTAAGACGCCAAAATTGGTCATTGTGGAAGAGAAATGTTTCAAATTGTTAAGAAAAAGCTTTTGTTCTCTGTGCAAGGAGATAGACATACATGTGCAGTGAGTGGTCTAACATTTTGTTGCACTATTGAATTATCTTTTAAAGAAAGAGAGGACTTGAAAGGGCAGATGTTTCATAAGGAAGACTGTAGATGGCTTGTAATGAAAGAAGCACAGTCCACTTTTTGGGAAAGGATATTAGTTAGAATAGCTGCAGTGTTATACTGGGTAACAATTTATCTTACTGCAGCAAAATATCTGGAGTTTCACACAGTAGAAATGGGAGAATTTTCCACTCTGCTTTTGAATTCTGTATAGAATAAATATCTGTTCATTACCCTGTATCTGTATGCACACACAGCGAACGCTGAAGCCTGACTGTCAGAGAGGAAGAGATTAGTCTGTGTCTGTTAAACAGTGAAGTCCTCTAAGTGCTTTTATATTCTTGTATCTTAAAAGCTCAATCTGCCCTTGTAGATGCAATCTGCAGTGTGGTGTATCATCAAAAGAAAAGCTACTGAGCTTGTGCATGCATGTGTAGTAATTGATTTTTTCCAAGGTACTTGCCTGGGTGCAGTATTGCATATTTTGAGGGCAAGATCAAATCATAAAATAGTGTTGAGGAATAAGCCACTGCAAATATGATAGTGATGACAGGAGCACAGGTGGCAACTGGATTTGGGATGCAGACATTTTAAATCCGTGCCCTTTCTGGGAAATCAAGATACATTTCAGTGATAGAAAAGGTCTGGGAAAACGATTGTGCCAGAAACAAAAAGACCTAGGTACTGGCCTTCCTCTTAAACAAGCGGTGTGATGGCTATCAAGAGTGAAATCCTGGCCTCACCAGAGAGTGGGCTTCTTATGGCCTTGCCAAAATCCAGTTGCCTACTGCCTCTCTGGCGGGATCACCCACTGTGAGCCATCCACTGGGACCCATAACTGCAAACAGTGAAAATATTCCAAGAAGATTTGACAGTTTAGGAAAATGCAAACATTTGCACTGAGCAAATGAGACAGACGAGAAGAAGCTGAGAGAGCTGGGCTTCTTCAGCCTGGAGAAGAGACAGCTAAAGAGAAGTCTATTTTCTGTCTTCCTCTTTGTTATAGAGAAAGTGAAGCCAGACTCTTCTTCTAGGTGTACAGCAGAAGAACAAGAAGCAGTTGACTCGACGTGAAACAAGGCAAATTCCTCTGAAGAACAGGGGTTCTTCATAAGGAGGTTGATTCAGCACTGGAACAGGTTGCCCAGAAAGAAAAGAAAGAGAAAAAAGAAAAGAAGAAAAAGAGAAAGAAAAAGAAACAGAGAAAAAATTATAAAGAAAAAAGAAAAAGAAGATAAAAAGCAAATGTAGAGCTCTTTGCATTGCCAGCGAATGCTTCCCAAAAAGGGAATACATTCATACCTCTACTGTATGGTCTTTGGGGCAATAATTCACTTTTCAGTTAGGTTTGGGGAGCATCAGTAGCAGTGGGATTCCTATTCTTGGCTAGGGCTCTTCTGAGCTATAGCAACACAAATATCAGAAAAGAAAGATGTCTCCATCAGATGAAAAAATTAAGGAGGATAAAGTTGAGCAAATATCTGAACTGTAGGACGTCTGATAATAAGAATAGTGATTCCACCAAGTTCATGCCCTTAAATGAAGAAGGAGGTAGACTGACATATCAAAAGATACTGCTTTTTCAGAGACGTGGCCAATGATGTGATGAGTCTGTGACTGTTGGGGACGGAGAACAAATGTGCTGACTGGACTGTGACAGGCAGTTTGGTTGTCTTGTGATGTGATTTGACATCTTCTTTGTGATTTTGGTAGTGTAGATGGCTCTGATCAAAGCATATGGCCCTCCCATGCATCTTTAAAGGCAGTGTGCCTTGTCCCAACTAAAATTTGGTCACTTTTGGAGTAAGGGAATGCTTGTTGTGGAAACAAAAGTACAGCCAAGTATTATCCATCTCACTACCAAACCAGTATCCTTGCCTGAGGAGAAGTGACAGATGGCTTACCATGCGTAGCCCTGTAATTCACAACCTGCTTTATGTGGACCTCCTGGCTATCGCTTTCTTCTCTCCCTCATTTCCATTTCCATTCCCACTCCCACCATCCCTTGGGCCTTTGCCATCACCCTCCCACTCTCTCCCCATTCCGATATTGTCGCCTCTCTCCCACAGCACTGCCGCTGCTCCCTTCCTGCGCTTTTCTTGTGGGCACAAGCCGAACTGCAGCTCGGGGGGGGATGTCAGCCGGGGGGAGGTGGGGGGAGGTAATCCTGTTATGGTTTGATGTGTGGATGTTTTTTAACCCCAAAGCATTATTTTGTTTATGTGAGGAGGGAGAGAGAACCTGTGAAATGTTTCCTTCGTTTACGTAGGAAACTCCATGGCAAGTTTCACTCAGCTCCTCAGCTGAGATTTATTTTGATTGTTTCAATGCAAAGCCTACCCGGCTGCATGCATGCTGTCAGGGTGTTTGGGTATGTTTCAGAGAAGGAGATAAGGTTTGGATAAATACAGAATCCTCCCAAACCTATATCCACATATTAATTTTTTTTAAGTTCAATAAAACTCGCTAAATTCTTCCAGCATTTAGTGGCAGTGGAGGTCAGGAGTACTGAAGATGAAACACCAGAGAAATGAATCATGCGTCGCTCCTGGGGTGACAGGAAGAAGGAAGTGTGATCTCTCCATCTCTTCTTGAACCTTCCCACCTAAGGGATATAGACCACAGAGGTCACGCAAAGTTCAAACGCAGACGTGTCCAAACTGAATTTCTTGAGATCCAATCACATTCAAATGTACCCAGTTCCCCCTTTGAGTGCTTTTCACCTGCTTCCCTTAATTACTTCAGTGACTGTTACTGTGATTGTTGCCCGTGGTTGCTTACGAATGGCCCGGGTGGGTTGGCTTGTGTGCTTCTGGACAGGGATGGCAGCGCCTTTGAATGGATGCTGGCACTGGCTTGGGAATTCTGTCCCTTGGTTCGGTGGAAAATGTGAAATTTGGAGGGAGCTGTGGCCCACTGCCACTTGCAGGCTGTGAAGACAAGGGGTGTTGCGAAAGGACGCGTGTCGCCCGCAGAGGCTCAGACTGTAAAATAGGTTTGGGAGAAAGTGCAGCTCCACTTTTACTTTCTGCTCCCATTGTGGCAGGCACTGGGCAGAAACCTTTGGTCGTTTGAAAGCCTCCTGATTGCCTTTCTCTTTAAATAGCCCTGCGTGGCAATAGGAACCGAGCGGCTCTATTACACAGGCCGGGAGATTTGTGCAAGTTTTCCTTAAGCTGTAAAAAGTTTTAATTTTATGAACTTAAGGAATGCTGTAGTTGAAGACTTTAAAGTTTCAGGTCACTCTTAAAATTAGGTATTGAGAATTAAAATGAAAACTAAGCTTTGAACCAAAACTCTGCACTAGTTTTGTTTGGTTTTTTTTTTTTTGCTTTGAATAAAAGCAGATGTTGCCCAAAACTTATCTAACATGATGTAGCAGGCTTTATAAGTACCTTCCAGTCAAATATTCTATATATAGTAACCTAGATATATAATGTGAGATTATATGTGAGATATATAACCTAATATATAGTAACGTAGAAACATAACCAGATATGCAAATGGAAAGTGTTGGTAATGATTTAAAGGTAAAAACAGTTATAATACGATTGTGGAGGGTAAGGAGTAAAAATCTGTCATGGTTTATGTTGCTCCAGTTGCCAGATTGTTACATTCTTTGGATTTTTAGATGAGGTCTGCAGATCAGGGGGAACTGCTCAAAATGGGTACATTTTCTTAACAATTTAAATCAGGGTAAAACCCAACCTTAATAAAATGAAGCTGATCTTAAACCCCAAAACAACAACCCTGACATGAGTAACTAGTTTTACTTTCAGCTATTTTTAACTTTTCGTCTCAAGGAAGAACTTTATTTTAGTTAATGATTAAGTTTAAACCTGTTGCTATGTAGAGAAAATAGCCTTTGTAGTATTTGTGAGGTTTTTTGGGGGTGGGGTGATCTCCTTGCTTGGCTAATCATGAGGATGAACCACTTACAGATTTAGGGACCTTCCCTGGGGGAGAACTCTGGGCTAACTTTGCAGTGGAGATATATTTGGTGGGAAAAAGTTTCTCCCAGCTTTGCTGTGTGACATGATCTACTGATTCAGCCGGACTATTCGAAAGAGGAAGATGTACTTACTGAGGGGTAAGACTTGCTAAATTGGCTGAAACCGCTTCTTTAAAAAGTATATCTAAGGGGAGGGAGGGAAGGAGAAAGTAACAAAGTACAGTGGGGCTGGTAGAGAAGAAGAAATGTGTTATGGACATGTTAAGTGAGACTTAAGCAAGATGGGGAAGGTCAGCCTGTGGCTTGAAGCAAAGGGCAAGCATTAAAAGGAAATGCTACGGGAGAGTAAGATGAGAAGGAGTGTTTGAAAGCAAAGAATCAGTGTTTGAAAGCAAAGAATCTTCTGGTGCGGTAGAAGGCATCGCTTTCTGAACACTTTTTGCTGAAAAAGCACAATTGTGTTTTTTTGGACAATCATAGGTTTCGATCAGTCAGTGGCAACACAAGATACGCATGCAGAAAGCAGTGGAAAAACCATATTGCATCCATTTTGTATAATTTATTCCTGTTGAAATTTGATTCAAGGGATACTTCTCATTCTGGCAGACAGGTGCCACGAGGTAGGGTCTGGCTATCGAGGGTCTGGGGTTTCCAGGAGAAAAAGGAGAAGCCGATACCATCAGAAAAATTTCAGGAACAATTTGTGGAAGATTTCTGCGTGATTAAAAAAACTCCAGAACTGTGTATCAACTAATTTGAAAAGGGCTGTATTTCAGGTTATGTATTTGCGGCAGAAATTGGGGATTAGCAGCATTCAGTGCTGCTGTGGAGACAGAGGTCTATACCAGGGCTTGCAGTGTCTGACTATGTAAAACCCACTGCTCAATAGAGAAAAAAGATAAAATGTGACTGGTGGTGCTTTTCTAAGGCTAAATAATGTTTTCTTTTCAACTGTATTTTCAGTACGTGGCCCTAATACTTATCATACCCAACACTGCTGTAATAATGTGATTCCTGGGATACTCTTTTCTGCAACTCGGTCAGAGGGAACTGGCAAGAACTCCTAGTGTGTGTAAATTAAGGGACAAAATGTGTCTTTTTTGGTCAATGTTTTATCCCAGATGGATTCCTTGTAAAGTAATTTTTATTTGCTATTTAGTTGTGAACTACAAAACACCTTCATATTTGTTTTTCAGGTTCAGTCAATTTTTGAACTTAAATAGTTCCAAGGCATTAGATATTCTATCTATTTAAAAAAAAAAAAGAACAAAAAAAAATCTGTTTTGGAAGCATTTCAATGCAGATTAAACATTATAAATATATTTAAGTGGTAGTAAAGGTAAGAATTTCAGCTGCACTTCTTAATAACTCTTTAGTGGCTGAATTCTTACACAGTTTATTGAAAGTGATTCTATACCAGAAACTGTTTATTGAAATATATGACATAAGAATAAGCGTCCCTTTTGAACAGCGGGAAGGATTCATCTCCAGAAATGTTTGCCAGGACTGTGCATGTGTTGAAATTTGTCACAGAAGAGATCAATAAGTGGGCACTGCTTGAAAAGTAAATCACCTGGGGAGAGCCAGCGAATTGTCATTGTAGTGGAAGTATCTCACTAGAAAGAGGTATCTGTCCCTGTTCATTAGAAAGGAAAATGAAGAGGGACGGAGGGAATGAGGAGGGTGGATTGACTAATATAAAGAATAACTGTGGGGGGTTAACTCTTCCTGTTTGTGCTGTCAGAACTCGTGCTTTGAGTTAATTGATGTCTTTGGGGACCCCAGAAGGAGGTAACAAATTGTCTCCTCGTTGTACCAAATTCACTGACTCGACAAAGTGGTCTGTTCAAATGCAGAGGGAAAACATTAAACGGAGCTAAAAATATATATCTGCATTTGTGTCAAATGCTCTTTATTAGGATTTGAGGAAATGTCGAGAGCAGTGAAATGGTAAAAATGGCTCATAATATTCCAAGGAATTATGTAGGAATACAGTAAAGAAAAACAGAATAAACCCAGCCAATAAACAAACAGTGAGACCCCCTACTCAAAGCCTATTTAAAAACAACCGGGCTTCTTCAATTAATTTCAGTGGGCTTGGGATAGGGATCTAACTGGGAGGGAGAGGGAAAGACTTCTTAAGTCTGATGAATGAAGAACTTCCATTCTGGACAGTAAACCTGTAGTAAATACATAGAACAAGTCTTCTAAAAATGCAGTAGATCCAAGAAACTCGCCAAATTTTCACTTTCTCTGGTTGCTATATTTTGTTGACACTAGGGAAGGCAGATCAGAAACACGGCAGTGCACTGTGTACAGGCAGAAAGGAATAGGAATCACGTCTGTGAAATCTCGTGAAATTTAACTTATTAATAAGTAGTAATAGAGAAGTAAGAAGTAATAGAGATCATAACTTTTATCTAGATTTTCAAATAATTTAATTTTTAAAATGGTAGATATCCATACCTTCCCTGGAGTTTCTGTGTGTGAAACTGCACATGCAATAAAACACTTTATGGCTGCTGGTAAAATTTCACTAGTCCTACACAAACTTAGTGCTTGGTGAAATACAGCCTGCCGAGAGCAGGAAATCCCAAAGACACGTGCAACTTTACAGCCTTAGGACTGTGTTTTGTAGCTGGTCTAACAAAGGCTAATAAATGAAACTAATTCTCAGGTTCTCCAGACGTTGTCCAAAAGGTGATATTGATTTCTGAAACTTGAACATCACAGAAAAAACGTTGTTTTTCAGCAGTAACTTTCTTAACCATGACTCTGCCTGTGTTTTTCCTACAGTCTTTTGGCTCTCCTGGGTGCCTTTCCCAGCTTCTTCAACACGCGAGGCAAGGCTCTGATTGACAACAGCGTCATTCACTCCACAGTCCCTGGAGAAGGTTCACCCCGTGAGCTACATTCACACCCTGTGTGATAAGAAAAGAGGATGTAACTCTGATGTAATTATGCCTAAATACCTCCAAGATGTTTATGATCCAGCAGGTCTCTTCTACCACCTGCCATCTTTAAGGCTAGGTCGTAATTCAGGCACACTGTGCTGTCTGTTCTAGTACCTACTAAGTTTTAAGTGTTTGTTTTTTTGCTAACTTATTATGGGAAGCATATTGATAGCAAACAGTGCTTCTGCTTGTGACCATAATAAGAATTCCACATGGAAATTAATTTTTGAATGCTATTTTGTTAAGTACTTTAATGAACAGCTAGCTATGCTCTGCCTTAATGCTTCTGTCTTTAGTTAAGAATTTCTAATGGAAGTAGAAGGAGTACTTCTTTCATTTTATATTTGAGAACCCGAAGCCATTCAGCAGATTAGACACAAAAGTTTTGTCTGGAAAATGGAGAGCAAATTTGAGAGTCTTATTTTTTTTCCTCATACACATACAAAGTAAAAGAAGCAGTTACCCTGTGTGGATACTGTGTTACTGACACAGCCTGAGAATAAAGCCTTTGCGTGAATTCACCTTGCAAAAGTCATTACAAGAGAGAGTGTGTGTGTATAGACTACTGGACACAAGGACTATGTCTGAGCACTGCTGATATCTCCACTGATAAACTGATATTGCGTTTCTTGCTACTGCTTTCTCTGAAGAGCAATAATAGATCTGTACAATCGCTAGGGAATAAAAACATCAGATAAACAGTTCTTAGTATTCATCTTAAATCTCTCCCTAATTGACCAAATACAGTTCAGTACTAGTTTAATTAGATGTCTGTCCAAAAAAGAATCAAATATCCATTCAAAGCCTCAAGTGGTTAAAATAGATCTAGAGGTTGTCAACCTGCAAAAGTTCCCATTCACAGAAGGTGATGTGAGATGTTGTCTGGTTTCCGTTTGCCTTTTCCAGGAACTGGCTCCCCCTGGCAAGAAGCTGCTATGTCCTCTCCCTCTTTGTTGTCACCGGTGCCATATTATTTGTAAAGACAGGTATTTGTACCACTGTGGTCTTTCCTCTACCAGCTCAGAAAGCACTAACTACCATCTGCTTCACTGTTCAATGTTTTGTGCGCTTTTGGATGAATGTAATGGTAGAGGAAGAGAGACAGGAATGGTTTCTTGGGTGAAACAAGGTTGATTTAAAATGAGCGAAACCTGGTTTTGGTGGATTATATCTGTCACGTCGGACAACTGAATAAGGCATGAGGCTCTAGTGATAGAAGTTCCACAAAATAAAACTGAGAGCATAGTAAGGTACAAAGGAAGAAATTCTAGATCTTGCCTTATGCTCGTTGTCTACCTCTCTGCACTACTGTCAGAGGGTGCCTGACTGTAGGGGCTGTTAGATTGTCCCAGGTTTGTCAGCGTTCTCACAAGCTTTCCCCCCAAACAAACTGCTCAACAAGCAAGCAGGAAGTAAAGACGGGAGGTAACTAGAAAATGATGTCCTCACCTTCCAGATGATAAGCTGTGTTGTCCTGAAGGCTTACTTTACAACCTTGATTACTAATTGCATGTATTTGAATGATTGTCTCTGAGTCCATCGCACATGCTCTGCTTATAATTCTTCTAGACATCTTTATAAAACTATTATCTTGTAGCATTCAAGTGTGTTTCCAGTAGTGCATTAAGTGACATGACTGACGTCTGTCACATATGATTTGTTCTCTTCTCTCTGAAAACATACCCATGTCTTGCTCTATAAACTCCCTTCAATCAAACAACTCATATCAAAGTTATTTTAAAAGGGAATTTATCTCTCCTACACAGGGATAGACGGATTATTAATGCAACCAGGAATGATATTTCTGTAATACCTGGAGGCTGTTTGACCTGTGAGCAATTGTTGGCCTTGCTGTAGCTGATGGGTGGGACAGCTTTTGGAATGAGTAGAAATGCCAAACTATTTTATGAACTGAGCTGTTTTAAACAGTGGAAGCTGATGTGCAAGGTTCACGCCAGCCATAGAAGTGCACGAGGTGCGATAGAGGGGTAGTCTTTGGGGCAAGTTTACTGTTATTCCCTTCACTTAACAGTGAATGTGCACCATACAAAATTGTGTGTTTTATGGGACAGAGTCAACCTGCGTTTTACTTTCTTCTCTTGAACAGTGAGAAGGTTTTTGATGGGACTGATTGAATGTGCAGGGGCTATGAATTTTATTGGTGGAGCTTTGCAGAGAATTGAAATAGAAGGCCAAGAGAAGGTCAAGGAACAGGAATAGTATGGCCACACGGGGAAACACAGAGCTCTGAGAAGGGAAACAGACTCAGGAAATGGTGCTGCAGGAGTGGTGAGGAAGAGTTTACTTATCAGATGACAAAGAGCTCAAGGTCCAGCAGTTGAATGTGCCTGGGCTTAAGTTGACCAGCAGAGCTGTTAAATGGAAACAGATGCCAACAACCAGTTCTATCTGTCCAGCACCCAGTTAACCCCTCCTCTGGGCTACAGAAAGAATAGATGTTCGTAGCTTTTTGTTTTATGCCTCTCTAGCACCCCCGTCTTTTAGTCCAAATCTTGTTGCCATATATATTTTGCATGACTGTGTGTTCTGTCAAGGCCTGTGACCTTGCTGCTCTCCAGTCTGCTGAGTCCTTAGTGAGGACACTTTTGGACCAGCGAAGAAACACATCACTTCCATTGCGGAGCAACAAGAGCACATGGCATCGCCATCCCTGGAGGTGTTTAAAAGATGGGTAAACGTGATGCTGAGGGACATGGTTTAGTGATGGTTTTTGTCAGTGTTAGGTTGATGGTTGGACTCGATGATCTGAAAGGTCCCCTCCAACCTAGACAATTCTATGATTCTATAAAAGGAGCACAGAAAAGGAAAAAAAAAAAAAGGTATATAAGGCTCTAACTGCTTTCTAAATATAATTATCATGAGAAGGTTAACTGAGATCTTCAAAAGCAATTGGTGAGCTGAAGTTCCTTGATTCCTAAAAACCAAAATTAATATACCTTAAAGTGTCTTGATGTCAGTAGAATACAGAACAGAGTGGAACTGCAAATTAATATTTATTTCATATTATATTTTTTATTAGTTATGGAAACATATTTTAGAAATAATAAGGTGAAAATGGTGTATGCATCTGGAAGTGAATGATTTTGTAGCAGGCTGCAAGCAGAGGAAACATTACCCATCTTACAGCTTAGAAGCTACGGTTATATCCGCTCTTTCTCAATTGATCAAAGCCACAGAGGTAGGTGGAGCATCCTATGGCAGCTGGGACTGCCGAGGGTGGTCCCCAATACAGGAAAATATGCATCAAAGCATGGGGCTGGCATTCCCTTTCACCCTCACTGCTTGGCATAATAGTATATTCTTGAGTGGAAGTAAATGACGTGAATAGTCAAACCCATTCCTTAGAGTGTAGCCTGTTGGAATACTGCAGAGAGATTCACCCATCACACTGCCTGCTTGTTGGGTTGTTAGAGAATCTTCCTGGGTAAATCTCACTTGCAGGATTGAAGCCCTTAAACATTAGTTCACTCCTTTCAAAATTTTTTTTGACAAAAGGCATCCATCAGAGTTGGTTAATGGTTATTTAGCTTCTCCAGTTGATCCATCATTTTTATTTCTTCTATATGTGTGTGGCTGATGGTGTTTCTCCATTATTCTCATTAGATAAAGTGCAACGGAAGAAAATCATCAAGCTCTTTTTAATCCATTTTCCTTATCTGGTTTGTGCTTGGGTGATGCATGCTCATTCTCTGGTCATCAGCCAACTTCAGATGTACCAGATAATTTCTTACTAATTTACTGACACGGTAGTTGCTTTATTCTTCAGCTTTCTTGTTTGTATCTGTAATTTCTTTCATAGATTTTATGCGCTAAGGTTTGCTCCCTTTCATTAGAGTCACTTAGCCTGCTAAAGGGACACAAATTAAAGTAAAAATGCGAAGCTGATGAATATGTGAATATTGTTGCTAGGCATTACCCTTAATATTACTGTATATGAAAGGGGGGAGATGAGGTGAATAGGATACAGAGGTACTTTGAACTCATTAAACTACTGTGCAAGACTTCAAGGGTCAAATAGTTGTAGCTTGCAGCTGTTAATTTTTGTTCCTCGAGGGAAGCTTTATGCACAAGCACAAAGACACTGTGGTCTTGGAGTACTGTAATTGCAGATCTGTTGACAGTATTTTAAAACCTTGAAGGTTATTCATGCTGGCTTGCTCACCTGCAGTAAGTTCTGAAGTCCTAGAGCGAGTGGAGCTAAAGTAGTAATCAAAGCCGCGTTTTGTAGACATGAAGCATTTTAATTCTCTGGAACAGTTCATTCAATAAGCCTTTCCTACCAGAGATTTTATTTACTCGGTGACTGGGATCTAAACACTGAGGATGGAAGAGCGGCTTTGTGAGCAACGTGTTTTTCCTTTGGTCTATGGCTTTCCGCAGCGCTGGTGAGGGGCTGCAGTGACTCTGCAGTGTGAAAGTGGGAGCAAACTTAGCTTTGATATCTCACCGGTTTTACACACGTTTAAGGGCTTTTGTTAGTTCATCTGTTGTGTGTTTCATGGTGGTGTTGTCACTGTGTTCCTACACCATAATTTGCTTGAGCACCTCTACTTTATCATGGAAGAAACTGCAAGGTTCAGCGATCCACTGCACCACCACTTCCATTTCCTCATTACAAAAATTGACCTTCTTGCCGTTGTTTGAAAGGGCTCAGACCACTGTCATTCAGACTTCAAGACTGGTGAGCAGTAATAATAGTATAGGAAGTAGGAGCAATAGTTAAAGCAGCCTGGCATTGTGCTCCCTTCCTGGAATCCATTTTGAATTTCACAGTACAGGCAGCGGGTGTTCTTTGCTACCTCCAGCGTGCATTGTGTTTTGCTGTAATCCCCTACTTGTCATTAAATCATTTAAATGTATTAAGGCAACACACTGCAGGAGCAGTTTGCCGTGTTTCTTTTGCTTTGTGGGTGATTTTCCTCAACCCGTTTCAACATCCCAGAAATAGCCCGGCTCTATTAAAAAAAAAAAAAAAAAAAAAAAAAAAGGGGAAAAAAAAATATCGTTGATACTTGTTTAAAACAAACTGAGAAGATTGCAAACTGACCTACAAAATCTCTTCCCGTACATGTCATACACCACGCTCCCGCAGGACGCTCCCGCGCCTGGGTGGCCCAGTCAGTCAGCAGCTGCTGGTGATGTGACCGTGGACTCTGGTAGAAACTTCCCAGCGCCTCCGAGAGCTTGGCTGCGGTTTTGGGTGAGAAGCTTTGCCTTCCCCAGTCTGGAAATTCCGGCTTTGCGAACGTACTCGGAAGGCCTCAGGTCCGACTGTAGCGTTCTCAGTGTGAACATGGCACAGGGACCTGACTGAAACCGCTCCCTGATATTGCGCCATTTGCCAGGAAAGCACTTGTATGGGATTGAGGGAACGCATACTCCATCCACTGCATCATCAGGTGTGGATCGTACAGTATTGCAGGTGCAGAGATGGCCCCTGTCTTGTGACAGCAGGAGTTTTGCAGGTTTTAGGGAAAAAAAAAATCAAAGATTTTCCACAGAATAACGTTCAAAATATTTTTGAAACAAGTAGCCTTGTTTTAATTGGAGAGGATGATCCATATGATTTGGTCAAATTGCTAAAGGGTGGTGATTGCTTTAGGACCCTTTGTTTTTTCCTCTCTCTTCCTCCTCTTCCCCCCCCCCCCCCTCCTTTGATATCTCTGCTCTTCTTCCACATGTGTCTAGGAAAGGAGTCATGGCTGAGGGAAATCTGGGATAGTCATAGCCCCCACAGCTAGCAGAAAATATAACAGAATTTTTCCCAGACACACTAAATGTATGCCTGTTCGTAGACGACAAATAGGAAAGCAAAAGAAGTTTGGATGTTGTTAGCTGGGTTAACCTATTGGGTTTTTTTTAAAGCCTTATTTTTCTCACCTGAAAATTACCGAACAGTGCACAGTGGTTTGTAATAAACCAGTTTAACCAACATTATTTCCTTTGGCAAGCTTCTTACCGAAACCTCTGATTAAATACTGTAAAATACTGTACTGTAAATACTCCATAAATTGTTCAATAAATTCAAGAGCTATTGCCTGTTCATTTGTGTTATATTTGGATTTTTCTGGGTTTCATTATGACTGAAAGATCATATCCTCCAACCTGTTTCTCAAAATACTGTTGTGATAGTCTGGATCCCTTCTGCACATTCTTAAAAACCTACAGGGACAAACACCACATTGATAAATAAATTCAAAACAAGGCCCTGGAGTTAGCAACTCTGGGAGACAGATGAATTTAGGATCCAAATCTAGTTCAAATGTCAGTAAATGGTTGCTGCCTTACAATAGGTTAAAGCAAACAAAAAAAAAAAACCCAAACCCAAACCCAACATCCAAAGTATTCGTTAACTTTGTGGTGGGAATTCTCAGGCTCTGTCTGTATTCCGGGGCTGAGCCTGGTCACCAAAGTCTTCAGGCTTCATTTTCTCACCAGGAGAGTAACACTGTTTAAACACAGGCACTGTAACTTGGATTTGGGATAACATGGGTTCTCAGAAAATCACTTGGGTTAAGCAGATATTTAGTAAGAATTTTGGATTTTTGATGAATTTTAGCATGTGCTCTCATGATTTCCTGACTGTGGACTTTTGCTGCTGGGCAAATATGAATTCTTGAAATATCGGAGGCTTGTGTTCATTTCGAGAAATGCTCAGACGTTTTCTAAAATAGCCCTAAGGCTGTAACATGACACGTCCTAGCATACTAGAAAGGTGCTTTTATTCAGAAAACTTTTGAGGAATGCGTATTACTTTTTACCTATTTATTTGAACTGTCATACAGCTCACAGTGTGACTATAATCTAGCAGTAGTTGCTATACCTGTGTGTTTTATCCCCTCTTTTCCCATCTCTTCCACATCGCAAGTTCCAGGGACATTCTCTCAGTCTACTCCTATCTCTTATTCTGTCTGTCCCTCTACCAAGGCAGAGGCAATCTGACCAAGGGCCTTCAACCATGGGGATGAAAATTCAATCTATTTTGCTTCTCTGTTATTTTTTTAGGAGCTTTGAGATAACTCTCTGTAGAGCAGGGTTACATATGGTACCGAGCTACCTGGACTAGCCGGATGCTCTTAAGGCTGGACTGGAATCCATGATTTTGATTACTCAGAATAAAGAAGGAAACTTGCATTCCCTAGAAAGAAGGTGGTAAATATATCATGTAAGTAGTGCAAAACCATGGAATTATTTTAATGTAAATAATGTGGTTTTAGTATCATTTAAGATGAAGTATCAAAATCATTGTGCTGTGTCTTTAAAAAAATAAAATAGGCAATATTTGCGAAATGAAGCTGGCAGAATAGATAAAGGATATGATTTCCAAATCTGAAAATTAACGTGATGCCATAGTTCTGTTTCTGTGCAATTTTTTTGCCCTCTGGGATTGTTCAAATAATGACCAGAATTTAAACACCGATGAACCCAGAAAATGTCACACACTTGAGCTTGATTAATTAATCACCTGGAACCTGTACTGGTTCTTGTTTATAGTGTTATTGATTGCCAACTTTAGACACTCAAATTCCTATGACAATCCTCCAAATCAATCACAAGTCAATCCTCAAAAATATTGATAAAGTTAAAATATAGTACAGGGCTTGGGTACTTTGAACTTGCTTTCTGGTTTAGAAGCTCATAGTTTGTAGTCCAGTAATGCTTTCAAATTTTCTCCACAAATGTGAGAACTAAAAATTGCTTTCTGAATCCGAAAGCTGGCTTTCTCGAGCAATCGTTTAACTTTGAGAGCTGAAGTTCAAAGAATTACTAGAGAAATCCAATGGAGAAATCTTTTTGGTGGAATTGCTGTTATTCTCTTTAGAAATGTTGTCATCCAGTTAAGGAGCGAACCTAATTCTTTGTGATTATTTTGCTGAGTTGTCACCTAACACAGTCTGCAAGCGATGCTGTGGTTGAAAATTATTTGTGCAAATTATTTGACGAATTCAGACTTATAAGGAACAGGTTTTTGCTAATGTGTTGCTCCATTGTTAGCGGGTATTTACAGGCTTTATGGATGACAGTCACTTTTTCCATTGAAGGTTGCCCTGTTTAGAATACTCCTGAAAGGAGCAACACTGGCAGAATTTGCATTTTGTCACCTGACAAGTTTGTCAGCATCAAGGGCTTTGCCTGTGGGACCTGACATGAATGTGAGAATATTATCCAGCGAGGCCTGTGAACTCTGTTGAACTGATCTATCTCCATTATCTCTTGTTGAATCCCAATCTCGGTGTATCATCTACAGAGAGATGGCTTTTGCTGGTTGCTGAGTACATGTAGCATTTATCCAGATGTGTTGTCTTTACTCTGGGCTGGAATATCAAGAAATGAATGAAGGAGAGGTAAGAAAAAATGGGGAAAAAACAGTCACTCTGAATCAATCAGTCATGCATTAACTTTGTGTACTTTGTCCTTTTAATGCACCCACAATCCTCTACTACAGCTGATGCTTGGCTAGAATGGAGATTGCACATATCTCAATATTTCATGTTCAGTTGAAAGCCTGTGGAAGTCATCAGGAAGTCGCCCATGTGCTTTACTGGGAGATGGTGTTCCTCCTCTGTTAATTGGGAAGAAACCAGGAAGCACTGGTGCAAAATTAGGTGCTCACAAGGTGTTCATAGCCAGGAGTAAATCTATGTGAAGATTTTTTTCTTCTTGCTACTCTCTTTCTATTGCTTGTTTCATCTTCTCCCCTGCAGGATAGCTGCCAAATAGTCACATTTTAAGTGAGAGCCTCCCCTTCTTCTGATTTTACAAAGAAAAGGAATAACATTTTAAAAACCCCAGCATAATTTATACCTATGAATCAGGCCAACTTCTGACCTGATGTTAGAGAATAACATTCCCCTGAAGCTAGCGATGCTGAATGTACTTCCTCTCTACCTGAATTTGGCTCATTTTGATATCAAGCCTCTTTGATAGAGGGAAGAGGAGTCTTTTCCTCTTCCCTGAGAAATTCATAATTTTTCCCCACTTGTAAGAAGGTCCCCTCGTACAGTTGTTTACTTTGGAGAACCGGGTGAGTACTCGGCAAATGCAGTCAGCAGCAAATGTGTTCACATTTCACTACAAAGAACATATGAACTCTTTGTACCTGACACTTTACACAATATGCTCTCTGGCTTTAAGAAAACATTATTTCATGTTCTTACTCTAATCAGCCTTGTCTGCCAGCTCAGAGAACAGAGAGGTTCATTGTTATATGCAGCTGTCATTTGTTCCATCTCCTTGCTCTTTCTGACTTCAATATCTTTGTGGTATTTAGTGAAAGTAATTTTCAGTTAGAAATCTTCTGCCCTTTCAGTAAGTGCAAGTATAGCACTTCATCAATGGCCAAAGAATTCCAAGCTATCTGGGATGTATCAGGACAGTTGATAAAACCTCACAGAGCAACCTATGATAGTACATCCCATCATAAATAAAAAAAAAGCAGAAAGGGCCTTTGTCAGTGTTTATCTGTAGCGCTTTTATTCTTTGCCCTTGATTTCCTCTTCAGAAAATTGATGCACCCTTAAATTGAAGCAGGAGGCTTGACAGGTGATGGTTAGTGTGATAACTGCTCAGATTTCATCAGCCAGTGTTTTTCTGGTGGTGCAATTGTAGGAACTTTCAGCTAGATTACCTGTCATCCACTACATCAGATAAAAGAGGGAGAGTTGAAAGATGCAGTTTTGCCACTGTACCTTATAGGAAATGAAAAGTGTGGGTGAGGTAACAGTAGCTGAAAAGAAGTACAATTATTTTCTAATCAGGCTATTCCGTCAAGAATGTCACTGCTGAAATTGGCAATCATTGGGCAGAATCCATTGTTAAATTTGCATTGTTAAATTCGTAGGGGAAAAAATCCTAAAAGAAAGAGTCAGTCTCACTGTAGGTAGTAGCTCAAGCACTACTTTTGACTATCCATTTAATTCTTCTGTATATTGAAAGCAAGGTACAATCTATAGTTAGACATGAAAAATGTTCCTATTTTGAGTATATTTCAATATTCTGATTTCTTTCTACTTCTTCTGATGTTAGTTTTTTTCTGAACTTGTGATAGCTCAATTACTTTGTAAAAAAGTTTTACTTGTTTTTTTGTTCCTCCGGAAAAGTTTATTTATTTAAAAAATAATGTGTTTTACCAGTACCAAATATGAAACATACCTACTTTTGCCCACGCCTCTGTACTGTGAACAAAATTGGCCTGTTTTTTGAATGCATTAATTTGTTATATGCACAAAGATGACTAGAGTTCAGTTTAACTTAATTGCCCTTTATAAATTTTATATTTTTAAGTTCCTGTACTGACCTCATTCTGTGCTTTAGCAATTACTTTCCAGCACTGAATTTCCTAAATATAGACCAATTTAAATATGTTCTGTGTTACTGATGATTTGATTTATCTTGGTTATCTTCCCTAATCTTTTATCCTAGGTAGCTGAGATCTATTGTGAGTTTTCCTGAAAATGATGACATGAGCAAACTCTAAAAAAGAATAAAATAAAAACATAACCACTGGTTTGTTAAATAGCACTATTCCCAATACTGTAGTTGAAGGTCTGTCAGTAATTCTATTATAAATGCTTATTTTTCTAAGGCTTATGCAGTTTAGCTATGAAAATTCTCTCTGGGGTGAGACTTGGCAGCTGAAGGTTCAGCATGCGACTGCAGCTATTTGATGCTATTGTTTTACCAAATATTCTCAATTTGTTAAAAGATTTGTTGTCAAAGTTATAAGTAGAAAGCAATTTTGGAATGTGCAGCAGATTAAATCTACAGTCTCATAATATTTTGTTTGTGCCTTTGTTAATAACAATTCCGTGCCCTACAATGATTCTGAGAGAGATATGTTTTTATTTCTTCTTTGTAGGTGGGTAACCGAGGACACTGAGGGATCAAATGGATTGGCAAAAAGCACCAGTAGGAAGAAGCAGTGTTTTCCCCAGGTTCCTTGCCTTTGTCACTATTTTAACCTCCAAATGGTTTCTGTAAAGGAATGTTGACCTGATGCAATGCTGTTCACTCTGGAAACCACTAAAAATACTATTCAGAAAAGAGGAGACGGTATTTTTTGCATATCCAGAGCTGAAAGCCACACATTTTAATTTTCAGTGTAATGAATGAAGTACCACAGCTTCTTTTTATGTAACGATAAAGGGACTTTCTGAGAATTGTCGTCGTCTCTGGCTACTGCAGAAATCTCATGCGATTCCTTTCCAAGCATATCCAGTCTGATGGGGTGGTCCATATACAGGACGGGAATTCTTCAGAAGCAATGACAATAACCTGGTTTTCAGGTTCGTACTGCAAAGGAATTACGGTAAAAATTAAGAGAGGCCTCGGAGAACAGAGGAGAAAGGTTAAAGGCATGGGAAGTCTGCTTGAAAGAGACGAAGAAGGGGATTCGTAGAGTCAAGTCTTTCTATTGAAAAAAAGATAAGGAGGTCACATACATAAATTTGTGTAAGAAGAAGAGAATTTTAATAATGGGATGTTATAAACCACTTTATAACAACTTATTATAAAGGGACTTCATGATATCTGTCATTCAGTTGTGGTGGCTGGCAGGCCACTGTCCTGCACTGCCCACCTTGCCCCTCAACCAGAAGGTGACCATCCACTCGCAGAAGCAAGAGAGCAGAGACCTCTCCTCACAGTGCACAGTGCTACGGTAAACCCATGTAGCAGCACTTCACACCAATAAGCTCTGAATGGTGTTCCCTGGGGAACAAAGATGCGGCTCATCTGTGCTCCCAAGGCAGTGGCCCCTAGCAGAGGAGTGGGAGACCAACCAGGGATGGTGACCTCCAGCAGTGGGGATGGAAGGGGGGATTGCTGCAGGAACCTACCTCTGGCACAGACAATGCTGCAGGTGGTAGGTAACCTGCTCAGCCACCGTGCAGTATCTGACAGGAACCATAAATGAAAGCCCATCAACAAACTTGGATTGCATGAAAGGTACCTGTTTTTAATGGAGGTAATTAGCTGGTCATTTTTTCCATCAGGCTTTGTGTTGAGCTCTCTGATTCTGGAAGATCAAAAATTGATCTTAAAAAAAATAAAAGTTGTAGCTAAACCCAGGACAGATGTAGGATATAAATTTACTCAGTATTCAGAGCACAGGAAGGCATAGAAGATGTTCTCATTGATTTCTCCTGGTGTTTGCTCTATGAGACAACAGAGATGGGAGTTGAATCTGTGTTATCCTTGCCTGTGTATGAAGGAGGAGAGATCTTTCTATTTCTACAAATGTCCTCGATATTTTTTAGACCAGATGTAGTCATGAGCAGGCATAACAGCTGTCATACTGGACAATGAGCCATGTTTTTCCTATACTTCTAAGACTGATAGTAGTTTTACATTCATTTGGAAAAATAATAAGATTTTGGTGGGTTTATTTGCTGGTCACCAGTGTGTCAGATTAGCATGTCCTGATGTTTGGCTCAGTAGGAAAATGGCATCAAAATAAGAATATTGCCTAATTTTTCTTTTTGCTGAAATCTCTTTTCAGCTCCCTGGAAACAGAAAGTCACAGTAAAAAGTGGATGTAAATCATGTAGGGGATAAGAAACGTATACATGAAATTGCACATATAGATAGATATTAATAGTAATTACACTTGTAGGACTATGAAGTGGTCTAGAAACTGGGTGAACCATGCTGTGTGTGCTTGCTTTTCCACCAGTAAAATGAGGAAATACCTCTAGCACCAAGCGGCTCGTTACCCTGCGATATGCACAGCTTTCCATAGGAGTTTAAATGCTAGAGCTGAGAGTAATTTCATCTAAGAGAAGGCTATTTAGCTGACACAAGAGCTAGGCAGGCTCTGAAGAGGCTTGCAGTCTTTTTAAGTGAGGTACAAAAATCTAAGAGAGAATAAGTCAAAAAACACCCACCTAAGAAGACAGTAGTGATCCATGAGTTACTGCTCACTGCACCTGCTGTTAAGTAGACCAAGTGAAACCATCCAAGCAGACTGTAGCTTCCAATTTTTAGAGACCTGGACAACCAATTTTGCCTTTTCGTACCTCCTCCTCCTCCCCCTAAATTTAGCTGCTGGAAAGGACTGCTCATTTACTCCATGTTAAGCTTTTTGTATATTATTATTATTATTATTATTACATTTATGAATTATTAGTGTTAGAGAAGTACCACAAAGATGCCGTACAGCTGTAGTAACGCATCCCAGTTTTTGGCAAGCTGCTTATTTAGATACCTAACTCTGAGTGCAGTGAAAGACCAAAAAGACAAATAGATGGCAGGGACAAAAGAGCAGCTAGAGGCTGAAGTTGTTTGAGTTCATGGAGCAGGACACTGGCTCACCTAACTTTTTGTCTCACAGTCTATGACTCTGATCACATTCAGGCATTGTACTTTTCTGTTGATAAAGTCCCTGCTGATTAACAATATATATCAAATAATTAAACTACTTAAGTTAAAATTACTTCATTCAGACTTTTTGCCTTGAGGAAATGACTGAGCCACCTTTTAAATGAGACACGTGGTATAAAAAGAGAGATTTACTAATATTGGCAATAGGTCTTGCAAGATAAAAAAAAACCATGCACGAACAGAAGTAACTAGAAAAAGGATAAAACAATAGCAATAGGATGAGTAGCTTACAGGGATGCAAACAAGGCACTACTGTGCTGAACAGCAGCATAGCAGAGCTCTTGCTGAAAGAAGAACAGACTGGAATGCCTCCTGTGTTGCATCGTTACAGTGCAGCAGTATGTACTTATACATGCCATTAATTTATACAAGCTTTTTGGCCCCCCAAAAGCCAAATGTTAGAATAAGCCATCTACTCACCCTGTCCATAAATCGAAAAGTGGCTGAAATGATTGCGCTTGATCTGCAGCCATATTCCACTGGAAGGGCTATTGGCTTGCAAAGGCTCTCGGAGCATATTAACCACAGAGTTCTCTTCCCAAGCCGGATATTCTTAGCTGCCATTTCTGTGCCTCATATTTTTACCAATTTGGTCTTCAAATAAGGTATCATTAGGCAGAGTGGAGTAGCTGTATATTTTAACACTGATAGACAGAAAAAATATCAAACAAGTGCAAACTCATTGCCCACTATATTGGGGACTGCATGGAGGGGGCGGAAATTGCACAGCACCTTCACTGGAAGCATTAGTATCTAAAAACATAAAGTCCATTAGTATGTGTTCTATTATGAAAAAATATATATCTGATGGCGTTAACAATTTTTCTCAACCAGAATATTCACTGGACAATGTTTTTCTATACTTGGCTGAACTGCAGGGCCTGCGTGCCCAGCAGGAAGAAAAACAAGCACACTCAGTGTTTGAAGCAGGGATTTAGTAAGTAACAAAGAAATTATCAAAAGAAAATATGGGACATACCATGAAGTTTTGGGTTTGAAAACTAATTGTTGGTTACTGCCATCTCATCTACATCTTACTTGACCTTTTCATTCATTTGTAATATTAACGTGAGGTTGTCAGTCGTACTGACTGCTCTCCTCTACACATTGTTGAGTATAAAAACTTACCCAGTTATACCAAATTCCACATATAACCTACAAGATCAGAGCTAAAGACCGAAACATCTGAAATGGACTTATAATCAGATATTGTTGTTTGGTTAAATGCTGATGAATTTCAAGGACTTGACCCCATTTGTTTTCAATAGAGTAGACTGCGTTCCCCAAACTGAGTTCAAATCTCTTTGAAGATGTCAGGTTACAGTACAAGACAATTCAATAATTGTCAAAATTTCATTTCACGCCTTTTCTTAATTGAAGTTATCACAAAATAGTTTTTGCTGAGGGCTAGAAATCTCTGCCATTACTCTGTGGCTGACAAAACAGGGACTATTGTCTGAATTGTTACTGCCAAGTCTTCATTAGTCATCTGCAAACAATTATGCGCATGTATATTTTCTATACAAAAAGCTATCTTTTGTACATGGATAACTATTGGGCTTTATAGATAGCACTTTTGTTACCTATGCTTGTGGCCTAATAAGAATTTTGTGTCTGTAAAGTTGAGGTCGAAGTTTGGAGGCTTTTTTAAAAATAGCTGAAATTGTGACCCTAGGATGTCCGTATTGCTCTGTACATAAGGCTGACTTCTTTCGTGGAAGGAAGAATATTCCCCTGCAGTTCAGTATAGGAGAATCCCATCTCACATGCAGCCTGGGAATCCCCTTTTACACTATTTTTATTTATATATATATATACGTAGATATATATTTACTAGCAATTCAGTCACTTAGTAGGAAGACACAGATATGTTACTTCCTAAATTCTGTTCAGGGTTTTGCATCATTGACTTGATAAAGGACAACAGGAGGGCTGAGGGCTTAGTTGGTTGGTTGGTTGAGTTTTTGTTATTTCTAACAGGGCTATGTTTGTTTTGAACAGTGAGAGGACTTTGCTGGATAGTCCTGTTAACTCTTTTCTTGAACTATTTGTTTAATTTTTTTTTTTAATATTTTATTAAGAAATTGATAGTTTATAGCCCAAATGGTTTTATTTTGGCATTCTGAATCTGTACAGATTCTATGAAGAAAGGGCAAAGTGTAGATCTCCTATAGAAGCTTATATTAACCATAAGCACAAATTTATGTTCACAGTAATAATTTTAGCTAAAGATTTTACATATGATTTTGCAGTCATGTGTGTCCATTGCCATACTAAAATCTTAGACGTCCTTTGGAGAAAACTTTTTATACAATTCCTAGACTAGGGATTGCATCTGGCTTCAGTGTTTAACAAAGCTGCACATAAAGAAAGTCTTAAGGAAGCACCATGTATCTCGAATGTCCCATTTATACAGGAAAATCTTGGAGGTTGGCTGTGGAAAAATTGCTGTTATCTCCATGCAGACACCCCAATGTGGTCAGGGAAGCAGTACCACACGTTAGCATGGCCCTGCCATACGTTTCTACTGAAGAGAAGCAAACAGCTTTCCCTTTTCCATCCCTCAGCTGGTTCCCAGGGTGTCCCTGTCCCCACATACTCCCCAGTGCTTCTGGTGGACGGTGTGGGGCCAGCTTGGGCGTCTCTGGAACCAGGCAGTAGACACCCTAAATATAAGAAGAGAAACAACAGATGGCTACAAACAGATGGGGGAACCTAAGTAACAATTAGATGCTATTGATCAGTATGACGACCGTTCTCACAACACAGTGACATTTTCTAGGGTTTTGTCCGCTCTGCTTTAAATGAGGTTCAAACTTTCACTGCTTCTTTTAGGCTGCTATTCTGGGGCTGAATTTGACAGGGTGAAGATGGAAGGAAGAGTTAGATGTATTTTGGCCTTATCCCAAGCACTGGAAAGAGCGCAGTGCCTTTTTTTATGTCATGAGGTGGAACCACACAGGGTACACAGCCCCAGCCGTGGCTCCCGTGAAAGTGGGCTGGCAAAAACCAGCAGCAAAACAGGCTGCTGCTTGGGGGTAAATCAGATGTTACTGGCCACAAAATCATTATCTTTACCCCATCCAATCTTCCAAAAAGCTGTGGGAGAAACAAGTCCAGTTCCTAGTTTTCTGCTGACAAGGGTGAATTAGATCCAGGCTGCTAACCGAGCTGGGAAGAGGTGTTGGATGGAACCATAGAAGCAAATGTGTTGGTCTTCTTGCTATTCAGTGACGATTTTCTTTTCTCTATTTCTCTCATTCATCATAGCTACACTCTTAATAGCACTAGGTTTATTTTTCTGTCTTCGGTGTTCATAAACCTCACTTATTTGTAGACTTCTATCTTGTTGGTACCTTAGTCATCTCTTAGTGTATGTAAACATATTTTTTCCCTGAAAACCAGTCTTCTCAGCGTTCAGATAATTTTGTTGCTCTTCCATAGTTCAGACCTCACTATCTCATGACTTTTTTTTACTGCTAACATGGTGCCCATAACAGTACGAGACCCTGGCTGGTTGTAGACCTCTAAAATCTTGTGTGTTTCTTTCTTTTTTTTTAAAGGCTCAAAAGCATCTAATGAATAAAAGGAAGAATAAGAGCCCCCTCCCCCGACCACCTGCAGTTAGAAAAGAGAAATCCATTGTGTTCATATTATCATTGTGAAAAAGGCTAAGCATTTCTTGCAACGGATGTCACCGTTCACAGTCAGGTGTAGGACGCTGCAGTCGATGGTTGACAGGCCCGGGCCAGCACGGCGATTCCTCTCCCGTGTTCATCAGCGCTGCAGAAAAGGCTGTGAAGCTGATGCATGGGCAGCACAAAACAGGGTTGGTTTTCCTTTTTTTCTTCTGCCATTTTGCATTGCCAATTAATGTCTGACTCTGTCATTGAATATTCATGCTTTGGATTGTTTTTCAACAAATGTGTTGGGAATTGTGTCTTTCCAGTCCAAACCTCATTTTGCTACAGTATTTTCGCCTATGCTTTTAATCTCTCAGGGTGCCTTTGTATTATTTGTCTTTGTTCTTACTAGTACTTTCAGCTCCTCCTAAATTACTATTGTTAGCTCATTATGATAGCGAATTCATTAAGATCATTACTTCTTTCAGATTATTACCGAAGACGTTAAGCAAGACAAAACTATTCTCTCTACACGGGTAAACCTCCTGGAACACCTCTCATCAATGCAACGCACTGCCTTTTCCTTGTAGTCACTTTCCAACACACCAAGTCATCTTTTTCTCCAAGATTATGTTAATCAATTTTTAAACTCAAATGCTGCGAGATGCAGCTTCAAGGCTCTGATGAAATCCACATAGGTTGGCTGCATTCTTTGTGTCCCACTGCCAACAGGTCCATCCAACAGACATGTATGTGTTAGCTGAAGGGATTCCTCAAGTGAATAAAGTTAAACGTGTACTTGCAGGACTAAAACCTTATTGGTCTTTTTAATTTTCAATTTTTTTAAAGGAGATCCAATTAGCCTGAGAAAAAGTACTCTCAATAAACCTGAGTCAAAGGTTTCACATCCTCTAGATATCTAGAGATTTTATTAAAATTTCTTACTGTTCATCATTATATTATTTAGGTTAGATTTTTATTGTTCAGATCACTCTTCCCCACTGCACCATTTCTGTAATTTTGGTTCCTTACCATTTAGGTATCATTAAAGATAAAATCATCAGGTCTGAATTGAGTTGGAAACTCTCATAATAACCAAGGGTATGTAGTTCCTCTTAGCTGGTTTAAAAATTTCATATCACACATAATTTCTTTCAAGCCCTATATTACTATTGGGATAAGGGTTTCCCTTATTCTAAAATAGTAACTTTCCTTTTAAAAAACTTTCTTAGCAATCATCTTACTGGATCATCATTCATTTGGAATAATTGATTTTGTATCCTTTTTAATTTCTGTCTCCACTGAATGTTTGCGAAAGTTCTTAATATTGTGCTTGACCCTTCGGCCATTCCCTCTTCATTGAAGGTCCTGATCAATCCCAGTATTACGGCACAGTTGCTACCTGCTGTTTTATTTAAGGTTGCTGTTGTCTTGGACTCTTAGGTTTTTTAGCAACTTTCCTTATAAAATTAATTTCAGATATTTTTCCCCCCTTTTTTAACAGAGAACTTGATATTTGGCCAGATTTCTTAACCCAGTTCCTGATTCCCTAAAATACTGCCAGCTTTCCGAGAGCAATGAAGACAAGCATGGCATCATTCAAACTTAGGACAGGAGGATCCAGGAAAGGACAATCCTTTGCCTCAGCCTTCTCTCGAAAGAACCAGACTCTCCCTGTTGTCTGTTGCCCACTTGTTCTCTAACTCTCTCTATTCTGCATTACTTATTAAAGGGTAGATCACAAACACAGCACGCGTTCATGAGAGCAGCGTTCAGAATTTGGCCCTTACAAGGTGTTAAATGAAAACGGTGCTGGATTTTACAGATACATGTCCACAGGCATCTTTTCCAGGCTTGATAGCTTTAGTACCTTGTGAACTTCAAGCCCAACTGATCTCACTGGGAACTGCCTTACGGCAGTGTTTAGATGCTGCAATCACAAGGGCAACATATTCTTTCCAGTTCTAGACTGTTTCCCACACCATTGTGATTTACAAGTTATGCCATCTTTGCTCAAACTTTTCTAGCAGTCTATAAAATGTTAGATCACTTGATTTTTGTCATGGTTAAAAAAAATAACAAAAACCTGCAAAAACCGGAGCATTAAAAAGAAATTGTGTTAGTCAGATGATGATATTGTATCTTAATTCCAGATGCAAAATACAAGACACTTAGCTTTCTGTAAATTGACCTGGATCCACCCATTTACCTCTGGATCTGGTCTATGACATTCAGATGCAAGACTAAAAATCTCACATACTCTTTTCTTGGTCTCCTAAGTAATGATCTACATGAATCTATATAACCTGTGGATACATTTAATCTGAATTTTCTATCAAGTGACCTATCTTTTATGAACAGAAGGGAGACCACATCATTTTAGCACCGTATATTGTATGTTTATAATTTTCTTACAAATAAAATAAATTTCCACTATAGCTCAAAGATAAGATATTTAAGCTTTACTCTATAGTCAGAAGGTAGATCTATATATTTTATTATTGATGTAACTTGAGAGATACATGTTAAACCTTTTGTTTAAAGTACATTTAGAATTAAACAGGCCGTATTTAAAGTAAATTATCTAAATAGATTTTGGAAAGAGAAAGGAGTCTGTTCATTTTAACATACCTTCAGAAATATTTTACTTCTTGATGATGACAGCAGCTCTTACTGACAACTATTAATACATTATAAACACCCCATCAGAGTTATATAAAAACATGTCAGTTTTAAAGAGAACATCTTTGACAGCAAATTTTCTGATTGTGAAACAGCTGTGCCTCCAGTACAATGCATTAAGTAGTTTATTCCTTTTAGATAGTTAAATTGTGCATGAAATGTTGCTGGCGCAAGGGCTCCAAATCTGGCCTGATTAGCGAACATCTGTTACATTGGAAAAATTCATGTCTACCCTAATTAGCTGTCAGGCTGATGTACATCAGCCCTGATGGTGAGGGATCCTGTGCTGTTTAAGTCAAACAGGTTTCTCTCCTATCCCATCACCTGCCCTTTCAAATCTCTTCCTCTGGTGTGTTGCTGTAATTAGAGATTGTTGGAAATACAATAGAGCAGGTTATGGTCAGTTATAGTCCCATCTGTGCAATTTTTTTATTCCCACAAAACTTACGAACTGACATAAAGCAGTCCTAGCAGTCAGGCTAAGAGGTCTATATATTTTTTAAAATCCTAATCCACTCACTAAATCTGAAGACTTTTCATTCTCCTAAAGCCAACTTTGTGGTGATTGAAAGAAAATTGCTATTGGGCTGACAAATTTGTCTTTTTTATTTTTATTTTTAAATAAGGTTATTTCGAGGTTGAGTATTAAATGTGGCAAGGAATTCAAGAAATCACATGAAAACAGTCTTCCCTGCTAATGACACCAGTCTTTTTACAGTCTAGGCAAATAGCTCAGGATCTGTTTACTGGAACAAGTGATACTGGAAGCAATACATCCCATATATGTAAACATATATGTGTATATATATATTTAAATTTCCATACTAGATGGCTATCCTTTACCTCGGTGTTCCAACAATTTTGAATATGTTTGGAGGGTTTGTTCATTTGTTTGCAATGATATGTTATTTTATTTTGTATAGTTAGAGAGATCTTATTACTATTAATGTAGAAACATTATTCATTAAGGGTGTACTAAGTTTCTTTGTTTTATACTGCATTCCTATTATAGAGATACCAGCTAACTACAGTAAATCAGTTCCTCAGATGGGATAAATTATTGTCACTCTGTTAGAGAAAGCACACAGGCTTAACATTAACTAACAATCTAGTCCTATTCAATGAAAATATATCAGTGTTTTGATTACTGGCTTTTCCCTGTCTCCCAACAGTAAGGACTAAAGCCAAATTGAGAAACTCATATTTGTTAAACTAATTTCTTTGGCTTCTTCAGTTCACACTTGCCAAAATATGGTTCAGTTCTCTGTCAAAGGTCACGGTTTTCCTAATCCTAAAATGGTTTTAGGCACCTAGAAGCAAAGTATTGAAATGTGTAATAGATCAATTCACAGTAATTCAACCTGACTTGTATAATTTCAGATTAGGACCTAGTCCTTTAATTTCAATTGTAAATTTGTGGACCGTTAGCTGAGTGGCAACTGGTACCATGGGGATTCTTTTAAGATATTATCAAAGGAATTATTTTCCAGGTTAAGGCATCTTCTTTATTATGTAGCCCTATGCAGGGAGGTGAAAAGTGAAAATTTAGAGTTGCATAATTTCTGACCAGCAATCCCTTATGGGACAGAATTGTGTCATCTCCTCTCCTTACTGTATCCTCTGGAAAGAAAAGCAGTATCTCTGCTGGTTTCCAATGAAAGAATTAGCGTGGAGATCTCCAGCATGATTTTGCTGGCAGTACACAACTCTGCCAAAGAGCTCCTGCAGTAGCTCTGCTTCTCTCTCCCTTCTTGGTTTGTTGGAGGGCTGGAAGAGAAACCGTGATGTGAGAATATCCTTCCCTTTTGATACCAGTTGACTCCATCTTATTCTGGTCTGTGACTATTGAGCATAAAGCTGGGGAGGAGTCCTGGAGTATTTGTAAAGTCAGAGATGCTCACTCCTTATGTTTCAGAACAATCTTTGCCCTCTTTCAGGCTTACCAGGCTTCCCTCTTTGCTATTCTCAGTTTACACAAAAAGAAGACTGCATTTACACATCCTTAGAGAAAATAGTTTCTCATGGAAAGCAGTAGCCAGTCTGATTTTGAAGAACTGCTATGGCATAAAGGCATAAATTCTGTAATTTTTAATTCTTCATCCAGCTTGCTATAACTACCAGGGTGGCTAGTATGATCTCTCTACTCACTCTTCAGCTTGTGCCAGTTTAAGATGGGTTCCAGGTATTTGCTTCATGTGCTGTTTCAAATGTTGCTGCAGTGGCATCTCATTGAACTTTAAATTGTTACCGAGCATCAACTTTCACATTAAATGGTGTCTATAACAACGATTATGATAGGAAGCTTCAAAGCATAACTGAGATGCAGTTAAAATTGGTTGTAACTGTAAAATTGGTTCAACTTTTGAATTTATAGCTAAAGAAAGAGTAGTTGCTTTGCACAAGTTATAGTGAGTATAGTATACAGTGAAAAATGCTTCTCCTGTCAGCCAGCTGTGGGTGTTAGATATATACATGTTTGTGATGGTCAGTATTGCTGTCCCATAGAAGTATTAGAACAGAACAATGTAATTAGAAAGGAATGATCCAATTGGTAAGTGTAATGTACATTATAAAGGGAGGCAAGTAAAGGTGGTAATGTTCATGTGCAGAGGTACCAATCAGCCAGGGATGGCGAAGCAGCAGGTGAAAGAGTCACCAAGGTGCAATTTATGTTCAGATATTAACCGCAGTTAGGATTTCCCAGTAGTGTTCCCTTAGCTGAAAGTGGCACTTTATTGTCCTTAACGTTACAGATTTGGCGATGAGTCATGTTGAAGATTCACAAATTTTTTGGAGCCAGGATGCTGAGGCACATGAAGGATGGGAAATGGTGAAAAAAAAAAGTGCGTGCTGATATTGTGAGATGTCACGGTGGTGCCACATTGTGTGGGTGGGAGAAAGGCAGGGAAGGAGAATATTGTAAAAGGCAAACAAATAGGAAAGGAAAAGACTGAGAACAAAAATAGAGGAGCCTTGCTTCAAAATAGAAGTAGATTGGAATTAAAGTACTTTTGAACTGCAGTTGTATATGTAACCTTGGTGAGGGATGGGCACTGAGGGAAGCCTGTAAAAGGAAAGTTCAGCTGAAAGGCTTTTGGCATATCAGCAAAACCCTGTGAGTAATTTAAATGTGTGCTTGTCCTTGTTGTCCTTATCTGCAGCTTATTGTTCTATGGAAATCAGTGGAGTTGCACGCAATTTTAACTGCAATACTTAATTTGTTTTGTTCTCATCAAAATATTAGTCAAATTGCAGTCAAAACCTAGCAAATGTCTGGTGGGACATTTCATCAAAGGAACACATCAAAGGAAAACTAGGTATGTCTAATGTTTGCACTTGCGTCTTATTTAACCAAGCAGCTAATGCCATTCAGAACTGCATATAGCAGCCTTCTTCCTTTTGATAGAGACAACAAAAGATTGTTAAGCATTTTTCACTGGAGGTTTGGTGAGATGTTTTCTTTCTTATCAGTTCCCTAGTGCTACCAGTCCTTAACAACTGACTGATGCTGTTCAAGGCCAGCCATTTAAGTGAATATAAGCTGTGTAGTAGTTACGGATCTACTGCGGCTCACTATGCAGTGTGGTAATGGTCCTGTCAACTGAATAGCAGTGCCCAGAGTAGTTCACTGGATCAGCCGTTTCTGCCTGCATGCATGATGTAAAAAAGATGACTCTGGGAGCTAACAACACTTGGCTTCTAGAGCCATCAGAGTACATTTATGGAGCTGTGAAAACACAAACAAACAAAAAACAGTGGTAAAAGTGTTCTGATTCTCTGAATCTAGCCAATTTTCAGAATGACAAGGTCTTAGATGTCTGAACTTCTACTGACCTGGACATATTTTGAATCAGACCATAAATGGTGACATTTTTTCTCTTTATAAAGTCTTGGGATCAAACATCTGACAAAGGAGGTGCATCATTTTCAGGATGTGATACCAGAAAAAAGTTGTTACTCTCCTGTGTGATGTCAGAGAAAGGCATTACTGCTTTATTTGGTGCTACAGTTCACTAAAAAAGAATAAATCATTAAATATATACCCTAAGTCAATGCTCCCTCACAATCTGACAAATTTATATCTGTCTTTAACACGGGAGCCATTACATGAGATATCAATTACTTCAAAAGTCATCTTTCAGATTTGCTGGGCTTACGGTGATGGGCATGCGTAAAGGCATCCTGTGTTCTGCACCAATACCCGAGGGTGTACCTGCAGTTATCTTTGAGTCCCTCTAAGCCTAAGCTGAGCCCTATTCACATGTGCATCATCATGCAGCTAACACATTTCAATACAAATCTTGGGTATAATTTACATTGGAAAAGAACAGATCGATATTTGAGTTTTATCAATTTGGCTCCAATTCGCTGAAACTTTAAGTTTTTTAGAACATCAAAACAAGTAAAGAACACACTCAAATGCAAAACAGATTTGTTGGGAGAAGAGTTGAAAAAAATTAAATACAAGTTTTGGGTTGACATAATCCAGGTTAAATCTAAAAAAGAAAAATACTTACTTTTGTAAAATGCGAGGCTATTTTATCACTCAGAGAATGTCACATCAATTGTAAAGCCATCAGCCTCAAGGCTTGTTGGTGATTGCTTCATATTTACTGTTAGTCCAGCAATGGACATGGTACTTTTACAGTCTTTGGACAGACTAGTGAGTGTGACATTTAAAGTGTTGATTTTTGCAGCACTTATGTTAATTGTTGTAATTTTCCTGATGAACCACCATTCTGGTTCCCTGATGCAGCCAAGATAGTTTTACATTTTCTATGCAGGCCTCTTTGCCATTTGGTCTGTGTAGTGTCAGCTTCGAGTGCTACTGAAAGCAGACAAAATTGCAAGCAAATTGCATCAGATTGCCAACATTGTGAAAAGGTAAATTGCTTGCAAATCTATTTAAACCACTGCCCTATTTTCATCAGCTTCAGTACTTGGTATTCATGATTGCTTAATTGGCGACCTTTCCTATTGTGTAGTGCTTTATGGTGTAATGGAAAGCGATCTTTACCAAACCAATTACCCTTTTTTTCTCAGCACTACATTATTGCTGTGATTGCAACTGCCAGTCCTTTGTAAATGAACTTTCTGATTTCAATGATGTTTTTAAAATGTAAGATAGAAAAAAGTGGCATTCATATTGTGTGATGTTCTATTTTGAAGCCTCTTTGTAGTCACCATTGTCTGGGAAAATGGACTGAAGGGTTACACAGTACCTACAAATATCCATGTAACTATTATTAATATTATCATAATGTCTCCCTTTGTACAGCAGCTCAATTAGGAAAGGATAGGAGAAATATTTTGTCACCCTGTCAAGTGCACAGGAAGTGCTTTTGATGCCTCTTTTTTGACACATACATTATCTTCACTAATAATACGAGATTCCTTTTTAAGACATGGAAATAAATATACAAAATCTTAGCTGCTATGATAATTCAAATCGCTATACATTTACAAAATGCATTTTTAGAGAGCCTTAGCTTTTCTAGACATTTAGGCATAAAATATTTTGAAATACTGTGGGCAGTATAAATAAAGGTAAATGTAAACGTTTCCTTGCGCTAGAGCAGGGATGCCAGCTATTTGTCTTGTAAATACAGACATAGTAAAAGAAAAATATAATTCACAAGCTGCATATTATCTACTTTGGTTTCAGTGATAATAGGATGCAAATGTTGGAACATACTCCTGTGCAGAAAATAAAACTGAATTCTGTAAAAATGACCATTCTCATTTATTTTTATAATGCAGGATACAAAAAAATACAGGATTCCAAGAGTTTAGTTTGTGTATTTATTTATGTGATTTAGGAAATTATATCGTTACTCATAAGTGGCGACACGGAAAGGGCTCTACAAGTAATTTAGTCATTCCCTAATATGGTACTGTAAGTGCAAATGGATGCATCATTCTACCCCCTACAGTTAAGAATTCTGTTGTAACGACAAAAAATTGAAAGGATTTATTTTACTCTTTGTCCTCTCTTTTCTTTTACCAATTAAAAAAAAAGATCTTCTGACCAAGCTTTCTGATGATTTTAGTGCTTTCGATGCAATGTTATGATTTATTTACAGCTGTACTCAAGTAAAGCAAAGTGCTTTTATGTCTTTTTTTTCATTTGTGGAAGACAAATACCCCTGAAATCTACTGTATGGCAGTGTGATTCTGTTTCAAAACAGACAGAATTGAGAAAGAGAGATTTGGAATTTCTCCTCTTGTCATATTTAGGTTTGCAGTGCATACACATTATCGAGTATAGCCAGTTACCCCTCAACTTACTCTGGGAGCGTGGTACAGGCACCCCTGGGCGCTGATGTGAAGAATGACGGCATCACCTCAGAACGGTGTGCCCCTCTTCAATAAGCAACACGATGACGTGGCAGCAGTGAATAAGTGGGTGATCAAGCCCAATATTGCTGATGCGCAGAAGTGAATCAGTAGCTGAAGAAAGCTGGCGTTGGTGGAACCAAAAGGTGAGGTGGGGAGTTTTAACTTGGTGCAGCGAGAATAGTGTCGCTGCTAAGAGAGGCCGTGGGTTTGGGATGGGGCAATACAGGTCCAGTAAAGCATCAAAATGACGGAAATGGTGGCAAGATTTCGATAGGTGGATGAAAGATGAAAGACAGAGAGGAATCCAAGGTAAGACCTAGGTTATCAGAGTGAGCTGAAGGGTTTTGAGAGTTACTGTGTCTTTATAGGGAATGAGAGAAAATTCAAGGAGTTCGCTACAGAGACTTTGCATTGGTCGTGAAACACTGTCTGTGGGGGTGAAGAAGTTTCATGGCACAAAATGGACTCTGTCTCCATATTGTAAAGCGGAAAATTCCAGACAGTGTAAAACAGATGAAGAGAAACAAGGAAGTACTGTGTAAATCTTGTCCACAGTTCCCTGTTAGTAATTAGTTCTTTGCTGAATAACGTTCTTTAAGACTTTATTGTTGCATTGATTTCAGTGTTGACTCTTTTGCCTTCAGTGCTATAAATGGAATATCATTAACATAGTCCCTGCAAGTAAATATTGTGATCCATGACTACACTGTTGTCCTGAATACACCTTTAAATGACTACATTTGTTGGTGAACTACCAGTGACTTCTGCCCCACTGCACTGATATGTTTGCATATGTTTATTAAAAATCCTATTGACAAATAATTCTAGTTACTTTGTTGCCTTTATTACACATAAAGATTGTAAAATAATTATAAAATTAGTGGATGGAATTTTGCCACTAAATTGAGAGCTACAAGGAGCCAGGTGCCTTGCAAAGTAAGAGCAAATAAATGCATTCAAAAAGGAATACACACTACCATCTTCTTTCTTAGCTATTCTACGGAGGAATGTCATTAAACATTTCTGAGTTTATAAATGAAGGCCTAATCCATCCATTTTTAAAGAACTTGTGTATGTGTGTGTATGTATAGAATATGTATGTTCTGGTTTTCCAGATGGCTGGCAGTGAGCAGGACTTTGGCAGCATGACCTCTGTGGTGAATATTTCTGAGCTGGGCTTAGCAGAGACCGGCTTGGATTTGTACCCCTTTTTGCTTGTTTACTTCCCAAAAAGGTAAGTGAGGACATCACTGAAGTTTGAGCTGAGTGTGGACGACGGAAATCAAACAACAACTTGTCTTGAGAATTTTTCTTGTGTCTAAATGATGTAATGGTACTTAGAGTAAGTATGCCAAGGTTAATCCTACAGAGAGTATCTGTATGCTATTTTTATAAATTAATGATATTTTTTATATGGATATACCATATTACCAGTTTTATACCATATATATACCATATACCAGATTTACCAGTTATTTCATGCAAACAGAAGCGTCTTCAGAGCTTGGTTGATATGGAGTCTGGAGGGACTTTATTTTCCTATGTAAAACTTAATCTTTAAAAAGACAACCACTGTATAAACTCTGTCATGCCATCAGCAGCTGGGTAAAACTTTAGTTCATTAAAAAATTGGGGACTGTTGGGAAATCTGTTCAGCTGCAGGTTAGAGGCTGGTGATAAGCATTGAGCCATTGCTTCGTACATCTCTTTAAGTTTGTAAAGCTCTTTGATATCCCTTGGAGTAAAAATGATACATAGATATAAGATATCATTTGTACTAACTTACAATTCACATGGCAATATGTAATCTCTCATGAACTTTATCAGTGTGACACGACAGCAAATTCTATCACAAAATTTCCACATGTTCCTCTAAATGAAAAGAGGGTGTTCCTCTGTGACAATATTTGGTTTTATTCCCTCACATTTATGCCCTAGACTAAATTATAGTATTTTGTTTGCAATTTTTTTGTCATATCATGTTAGCCTAATATACCACTAATACCATTTTAATACAGAAATGTTAGTACTCCTACTCATTGGATGATACAGTACCTTATCACATTAGCCTGCTATGACTTTTTCTTGTGGTATCAGTTACTACTCTATAATTACATTCCTACCTTATTTTCAGTCTGTTAGGCACCACAGTTGTCCACACTTCTGCATCTGAGCCCCTACATAAACTCCATGTTACAAAGTTTTACAGCTGAAGAGGTAGTGTTGGTTTAGTTAGCAAACTCCAGTAGCGTATTTGCAGGTAACTGTGAGTCTGGTCTGCTATGGTCTGCTGCAGCTATGCCTGAAAAGTGAACTTTTTTGTTTCTAATGTAGAAAAAAAAAAGGAAAAATATGCCTAGTGTAAAACAAGAAAAAACCCAAACCAAACCAAACCTGTGCTCCCACCAGCAATACCACGGTAACTGGAGTTCCTGCAGTAAACGAAAGAGGAAACCTCCCTCAAAAGCAATAGAAGAAACTCCTTTGTTTCCCTACTGTTCATTTTGTTCTGTCATATTTTCTTCCCCTATTCAAATAGACATATAAACTTTTAAAAGAAAAGTCAAAGCAAGGAAAGATCCCTGTTGGCATCTTAGTGGCTGCAGCCTCCCTGCAAGAGGCTCTCTAATGACGTCCCCTTCCATGGAAGGAAACGGGGAGAGATTTGCTGTCCTGGACCAGCCAAACTCTGATGGTCATTCTGGCCAAACTGATGAAAACATTTTTTTTCTCACTCTTTCTTTTTTTCTTTTTACCTTACCTAGGACAAAATTTTATTCCTTGGCTTAACTAGAATGATAACAAACTTGATGCAGCAAAATTGATGAAAAGATGACCCGTGCAGTTGCCTGGACCACTCATGTACTTGGTTTGATTTTTAGAGCCAGATTATTTCCCATCTCTGCATGCCCAGATTTGCCTCAGGTCTGCAACAGTTTCTTAGAGTCACAATATTGGACCATCTAGGAATACTCTTTCAAATATTCTAGTTTTGCAGTTATAGCAGTTAGGGAAACTAATAGTAAGTCAGGGAAACTAATGAAATACCTGAATATATTGTGTTTTGCTCGGAACTAGAACCGGGTACATTATAGTAATGCTTTAAGATGACAATGTTATCTGTACCAGGCCACCCTGAAGATAATTCTTACTCCATTTAACCTGTCCGTGTCATTATCATTTCCTCATCCACTCACTTATCGAGCATTCTGAATGTGTGAGACACACACTTAATGAAAGAACTGCATTAGAAAGGTGAAAGGGGGAATAGAATCATAAAATGGTTAGATTTGGAAGGGACCTTAAAGATGATCGAGTTCCAACACCCCTGCCATGGGCAGGGACACCTCCCACCAGACCAGGTTGCTCAAAGCCCCATCCAGCCTGGTCTTGAACACCTCCAGGGATGGGGCATCCACAGCTTCTCTGGGCAACCTGTTCCAGTGTCTCACCACCCTCACAGGAAAGAATTTCTTCCTAATATCCAATCTAAATCTACCCTCTTTCAGTTTAAAACTGTTACCCCTCGTCCTATGACTCCACTCCCTGATAAAGAGTCCCTCCCCATCTCTCCTGTAGCCCCCTTTAGGTACTGGAACACTGCTGTAAGGTCTCCCCGGAGCCTTCTCTTCTCCAGGCTGACCAACCCCAACTCTCTCAACCTGTCTTCATAGTAGAGGTGCTCCAGCACTCTGATCGTTTTTGTGGCCCTCCACTGGAATGTGGTGTGAGAGACCCTGCACAAGGCAGTAGAAGTCCTTTCTACAGGGACGTTTGCAGGTGCCTTTCTGGGGTCTGGCTGCTTAAAGCAACTGGGGTCAAAGAGCTGATACTACAAGGTTTCCATCTGGATGTGGCTGCTGCTTGGACGTCCCCCTTCCTCTCCAGCTGGGACTCTCAGCCCCCTCTTGCCTTCCCTCTCACCTTCATGTGCTTACCCAGACCTCACAGCTGTAATCCAAGGTAAGGAGCTGGCTGATTTTTCACCTGCTCTCAGATTTTTAGGATTTGCATACTTTTATGTGTATTTTAGCCAAAGTTGGGTGTTTAAACCAGCTCATTTATGATTATTTATCTCCCAAATATAGGCTTGGGGTTCTTCCCTTGTAAGTTATAGCTGGATGCCTTTGCCCCTTTTCTCCAGCTGAAGAGGAAATGGGTATCTTTAGTCAAAATAAAATTGCCTGAGGTGCTCAGTTCAGCGCAGTTAATGACTGGAAGAAATTCTAACACCTGAGTAAGATCTGTATCATCCAGGATGGGCATTTTGGCTCTTGAAAGGTGCTTTCTGCACCTCGAATTCTGGTATTGCTGATGGTTCTTTAGGTTCTGTGCACAAATGATGAACAGAATATGGTCGTTAGATGAACTGGTTTACAAAGCATTGGGAAACTGAGCAGTTCTTTTTTGATTCTCTGCCTTTCTACTTATTGGTAAAGTACCTTCCCCTTTGTTGCAGTGTGGGTCTACAGTAACAAAGGTAGAAATTTCTGTTTGATTGCGCAAACTACTGCAGTTGCTTTGTCAGTGTGCCCAAGTCACAAGAATATCTGTCCTTTTGAGTGACATTCTGCAATGTCACATATATTTTTGCAGTAAAATCTTCTGACCTTATAGTGGTTTTCGGGGAGTCATCACAAGTTCTATCAAAACCCACATTCATGCTTCTAAAGAGAAAATGTCATATGAGCTGGATCATCCATGCTGGATAAAGGCTTTTCAGCCCTTTCAGTGCATAAATTAGACCTAGTGCCAAAGAAATATGTCTCCTGTTGCATGAAAAACAAATCATATGAAGAGCGGTTGAAGGAGCTGGGACTGTTTAGTATGAGGAAGAGGAGGCTGAGGGGAGACCTCATCACTCCCTACAACTACTTGAAAGGACACTGTAGAGAGGTTGGTGCTGGTCTCTTCGCACAGGTAATTAATGACAGAACAAGAGGGAATGGCTTCAAGCTCCAGCAGGGTAGGTTTAGACTGAACATTAGGAAAGAATTTTTCACAGAAATAGTGGTCGGGCATTGGAATAGGCTGCCCAGGGAGGTGGTTGAGTCACCATCCCTGGATGTGTTTAAGAGACGTTTAGATGTGGTGTTGGGGGATATGATATAGGGAAGAACTCTGTAGTGTAGGGTAGATGGTTGGACTCGATGATCCCAAGGGTCTCTTCCAACTTGGATGATTCTATGATTCTATGAAAGGTTTCTATTTTAAAATTAGTGTGAAAACTAATCTTTCATCCACTGATTCCTGGAGTTCCTGGAAGTTTGCTATTATTGTTTTTTAATTGTTTTAGTAGCACTAAAGTCATCATCCAAATTCCAATTGTGTTTTGCCCAGATTTATAAACTAGATATTCACTCTGATATATAGTTCTTTTACAGCCCATAGAAGATCACTGGGCAACTTTGTGGTTGCTCATGATTTCAGAGGAGCAGGTCTACCTCAGAAAAGATCAGTCTGATGGGACGCATTCCCCTCCAAAATTCATCAGGAATTCAGTCCATTCCTACCATAAACAGGTATTGACATTGACAGTAATAAGTGTTTATCCATAATGATTTTACTTTCCTAACCCACTTTCTGTATCCTTCTTTGTAAAGGAAATCTGAGGGCTTGTAGGATATTCAATGTCTTTTCACAGAGCTCTCTAATTACTGGTGAATTCCATAATACACTTTTTAATTTCTTTGTGTAGCTGTATTGTGGTTTTATAGATTGATTGTAGCTTTGCCTACATGTGCCCTCAGGCTTTCAGAAAATGAGATTCATCATTTCAATGAATTTACACTAAATATAGCTTGATCAATTATACTACATTTCAGCAAAGAGATTATAGGAGGTCAACAGACTGAAGTATAAAGCCATTTTTTAAACACGGTGTAATTTCCTTTGGATAATTGTCCCGCCTTTTGAATTGTTAAGGAAGCGTACATGTTCCTTTACTCCTGAAAAAAACCACTGGTTAAGCAACAAGAATTCCTGGAATTTAATGGGAATTCTGGTGCAAATCTATGTGATGCAATTAGTAAGTAATCTCAGCAGCACTGGTGATTAGCATCCTGGACTGGATTCGAGGCCTCTCCTCCCATGTTGAGTAGTTGCTGTAGGGCATAGAATCATAGAATCATTCAGGTTGGAAAAGACCCTTGGGATCATCGAGTCCAACCATCTACCCTACTCTACAAAGTTTTTCCCTACACCATATGTGGTGGTGTATGGTGTGCTTCTGCCCAGGTCTTCTCTTTCCACTCCGTCAGTATGCAGATTTCTGGACACTCAAAAAGTTCTCTGTAGGATTAGAAACAAAGTGTCATCAAGTTGCCTAACCTCCTACACATGTGAAAATGTGGAATGTTTCCCTTTTTTCATCCTCCCAGTAGCTTCTACTGCATTCCAGAAAAATGTCATTACATTTAATATGCTTGTAACTGTAGAACTTCAGTTGAAAACCTCTTATAAAGATCTAGAAACTCAGTTTCTGTTCTTTGTGACTGGGCAGAGGAGGGAAACTGTCACAAAATGCACTTTGTAACTTTGCTGTAATTTGTGGGGGAAGGATATTGTGTGGCAGGTTGTGTCTTACAGACAAAGGTAATTTGAATAGTCTTTAATTGCATGGTCTCTGAAGGTGTTGCTCCATTATGTTTCTCATGGGTAGAGACAGTGGACATTATCCCACACAGTGGAGCTGAATGTGTGCAGCAATGACCTGAACGCAATTTGGGGAGCTATGACCTTTCTTGACAGTGCAGCAGACTTCAGGGCAACATACTCCAGAGGTCCTGTCTCTGGCCTTGTACTTGTGGGACTCTGAGGTTTCTCCAGGATGGGCAAGGACTGAGACACCTTTCAGAACCGGGATACCTTTCAGAACTGTCCATATTTTTCTCTGGTTGATATGGTGTACCTTGTACGGTCTGTTCTACAGTTAGTTCAGGCATATGAAGATGCTGAAGGAAATATGACGCGTGTGATGCTGCACATATTGCAACTCAGCCAGAAATAGTCATTTTATGCAGGTGGCAGGTGAAATTCACGGGGGTATTGAAGAAAAGTTTTGATGAGTAGTTGCACATTCTCCCCGCCCAAGGTCTGTTGTAGCATTTGAACTGTAAACTGAAATGACAGTCACTTGCATGGCAGAACACCCAAGAGAGCATGCCAACAGCAATGCCACCTGTTATGCCTTGCATGACAAGCGAGAAGACACAGGGTCCTACCTGTGTATGAGGAGATATAATCTATTTCTTCTTTCACTGGTGCAGGAGATTCCGGCACAGATATTATGTGTACATTGAAAGGTAAATATTTCCATTGTGTGTTTTACATGCTGTAGCAGTAGCTATTATTTCCTTCAGTATTTTAAAATATTTAGCAATGATTTCTTTTAAATGAAATACATGTAATTTAATTATTTGTTATTCTTTAGGCACCATCAGTTTAAAAAAAAATGAGGTGTATTATTGACTCTGAAGTTTTAGAAGATTCATAGAATCATATATTTTATTCTTTACCAAGTTGCATAACATATACAAGGCTTTCCATTAGCGTATTTCTTTATATGTGGCAATGGAAAGCTTTTTACTTTAGAAAATCATATCAGCTTGAAAATATTTTTTAAAAATTTAAAGAAAACAGGATCAAGTACCAAATTTTATATGTGTAAAGGGAGACGAGTACAATAAGTATTCTAGTTTACTAGGGAGCATCGCTTTAAACCTTCATGAAGAATGTTGTCTGCTATTTCGGAGACTGTCAATACAAATGCAAATGATTATAAATTTTATAATTAGCTGTGAAAGCGAACCTTTCCTTTCTACAAGCAGATGACGTTTTCATGGTTTCTTTTGCTGTTGCAAGTAGTACCTATGCAGATTTAGACAACTCAGCAAGGCTGGAATCCTGTGAATATACTTCCCTCACCTGATTTGTGCTGCGGGAACGCTTCATCACCGGACACTCAGCTCCTCTCACTCCAGTTGCACAGGCTGCAAACTGAGCAACCCTGCCTAGCTTTAGCAAGGGATGAATTGGTCTAGGAGTCTAAAATAAGGCTGGGATGAACTGCCTTCCAGGGTCCAATGTTTTCCTCCACAGATTGTTGAGGGAGGTTAGATTGCCAGCCGAGGCAGGTAATTTTTAGAATTCAGAAGTCAAACATTGAATTGTCTGTTGTCACACTAAGGCTGTGAAAGAGTCAGGGGCAAGAACTGAGCCCTGAAACCCAGTGAGAGACTTGTGCTCTGGATAATTTATAGTATCTTTAAACAGTCCACCTCTTCTATGTTTAAGTGCTCAACATTTACTGAAATAAGGTTCCTTGAAGAGACTTCAGATGAGGCTGACAGAAGCAGACACATCCTAGATTACTAGTTGTATTTGAAATGCTTAACCTAAAACCAGGTTTTGTTGGCAGAGTTATTCAATAGTTATTTTCTATAGTAAAAACTAAGCCTTGGCTGTAGTCAGAACTTGGTATCTTGGAAGGTTAAGCCAGTTTGGTGTCCTTTTGTATAAGGTAATCTGCTGATCATAACAAATGTCCATGTTAGTGTCTTCAAATGAAAAAGTGAAATAAAATTTATCGAATTTAGAACTTGTCCCTATCCTCATTTTAGGATCATACTGAATTCTTTTCAGGCTTATGCTGAGACTGGCCAGGTGCTCAGATAACATGAGGCTACCCCATAAGAGAGAAGAACTAGGGGGCTAAAAAAGGCAGAGACAGTATCGGGGGAAAAGACACCTGCAGGGAAAATAAGTGCAATATCTCTCACAGAAGATGATATCTTTCTAATTTCTTGAGGGTTGGTCCCACTGTGTCAGACAATCACAAATGAAGGGAAAGGAGAAAAAGTGAAATAAATCAGTGCTCGTCGTACTGTTTTTTGAAACCATAGTAATTTACTGTCATAGTACTTGAGGGCAAATCATACTGAGGTGTCATAAATAAACCATGTACCATTTGTTTTTCTGCATGTTGTCGTATTTCTGTGTTTCAGAGTTTGGACTGCAAGTCAGCTATCTTTTTATCTTTCTACTCGTTTGGTATCGGTTTTGTTTCTTCCTCCTTGATTCAAGATGAGTCCAAAAATTACATGTTTTTACTTCCACTTGCATGAAGAATCCAGACATGGACAAACAGCAGAATCCTCTGCTATGCTATGTGTTTGCAAACCTTTGGCAACAGCTTCTGCTCTGCTGGCACAAATAAAAAGAGTTTATATTTTTGCTTATTAGTTTTCAACCCAGTGAAATGTATATAAGACCCTTAATGAACTAGGAATGTAATAAGGGCAGTTCTAAGTCTTCAAAGTGTTGACTGTGGTTTCATGGATGTCATAAAGACAGGTTCAACAAGATTCATTTTAATGTACTTAAACAATATTTTTTGTTTGTTTTCACAGACCCAAAATGGTCTCACGTGAAATATCCAGTGTAAATAAAACCTCGTCCAAGGAAGAAAGCAGTATGCTGGGGTTTGGGGCGTTCCTTATCCATTTTAGCCCTCGGTCCCTCAATGCTTTTTGTAGGTGTTGAAGTGACCAACAAAGCGCTGGCTGAAGATGACAGGCTGGAATTTATGAAAACCTGCTGATACTCAGTCCTTCTCAGACACGTGCCAGTTCTTTCTCAACTCAGGTCTTGATTTTTTCCTTGAAGTGAAATGCAGAAAATATTTTGTAAAACAGGTCTCTCCTTTGAGCCCACGAGGAACTTGTGGGCTAGAGGTCTGTAGTGCAGAAGAGACCTATCTTGCTTCTTTTAGGGTAAAAAGTCAGTGGCGAGGCAATCCCCAGGTACAAGCTAAATTGTAGCGTGGAAGCAAGTTAGCTTAGCCAACAACTGCCTAAGCATCCCAGCTCGTGTCTTTTCTGTAATTATTGCATTTAATACAGCTAGTTACTTGCACAAAAGAGCTTCCGGATACAGCAATTTCCACGGAGGGCTGTTTGGGAATGTAGAGGCCCATCATTTAGCTCTGATATTGTTGGGTTGTCAGAATTGATCATAGCTCTTGACGGAACACCTCTAGCTTTTTTTATGGAGTGCATCAGAGTGACATTTCACATTGTTTAAGTAGGAGTGATCTGTTAGTTTATATTTTATCTAAAACTGCAGAGCAGATGACCTCCCTCAGGGTCTAAATACATGAATCCTATGTGCATGTTATAATTAATAGTAGAGCTAGGAGAGAAATTCATAACAAGGGGCCGAAGAGCTGGGCAGAGCAACTTGTCAAAAAGAAGGAAATTCCACTACAGATTAGCTTATTTTTAAGCATGTCAAGCTCTACATACAAACATGATATATTGCTTCCTTGTAATGTCTGTTTAGGCCCAGATGCTCCAGGCACTGTCAGGGAGTGCTGTAAATTTTGTCTGAGTCAGGGCAATTCTGATTGATCTCTGAGTGTAAAATCGATAAGAAGACACTGTCATTTTCTTAAAGGATGAGCTAGAAAAGGAAAATAAATTAAGACTCCACTGAATGTCTATCTCCAGTGCTCATTAATTCAGTGTGGTCTGTACTTTGTTAATGTTATGTCCACAGCTTTAATCTTCCAGGTGCTCTTCCTGCAGATAGTCGACAGCAGCCCTTTATTATGTTATGTATATTTCATCCACACGTGGTGGAAATAAAATGTCTGCCCTCTTCTTTCCCTTAGCTCCTGATTAATCCATTTTATTATTTTTCAGAAATACATCACTTGGGTACTGATTAACTTAAAAATGGAAAGCCATTGTCTTTCTTGCATGTCCTTCATCAGAACTAACACACCGGCTGCTCATTTGTCTTGAGTTGTTACAGCAAATAATGACTACCAAGCATTTCCCCTTATGTAATATACTTCAGGAAGATTAATTTACTTCTGCTCTTTTTCTCTGTTTCTTTTTTGTCTACTAAGACTTTTTTGACGTGTTTTTAACTCCCTCCCAGCTCCCACTCTCCTGTTTCCTCTTGAACATTTTTACAGAATGCACTGGAGCTGCAGAACTAAACGTGGCCATTATAATCTTCAGACGAAGTCACCCAGTGCTGCTACAGATATAACTCCATTCTGGGCTGACATTCCTCTATCTGCGCCCGTGAGTATAAGGGCAGGAGCATGAGGTGGCTGTCCCTTAAAAACAGCAATAAGTTGTCACTTTGGTCCCACAACCTTCTCGTGCACTAGTAGTTACATTGAAGTAAATAGGGCTCCTAAGGTGCATGTGGGCTACTCACAGGAGTAAATGTTATAGGATCAGATGCTGTTACCCTGAAATACAAGGTTATTTTTATCACTAAGCAGTCATTTTCCCTTTTATGTGTTCATTCTCAGTACAGTAATAACTTCTAAACATAACTGTTTATTTTTACTTCTGTTTCTGCTTCACAATGTTAACATCAGGACCCAAACGACCTTACTACCTCTACACATTCAAACACAGTCGTTATTAATGATGAAGTATAGCATGTAAATACTTTTTGGCAAGAAAAAGAAATATTTTCTATCTTTTATCTTTTTTCATCTAACTATTCCTAATCATTAAAAATGCTATTTACTTACAACTTCATTATGTACCTCTAGGGTGCCTTAATTGGGAAAACAGATAGAAGTAGTTAAAAAAGAAGACCTCTTGGCTTCAACAAGCATTTAATTCATATTCATGAAGTATCTTATTCCCGTTCCTTAACAAAACACAAGACATGCCAATTAATTAATTTTCATGCAGAGGTCATTGGTGAGACTGTATCTCGGCCCGTCTGTTTCCTAGCTGAGCAGGCTTCACCGAAGCTAAAGGAGTAGATTCCATGATCTCATCAAGCAACCTGTAACATTTTATCTGAAAATTATCCATCAGAACTTTTTCATGTATTCACTGAATTTTGAATTTTTAGGGAAGCTCATAAAAGCTTTTAAAAGTTGCAGTAAATATATCTGGAACGGAGTACGTTCAGATAAACTCTAAAATGTATGTGCTTCATCTATGTTTATCTTTGCAAAGGGCTGTAAATCAACTGATAGGTCTTTTTTCTGGTTATGTGTCAAAAATCTATATTCTGAGAATAGCTCACTGCAGATGGTAGCGCTCCAGAAGAGGTTGAGCTTTGATCCAAATCTGCTGTCTATCTTCTAGTAACGTTTAAAGTATGAAAATTGTTTCCCTGGTATCCACTGTCAAAATGTTTTTACGGTATTTAGGTTAAATTTTGGATTGTATCATCCTTGCGTATGAGGAGGAGAGAACCAACTGCCTGATTTGCACTTGACTTGCGTGGCCAGATCCCCAAGCTCCTGGAAAGTCCTGACTCTGTGAGGTTAGCAGCAACACTGGCATTGATATCCCTGAGATAAGCAGGCAAAGGTGAGGTCATGGCCAAAAAGCCTTCAGGGCAGAGACAGGATGTATGGTCCTCTCTAGCATCATCCAAGCCACCCATCAAGATAATCTGGGTTTTTAAACAGAAATAGCCGTAAACTTCCTTCAGACAATAACATTCCACATTAGGAGGAAAATTATGACGAAATAAATGCAGAGGGTAGCCCCAGATACAGAATCGCCTCTGGGTTAGATAAACACTGATCTGATTGTTGTCTGAATTACAAATCTGTAAACCCCTCTGACAGCCAGCTATTTGCAAAGGCAATAAGCATTTGTGATAGGAAAGGATTTCATAGTGGTTATGCTGCCGAGCCACATACCTAGATCAGCTGAATTTGGGAGTCAAGTCAGAAAATCTCCATCAAAACAGAATTGCTCCAACTGAGCGTTATTGAACAAGTGTATTTTTCAAACACATTTTGAATGTGACTGAAATACAGCAATAAGTTTATAAACTGTATCATAGTAGACATTTTTATACTGTCCTTGAAAAATGCACCTATAGTTGAGCGGATGGAATGGATTTAATAGTAATATATAATAGAAATACACATAGTAAATATATAAAGCTATGTATATAATGCACATACCGTATGACAGTACATGTATCCCAAATGCATTATATTTATACCAGGCCCTCTGCCTGCTCTCCAGAGCTCCTGCTATGTGCATGCTTTAAAGTGTCTGGTATTCAAACCTGTGCCAGTTCATTTACCCTCAGCCAATTCCAAGTGTAACACTTGGCATCTCTCACAAGTGTCAAAGTTTTAAAGATTGTGCCTGGATGTAATTGAAGGATTGAGCACGCATTATTGTGAGCTTGTTTTAGTAGAAAGGAGTGGTTCTAACTTTAGATCTGTATCTTTGGTGCATATACAGAAGAAATGTGTGTTTTATGCAGAAAAAGATATACAAATAAACACTTTTATTACAAGAAGAAACAAAATTCACCTTATTTAAATTAAAGTAGTGCTGAAGTGATAATTCTGCTGGCTTTATTACTCATGTTAGTGCTCCCACTGATTTAAGGAAATGAACTTAATATTTCCTGTATTGTTCTTCCATCATGTGACTAATCTACATAAGCAGTAACTGATCCAAAAATTGATACTGAAACTCTTAGTGTAGCAAGTAGGGTGATAGAAATGTAAGACGGGGCCAAGAGACAGCCAACAGTCTAGATTTATTCTGGGAATAGTAAGGTGTTTACTAAAAAATATCAAAAGTGATGGCTACCTGCTTTTCAATCACAATTCTTGACAGGGTTAACTACTTCCTTAAATACAGAAGAAATGCTTTTACAGCTATACCAAGGATTTATTTATGAGTCCCTTAAAGTTTTGGTCAGTCAGACTTCTGTGGATTCCATGGAAACAGCGAAATCCAAATCAAGTTGAATCAAGCTAATTTAAACACCACAAAAAGAGGTTAGTTACACAGGGCATACTGATGTGGATCTGTTAATAAAGGGGTAATCATTTAAGAGCCTAATGTGTTCTAGTATCTATGGTTACTGAAAGGTTTGGGATTTTTATGAGTGCAACCATGTCCTGGTGTTATAAGCAAAATTATTTAGATGGGAATCACTATAGATTTTGACAACAGAATATTGCTGCACAACTTTACAATGAGGTGTTAGTTATAAGCAATGAATAAATAGTTATTAATAGAGTGTTACATATTTCTTCATGAGATTTTGTTTAACCCTGTTTAGCTTTCCATCAAATAGGTTCGGGATAGATAGCTGAAAAGGAAGATGACATGGAAGTTGCTGTGGGATGGGGGAACCCAGAGCCAAAGAAGAGCTACAAGAAATGGATATCCAAACGATTTTAAACTGGTGCATTGGCCCCAGTGGCAAAAGCTAAGTGTGAAATATGAAAATTAGGAATTTACATGAAAATCATAAGATGAGTTTAGGAAAATTTGAACTTTTACATGGTTAATTCAGCTCGGTCTCTCATATTGATCTATGAGGTTTACCATTACAATGAGAAATCTGCATAGGAGGGGTTTGTGCAGTTTGTGACTGCATCCATTGCCTGTTTTGTTACTGTCTTGGACAATTTCTCTAATACCTTTGGTTATTAAAGATCTGGGAATAAATTTTCAAAGCTGTGAAATTTATCTACAGCTTTTCTATGAACATGAGTGGAAATAGGTAGCTGGTGTAGCAATCACAGCACTTCATAACGCTCAGCACATAGCTGTAAGAACTCACTGCTTGTTCTGAGCAGTAATTCATTGCTTCTTACAATGAATTCACGCTTCTTACATATGAATGTCTGCAAATTTATAAAAGGCTGGGTGCTATTGAAACCAACAGGTTAGTTTTCTTTGACTTCAGTGGGGGGCAGGATTGATCTGAGAATGTAACCAGATTGATGTTCTTTATGATTGTACATACTGAGAACTATTAATGAGAACATGTTTTATAGTGTGTACTGCATGTGCTTCCCATCCCAAGAACCCTCGGAACTGCCGTACAGTTATATAGCCATGGTATGGCTGGAACCCATATCCTTTTGGATATGAATAGGAGCAGTAAATCAGCGTACAGCAATATACACATTTTTACTGTATCATGAATCTCCCTTTCTACTGGAATATTTGAAACAGCAGCAGATGATTTGATTTTGTGAATCCTAAAGCAATGCTTGTTACAAGGTAGGATGTCTTCAATAGTGACTGCTATTGTGAGGACTCTGGTTTAGTGGCTTTATGAAATCATCAGAACACCCTTTCTTAAACAATCTGCCTTAGTTTTAGACACTCATTGGGGAACAGTTGAGTTTCTGTGCTGAAGCAGATTTCACCTGCCATTTATCATTCAAATCAAGGTACCAAAAGAGAAAAAAAATGCTTCTCTGTAAATCACCGGTATTAATAATCTTATATATTTGAATCAGTTACCTCTTCATAAGGCAGCCTTTTGAGATAGCATTGTTAAAATGAATTGTAGCTGTGCTTTATAATACAGGTGTTGAACATTCACCTCACATATGCTGAAATAGCAACCACAGACATTTTTCCATCTCTTCTGGGAATCACCAACATTTGAAAGCACAGCTGTTGCTTCAGGTAGTTTTGCTGTCAGTCCTTAATAAAAATGGAATGTTGCTCAGAAAAAAACAACAATGAAAGAAAAAAGAAACAACTTGGGAGGGGGGAATAAACTCCTTTGTCAAGCATGCTGGTTAAAGGATGTGTTACTATGTTACGGAGGAAAGGGGTTTGGGAGATTATTTTTACTCATGCTTTTTCCTTGCTGCCGGGCCCCTTTTCCATGCATTTTCAGTTGCTATCAGAATGCTTGACGGTAATGTGGTTTCCATGATTGGGAAGACAAGTGTCTGATTCTTTCTCTTTTCTTTGAAATACCTGACGAAGAGACAGCAGCTGCACTGTTCTCCTTCAAATGCATCTTCACAATCACTTTTTGCCAGCACTCATCTGCTCTCTTGCCTTCACTTAGGAACCCAACATTACTTCTCTTATAACTCATCAGGAGATGCTTATTAGCCAAACCAAGCCCAGAGAGGGCACTGACATAACTGGATAACTCAAACGATTGCAAACCCAAATTCCCATTTATGAAGTATCAAAACAGAGATAAAAATGAATGTACTATCAGGAGATTTTCTTGCTCTGTCCTCATTTTGTTACCTCTGTAATTTCAGTCTTGATGTTGCTGTTGTCTTTACTCATTCTATTACCCATTTATGTTTTGATACCATCTTATCTATAAAAACCCATACATTTCCATTGTATGGTCCTGTAAGAGTAATTAACATCTTCCAAAACACATTGTTCATGTTTCATTGTTGATTGACTCAGTAGTTAACAAAATACATCTCCCTCCTAAGAGAGAGATTAAAGTTAACCCTTTGACTAGGTACTTTCTTTGAGGAAATGGAAGCAGGGGAGTAAGACTTGCAGGAAGTGCAGCAAAAGTTTTGCTTTCCCATCCAATGGGTTGTTCAGACTATTGGAACTGAGGTCCATTTTCACAGAAGCTGAGTACTTCTATCTGGGCTTCTGGTCTCCATGGGCCAGATGGAGCTCCTGCTCCCACATATATCTATCTGCGATACAGAGTGCACTCAAAAGGTCAGTACCTCGTCTCTTGCTGAAGCTGAGCTCTTGGAAGTCCTGCAGGATTTGTCTAGACAACTCAGGCAGGATAAAAACATCACCAAGCCCTGCCTCTGTGTTCCTTGCATTCTGCTCCACCTTGTTGCCAGGATCTCTTGTTTTCTAAGGCAGGCCACCTGTGTTGGTGGCTGGAGATTAGCTCTTATCCTTATTTCCACTCATGCTCAAGTCCAGAATTCTCAATTTTTGTAAGGCAGGGTTGTAATCCCAGGAGCAACCCTACACTCCACCATCTTTCTCACTTCGACCTGCCTGTACAAGGCACCACCGTATAATGTGTAACACGCCACAGAGCCAGAGCCGGTGCTATGAGTATTAGGTATGGTTTCACCCCTGCCATAGTGCTGGTCCATTTGTACTCCAGAAATAAGATCTCTGTGAAAGTAGGACCATGCCATTTCTAATCTAACTGTCCAAGATGTCCTGCCTTTGCAGGTACAGGGAAAGATTTTGGGTAGTTAAATGTCCTTAGGTATATGAAAAGACAAGAAAATTTGAAATAAATGCTATTATATAGTAATCTTAAACAAAGTATCTTTTGAAAAAAACATTTTCTACAGTATAGTAACAAAAAATAAACATGGAAGAAGTAGCATACCTCAAATACGACCAGTGACCCTTATCTCCAGTGAGGTTTCCACTGCCTGTCCAGCTCTCACTCCACAAAAGTGATGTTGATACTCATCAACACTAGTGCTAAGTACATTTCTCCTCCTCTGGCATTCTTTTCTCCACTACCCAATGTATTGCTAATCCTTCCACTGTCTACATCCAATTTCTCTTTCTTCCACATTTTTCTTTTTGTTTTTATGACAAGAAAAATGTCTCCTCTATCTGGAATAAAAAATCCTGGAATAATTTGGATCTTGTTCTCCAGTGGCATGATGCTTTCTTAACTTTCCTTTTAAAGAAATCTCTTGATTCTCCATTTCCAAGATTTGTCCTGACTTATTAAGACTGTGTGTGACATGTCCTCAATGTTATCAAGGTGCTTTAGTGCCAGTTGATTTCAAAGGAAATGTAGGGGTACAGATAAGTAAGTATTTGTGGGACAAAGAGAATGCCTTTCCTGCCTTCTAAAGCCTCTGCAGGTCCCCTCCACGCTTTGGGGAAGTGAGGTCCTGGGATTTGTCTTCCATTACAACTGAGGCACCAAAGTGACTTCACAGCAACTGCAATTTTATGTTGGTGCTCAGTATGTGAGCAATCAGAGTTCTGTGGTTACTCAATTTGTCAACCTGGGTCCCACAGTCCTATTCCTAGACCTATAGGTATATCCTGTCTGTGACATGACCCTACCACAAGGCCACAGGAGTAATATAAAACCTTGATCTATAGCACTTCTATGTGAACAAGACCTTTTAATCAGGTCAAGATGTGTTATACTTCTTGTGTGTAGCTAAAGCCTCCCTTCATCTTTGCCTTCTGTAATATTGACTGATAGAGCACTGTGAAGAAGTCTGATAATGGTGGCCAGTAAGTTCAACCTACTCCTTTTGATTATTAATAGGAAAGGGAGGCCCAGAACCCACCTAATTTATACGTTTTGGTGGATTTTATCATTAGGAAATAATGGGAGTTTAAGTAGAACAAAGCTTTTCTTTATCATGCCACAGCCTTGTCCTGAGGCCCATTGGGAGATTTTTGAGCTGGTGTTCCAGGTTTGTATTTCTAGCTTTAAAAGATGCTGGCTGTCACCTCAGGCATCTTTTAACCTCCTGTTCAGTTCCATTCGTAACAAGAAAGAAAGCTATCCTCATCCCAAATGGGATCCCATTTAACTCTCGCATGAGATAATAAAGAAACTTGCTGCCTTTACCGTTAATTTAAATTCTGTGTTTTTCCCAGGGTGTCTTGTATGAAGTGCCTGCTTATTTGTACTGTTCAGTGAAGATGGTGCTTTCAGTACTTGCTGTGGGGAAAAATGACTGCGTCAAGCACTTAGAGCAGGTCCAGCAAAGGATCTTATGGTGCTAGTTCAAATGCAACGTAAGGACAATATAGACACCTATATCCAAGTGACCCCCAGAAATCCTGCTTGGACATTCCACAGAATTCAGTAGAAGCAGATCCACATGCCCTTGATTATCTCGGTGCCTATCTCTTCTCTAAGCCTGTTTGCAACCCAGTTTCTGTGCTCCCATCCCAGCCCAAGCAGGACTCTCTGTTCCCTCTTGTTTTGCTCATTCCCTTTCCTTTTTTTCATCACTATTGACTTTTGCATCCTTGTCTCCACAGAGTACAGAAAGAAGCTTTGGCTATAAATTGGCTACTTGGGCAGTTTTGTTGCTGCAGAAAGTGAATTTGAACTGACTGGGATCTAGGACTTGCTGCTTATGAGAGTGCTCTAACTACTAGAAAGCGTTGCCTTTGCCAACCAGGTCCTCTTTTCCCATAGAGATAACCTGGATGTCAAGAGAGCAGGAACCTTGCAACACCACGCAACATAGCTGCCCAACACAGTGCAGCCTGGCACCCGGATCTGCAGGAAAAGTGGAATTTTTTATTAGTGGCCTGAGCCTGTGGCCGGTGTGGAGTTGTGGCAGTTCCTAGGTGCCTAGGCTAGGAAATCGAGGCTCTGAGATTTGGCTTGTCTTTTCTGCTCCTGGCAGGGGGTATTTTGAAGTGGAGCATAGTTGAGCATAGTCCATATGTGAACCTGGCCCCAAGAACGGGACGAAAGGCATCCTTTATCTAACAGCTCAATGTTTCCTTTGCCGCTCGAACGTAAGGAGCGGTGATAGCAATGCAGCCCTTAACGAGGTTTGATATTTCCAAATGTCATCTCTTCTGGTTTCACGCGCGCTTGTTGATTGTTCTAACGTCTTAATTAAAAGTGTAACTCTAATAATGAACTTATTTTTAGACTGCTTCTCTGAGCGGTGCATTGTATCAAAGGACAGGCAATTCAGAAAGCAGTTAGCTGTGGATCAACAGTGACACAGAGCACTTGTGTAGTCGCTGGGGGTCAGTCAGTACATTTCTTTCACACTGGTACTAGTCAATCACTTTTGTTTTCCAGATTAATTATGTGGCCTTTCATTAAAAAGCAAGGCTTTCTGGTTTCTTGCCATTTCCATTTCACTTGTGGAAATAGACTTTGCTTGGGTGAATTTTGCATCAGGGCCTTGTATACGGTGTTTGGGGTTTTTTTTTTGTAAGGAAGTGGGAAGAGCTGAAATAATCCAACAACCTAAGATGGGGGATCAGGGGGGCTGGTCCGTAATTTCTATATATCTGTAAAGAAAGTTGACTAATATAAACTCCTGTTGCAGAGGTGAATATTTCACGTTAGGAACCGTGCTAATGTCATTGTCTCCTTTCTCTTCATGTTCTATAGTTTTCTATAAAAGCTGAAGCAGTGACTTTATTCAACACCTGCGTCTTTAACAGCCAGTGCAGTATAATTACCTTTCTTGAATATTCTATAGAATTGTCAAACAGCAATTTTCTTTTACAAGACAAGCTTTTGAATAATGCCGTTTACATACAGAGCTTAACATCTCTTATGTTGGAAATCTAATTATAAGTATCCAAAATTTACTGCATGTTTGCTGTTTTATAATTCATTCTACATAAAATTGCTAAAACACAGCACCTTTAACATTTATTCTGGAGCTGAATTAGCACACTCTTTATTGGACACTGTTTCAGTGTTAAATATAATTTATTTTGTAACAATATTTTTTTATTTTTCTTATTGTGTTTATCTTGAATTTCCAAACATAAGTATGGAGCGGTTGTAGTCCAAGAAGAGAAGCTATTGATAGAAGTGTCTAATGTTCTTTTCATGTTTTTTCATTCACTGAAAACTTATTTTATGTCGGAAGAGGAATATATGAGCATTTCAGTGAGAGAATGTAGGAAAAACACTCTGGCATATATTATTCTCTTTCATGTATCATTCACTGGACATTTAATGCTGATGTTGATTGATTAGATCAGACTGTAGATAATTAGCCAGAAAATCTTGGAGCAAATCATGGCTTGAATTGTGTAACGTACCATCATCCTAGTCAGGCTACTTCTGCAATCTTTGCGGTACAAACACGATAGACAACCATCTCTGCTGTCTCAAGCAGCACAACTTCAGTATTCTGTTAGGAAGGTGACGTTAGAATAGAAAATTAACATAACATTGTATTATTTCTTACCGGCGCAAGCTATAAATTAATGTTATGAAATGTTATGAGCGTATCTACAAAACTACCTCTTACAAAAATTAAAGAGTATCGTTATAATCTTCCAATTGTCACTCTGGGAATTCCTGTGTTGCCACACATTATTTTCAGCGTATGGTAAGCTGCATTTTCTTTCTCAGTCGCTCTTCAGGATTTCAGTTCTTGTTGCCAATTTCTGTCCAAGGTTTCTGTAAATCTTTTGTGTCCTTTTTCTAAACATGTTCTATTCTTAAAAAAGAATCCCTCAGCTATTCACTCTGCAGCTTACAGTGAAACCCTCTTCAGCTTTTCCTTTCAAACACCATATTCTGTGAATGCATATAATATGCAAGCTGAAAAATATTTTTAAAGACTACTCCACATGTCTCTGATATCAATCACAATACGAGACAATTGCTCTGTTTACGTTTCTCTTTCATTTTGTGCAGGTAAGTGTGAAAATAAATCTTTTGTATTTTAGTCTTATTGCTAAGTTTGGTTCCTTTTTTTGTTGTGGTTTGAAGATCTTAAATATGCCAGCGTCATCACAAATTCTTAAGGCTTTTGAACACATCCCCTTCGTGTTGCATTGTATCATGTCCGGTTTAACTCTTCACTGCCTCTTCCAGGAATGAAAATATTCTCTGTGGAGAAGAACACAAATGTGTGCAAAATACTGCGCTTCAGTTAAAATATATATTTCAGATTCACTGTTGGGAATAAGTGACATCATACAAATGCACTTGCAACAACTTTCTAAAAAGGTTTCTTCGAAGTGATTTGTTTGAGTAAAATGGCAGTAAAAACTATATATAAGTATTCGTATTCTACTTCTTAAGAGAACACTATATTTTAATTCAAATACAGAACAAAGAAGCAACACTGCTTTCCACTGGAACAGCTTTAATTTTTATGTGGTTTACCTCATAAGATCTTTCATGGATTAAAGAGTAAGAACAAGTTTTCTCCATTACAAAATTCTCATTTAATCCTTATCCACACTTAGTTTATCAAATTAAATTGGACAAGATTGATGCAGGGGCTTTTTAAGCCGGACATCATGTGTAAAATCGCTAGACAACAGATTTTAAAGGGTGCCCACCATGACTTGTCACATCATCTTTCCTCAGCCTCAGCTGCCCTTGCATAGTCTTATGCAGGGTCAGGATTCTTCTTGGTGTTACACTATGGACCACTGCAGAGAAACAGAGCTGCGACACAGTCTCCAGCAGAGTTACTTATTACATCCTCAGCCCCCTTCACCTGCCCCAGCCATTCAAAATAACATCACACCATAAAATATTCATGAACAGCCCAGTGCTCCAGCGAGGGCCTCGCTTCTGCAGGTGGCTGTTACATCAGTAATTGCCCGATACTTCCCTCCACAGCGTAAAATTGTTTTCATTATGTGTCATGCACACAGAGCCAAGCAAATCCCTCTTGAGTGGTTTCCCAAGGGCTAGAGGGAGGTGGTACTTAACTTAAACAGGCGCTTTTGGCTTAGATTAAAAAAAAAAAAAAAAAAAAGAGAGAGAAAGAAAAAGCCAGTGAAAGCTCATCATTAACTCTACTTCTAACTGCAACAAAAAGCAGAAGCTCATGCAAAACTCTCATAAAGATTATCCTAAATGTCTCAGTTACTAGGAAGAGCTTTAGTGGCTTTAGCTGTTCTTACGATACTTAAAGCTGCTTCAGCCAGAGAAGAGAATAACTTTCCACCTGACTGAAGTTCCCATGGTTTGCAGTGCAAGGCGATAAGCAGGTTTCAGCAATAAACTCCTGCATTGTGAGACAATAATGCACAGTCAGGTCCCCCCATTTTGATTCAAGGGTGTCTTTTTCTTTCCCCCCTGTGGTGGACTAATCACAGCTCCACTTTGTTTAATTGCAGCAAAGAGAGAAATGTGTTTAAGAAGTCATTCTGGCCCTCTTTAAATGAATGCTCAAGTTCTTCAAAGACAACAAACAGGATGCATAATAAATAAGATTTAATTTTCAGATCAAAATAGGCAGAGTTAAAGATTTTATTGACTGATGTGGGAGAGAGAGATGCTTCTGAAAAGGGGGAGGAAAAAAAGGAAGCAACAAGTGGGATTAAAGTCTTGGGTTTTATGCAGCACAAGCTGGTTTTGCATGGTGGGAGGATCAGTACAGGAATAAAATCTTTCCAGAATTAGTGGTCGGTAGCCTGCCGGGCACTTTGCTTCTGATAAAAATGCCTGTAAAACTATGTCAACCCCTTGATAATTGACACAGATGCACCCACTATAGTTTTCAAACTAAGACCTAGAAAACCTTGGGCATGATGTATTGTAAATTATGGCTCGGGGTCATGAACTCCGGAGTGGTTGTGGGGGGGAGAGGGCTGGACAGAAAAGCGTTTATCAATCAAAAGTTTTCTTTCTGAGTTTGACATGACTAAGCTACAGCCCAAGTGATTGGGAGAGAAAACCTTTCAATTCATTATTTTTAAAGCTATGTTGTTCTTTTTTTGTAGCTGTTCTTCCTCTTTAAGTTTGATACTATGATCACTCCTTAAAGGCAGCTCTACCTATGCCAGCGGAAATTAAGTAAACTCATGACAAATTTCTTCAGTCCTCTTCTTTTTGAAAAAAATTATAATCACAATTTATTGAATATGCTTTGTGCAACATCCAGTGAAGCCATTTTTAATTTGCTTCAAATTATTTACTACGGTCTCATATAGGAAGAAGCACAGACCACATAATGCGATATACTTCAATTAATAGTTATATCATCTGTACTCTACATTTCCTGGTGTGAGTCTCATTTTGAATTCTGTCAGTAGAGAAATGGATCTGCTTTTCCTTAACATCTTATGGCTAAGCTGTTATCGACATGGTTTGGTGCCCTTTCATTGCTAATACTCACAATTGCTGGGGACTGTGAGCTGTGAGGTCTCGTAATTTTGAGCAGCAACTCGGTGTGCATAAAATGACCTTCAGGAGCATCTGCTGTGGGCTTTTTCCCCCCCTGTGTTAAATCGGATATGTGAGGTTATCTGGGATAGTGAAAAGCTATACTCAGAAAGTATTTATTTTTTTTTATAATGAATGATGGAGTTCTTTTTGCTTCTGGCAACTATAGGCCTTTTCTGAATACAGCAAATGACTGTTTCAAAATGAAAACCACTATGTGTTTGAATGTAGTATTATGCCTAGTTGCTTTTTGAGTGAAAGGCGGCTTTAAAAAGTTAGGTATATCATTGCCAAAAAGGGCTAAATAGTATTGTCAGCATTTTGAGAAGGAATAGGTCCTTTTTTTCCTGAAACTCCATTCTGGACAGCTGTTAGTGACTTACCAAACTTTTCATATGGATATGTATGTTAATGACAGGCAATGAACTGGAGATGAAGAGACCCAAACACAGACCGATCTCTTCAGTGCACATCAAAAGCCTTTACAAAAGGAGCAGTAAAAGAGGCAGTGATGGTGGAGCCTTCACTTTTGTACACTGAATTAGTTCTGCAAGCAATGAAACTGATCTTTTCTCCTTGCCAGAAAAGTCTGGTGATTTTTGTGAGTGCTCATTAGCACAAGAGGCATTTGTGAAGATAATTGACTGACGCCGATACTGCTGGCTGTCACAACAGTGCCAGCAGTGTATGTGCGTTTTAATAGTTGTATTTTTCCCCCCTTTCTTACATGTAATGCTTTCTGAAAGATACTGGCTCTCTAAAGATCGACGAGCCCATGTGAAGCAGGGAGTTTAAAGAACCCCTGCTCAGGGAATCTGTCCGTCTGTATCTCTGCTTGCAGGGGGTGTGTGTGTATATTGGCCCGGGGCTGATAGGTAAAGGGGCTACGGAGGCAGAGGGGATGCGAATGTAGACAGATAACAGCCCCATTGCCTTGTGGCAGGTAAATGTCGGAGCCTCACCTTATAGGAAAGTGTTACCAGTGCAGAAATTGCAGCAAAATTAAACAAGCCACACACACGATCAGCGGGGAAACAACCCGTGCAGTGTTAGACTTTAACTAGACAAAGAGATGAGCTGGGGAAAAGCAGGGGGTTTGTTTGCACACATCCTTAGCCTTATACAAGATAGCAATCACACAACAGGTCCCAACCATATGCACGAGCAGGGTGCTTAAAAACACACATCTTGTGTATCATCAGATGGATTCCAGAAATCTCCGGATTCAGAATTGTTCAGAGCCCGAGATGCTCTTTTTAGCAGAGGAGTATCAACAAATGCATATGGTTGGGATTTCTTGTATGACTGCTAACGTCTCCCAGCTTCACCAGTACAGCTTCATGGTACTAAGACAGTTTTCTCCAGTGTAAATGGAAACTGAATTTGGCCTGTAACCTCTTGTGTGTTAGGGAATTAATTATGATCAGCAGCGCAAGATTTTATTTTTATTTGGTGTTTCTGATGACAATAAAAACCGAGAAAAAAGTAAAGCACATCAATAATTTTCTGACCTGGTATTTCAGTTACTGGAAAATTCTGAACTGGTGAAATTAAGCCAGGGAAGTGTGGCTTTCAGTAAATCTCCAGACTCTAAGACATTTTGAAAGAAGCACTTCCAAGTTTGTCAAAACAGCCTTGTTAAGCATTTGAAAAATGTAGACTTCATGGGCTTTGGTTTGACGTAATAGCTACTTTAATACTTTAAATCCCACCCTCCCCAAATGAAAAGGTCAAAATCAGAGTAGAACATTTTGGATTTTGTAACACAGAGCATTGTACCCAATGCACTTTGATTCTTTATAATATTTTTGAATGCTTGGAAATTCTGGGCTTTTTAATTTTCAGTTCACAATGGGAAACCAGTTTGAAATCCAAAATTCTCACGGGACAAAAAAGTTGTTTTCTTGTCCATGACTAGAAATAGCTCCCAGAAGTTTATTGATGTCAGGAGAAATTGCAAATTAAAAGACAATAACTGGAAGTAGATTAGTTTCAGTATATAGCTCTGTGTTAATGCTTAACACAAAACAGTATGTCAAAGATCTAATTTCTCAGAAAATTAAGTCCCCTGTTTGTCATCTTGATTTTCTATTTAGTTTGCTTTTCTAAATATAATTTGTTTTATTTTTCTACTAGAATACAAATTCTGGATATTTTGGAATACAGATCTCAAAGAGTAAGGCAGTTGACCTAAAAGTTTTTAAAAGGAAATTTCAACAGTGATTTCATGACCTGGAATAAATGTTGCATAATATTGTCACCACTTGAGCAAGTAAGATTATGCTACAAAAGACTGTAATCTATATGTTCATTAAAATCTATCAAACACCTGATTCTGTGTGTGTCTAAGTGTGTGTGGCTGGAGTACACACTGTGGTTTGTCATATGGTTTTATTGACATATCGTGGAACACTGTATTACTTCTGAGTAGGAAAACCCATGTAGTTCCTTTTTAGATAACAGCTAATGTGACTGTGTCTCTTGATCTGTTGTGAGAAACAGATTTGTTTATTTGACACTAACAATATGAAGGATATTTAAGGCATCTCTGAGGTCAGTTAGTCTCTGGTTATGGCTGCAGCTCTAAGAAATGGTAACAAAGGAACTTAAAACTCATTTTAAGCCCCCCTGAGGGACCTGGGCTACTTATTTCATAGTGAGTAACTGCAATTTTATCTCCAGACCTTCTACAAATAGGAACTGCCTATTGCCTGGGGAGATTTCTTATTCTGCTCTTTAAAAACATCTGACTCTAAGCCTGTGTTAGTACAAACTACTGATTCAGTAATATCCAGGACATTATTATTAGTCTCCTGAGTATGTCAGTTTGTGAAAAGAATTGCCTGCATGGATTTGAAAGATGGATCTCTAAAAGTGACAAATGGCAGAAAGTATGCAGAGTTTTTAGGTAAGATTGTTAATGACCATGGTGTCAGGGCAGCAGTTCAAAACCCATAGTAAATTCAAATGATGTCTCTATAGATGGTACATGGGTATTTCCAGTTAATAAGAGATTTAAATATGATTGTGTGGTTATATTTTAGAACCATTTTAAAAGAAGTAACAGTTGCACCAAGTTAGCACAGAGCATGTACCTTTGCACGCACATGCAGGCTCTGAATTGATGGAATAGATAAAGGTTGATTTCCTCCTCCTGAGATGAGGTTAATAATGTATGTCACAGCTAGAAATTGTATCTATGATGTTAGCCTAGTGTTTGAAAAATATTTTATAGCACATTTCAATGTCATTTTATATCAGCAGGCAATACTCTGGGGGCAAAAGTACCCAAAGCTGGACACTGCTCAAAGGATACTTCAGTGTGAGCTGTGTCTTGCTAAAATTTTTTACTAAAAACACATATAAGAGGCCAGTAGTCTCTGAAAAACAACATTCTGGTTTTGTACTTACTGTGTTCAAACATGTAGAAGACAAATGAAATAACAGACTTCCTGATAGAAAGCAGCATAGGGAGAATTTTAGTTTCGATGCAATTTTTTTTAAACAGTCTCTATTTTCTTCGGCATCATGTGACATTTAATGTCGTCTTTTTGTGCTTCATGGCTGAAAATCCATTAACATCCTCTGTTTAAAAAAAAAAAAAAAACGCACAGAAGCACCATTTCAGTTCTGATTACCCCTGAAAAGCAGAAAATTTGAAATGTCAGCATTTCCTGAAACATTATTTTCTTAAATTGTTATATTTAAGAAAATACTACACTCCAAATAGCAGTCAGTAAGAGAAACAGAGCTGGGGAAGGGACAACGGGATGTGTGAGAAACCAGTCAGTCAGCTCAATAACTAGCTGAATCCTCCCGTTCAAAAAGTGGCCAAGGCTTTCCTCATTTTTGTTTGTATCTGACTAATCAGAGTCAGGCAGTTTGTTAGCACTGTAATTACAACTTCCAGAAGTGACCAGCCCTTCCCCACCTCCTCCTAACATGCGCCTACTCCCACCTCAACCACCCGGCCAGAAGTGGGGCAGACTTTAATTTTGACGACTCCTCCCTCACTTCTAGCGTAGGTATTGATCATCCTGTGCTGTCACTGATCTGATGGCAGCACATACCGCTGTGGTTTTTATTTGCCTTGGCACAGATCGTGAAAACCTAGTGCTTTCTTTAATATGTTAGCTTTCAATATCCATTGATGGTCTCAGCACAGCTTCTGAGGAGTGATCTCACCCATCCCATAGCCAAACTCTCATATAGTACTGCAGCACGCAGTTGGGTTTTTTGGGGAAAAAAAACCATCACTGACCAACAATTTCTTCGAGGTACGCTCAACTGATCTTCTTACTTCCTGGACAGTCACCCTCCTCCTCCCCTCCCACTCTTGTGGCAGAACAGTGACAGTAACCTGGGCTGTAATCCAAATACTTTGCCGGCACGAGGTGAAATACAGGGGAGAGGCAGAAGTAGGCTGGTCTCAGAAGGGTGAGGAGTCAAGTAATAAAGAACTGGGTGCTCACCTGCTGCCAAATAACAACTTTTCTGGTACAAAGAGCTGAATTTTGGAGTCCAGGAAGAAATAAAAATCAAGTTCTGAGCTGCAGAGGCCTTCAGTCCTTTGGATGTGGAATAATGTGGTTGGGGAAATCCATACCTCTGAGAGCTGGTGTTCCAGGTTCATTGCAGAATAAAACATGAGTTATGCTCTCACATTACCCTGACAAAGTAAGAACATGTGAAAAGTAAGTCTAAGACTCTGGCACATCGCTTTTCCCTGGGTTTTGCCACATTTGAATTACAGATTATACAATTTTCATGAAATGTATAGCATAAAATACTGGATAAGTCATTTCAAAGGGATGTCTGTTTAGATTATTGTATCAAAGCCATATTCAGTGCTATTTGCTGCAAGTGAAATGAAGATGAAGATAACATGTGGCAGTATTAGGTAGTATCGTTACCTTACTGGATTTCTAGAGAGGGTTCCTCCCTTTTAGGGATGTGACAGGTTGACATTGAGGACCTGGAAGCTGGAGACTTGTTCTGCAAGTGGAACCTTCTGTGACACTTTCCCTGTGTGATAAGTTACAGACACAGGTGGAACAAAAGGCCGCTTTTTGAAATGTTGATGAAATGAACTCCAGCTTCTTAGATAGGAAGTTAATTTGGTGGTAAAATATCCGTCATGAGGCTGAAGAAACATGCTGTATCTTTGCAAATACTGTGTGGCAGCTTTATTTCAGATTAACTGTTAATGGGTGAACTCCAGACAGTCTCTTGGCAGTCAGTTGAGTCATCAGTACTAGAAAGTACAGTCTATGCTTTTCTTTCAAACAGGGTTATAGGACCTTCTGGTCTTCTTTTTAATATTCTGCATGGGGACTGCTCTGGCCCGTCTGAAACATGTTCTATATTACCGATGACATTTGCCCTTAAAAAGAAATCTCAGGGCTTAACAAGGCAGCCTATTTGATAAAGATGGGATAGTGCAGACACATTAGACATCTAAAGTTGCTGGGAGAAGTTGATGCGGCAGAGGCACAGAAGTTGAGGCAGCAGAGGCACATAGCTGGCATCTGGCCGTGGCTTCGTCAACGAACTTAATTTATTTGAAACAGCATAAAAAATTTCTCCCATGCCACCCAAGCATCCCTTGAAGGTCTGTCATGTAAGCAGACACCGCCTCGCTCAACTTAATATATGAATATGATAAGAACAAAAAGTCTGAATGGGAATAGCCACAAATGGATGACTCCTTGCGTGGTATCGATTTTCTGTTTATACCGACAGGCCTTGGTTAAAGTTGTGTCTGGGGTCCTGTAACTACCACCAGATCACCTTAATGTGCAACATACTCTGCATTTTGCTATTTCCACGTTTAGCCAAGAGGTCTGTGTTTGTTTCAATGAATGCCTTTCTTTGCATGAAATATTTCACAAATGCCATTTATTGCTACGTGCTTGATTCTTTGCAGGGTTTCAAGACTATGATTTAATATCTAAGATTGTCTAAACAAAGCCCTACTTAAAATTTGCTCAGGTTTGCTTAGAAATCCAGAAACCCTGTAATTATAGGGAGAACTTAAAGGAGAAAGCAGTCTCATTAACACCAGAAACTACTGTTTATGCCCATGAACTGTGTAAAACTGCAGTTTCCGAAATCCTGCTGAAATAATCCTTCAGTGTACTCAGTAAGCCAAAATCGTAAAGAAGTGGTACTTCCATGTGACCTCAAGGATTGGACCCTTTGTTTTCACGTGTGGTTTCTTCCAACCCCATATTACTTGATATATAACGTCTGAAGCACAGCTGTGGCAGGACACCCTACCCATTGCTGGGGTCCCTCTCGAGCAGAGCATCAGAGATGTCAGTGCGGAGGCAGAGCTCCTGATGGTGTCCTGAGATGTCAGTGGGGGTTCAACCTGTAGACACAAGACTGTGCATGGCCTTAAGTTAGTAATTTGGGTAACTGATGGTTTTCGTTTCACCAGGGATATAAGCCTACCTATGCACCTACAAACCTGCCCTCCTTGGCACGGGCCTTTCATCTCCCCAAGTACAGTGATTAGGGATATGCATTCTCTAGTATGTTGTGTGGATTTTTTTTTATACTGCCTTTGAAGGATGCCAGATTGACGGTCATGAACCTTCAGGTCCTCTCTTTATCCACAGAGCCATTTCTGCCATTTGGGTTCTGAGCAAGCATTATTTGCACATATTTAACTTCAATGAGACCAGTATCCGTGCGTGGCAGCAAATGTTGGGGAGAAACAATGAGCTGGATTCTGTACTGTTTGTTTGTTTGTGTTTGTGTTCATATTGAAGATGAGGAAAGTGCAACTTCATTAATTTAAATTAAATTTTATAACAATCAAATGATTTAGGTAATAAAGGGGGGCAAAGAAAGAAAATGTTGAATTTTAATAGCTATAACCTGTAAGCAGTGCTTTATCTTGCCACTGCTGTTGTAAGGACTAGTAATTGCAGCCGTCTAGACACAGGAACAGATGCAAAGTAGAGCTTTATTATATCAGACATTTGCCCTACTACGATACAGTCTAATTGCCCAGAAAATATATTTCTACATGAATTATTTCTAATTTGATTTGAACTAGACCAACTGTTGTATTTTGCTGAACTTTATCAAGTGATAAAACGGAGCACTAAATTTCAAAGCGGTTTCTGTTATCAATCTTTTTAGAGAAAAGGATGAATTAATTGAAACTTAAAAAGGCATGCAGTTTTCCAGCAAATAAAATAGTTTTCTTTCTTGCTAATTAAATTTTTGTTATGTCTTTCACCTGTGTGGCTTGAAAAGGAAAAACAACACTAACGCTAATTTGTGATTTAGTATGTTATGTCTACTAGTGTTGCATGAAAATATTTTAAATTGCAAGTTTAAAATGTGATTAGAAATTATGCCGTTGTAAGAGATGTAAGGAGTTCAGTTTGATTATCTGAAAATGTCGGTTATTTAAATGAAATGGCTTTTTTCCTCCCAACTGATTTTGTTTTCTTTCTAGAGTATTAGCGCAGAATCCTGATTTTGTTAATAAAACCTGACAAACATTTTGTGTATTTCAAGAGAGTCCGAATCATCGGGCTACTGAAAATGGATAATCAATGTGAAACAAAGGTAACTCTTTGGATGCCCAGGTCTGTTGTTGTAAAAAGATGAAATTTTTGTTGCAATGCGTTTCTGTTCATTTGGCAGTTTGTATTCGTACGTTTGTCCTCTTTTCATCCCGCATTTTAAGAAGGGTTTAGGGGAATCTCTCGGCGGCTTTCGCATAAGATGATAATAGTAACTCGCTTCCTCCTCCTTCCCATCCCCCCCCAAAATAGAGCATACTACTGAAATTATTTAAATTGACTGAGCCTTTTAAGCAAGTAAACACATTTTAACTAGTTTTTTTTCCCAATCCTTCCATTCATGCCCACTATAGAAATTAGCCTTCACTCTTCCTTCACTTACACATGGATACACACACTTGCATGGACACAAGAAAAATTTCTTTTCTCCTGTCAGCATTCCTACCCAACAATAGTTAGATTAGTGGAAATGAGGGCCTCCGCAGAGAAAGGACATTCAGCCACAGAAGGCTCCCTGCAGGAACAGCTGGTAGGGGTTAATGGCTGCTGAACCTCACAGCCAGGGCCTATTCTCTATTGTGTGTTCAACTCCTGGGAAGGAGGGAGACTTGTGACAGCTTCTGGGGTGCATGGGATCAGAGGTATAGCAGTTAGGTCAGAGAGGTAGTGTTCGGGGGGAAAAGGCTAGCCGGGAATTGCAATAAAAATGAACTCTGCGGCGGGGACGGCGGCGGCTTGAAATCTGCAAAAATTGGGCACAAATTGCCACAGGGAAACAGTAAAGGATTATTCAGTAACGTGGCTTCTAACCTTTTAACAACTGCGATATGAATTAAAAGAACAATCGGAGGGAGATGGGGGATGAATAATTCATATCGGAAAGTGGATGAAATCCAAGTCGGAGCTAAACATGCGCCACTAATGTATGTTATTTATGTTTGTACGCTAACCCCTTAGATGTCGGCTCGCGGGATTATGGTGGGAGCGCCGTGGCCGCTGTACCAAACACACCAGTCAGGAGGCATGGGTGATTGTTCAGCACACAGCACGCCTAAGCTTAAATAGAGAGTGATTAATAAGTATATGTTTCCCCTCAAAGTAGGTGTGCTGGCCACGCCACCACTGCATGTGGAAGGAGCCCTCCTTGGAGGACTGGCAGGTGATGTGCTGGAAGGTCAGGGCTCTTTGGGGACCGGGGGGCTCCCGGGGTGGCTCCTCTTCTGCCCGGCACACACCAGGAAAGGACCTCTCAACAAAGTCAGGAAGCAATGACTCAGTGGGCTGTAAAGATCACCTCTGAGAAAACACTGGGATGTTCCTGCTACCCCCTCTCCCGCCCCTCCTCGTTTTGGGATATTTTGGCAGGATGCTGTGGTTTTAAAGGGACCTTAGAGGGAGCTGTATTTCCCCTCTGACAGCTGTCTCTTCTCCATACAGTATCTGAAAACTTCCTAAATTAAAAAAAAAAAGTTAGGTAAAATAAAAAAGTGTTAAACTGACCAGTTCTGTGTGGAAACCTCCTCTCCCCCTGCCTTCCATAGCAGTAACCTTCCTATTTTTTTTTCTGCTCTTTCACTATGAGAATGTCTGACATTCAGTAACATTAAATATTAAGATTGTTGGGCATTTTATACTTGTAAGTTATAGGTTAAGCAAGAGAATAACAAGTTTTCTGATAACGCAGCTCCTTTTCCCTAAACCCCCTGATTCCCTACCCCCATTACACTTGTAGATATGATATGCAGTTGTTGGGAGACATTAGCACAAATTTCACCCAATGCAGCGTGGGTGAAAAAGTTCAGCTGTAACTATCATTCCTTGGTTTTGTTTGTTTAATCTCAGACTTTAAAGCCACTTAAATCATTTCACCTTATGTTTTTCTTCTCTGTGTGAGTTTGCTTAAAGAAAAAAAAAAGAGAGTGAGGGGAAAAAAATGTCCCATTGAGATCCTCACCTGCAGCAGAAGCATGAAAGATACTGTCAGTGAGCTCCCAGTGAGTCCTTTGGAAGCAATACAGATGCAATAGACTCATTAAAGTTATTCTATTTGGATTGTTAATGGCTCAATGAAAACGTATGAGGCAGTGCCTGAGGCCTTTTAAGAATATTTAAGATGCACTGAAGTGTGTCATGCCTTAGTACACCTTGACACAGTATTGCAGCCCCCAGAATGAGGATTGACAAGTACAGGTAAAAACAACAACAGAGGCATAACAGAACAATAACAAAAATGCCTCCCCGAAGTACTGACACTGACAGCTTGATAGAATAAGCAAAAATATCACCAAAATGACTTGCAGGCAGGAATAAATGAGGCTTCCAAGCACTCATGAGAGAGCTCTCGGAACATTTATCCTGCTTTGCATTGTGGATACCGAAACACTGAGTGTAAGTGACTTACCCAGAGACACGCAGCCAGGCAGTAGCTCCTGCCACCCCAACCCTTAGTCCTGCTTTCTGCCAGGCTCAGCAGCCACACCTCCAAAAAAATACCCTTTTCACCCGTATTCTTCTATGTCCTCTGTCCAGACGAAGGCCCCAGTTCCACAAGCTGCTCTGTGCATGAACAGATTTCAGCATATACCTATGTGCGGTTTTGTCCTGGACTCCCAAAGCTGATTTCAAATTTACAGAGCGTGCAGATCCTCAGACTAGAGGTTGACACTTGGGCTGGGGGAAACAGAGGTCTACGCTGAAATTTCCATGCTTTGGACGCCTGATTTGTTTGAAAACAGTGAGGATGGACCATAAAGCTGGAAAGAGAAATAGGCAAAATCAACACACCTGGGCTAAGACTTCCGAATGCATGCCACGATTTCAGTTCATAGAAATTTTTTTACAGTTATCGTAAATATCTGAAAACAAGGCTGGCTCAACTTAACGATAGCTTAGAGCAGCGGAGTTAGCAGGTGTGCTTGTAAAAAGATACTTTCAATTTCCCATTTCTTTTAATAAAAGAGAAAGTAAGAATAGGGGAGTCTGTTGACCTCTTTGCGTTGCTATTCATATTGCCAGCGTAAAGACACAAAGGGGTATGAATTAAGAACTCAGAAGGGAATTATTCTGATGACAGACTCTCACACTGCGGGTTTGTTACATTTAGTAAACTCTTGATCTCTCCAAAGTGCAGCAATTGATTCCAATAATTTGTTGTCACATTTTTTTAAATATAGATAATTCAGTTTTAGGAAACCAATTTAATAGAAGATACTATTTACAAAACCATAATGCTATTTTTAAAGCTGCTAGTTCAAACATTATGTGTGATATTCTGTACAGGATGTGCTATTGAAAGGGTTAAGCTTTTCTGACTTTCAGATACAATGAAATTATGACAGGAAGAAAATTGTGCCATTTTAGCATGAAAATGCTTGTACAAATACTGTCGTTCCTTCCTTCTTACTTTCTTTATAATGCCTCAACGATAGCTAAGATGACAGACATTTGACAGGTATCTGTAAGCATACAACCCAGGCAGCTCATTAAAGTTTTTCTTTCTATGCATCAGCTTTCACAAAGGCAAAAACCCATTAGCATTGACTATTTTGCAGATTAGAAGAATTAAGGGCTTCAAACGTTGGCTTATACCAAGCAATGTCATTTGTGAAGTGATGTTTGCTTTATTATTTCCCTTTCTCTCCCTCTGAAACCAGACTGACATGACTTTAGCTCAACGTAGGGCGTAATGTGCAAACCAAAGGACTGGCTCACCGATGAAAAGAAACACATTCCCTTTTATACATGACTGGAATGGCAAAAAGGGGAGACTTCACATGTACTATTTAGGCTCATTAGAGTACTGATTATGATAGTTCTCCGGTGTAATCTTTAATCGACTTTGACACTAGATTTGCCCCGTTACAAATCCTGTCATGCAAATTAAGTCATTTGTGTTGTTTGATATGGAAAGATCTGCTATGAAATGAAAGATTAGTTCACAGATGAGGCACCAGAGACTGCTGCCCTTGTGCACCGTGCAACTGATTACAAGGATGAGAGCATCCATTTTTACACTGCTGTTAACATTTAGGAAAGAAGATTAAATTAACGTAGTTTATTTCCTTCTTCCTGCATGTGGTTATTTTAAATAAGATTTCATAACCCTTATTTTTATGGTATACAAAACTGGCAAAGCCGGTTCGATGCAATGCCACCATTTTAAATAGGGAAACATATTTTTGGAGGCTATGTGGATAGTGAGATGTGTATTTTTTTGTATGCCCTTCAATGAGATACAGGATTTTTTTTTTTATTAGTAATCAGATGGCAGAGATTTTGCCATCATGTACAAAACAACAGTGAAAAACTACTGTAAATTTTCATGTGCAAAAACCTAGTCTTTTGACTCAATGATGTATGGGATGCTTTTTATTATTGTTGTTATTATTTCCTATTGAATATTTGTGTCTTGCAACAGTTATACTGGCCTGATAGGAAACCTCTACTTAAAGGATGAGGTTTTTTTACTACTTAAAAACATAGCATGAGAAGCAAACATTGCACCTAGGCCCACTTAATATACATTTAAATAAAATTTATGTTGCTGATGGATGGATCAAGGCCAACCAGAGCTGTTTTTTTTAAGCTTTTAGGACCTCTCAAGCCAAACTCACAGTGTTTGGTTGACATGATACAGTTCATATACCTGGCCTTGATTCAGGTAGGCAATCCCTTTCTGGTGACAGGGAGTATCAAAGTTTTTATAAGGATCATTTCTTCTGTACTCTTGGACCAAAAGTGTTTAATCTGCTTGAAGAACTTCAGATGCTTAGCTACTCTTAACACTTCCCTCTTTTAAAAAAAAAATCTTGTTTATACTTTAAGTAGAACACCTAATTTCTTTGAGAAATTTGTGGAAACTCTGGATAAGTCCATAATTTCAGACTGATAAAGCCAGAATCTAACCAAACCAAAGTAAATAACAAAATACTCACCATTTTCTGTTTTCTTTAAGCATTCTCAGTGAAGAAGCAGCTGTGCAACATTTTTGCATGTTCCTATAGCTGTATGGGACAGACATACAGAATGTACCAAATGCCATGGCTCGGAATGGAACTCAGGAAGTTAGTCAGTACCAGTGCTACGTATTTTTTAAGACAATGGATTATTAAGCATCTCTAAATGTGCTCTAATTTTTTCCCTGAATATTCATTCTACATCTCATTTATAATCTATTTATTTTGTGCTTTTAAAAACTACGTGTTAAAAGACAACAGCGCTACATTTTGTCATTGCATTTTGACATAGCACAAATATTTCATATACTCTGAGTGTTCTATCGTTTAGATGAAGATCTATACTGCAGGTACTTAAGGTTACCTTAAACAACCATGACATAAACTGGAACGGTCCTTGGAAAGATTATCCTACTTTGGGATAATTTAAAAGGAAATTTAGCCTTTAGGTTCAACACACCTATTTTCTTGTTTGTTTGCTCCAAGATTTTGTGTGATCATTTATTTACAGATCAGTAGTGCTGGATATTTCCCAGTTACAGGTTGTTTAAGACAAACCTTCGTAACACATAATTGCCCAAAGTTGACAAGTGTTAGAGATTTCAGGTCACCAATGACTTGAATAAGCAATTGAATATTTTACTTCGCTTCACTAGTAATTTAAGAATGAAATAACTGAAACCTATCAAACATATACTTATTTTAATATAGTATGTCGAAATTTACAAGAATGTCTTTGTCCCCTTAGTGTCAGGTGACAGTCTTGATGCTGTAAAAAGTACATCACAAGGATCCACCTAAAAATCCTAATTTTAGTGTATTTTTTTCCTCTTTATGTCAACGAAGTAATAAAATCCATACTTTTAAAATATTTTATATTTTAAAAAGTCTATATGTTTTAACACATGGCAGAGCTTAAAAATAAGCATTACCAAGGATTGTATAACGTTTGAAAAAAGCAAACATTGGCTACGTGTGCTATGTTATTACTATACAATTGTTGTATTAGCATCAAATAGGTTGGGACATGCTTTCATGAAGATCCATAATGCAAAAGTACAGACTTTCACCAAGCAACATTTACAATTCAAAGACATTAGATTTCTATCTACATACTTAGCTATTGGGTCTCTTTCTCAGTCCTGTTTATGAGTAATGTGTTGTCTTCTACTAGCCAAAATGTCACAGGACTTATACAAAGGATGCAAATGTGTCATATTTTTCTCCCCAGGCTCATTTGCCCTCACTGCATGATGCTCCCTGCATTACAGTAATGGAGTCCATAAAATGTAATAAGGAAAAGGTGTACTTTAATTAGCCAAGTCATGGTATGAATAAACTCTGTTATAAATCACTTCTTTTTATTTGCATGTATGAGTTGTGTATATTAACAATTTATATTAGGCTTATTGAAGTGTTTTAAGGTGTTTTTTCAGTAAGTGTGAAGCCAGGCCTGGCAGAAGAAACCTTGAGACCTTAAAATATTCAACTATTGCACTGACTGGCTGGAAATAAAAATTAATGAGAATGCTAGCATACAAGGATTTTTTTAAACCCCAAGATAGAAATCAGAGTACATTAGTTAGACCTATTAAGCTGCATAGTAGTTCTCTGAGAAAAATGCTGGAAGCTCTATCACTTAAGTCTATTTAAAAACAGTTTGGTTGAAATGGATTTTCCCGGTAGTGGAGTAGGTTAGGTCATTTAGTAATTTTTTTTCCTTCTGTGAGTGTTACAAGTCTATTAATGGCATCCTAGGTATTACAGACCATTTTTTTCAAATGTATTCAGACCCTAAAGGACACAGAGATTTTCAAAGGCATCAAAACTGTTTAGATGCTTAATTCCCATTAATTTTGTGATGAAGGTATGTGGCCCTAAAGTGTTTTTTGCTTGCCTGTGTGCGTTTGGGTGTGCGAGTATACATGTCCAGGACACCACTAACTGTTTACGTGGGCAGGTAGACCAAAGTCTGCATAATTCTCAAAAGACCTGTTGCTCTTTTGGTAGGAGTAAAAGCTCACGTGCAAGTTCTTGACTCGCTTCATTCAACACAAGCTGCCCACGAGGTCAATAGATGTGGCTGTCTGAGGAGTCCCTCAGCGTAGTGGACTCCCTGAGTAACGTAAGGGCCGGGTGGCACCTCCAACCCATTCCTTTCCCTTTTTAATGCCTTCTGGAAGGCAGTCCTACTACCTAGCTTCTCTATACAAAGATAAGAATCCTTCTAACTTCTATCCTGTATTTGTTCATGGCCTTTTTATAAAAAATTGTTCTTGTGCCAGGTTTGCAATCTACGCTAAAGATTTCTTCCATCAAGCGCTTTATACTCTTCATCTCAGAGTAAGGGGACCAGATACCCGTATTCTATTCCTTGTCAAAAGTTTCTAGTAGTATGATTGCTCTTGAAGCTTGGTAGATTTCTTAAAATCCTTCATTTCTCAATTGATGCTCAACTGATGGGCAGTTCTGGGGTGGAAGTCACTAATGCTATTCCACCTTTTTCCTTTATTTCTCATCTTCCCAAGCTATACAAACCGAAACAGTTGGAATTCAGTCACAGTCACTGTTAGAGTATGATTCTGTTATCTCTGCCTGGTTTTATGGCTAGTTTCAGTAGTTTCTCCATTTTGTTTTTCTTCTGATACTTCTGTATACACATCCTGTGTTCCTACTGTTTTCTATCCTCCAGTCAAATCACACACAAGCCTTTCAATAAATTGATTTGTTTTCTTTCCAGATTTCTTCCCACAGATATTCTTTGATCCATTGCTGTATCATTAGTTACTTCTTTTTTTATATTACAACCAAAAATAACCTGCCAGAGCAGATTACATCATCTAAAGTACTAAAATAAAACAAGGAAATCTTAAGAGAGGTTGTTAAATAATGAAATAAGTTAAGATGTTTTTACAAAGCTGCAGCTTAGGTGAATGTATCTATTTCATATGCCTATGCTCTGTTCGTCATCAGGCCCACATTTTTCTTGGTCTTTCATTTTGTGTGAATGCATACACTAAGCCTTAAAGTAGACGTTACCGGCCTGATTCTACCAGGCAGTCTACAACAGACAAGTACCAGGGCATCCCATTTTGTTGGCCTCCCCTCTAATCTTAACCAATAAACTTTCAACAGGTCTGTCATCAAATTCATAGCAAAATTCTGGCATTCAAGGTGCACTTTTGTGTTGATTGCAAATTCACCACGTTGTCTTCCCTGCCAGTCATTCCTAAAGAGCCTGCATTCATTGACCCATCGCAGCACCCCAGTTGTGCAAGTTAGTCCACCACATTGCTGTGAGACCAGTGAAGTCACTACATCCATGTGTGGGACTCCAGTTCCTCCTGTTTGTTTTTCAAGATGTTTGTGTTTGGGCACAAGAACCTGGATGCCGTGCTTTCTCAGGGAAAGCGAGAGAACATCCTTCATCACTCTGTCCTACACACTATCTTCCCCCACTTACCCAGCTGTTGTGTCAGTCTGAATTTGGGTGGTACAGGAACATTAGAAAAGGTATTCCCTCTTTCAGCATAGAGACATTTCCTCGAATAACAATGAACCTAGTGAGCAGACTGTAAAGAAGGAAGACGGAACTAAAATCTAGGTTGTATGTTTGATTGAGGTGGATGCAGCAGGTCATCAACAGTCCTGATGTTTTATATCTATATTTTTCTCACAATGAGGAGACAAAAAGATGAAGAGCCAAATTTCTTTCCTCTTATTCTTTATTTTTGTTACATTAGAGCTTAACATTTGCAACTGAGCACAATATGCAGCTAAGAGATCTGAAGAGATATCTAACTTGTGCTTGTGCAGCGTGGGAAGTAGGAATGTAGCAGATAACCAGAACAAATAGTCATGAACGGCACACTTGTCCTGTGACTGGTCTGTAAATTATAGGGGTTTTCTTAGTATGTTAAAAAAGAGAAATAGTGGTATGAAGAACAGAACAAGTAGAACACATCTTCTTTGTCTAGTAGCCTTCTAACGTTTTTGCCCTCTGTCCCTGTAATGCAATTAGGGATCTATGTTTTTAAGGTGCTGTGAGTATAACTGATTATCTGCTCTCGGTATTGAAAAAGGATTTTTCTATTGTGACAAAATTGGCAGGAATATGTGACTTTTTTTCTTCACACAACCTTATAAACATACCATAAGAATATTTAGTAAAGATTCGGCAATTCAATATGCAGTAATTAATGGGAATGATTTATTTGTTGCAAGTCATAACCAGTGTCTACTATGGATAAGTAGAGAATAGGTGAGCTCCCAGAGGAAAAGGAGACCTGTGATCTGCTTCTCAACAGATAGCAGGGGATAATGTAAGGACTTTGCAGCCTTAGATCTTGCCTTACCAGCCCCTCCACCCACTTCCCTTTCCCCTTTCCTCTCCAGATTCCCATAAACAGAGTTTTTCACGTAAGCCCTATAACAATTGCACTGGGACCACTTGAAAAATGACTGGTATATTAACCAGTAGAATTGCAACCCTCTGGCTCAAACACAGAAACTGATACATCTAGATTAACCATAATAAGGAGTAAGATGTGACTCTGTAAATATTGAACTTAGTAGAAATTTAGGCACTGAAGGCAGCAGAATCACCCTTTCAGTGACTTGTTCCAACTGTACAACAATTTAGTGCAACAAATGGGAAACACACAAAATATTCTGTGTCATTCTGATCACATTTCCTATAACTAAAGGTCCTCCATGTGTTTATGATGTAAAGGATGTACAGTACAAAAATTAAGAACTCCAGCTTTGTGTGTGCAAATATAAATTATAGTCTACACAGCATACAAATTTTGATTTAGAAGTTCACAAAATGAAGTCCCACCCCAAAAAAGGGTCCTTACAAACAGCAGGTCTAAGCTTAAAACAAAATACTGAAACATTAGATTGCCAAATATGAAGTATTTTAAAACATCTCATTTATTTTTGCTAAAGATTATTATAATTACAGACTATCAAGGTGGAAGGGTGCCACTGAATTGAGAATGAATACTTGAATGAATAGAACACAAGAATCTATTCAGCTATTGAAATCTCTGTGTAACTCCTACTACCAGAGCTGTACGCACAAAGTACAGCAAAGTGAACTCTGAAAAGAAAGAAAATACTAAAACAGGGTGTGCTGAAATACCATCAAAAGTTCTGCCCCATGAGAGCTCCAGAAGCCGCAGACACACTGAGATTTCAGTGCCTCTCTGCCCAACATGAGACATTCTGCTTTCTGTGGCAGAAGCCAGGCTGATTCCCTGCCTGAGCCACCTTCCACCATCTCTTCATATCTATCACTGCATGGCTTCATGCCACCATAAGCGTCATTCACTTCAAAAGGCACTTATGCGGCTCCTATGGCTACTCTATGTGGTGCTGGAACCACTTGATTTAAGACAAGGATTTTAAACCCTCAACTCCCTGGCATTGCTGTTCTGAAATTCTCTGATAAATGTGTGCAGCAGTAAAAACTCAAAGTGCGTAGTGGAAGCAGAAGACTTGGTAGAAATAACATGGCAGAAGATCTGTTCACTGTACGTGGAAAGCTGACCCAAGTGTGGCAGATAATAAATATATAGGGCAGAGGTGACATCTTCTTTTATTTAAAGTTACAATTGCATGTAAGTGAAAAACATGAAGCTAATAGGAAAGAGTTTTACCCCTGGAAAATCAACAAATGGAATCAGAGTAGATCAAGTATGATAAAATGTGAACCCACTATGGCACTGTAGCTGTAACTTATATGTAAAAAGACACAGTAAGGGATTGATTATTATTTATAGACAATCCTTTCTGCACTGCTGTTGAAAGAAGAGGCCACTCCAGGAGAGAAAGGAGGGTTTCAGTGTTACTGGACATCATTGAAAGATGGTCCAAGACTGAAAGATGGTCCAAGATTCATGAGAGTCAAACTTGCAGTTTATAAAGTAGGTTAGACTTTAGGCTAAGTTTTGATTTTGGTTTGAAAACCAAGTATGTTTTGGGTCTGGCTAGCTATTGTCAAAATTTTCAAATAATACTGGGTTTTTCTTAGATGATTAGGTTGTCATCTAAGATGATAATCTCAGACAACTCGAGAGCTGTGCTGGCAAAAAGTGCCTTCATTAAATCTGGACCTAAAAAGCAGAGGTGTTTTGCCCCTTAAAGGAAATTATTGTGTTGAGTTCAGCTCTATTAATTTGAACATGGACTCTTTACAAAGTTACAGCAACATAGATTAGAGATTCCAGTTTGGGGCTACAGCTGTGTATATTGAGATTAAAAGAAAATCAGTATTCTGCTGGTTTTGATATAGATTTGGTTTAGATCAGAGATCAATGGCAACACAGGATTTGATAGGAGTCCAAATCAACTGACAAGTGAGTGCTGTACTTAAAACATGTACACTGTGTTCAGTAATAGGAAAGAGAGCAGAAGAAGCTGAAGATAACAACAATGAACTGGAGAAAGTGTATGTACGCTCATAAACATGTACATGCACGTGCTTCATACAAAAATGTAACAGCCTAAATAGATGAGACATAACATGGATGAAATCTTCATGGAGTAATGAAATAAATGTAATGTTTGCTGCTGTTAAAAAGCCAGCCTGAAATGATTCATACACACAATAGATACCAAATGCATCCCTGAACTACGATGACCATGGCCATTATGTCGTATGTTGTTTAATTGTCATACAACAAGGAGCTAAATTCCCACTAATAGCAAGTTCTGTTTTCTCCTTTCTTGGTCATTCATTGGATGATCTTGCCTTCTGGGTATGAAACATTTTCCTTGAGTATATTGTGACTTATAAATGAGTAATTCTAGCTCTGAAATGTCGGAACTTTTGAATGATTAGTGATGCACTCTTAGAACTTTAATCAGCACTCCATTTAATTAGATCATCTTCTAAAAAAAAAGTCTTTTGCTGTCCTCAAAAATTCCTGGTGCTCGGTATATGACAGCTGAGTTATTGCAGTTGCAATATCAAGGAAGCAGTTTCTTACCAAGCTGGAATTTCTTGCTTGCATTTTACTTCAATTGTCGAAGACACATTGCAATGATTAACTTTTCAGTTATAATTAGACAAAGCAATTGGAATATTTTTAGTGTGGCACTGATCTTTCCTTAACTCTGAATACGTTTACGTATAGATATGTTATGCTTTTCTCATATATAATTATCAGATAGCTATAGATAGAGATACACATTGATATACCTAAACACTTTTTACAAAGAATAAAAACATTCTTTTTAGAAACTGCAGAACCGCTTGTCATGTGGCTTTCTACTATGTCTCTGGTGTTGAGAGTAGGTAGAGGAGGTGTGAAATGGTGGTAGATGACAAAACCAGAACAGCCTGATGGCTGTTCTCCACCCCACGGAGCAGGAGACAGGGAGCAGTGTTCGAAGGCAGGACAGCAGGCAGCTGCTGACATACTGACAGAAAAACTCGTGTCTGACTTAGTACCCTGCGGAGAGCTCACCTAGAGGAGTGATGAGATGTAACTTTCTTCCTGTCAGTTGGTGTTGCCTTTTTGTCGTCTGTGTCCTTGAGGGAAAATTCAAGGTTTTATTTTCATGATGTTTGCTTAGGAGATGATAACGCTCTTTTCAACTGCAACGCATTTTTTAGATCAGGAACCTTAGAGCTCCTGAACTTATAGTTACTTTTCCCATTGTAGACAGTTAAGGAAAATATGTATTTTTTTAAAAAGTCATAAATACTCTTCCATAGACTTATGATTTTTGCACATTACAATCAATACAGAAAAAAGTCCTTGCAAGTTCACATTTACACTGCATATTAGGTATATACCATAAGAGAGGACTTGGGAGGAGGGTGTATTGAGATGAGCACCAAATACACACAGCCAATACGGGTGTATGTTACTAAGAAAGGAGATTAATTAAAGTTTGGTCAGGGAACGTATCTTTATAAGTCACTCATTTCCTGCAAGTACAGTGTTTTGAGAACTGCTGCTAAGTCTCCAAGGAAACCACTGCTATTTGTGACTCTGTTTAGTGGTGGAAAACTAATTTTTACCTGCTTTTCTAAGACTGACAAGTCATGACAGCTCTTAGAAGTCTGAAAATAAATTATTACTCAAACCTAGCTATATTTTTAGTTACCTATTTTGTGTATTTAGACTGAATCACTGAACTACACTACAGATCAGAGGTGGAAAAGTCAGTCATGATTTGAAAAAATGGTACAAATCCTAATTTTCACAACAAAGCTTGTAGCATAATGGTATTATATTGAAAAATTAAACCTCTTGTATAAGTTAATTATCAGTACCCCACACAAATATTAATTTTCTTATACAGATTTGCTCTCAAAGCTGCATGTGTAGTTGTATAGAAATACACACCATGAGGATGAACGAGGCACCTACTGTTCAGTAGGTGTTCTCCTGTCATGCAGAATCTTACCCCCAGTGCCAACCTCGAGTAAACAAAAATCTTTCTCTATTCTTAAATCAGGAGCTGACAGTGAGAGCCAGAACATTAGGGAAATATTGTATTTATGCCTCATAGTGGACAGCGATGCCTTCTTTCTTTTCCCATATTGCTCTGCCAGCAAAGGGAAGCTGTTGACATCCCTGAGTTGTCAAAGGCAGAGAGTTGTCTTTGCAACTGCACATGATGGCAGAGGTGAGATCAGAGCAAAAAATATCTGGACCAGTTTACACCAAAGTGATCCATCTAGCCTCATGTCTTGTCTCCAATATCAGCTGAAGGCTGGTGTCCATGGAGTCATGTAAGTACAAGCAAACACACAGTGAGGTTTCCTCCCAGTCTCCAATGGGAGGGACTATCTACCACAAATCGTGTCCTTGTGTTTCATAGCCCAGATTTTTTTTTTTTTCTCTGTTAGTTTGTCTTGTCACTTTTTAAAACCATGAAAACCTTTAACATCTTCAAGGTGCCATTCAGAGGTTGAAAAGAGATCTTGCCATGCAGTTCAGGAGAAGCAGGGATGTATAAGAGCAGCAAATTTGGAATTAACCTGTGGGCTGAATAGGAAATGCTCATGAGCATAATGATGAAGTGGTGACAGGATGATAGTAGGGGTCCTGGTTTGATCATGTCTGCACTTCTGGAAATCGGAAAACACATCTAACTTCAATGCTTGTGTTGCCATGTTACATGCTACCTTTCAACTCTGTAGGACTTGGAATTGCCTGATAAGTGATGTTACTGTGCACAGAGCTCTTTGAAACTGCAAACCATCTCTGGTTAATGTTTCCTATAATTTTATTTTTTTTGTGTGTGTGCAGTCTATTAGTATATTTATGCAGTCTATTAGTATATTTTTCTATACCTCATTTGTGGGTGTACCAAAATTCCTATTTTCCTGTGTATAATTTTCCCACTAGATAGTCCCTATGCCTCTAAAAATACTGTGTCATAAACTGCACAAAATCAAAAGCCAGAGGTGGGGAAGAGGAAAGTGATAGAAGCAACAGGGCTGTTGAGGAGAGAGGTGACATTACTAGAGATGGAGATATGGAAGCTATTAAGGTACATATGACTCTGGGGTAAACTCCCTCATGCATAACCTGAGCATGCAAAAAATTCTTTTTTTTTTTTTTTTTTTTTAATGACAACCTGTGGATTATGTACCTGAAACCATGATAATTTAAGCTTTCTCAATCCTGGCAAGTCTATAAAGTGATACTCTTTGTAAGTCATTTTACATTTCTGTTATTTAAGTGGGATATCTAAAGTATATTTTCAAGTTTGATCAGATATACATAATTATAGCCCATGAAAAACTTTGAAATGAAACAATTATTATTAAAGCTTCACTATTATTTATCCAATTTTCTGGTTTTATCAATGACAATTACTTTAAATTGTGTTCTCAAATGTGCCTAGGTTGCACTCAAAAAATCTTTAAAATCTGAATACATTTCAATATACACGTGAGTTTCTAAGCCTTGCAGATATGTACATTAATAGTAACTCAGTGAAGACGGTGGAGTTCTGGTCATTAAATACTGGAAAAAAAATAGGATAAGGTCTACTAAAATCTTCAGGGCATCAAAAAGGAATCAGAGAGTCTCTGTTTGGCTCATCCTCTCTCTCCTGGATTGCTCTCCCTCATTGTTCACACCACTCCTGCGGGCAACGAATGTGCCCTTTTTTCACAGCTTTTTAATCAATGAGTTCAGAAGAGGAAAGCTGTTAATTGATTTTAAGCCTGATGATAGAAAGCTGGTGGTAGCGTGGCCTTGCTTGCTAGATTTAGCGATAATCATATGCCGAGGGAGTTTGAGAGTCAGATGTTGTAAAAGGGCCTGTGCTAGAGGCAAGTGACTCCATGAGTCTGTTTGAAGGTTCAGCTTCAGACCACAGTCATTGCAGTTCCCTGAGAACAGACACTTTTTCTGCTGATGTCTTCTTTGGCCTCAAGTGCCTCATCTGGTTGAGGTCTTCAGTGGGAACATGGGGATCTCCTGGAAAACAGGCCTTTGGCTGAGCTCCCAGGGGCTGCTGGTGAGTCCTGTGTCTACCAAAAACATCCTGTTACAGGTGGTCTAGGATACGATGGTCTTGCAGTGTGTGGGATACACATGATGTTCCTTAAATGTTGTATTGAATAATACGTATGGTGAACTTATATACACAGCTACCTAAAGAGATGAAAGCAATGACATCCAGCATCTCAATAAAACCAGTGGCAAATATTAGATTTTTTGCCACACCACGCCCATATGTTTGGAAACCTAGGACTTGACTCTGCGATGTTTACTCTATCGGATTAATTCCTGTTTATGTTGACTACCATGGAATTATCTCACCCATAAATTCAGCCTGTTGTCTTTAGTGTAAATGCTTTCGTGAATATGGCCAGTAGCACTAGACGTTGATAATGACACCACTATCCACAGAGCTATTTCCACCACAAAAGATGTCAGAAAGCCTTATTAAGCCATTGAGTCCTGCCTCTTTATTTCTCCTCTCTGTCTTAATGTGTCCATCAATGTTGATGCAATGCAGTGTAGGCTGCAGTGTCAGAAGAAATGCAGCCATTCAAGTATCCTGTTCTTCTGTGGATGTTGATGAAAAATGAAAGCTGTTTGTGCCTCGATATTGTGACGATGAAGGAATCGCAATGTAGCAGCTTTTCTGCCCTGTTTTTCTTCTTATTAAAAACATATTTTTCTAGTATTTGCTTAGACAAAATATTCTAATCACTTGAAAAAAGGTAGCAAGACACGGGATAAATGGGGAGGGTAGCCTTTTTAATCATTCTGGCAAGAGCAAAGCTTTGCTTCTTGTTAGCCATCACTGACCTTGAATCTGATGCAGCTTTCTTGGTCTTATTAGTTGATGAGGACTTTCAGTTTGCAAGTTATTGGAAGGTCCTTTCTGGCCTCTGAGGACCTTAGCATGAATTAGCTCCTGATGGCTCACATTTGTGTTAACAGGCCAAAGAATGCACTGACAAGAAGTTAAAAAATAAAACCTTGTTGATTTAATGTCTGCACTCATAAAGCTCCAGACACCTCAGTTATTGTTAAAGTTTTGTTCCCTAAATTTTTAGTTCTGTATGAAAGAGAGAAACAAAGAAGGGTCTAGTTTGTTCTCTGCTTATGTCTACTTCAAAAACCCTTCCAAAGTCATGGCTGTTTTCCAAACCATATCACAAAGTAATTCCAAATTAATATCCCGTATTCCTTTTCAACCCCTTCTCTTTATACCTCCCTTCTAACCCTAAGATTTCTCACCATTCTGATTCACCCTGACCTGACCCGAAACAACTCGTGGTTGTGTCTGCAAAGTTGTTTCAGAGCACAGAGTTGCAGTCCTGCTACATAACATTAAAACAGATCTTGCTGGATGTGTTTTTAATCATTGCTGTTTTGCAGATCAACAGCTACAGATCTAGTGGGGTCGGGGAAGAATACTCTTTAGAAATACCGTATATGCAGCCAGATCATCTGAATACCTTGCTCTGGAAGCTGCCTTTGCTACCAGCTCAACTACTTACCCACTTTTTCATGCCCTTGTCCCCAGAGTTACCTGGCTCCCTTCTAGGATGCTTTCACATCCTTCTCATTGTGATTCCCAGACTTCCAATGTATTGCTTGTAAAACATCCTTGTTTTCACTTGTCTGACATCCCCTTAGGTACACTAATTCCCCTCCTGCCCCCCACATCCCAACAATCATCGACTGCAGAGGCATCCAACATACCTTTTTGTGACTATTTTCTTCCTATGTTTCATTCAGATATAGCCAGAAAGACCACAAGCAGAAAGCTTGTAAAGTGATTGAACTCATTTTCTTCATTTGCCGTGGCGCCAGCTTGCTAGGTTCTTTATAGAAACTAGCTCAGTCATGCGGCAGGCTGAGCTTGAGATTCCTGATGTAGATCATTATGCTCCCATAAATTATCTCAGATGTACCTGAGCCAGGGTTTGAACCAGACATTGACAGGAGAGGTTCCTTCCTTTTGCTCTTTTCCCTTCCTTACTATACTGCAACACTTCGCTCTTGCCTGCGGAATGGAGAACAAATTATTTTTTTTAATATTTTATTGTGTTTAATACCACTGTCTTTGGAAGGTACTCTCTACTTTCAAGCCAAAATTATTTTAAACAAAATTCCTATATTAGCCCAGTCTGGTGAAGAGTAGGAAAGAGATGTTTTCCATTTTTAATTATTAATTCAATGAATCATAATCTATTTTAATAAAAAATTACAGTGGTCATACAAGGTAGTATTTACCTCTCATGAGCTTATGCCTGTGTGAGTGTACAATTTATTAGCAACTCTCAATGGTACTGACCACTGAAATAGAAAAAAATCTTTGAATAAGCTTTCTGTTGATATATTTAGTACTCAAGTTTTAAACTGCATTTTTTGATACATTTCTCAAGTTTTCCAACTGCAAATGTTCATGAAATTTCTTTTATAAAAATTAATATAATTACAGTTATATAACAAAATGCACTGAAAGATTATGTAGTAGTACATATTTGTCATGTCTGATTTAAAAAAAAAAGAATATGTCAGAACTTTTTTTTTATGAAAAAAAAAGATAAAAATACTAAAACCAAAATGCAATTTTTAATACTAATCTTTGAAAACTAGGCCAGTTTTGCATGTTCCAGTTTTCAATTTTCCAAAACCAAATTGCCCAACTTTAAGGGAAAACAGGTGTTTCCCAGGAATTTTCGAGTTCACTTCACGTTTCTGCTTCAACCAAACTTTTGGGCTATTTTGGTTTATGTGTATTTGCAATCCATAATTTTTTCAAAGAGCCTTGAGGAGTGTTTTATACATAAATAAGATAAATGAAGCTAAGGAGAACAAAGCAGTTACAGTAATTGTGCTGCTCTTGCAAGGCACCAGCGTTTTTACGAGCAGGCTCAAGAGTGTTTATGCGATCCATGCACGAAAATCTGTTAATGAGGTAGTAACAACTTTAGATTTAAAATTATGGTTAAATGAATGAGTAAATATCTCCCTACCATCCATGGAGATATGGAGACTAAAAATACAGCAAGGTTAGCTCAGGTCCCTGGGTAGGGTGAAGCAGAGATGCTCTTCCACCTTCTACATGGAAATGGGATGTATTAGATACCAGCTGCTAATGGTCCTTGAAGTGCACGGATAAATCTTTCAGATTGGAGCTGCTAAAGTGAAGGGAACTGGGCAAACTGGTTGATGCTGTTGAAGGATGTGGCGTTATGGTGGCTGTTCTCACCTCCGTACTACTTCTCTGGCTCTTTCAGGTCAGAACCCTGGATCCATTCATGAAGGAGTTCCCAAGGCAAGGAGAAAAGCGAGGATTTTCTTCACTTCCACAGGACCTGATTTCTAGTAAAATACAGAGACCAATTACTTCCCACACAGATTTCTGCAGACTTGAGAAAATTTTCAGCTCAGATCTCTCAGGGGAATTCATTTTTGTTGTGGAGGACTTTACTCAGCCTTATATCTCCTTATAGTAGGATTTGTGCGTGCTTTCTTGGACAATATAAAAAATATTATTCTGAATTTGAAGATTTCATCTTATTAAAACAAATTATCTGAATTTGTGCTCAGCCATCTCTACCCATTTTCTTTTTAATTTTTGTTTTTCTTTAAAAACAGATACAAATTTACTCAAATGGCAGAAAAAAATAAGGGTAAGGAGACTCCTTATGGAGAGGTAAGAGGAAATCTAATAAATTAATGGTCTTATTCTACATTCAGAAATCAACAAAAAAAAAGAAAAAAGAAAGAATTCTGGCATGACAGAGGGCAGAATATCTGATGTGAGAAAACAGATTTGAACCCAGACTGAATCTGGGGTCCATTTGTAAAAACAAGAAATTTAGCTCAATAGTTTCATAAACTGTAAGTGCAGTAGCACGACAGCAGAGGGTTGATGGCCTATAATGCTTTGTCAGAAGCTTTTCCTCTCAGAATTGTTAGAGTTGTTGCCCGTAGAGAAATAAGTGCCCTTTAGGACATGGTTCAAGTATAGGAGTAGTTTAGTCTGTCTCGCGTCTGAGAGGACAGAGGAATTTATCAAGAAAATCGTATAGGTTTTTACAGTTGACTGAAATTCAAATCCGGGAATTGAAGGTGGAAAGTTGATGTTTTGACTCAGGCAAACCAAAAGGGAGAAGTTTCTGCTGTATTTTAGAGGGGTGAGGCGAGTTTCCTTTCATATAAACCAACATTAGTCATGTATTTCTAAGAATAACATGCCTCACTGTCATTTCAGCCCGGGATTATCCATGTGTCCTGGAGACAGGCAGACACCTGGGAGACAATTTCAATGAGCAGAACATTCTGTAGTTGCGGGAAGTGTTTATTACGCTAAATCATTGTTTCTCACTTCATTTCACATAATCATAACTTCTGTGGAATTTCCTTCTTTGACCTTCAGTATAGATCAGAGGACACAGCTGAAATCACACACACTGTTTATGTGGGCTTGGCCCCTTCCAATTAAAGGATTTTTTTTCCTTGCAGTTTTCCCCATTCTTTTTTTCTTCAGTATTTCAGTATTATTGTCTCTTAAGTTTCAGTGGCCAAATTTAGCACTCTCAGTTTTCCTGGGTGGAATACATTCCTCTTCCACAGATGTTATCAGAAAATCCTCTACAAGTCATTATGTATGGAAAATACTGTGCTAACATTCTCTTCCACACAGGTGCATGCCAGATAGTTTATTTCCTTTAGGCAGGAAATAAAAAAGCAGCCAAGTATTGCAATGCTCAAATTTAAAAAAAAATAACAGTCCAGAAAAATCAGTCAAAACTGACTGCATCAGACTCTTTGCATACACACACACACACACACACAAAGGTTTTGTCTCTACAGACACGAGAGTTAGGAGTAGTATACTTCATTGAGTTGTTTTCTCTGTTATTCACTCTTCTCGCATCACCTTTTGCTTCTGTCTCTTACAGTCATGGTTATTCTTATTTTTCTGACATAGTTTCTCCTTCTGCACATCCCAAATGGTTGGCTCTGACTGTTAATAGTTGATTTGCCAGTTTACATATTCTAGGTAAAGGCTTGCTTTTTTTGCCTAGATCCATGAAGGGAAAGATGCTTACAATATTTTACGGCTTGTACAAGACTCATTAACTAAAGTTAGTCTTTGGGTTTAGACCATAGCGCATATGCTCTAGACAGAGGTTATACTTCCTTCCCACTCTTGAGTAAAATTAAGCCAGATTCTGACCTTGAGCCTATGGTGTGTAGAGAGCTTTAAATGCTCTCTACACACATTTGTGCACATTTAACCCCACTGTAACAGCTATAGGGTCACAGGGAGGTGACAGATACTATCACAGACTTCCTACTGTAGATGATTAATCATGAAGGGAAGTCTTTGCATAGACTAGACCTGAAAATTTCAGCTGATTTCCTCAGCAAGGTTCTTGGCAGACCTACAGGAGCATCTTTGTTGATTGAAGCCAGCTACTGTCGTGTTTATCATAGGTTTCCTTACACAACATAACCATCCAGGCTGATAAAAGGAATGAAATTTTAGTACAACCCAGTGCTGGAAATTTGGGTCTCAAACAAACAAATATTACCATCAATATTCCCAGCATTATATTGCTACTATTAACATCAGGCTTACATATTGTAATCTTATTTCTTAAACTACAGAGATAGTGCTTAGATGTATGGATTTATTATCACATTTGGCATATATTATTTATAGCATAAGAAAGGTGAAACATCTTGCAGCATGCGTGTAAAGATTAGGATTTATTGTCCAGGAATCCTTGAACAATTTTATCAAAAGCCCATTTCTAGGTGGTGTTTTTCTGCAATAAATCATACAGCAGAAATCTATCAGTGGACACCAGTAGGAGATAAATGAGAGCAGAGGAAAGAGGGTCATCACAGATTTTTTTTTTCTGTATCATGACCTGTCATTGGCAGAAATCCATTTATTATCGTACACGAATGATTTTTTTCCCTTACTCACTGGGTTTGCCATTCTGGGGACTGTTATCTAAAATAAAATGAAAACTTCACAAAACGTAAGCTTTCAGGAATCATGAAAACAGAGATAACTTAAAAACCACAGGTGTAAGGACTAACACTACTACTCCTACTTCTTTTTCTGCCTCTCTTCCATCCTCTCTTTCTTTCTTTCTCTTTCTTCCACCCTCTACATAACAACAAATTGTTTTGAAGTTTTCATTATGGAAATAAGGGAGGAGGAGGGACAGGATCATAAACCCGGTGCCGTGATGGTATATAAAAGAATTACTAAACTCAGCTGGTTGGTATATGTGAGAAGGAGGCAAACCCAGTTAGAAGTGGGCAGGTTCCTGTTGAGCTGCATTTACCCCAATTCTTGAAGAACATTTCTACCATTTTTAATGAAATAAAGTTATGTTTGTCTTCAAGTAACGGGCAGGGGGGAGGAGAAGGTTGAAGTGTAGCATTTTTGGCGAGATTGAGAGTAATCAAGATGGGAATGGGCGATGTTACCTCACATATCGCAATGAATATCACCACCCAAAGAGTGACAGGGTCCTCAAGAATGATCCACTCACATTCCAGGCAGCTGGTGTGGGATTTGGCCCCCACCCAGGCCAGAATGATGCTCATAGCAGGCAGGCTTCTGGGATTCAAGAAGAGAGGCAAGAAAAACAGGTCTTCTAGAGAGGATGGGTGAAATTTTTGTAAAACAACAGCAAAAGCTTTAATACCAATCAACACCAGGAGGGATTTGTACAAGTAGTGCACCACTGAGGCACACAATATTTAAGATACCCAGGTTGTGCTGCTTCTGGAAAGCCTTGGTTATTTCTGCTTTATTAATTCAGGATTTTATCATAGTGCAAAAGGTTTATATGATTCCTCATCTCTCTCATCCGTTTACCTTTTGGACATGTGCCACAAACAGTTTTCTTTCCCTGGGCTAGATAAAGAAAGACAAATGTTGGTAGGGTCTATGTTCTCCTTTGAAATAGATGAAATAGTGAACTAATGGCCATTCATTTGTGCAAGCTAATGGTTCAGTTGGTCCTCATCAACAGAGACAAGGGTGGGACTGTGTAAGTCTGATCAGTGGGACTATGTAAGTTTGTGCCACTGTTGGGAAGTTCTAGCTGCAAGTGAACCACCAAAATTGGATGTTTCCTTCCCAATGCTGGACTGTCAGCTCTACGCTATAGCAAATGAGATCACTGTCCTTGCAGAAGACAGGTCTCATTGCCAGACACATCCATATGCTGCCACAAAACAAGGCTCTTTCTTGTACTGGAATATGTAATATATAAATAAATAATTCAGGTTTTAACTTTTTTTTCATTCTTATGACTAAGGGTTGAGTTACTGAAGCAATTTGCCAAATGGATAGTAACTATCACAATTATTCTTTAACAATCTTATCACAAGAAAATACAAGATGCTATTGTAATGGGTATTTACTTAATTCACAAGATGGGGGGAAGAGAAAGGCTTGAAAGCGAGCAATTCAGATTGATGACAGAAACAAAAATTTAAAAGCCAGTCAGGAGAAATCTTTCTTTCTGTTGTAGCTAGTGGAAATTTATTGTTGACTTCATTTGAGCCAGGCTTTAATCCCACATTTCTATTTGAAAAGTTTCTGATTTTTACTGCAATAGTAGAAAAAGGTTACTAGCACAGACAGAACATACAGTTCCAATAACCTTTAGCTGTAAATATATTTTATGTTGAACAGATGTAAAACTTGTGTATATGAAAATTACACTTTCTTATTTGCTCCGTGTGATCAGTTACAATCCCACATGCAGGTTTGATTTTAATGGGTTCCAACACATGTGCAGATTTTTAATCTTTCTGGATTAAACTTTAATAATCGTTTAATCTTTCAAACTCTCCTTGAAATATTGTAGTTTTAGATCATTTTCCTTGTTGCTTATATAAATCTTTTACAACAAAGAAATTCATTCATTCAAAGAAGGAAAAATGTGATACAGTAAAAGAAAGAAAAGTTGCCTAGAGTATTGATACTACAAGAATCTTTTTTTTAAAAAAAAATTTCATCTTGGCTTCACTGTTTGCCTTCAACATGAAAACTATTTAGACTTATATTACAAACTGAGCTGCACTTCAGAAGACTTTAAGAAATCCTATTTTTTCAGATCTAAGATCATTGCTACTCTTTTTATTTGGCTGACAATTTTCAACTAACTGAAAGATTTTATTCCTTGGAATTGTAACAGCTACAGACTTGAACAACCATTTATGGCTACCACATCAAATGAATGGCTCAAAATATTAACCCATACCTCAACTTTATGGCAAACTGAACTAAACATCTTAACCTGTGTGCAAAGTGGACTTTTCTAAACATCTAGGACTCCTATTTGAATAATAAAACAATATTATTGCACATATTAAATTAGAATGTAATCTTATGCTTGTAAAACAGGAAAAAAAAAAAAGATAGACTACAGGGCAAATTAAAAATTTTTAAGTTAAGATTTAAGAATTAATCTTAAATCCATGCATTTCTTCTTAATTACCAAATGAAAATAGGCAGTAAAATAAGCAGTAGTTTACACTGCTGCAGTCTAGCTTCTTTTGGGGATAGACAGTTTGTATCTTTCTTTTTACTATTTTGGTTGAAACCTTTAATTATAACCAATTGAATCTCCTTCAAGATTAGGGGGCCCACATAGACAGGTTGTGCATACCCAGTTATTATCTAGAGCTCAACCAGATTAATGTGGGTGAATTTTCTATGATATCATGCACTTTTACCTATTATGAGAATTTAAGATATATGCCACCTAACCTTTCATTTTAATATTCATGCTGGATTTAAGTATCTTTTTCTTATACATGCTACAATCAAATCTTTCCTCGAGGCAAATCCTGTTGCACTGGCTGCAGGTTGAATGCAGCAGCATTGGGGTTATTTCGAATGGGAACAAGATGTTTGCAAGGTGATTATGGGACTTTGAGAGTTACAGGAATTATGGGAATGGCAAAGCAATAGCGGGAAATCAATTTAGCAGGGCTTTGCAGAAAGCCCAGTGCAGGTGGCACTGAGGATGGGACAGGCATAACCTGGATGGATAAAGGTCTCCCATGTATCCACTGAAACGTGGATCACACCTTGACATCAAACCGAGTGATGATTTCTGATTTCTGAAATTTCTGTTCCACAGAAATATTGAGACCCTTTTTTGCCTCTTCTGTGTTGGACATGGCCGGGCAGCAGACAGGGTGGAAAGGGGCAGAGAAGGTTAATTAGAGGCAGCAGCTCCTTCCACTGGCACAGCGAGTGGCCTCAGCTGCCCCACCGCTGTCTGTCTGGAGCTCAAGCAGGGAGTAAAGGGCTGAAGAGGTACTTTACAGTGGGCAAATGCTCCACACTCTTGCTGTGTGGGAGAAGGATGAGAGGCTGGAGGGTTTCCCTCTTCCCTCCATCTCTGTAGGCAGCCCCTGGGGTAGTCAGCTTCCTGGCATTAGTCTAGGGTAACACTTTTGGCTTCCCTTTCCGTGTTAACCCTTTAAGCCTATGTGCACTCAATTTGTAAATAATTTTGGCAGACAGGAAGGTGCAGAAATAAGTATATCTGTGTCTTGGAGTTTAATACTATCAGGTTGATAAGAGTCACTCAAGTCAAAGAAATTCCTTGGCTTCTTGTTTTACAGCCAAAAAATTAATTCAAGATGAAGGTCCCTCATGTATCTTTCAAGTGAGACCGTGTTGTGTCTGCTTTGCTCAGCCTGAATCACAGGACAATGGTTTTGTGGTCCACAACCCCCTTATGATGTTAGTCCTCATAGCATCTGCAAGATTTCCACATGTAAAGTGAGGTGTGAATGGTGCCCAGGAGTTTCAGGGTTCATGTGAGAGATTAAAAAAATTAGTTGGGAACTAGAAATCTGTTTGTGCTTCAGACATCTGGCACTTTTACATGAATCCTCTGCAGTGAAAGACCTCGTTGTACATGGGAACTGGGACACTGAATAGGAAGTGCAAGTAAGTCTGTGGGGCTCCAGCCCCTTTATGCATCCGTAGGATCCCATGTTAGAGGAAGAATTTGTCTTTTGCCATTCACAAGCACTAAATTCTCCTGGGAAAATGTAGGCCTCAGCAGTTAAATTACTGTTGTCCTCTCAGTGTCTTTTCCTGAGACACCATGAGCAAGTTGGGAAGGATGCAGGATATCCAATTCACTTTATTTTCAACTAGGCTTACAAAAGTGTTTAGATCAGTGCATTTTTAAAGATAGGACAGAGTTGGAAACATGAGTTTTAGCAACAAAGATGTGAGGAACCTAAATTATTTTCCACTTTTAAGATTTCTTTTCCTAAAAAATGAAAGGAAAAGTGACTGTTGGGACCAGACAAAATGCTACAGTGAAGATCAGAACTGGCTCTGGAAGGCTTAATGTAACTGTTTAGTCATTTTTCATAGCTGCTGTCCTCTTTTTTTTCCAAAAAGGAGGACAGAAGGAAATTCTCCAAGTCAAATTCCTCACACTATTTAGTGTTCTCCATTCCTTATGTTATATTGGGAAGGGTTCCCCAGTTCTCGTGGCACTTTGGAGAATGCACTTCAACAATAATTGAATGGAGCAGATCTGTAAACATTTCTCCCCTGAAATAGCCACAAGGCCTGTAGGTGGGATTTGTATAGTGACGGGTAAAATTTGCTAAAAATGTGATGGGGAATCCATAAAAAATGCTGATGGGATTGTAATTTTAACCCATGATCTTTTGAAAGATAAAATGACAACTCTGCTAATGTCATAGGCCTATATGAGGGAGTACTAAACTCAGTCTCCTCTAACCCACAGTAGAAGCACTAATGCGGGATCATCACCCCCGTGATATATAATATTAAAAAAATAGTTTCATCGAAGCTTTTCCTGTTACCTTCCAAGAGCTCAGAATGAATATTCACAGTTAATCTATTTTTCAAAACTTCCTGCCTCTCAGTCCCAGAGAGACATGACGGCGGTGTATCATGTTTCCAGCACTTAGGGATCTAATTGGGATATTGTTCTATACACGCTGTTAGACACTGTGGTGACAAGACGAGTCTTAGCCAACGCTGGCGGCCAGCCAACACATACCTTCCGCGAACAAAGTGCAGGGCAATTAAAGTGTAAGCGCCCAAGGAGCACTGCCGAGAGACGGCACAGAAATAGCCATCAAGCAAAGCACTCAGAAAATATATTTCTTTGGCATATTGGAGGATTATTGTTCCATCCATTCATTTCTTTCCCTTGATGTCTTCCCCTGCAGGGGAACTTTTTTTTTCCCCTCTTCAGTATTTTTATGCTTCAGAGAAGTTTGGGGATTCCTTGGTGAGGCGGGGATTTTTTTTCAGAGGGGCAGGGAAGACTGATTTTTCTGTTATGTGAATCGAGGCAAGAGGACACTAAAGAGCTTTGGGAAGTGTGTTATGAAATAATGGAGCTTTTTATAAAATTAATGGATTGGGTGCACTGTGTACATATCATGTGCTGCAGAATGTTACATAGAGCAATCTTTTTGCACATATAAATACTGAAACAAGGCCTGTAATTCTGCTCATCAAAATGAAAGTCTTTAAGAAGTCAGATGTGTCCCCTCCACCATCCTCCAAACAGGTCTGCATTACTAAACTGAATTCACAATCACCTTATCAGTAATCTGGGCAACCTGTGTTGAATATCGAATATCCCAAATGCTCCTGAAATAATCCTGACGCTGTGTTTTGTGATGTTCAGTAACAAAACCTAACAGAGATGAAATATTTATTACTTTGAATTTTGTTTGTTAATAAATCGGTAAAAGAGTGTTGGAGAGGGAAAGGAGAGCAAGCTGGGGAATTAGCTACTGGAGTTAAAGGATACATAAATGTACAAATATCATTTTCATTCTCATTCCCAATCCAAGCAGTTAATCACAATGTGCCTTTTTCTTTCATGCAGCTCTGCTCAAATGTTCTTGCATAGCAGGTGTGTGTGTTTGCAAAGATCAAAACAACGGCAGTTGCTGAATCTCTGTCTACCCTGAACAGTCTTGTTTGTGGGGATTTTTTTTCCCTTCAGAAGATATTTCTCTAATGAAGATTTGGTTGGCTATTTTATGTCTGCGAGGTACTTTTTTCTCCCATGTAGTTACGCAGGGAATATTATTTTAATCATTTTGTTGTTTGTGAGCAAATTTACTTATAATCTCTCTAATAGTAGCAGCAGGAGTTACAGAAATAAGCTCCTAGGCATATGGACAACTATGGATGTATTTATTAATCTGAACGTTTCTAAAGGTAGCATCCAAATTCTTTCCTAAAATGTGGGGTTTTTACATCATGCATATGTCAGGTCATCAGCAGCAGATGCGGCCTTTTTTTACTTACATTTGTTTTGAAAAACAATTATTTATTCTGGAGGAAGAAAAGGTTATATTGCAGAGGTCAGACTTTTATCATTTTCTTTTTATGGAGCAAGCCATTGGGATATTATAATGGTATGTCAGCTAAGCACCTACATGGCTCTACAAGGTCAAACAGAGAGTTACAACGGGCATATTTTATGTATGTATCTTGTGAGTGTTGTCCCAGTACTCTCCGACCCCCCCTAATAAACCATTTTACTGCTGTACAATAATGCAGCTTTGTGTTTCATAGGATTTTTTTTTTCCCCTTTGAATGAATGCTAAATTCATTCGAATGTCAATAATAAAAATTTACCAAGTTCTTCCTGGGGTCACTTAATGACATTGTTAGGATTCTTAATGTAGCTACTAGGTGAAAGAGCTGCCAGTACCACATAAAGAATGAGTTGTTCTCCTCCTGCCACAGCCCCAGCTGATTTACAACCACTTTGTGTTTGATGTTGGACAGGATAATTTCATCAGTCTCCAGCCCTTGTGATCATGTCCCAAAATGACTAGTCAGGTGAAGCCCCAGCCGAAGATTGCTTGTCACCTGTAGGAAGTAGCTGTCTGCTATGAGTAGTCTTTACTCATAAATGTAATCATCTGTTAGTTATTCATTGAGCTATACTTCATGGTCTAGATGTAGTAGTGAGGATAATACACAAACACCTCACGGGGAAAATGCTTTGAAACAACAGATGTGTCCGTTAAAAACCTTGTTTTTTACAACGGGACAGCATCTTAAACGGAAGTAACTGGCTTCCAAGTTCATCTCTGAAGGTTACTTCAGAAAACCTGTCAAAACCTCTCTCCCTCCACGAGTGATTCACTGCAGCAAATGGCCTGTAGTTGAAAACAATGATTTCTTAAAAGTCCAACACCAGCATTGTTGCAGTGATTTAAGGCAGACAGAGCAGGACAGGTATAAACCTTGCTGCGCTATTGTTTTGAAAGAATGTGTGATGTTGTGATAGAGCTATCTGAGAGAATAGTATGATAATTCAGCCATGTCTCTGGGGGGCAAATTCTTATTTATTTTGGTTAAATCCCTTGAAATCGTGGAGGATGTGTCTATTTCTAGTACCAGTGATGCATTTTCATCACATCCAGACGTATAATTTGGCATGAAATAACTAACACCCTTCCATTTTTGATATTCAGCTGGGCTTAACCTGACATTTGTTCTCTTATTTTATTATAAATAAAAATCTTGTTTCAGAAGAAGAGTAGCTAGTAAGAATTCTGTAAAAGCATTATAAAATTGCCAAAAAGAAAAGTGGTGCTGTTATTAGGCCAATACTGCTGTAAATGATAAATTAAAAAGGCAACATGAAGAGGCTGAAAAGTAGTGACAGCTACAATGAGTACATTTTCTCCTTTCTCAGTGTGAGATCACAGTGCAGGAATATATGAACTTCGAATCCCTTTGTGAAATTTGTGCTCATTTTAGCTGTCACTGCTGCAGGTGATGAGCACTCACAACCTGTTGTTTCTGCTTTATGCCTATAAAAACGCAAGGGATAAGTTCTAGTAACAAAGGAGTAAATATTCTGATAAATATGATCATGTAGCTAATGTGGCATTCTGGATAGAATTCACAATGCATTTTGGAATTTATCCAATGCTTGTGATCTAAGACACCGGTATTTAATTTCTCAAATTGTAGTTGGAAAAACAAGTGTGCCATTTTACATGTTTCACTTACATTTGTTTTGTCAGGATGCTTCCAAGGTTAGAATATACACTATTTTTCTTCCTCGGGTTTATTTCTCAAGGTCTACTTTCACTATTCCTTTCGGTAAAAAATTACAGATCTACCTCCTGAAAAAAAAAATCTCAATTTAAACTACGGTTTCAAACTACTCAAAATGCAAAATGCAGAAGAAAATGGATTGAGACTTCTGGTTTATTTTATCAGGAAGAAAGAGGTCATTTAAAAATCTTGGATCTACAATATATGACAAACTTTGAATTTGATAGGCTTGACATCTGGTCTTTTTGTTTGAATAAGAAAGAATAGAACTCAATAGATCCATAAAAGAACATTTCAGCTTTTCTTCCACATACCAAATTTTCAAACCATGTTCTGTTAGTATGGCTCTTTATGTTAATGATTTAAACATCTGTTTAAAAAGAGCTATATTTTAGAAATCTATAAAGGGAGAGATTATCTGTTTTGTTTCTAAAACTCTCTGTTTACTTGATCCCTTTAGTTTTTAATTTTGCTTTCCTTGCTTGACATTTTCATATTTTCTCTTTATGCCTGGAAATTTCTTGTGGCTTGTACCACCTTTTAACAGGATATCGAACTTCTTAGAGAAATTATTAGTCCTACTGTGGCTGCCTTTTAATGCCCATCCATGCTGCTGAGCACACAACAGAGAGTAACAGTGCAGGAATAAACATATTTTTTCTCATTCTTTTGACTTAAAAATGAAAATAAGATGAAACATATGTTTTAATTGCAAATGGAATATTTCTATCCAGTGGGTTTGTATTGCTCTGGTCAGCACAGGGATACATTTTTATTATCCAAAGGGGGAAATCCTTCTCCGAAAGGCAGCTCACAGTAGGCACCCAATGCCTGACTCCCCCCTGACTGCTATAGCACTAGCAGGCGCCATGGTAATAAAGGTGTTACATTTAGCAAAGCTTTTCCATGTACAACAAATGAAGAAAGAAGCTTTGGCAATTGAGGCAGCTCTTTCTAGCACCCAATGTCACTTGTCGCCTATAACTGGTGTGCACAAACTGACCTGCATCATCAATATTCCCTGTTTGACCTTGCAAAGCATTGCTTGATGCAAGCCACACCTTGCAGTTCACTCAACGGTCTTCCATGACCATTGCTGTTCTGCTGTAAACCTACCAAGGATGTTAAAATTTTAATACTCATTCCTTTATTTTATTGCATGCTTACTGCCAGAGAAGGCTTTGGGAGACTTTCAGGTGGAGTTGCTGTAAAATTATTGCTTATAGCATGGTATTGCCTGGTACCTTCTTCACAGGGGATAGTGTGGTTCCTGGTGTTACTAAGTGGCTGGCAGGTTAGTTCCTCAGGAAATACTCCACTTTTGTTCAGATTGCAGTCAACAGCAGTTTCTCTGAGATCACCTCCTCATCGTGAGAAATATGCAAATGTCATACACCTTCCCTTTACAGAGGGGCAATAGAGATTATCTAGTAAATGACAGAACCAATACTTAAAGGAATGTGGGTCTTATATTATTATATCTCTAAAGTAGGTAAAAGTAAAATTTACCACAGCTAAAATAAAAAAAATAAATTTAAAAAGCAGGTAATCTGTAATTTTTTCTTACTATGTGTTGAAATAGCATAACTATTATTGTATTGACTGTGATGACTGTCACTGCCTTTGCAAGTGCCGAGAGGCCATCAGTGCTGTTGTGGCTTTGTGGCCCTAGAACATGGCTGTTTGCCCTGGGCACAATGATGAGTCCCCAGAAAGGTGCTGTCATACTGCAGCTACCACTGCTGGGACAGGATGGCTTTCCAGGAGAAGCTGTAGCACCCGCTATTATAACGGGGAGTAGCACTAGTGCACGTTCAATAGCCTCTATAAATAGCAGAACTGAATCTTTTCCAGCAGCAGCACTGAAAGGTTGGGGCTACTCATTGCTAGTATGACTGAAACCCCTTCCCATCCATACATTAATTTGTATTTACATTTAAAGTAATGTACAGTTACACTTGTCTTTTTCTAAACAGGATTCTTTCTCTGTAAAGACTTTTTTTTCTGTGGCTTTCCCTTTGGAGACATATTTCTTTTTAACTCCCATATAAGCTATTTTATCCGTATTTCTTTTCCCCTTTTTTATTTTCTCCAGTGTTACTGAAAAAGATGTGACTGCACAGACAGCAATGTCCATTTTTCCAGGCTAATTTCATGCGTAATACCAACCATTTCATATATTTTAGCTTAGTTTATCAGCATCAGTGTAAGACAAAGAGCTAATTCTACCCGAGATCTGGAACTGGCAATTTGGCAGTACTGACTTGCTGGATCTTGTGATTTTGTTCTGGGTCCAGGAGACAATTTACTTTTTTCTAAATATTGATTTAGATAATCTCAGGTGAAAGACTCACCCTCTGTAAATAATAATGATTGTTGCTTTGAGTATTCCAAATATCAGGCACAAAAATCAGCAAAGTTACAAAACGTTAAGACAGTGACATAAGTAGCCACTTGAAAGACATTAAAAGAACTAAGTTAAAACACTATTTGCATGTATCATTGATAAGGACTGTATAAATTATTTTGTGAAATTCATGATAAAGTAAAGGTCATGTTATACATGCAGTACCCAGGATACTTTCTTTTCATTACCAAAATCTTTCGAAGGAAAATCTTGCTTTTCCCTACTTTTGAATCACAGTGTGGTTATCTCTACAGAAAAGCTCTGAGGAGGAGAATTAGTTTCCACTTCTAAACCTTGCAGCAGCAGTAAAACAGCAGGCTTAGGAGAGTCCTTATTTTACAAGATATTTTCTTACCTGATTTTTAAACATTGAAAAGGTAGATGTATTAGTCTAAATTAGTCATCCTGGCCTCAGTTTATAGGAAACTATGAAGAGGCACTACGTATCAATACACGGTGATTCACCACATCCTAAGATAGGCCAGATGAATCATCTTTTGGAGGTGTGCATTGCTCTTGGTGACTACAGAAGTAGTTTAGCATATTTAGCTCAGCCATGGGCACATGCCTTTGAGACGGTCAGGTCAGGGTGGCTGAATTCCACCTTCTTGTGCCTCCTGTCTCCTTCTCTTCCACATTGGCTGAGTGGAAACGGAGACCAGTGGAAGTGCTACACACCAAAGATTTCCCTTTTCTTGGGTTACAAGCTACTCACTGGGTGCCGGTGAGGGTTTGCCACAGAACTGAGCTCTCCCACTTCAGCCCACGTGCCATGTCTGCAAGCCCCAGAATCTGCTGTAATGCTTCAAGCAGAAGAGTGAAAGGCAATGTCTTGCATTAGTAAAAAAAGGGGGATTTGCTCTGCTGTTATCCATGAGATACAGTTCATAACTTCCCATCCAGCCAGCTTAAAAACACATTTTACCAGTGAGAGATTTAAAGATGGCTTGAGTTATTTCAAATGCTGTTAGTATGCAAAGTAATCAGCTTTTTTTGAATGCTTGCTGTGATGTTTAAAATGAAAAAAAAAAAAAATAAAAAAAGACTGAAATGAAAAATGAATCCCTTAATTTCTATGATGATATACACCTGATGAAGACATACTGAAAAAGCTTGAAACAATAATGGCATTAGTTTCTGCAGTGTGAATCTGTCTTTTTTGCAGTAACAACTCCTTAAGGATTTTTACTATTCCTTGCAAAGATTTAATAAAAAAGATTTTAAATGAATTTACTATATATTTGCCTGGGCCTATTCAGTGGCAGTGTAATCAAATAATTCTGGTGCTCTGTAAAAAACAATACCTGTTTTTTCATTTCTGTGTTACCTGCAATGCCTACCTTTTCCGATTTGCTTTGAGCAAGACACAGCCTTCTACATAATAAAAAGTTAAGAATGCAAAAAAAGAAGTTTTAAAACTAACAAATATTCAACTGATGACGTAAAATCATATTTCTATGCATGATGGAAAGTTCATCTTTTTGCCTCAGTAGGACAACATTTTGCTCCATTAGGATTTTATCACTTCAGCACTCACTAACATGCTCTGATTTGAACGTGTACAAATGTCAGCCTTGAATGTCAGCTAATATTGCTGAGATTGTTATAAAGATTTTTTCCAGTGCTGTGAAGGAGGTGAATATGCTGGACATAATGTGCTTTCTTGTCCAGGGGAGGCAAAAACAGTTACTTGAGAAAAGGTGGGGAGTCAGTCAGTTGCAGTGGAGAAGCGTTGCACGCTTTAAGCAGAGAGTATTACAACTACACAGCTTTTAAGACCAGATTTTATATTGGCATATGAATGCATTTTGCAGAAAAGTAGTCTGTGAGGATAAGGGGTGAATGAATCATTTTTTCCCAGGAAGCAAAACACTGTTGTTATTGTTGATACTGCTTTCTAGCTCTCATCATATTGTGGTTACGAGCAATCTTCATAGTCATTGCATTTTCATTGTGTTTGGGTGTGGAAAGACAGTCATGCTCAGGTGCTGTCTCTGTGGCAGGGTTATTGCCCTCTTCCTGTCTTGATTCTGCTTTTCCACCTCTTTCTCCCCACATTCCCATCATATCAGTATGGATAGCCCTTGCTATCTACTGTTTCGTGCCTAGAGGAGAAGCAGACAAGGGCCGTAGCAGGTTCATCTCTGGACACCTTCTTCCACCCACGCAAGGCAGAGCAGCACCGGTGGTGCTGTTTGGTGCCTCCATGGGAAGCAGGCAAGGACACCGAAACGGCAGCCAGCAGGCATCTCTACTTCCTTTGGAAAAACACTTAAAGAGCCCTAGGTGGTGACTTCAAAGACCTTTTATTCACTGCCCAGAGGAATGGGTATTTTGTAATACAAAATGAATCAAATTTCAAAGCCTGGAAAGGTCAAAAGCAGCCTCTGGCCAAACAAGAGGAAGAAGCCGATAGGAATTACACCTCTCCACGAGAGGCCACTTTAACACAAACAACCCTTGTGCATTCGCACCTGCAAAGAGTTAACCACAAACCTCCACAGGGCCTGACGGATGAGAAGTGATCGCTCACCCCTGGGACAGGCAGGGACCAGAAAGGCTGGGCTGATGCAGTTTCGCTTTACTTGCTTTTATTCTTTAAGCTTTTAGTTAATGCTACTGTAGTCTGCTTTGGTACTAACCTCGATAGGATTGTGAGCAGCCATTTTCACTGCTGCTTAGGCCAGGTCAGACACTGCAGGTGTTAAAAACCCTGTGTGGTGATAGTAGTCTCCTTAAATAAGTGCAGGAGATGGAAAGTCTGGGAGAACAAACACAAGAACTTGTCACAGTTCAGCAGCCTCCTCCCCTCCCCAAATAGTCGTCTTTGAATTATAGCTAATATTATTTCTATTTTCTGTACGAAACAGTACAGACCTATGTGATTTTCCAAAGGAATTGATTAAAAAGTACCCTGCTGTCACTGGTTTAAGCTCTTGCCACCCTGGGTGGAATACAATGGCTAAGAATAAGCACAATCATGCAAGTATTCAGAATAAAGGGTTAAAGCAAGACTTCCGGCTAGCTGCCTTACTTAAGACCAATATGGCACTAATGTCTATCCTATTAAACTCCTTACCTTATCATTAGATATTCTAACCATTTCACACATTTCAGGGGAAAAATATGCTTTGATAAGTTTTTCTTTTTCTCTTTTTCGTTTTTTTGATATCTCACTACCAGAAAAAAAAAAAACCCACAACCAGGCATCAGGAGTGAGTACAGGCTTCAGAAGAGAGAGAAAAAGTGACTCATAAAAATTGTCTTATGTAGCTTGTTCAGAATGAAAAGTGTGGTTTTAAAGCCTGTTGCAGTCTAACCAATATTTGTTGCCTTTTGATTACTTAGGTCCCTTGACTAATTGTGGTCAATTGTGACCCTGCCTAGTTGTGGTAAGGAGAACTGTCGGATCCAGAGCCTACAGGCTTGGTTTGAGATTGGGAAGGATGAATTGGTGTTCCTGTATTCCTGAGCACTGTAGTTTTCTAGCTGTAGGCCACAGAAGGGGCCAGCTCTTCCTCTGAGGTTGCTGCTTGTTGGTGGCAGATGCTGAGGGCTTTGCAGCCTGCCTGCAAGAAATGGAACGGGAACCTCATAAAATTGGACAAGGGCAAATGCCAAGTCCTGCACCTGAGGTGGACTAACACCTTGCACCGATCCAGGCTGGGATCTGCCCAGTTGGGGAGCAGCTCTGCTTGGAGATTTTCAAGACCAGACTGGATAAAGCCCTGCAGCAACATGATCTGACATTCAAGCTGCCTCTGCTTTCAGCAGGAGGTTGGACGAGAGGCCTCCTACAGTCCCTTCCAGTCTCAATTATTCTGTGAGCATGTGATTATTACCCAGCAGTGGAGCTGCTCGATGCAGTAAAAGTTGCATACTCACTTCCTGGTTAAAACATTATCTGAAAACTCCTGCACCCAAAAAACTTACATTCAAATAGAATTTTAAAATAAGAAAAATGCAAAAAAACCAAGAAAAAAACCCCTAACTTAATCAGCAAGTAGCTTGAAATTAGTTCGTCAAAGACAGTGCCCACCTTCACTTGAAAATAATGGGCAAAAGAGAGCACAACTGTCATCTGGATCAGGTTAAACAGAAGCAGAACTTTGGTTGCCCCGGTCTGTGTGATGGCCTTCTACGTGAACAACGTCAGCGCCACCGCGTTTCAGCTGCCACCGCGGGGTGCCTGCAAAGGGGCGAGAGAGAAGCAGTGCTTTGTAGCTACCACCTGCAAATCTCTCATTATTGGCAGGTACTTTGCAATGGAGTACTAGGACGGGATAATTGTTGGAGACAGAATTGGCAAGAGCAGTATATGGGAGACACATTCAATTGCACATGAATATCGTAGGTGAACTATAAAAAAAGCAACCCTGCCATTATGTGTTGAACAGCCGGCAACTCTGGATCTTCCATTTTGTTTACGGCAGAGTGGACAAAAGGCTTGTAGTGTCGGCAGTAAATAGCTTGGGGACTGTATGCCTTGTAAAGGTATTCTGGATGCCTTTATGAGCCATAGCTCAAACTTTTGTGACAATAACAGTGAGGCATTACAAGTTTATTTGCAAGATTAAGTCTAAATGTCATCCCCAGAGTGCAGTATAAAATCTAATTAATTTTTTTATTCTTTATCGTTGAGATCAACATTCTCCATAGGAATTTGCATTTCTATATGACCCTTGTGTAAGCCAGCTTGCATGGGAGGGGGACCAATTTTGGTTTTGAGATTCATCAGTAGTGTTGTCCATCCTACTCAAATATTCCATTTGTACCAAATATTCCACTAGCAAGAGTAATTCTGCAGCCAGCCTTAGAAGGAAAACAAGTCCTTCTACAAGAAACATAATTACTGTTTTCATTACACAACGTTTTCCAATGAATTTGTGTCTTAGAGCTGCTCTGCCATATGTGTTTCTCAGTATCTAGTTTGAGAAGTGAGTTTACACTGCAGTTTTCCTCTCACTGAGAGCACTGGCTGGGCTTCTCAACCAGATATTTTAACAAACCTTGGCTTCAAGTCATTGTCAGTTTTATACCTCAGCTTTTCTTTGATTTTCAATGGGTCTGCTCATCAATTTGAACATTTGAAATTGTTATTTGGGAATGTTATTAGATGAACAAAAGTGCAAACACCTACAGAGTGAGGATGTAAGCCACCAGGAGAGGAAAATAGGGGACAGGTTGAAAAAGTAGTCAAAATGGTGAAAAATATTTTATCGTGACATCAAATCTGAAACTCAGAGCCTTCTAAGTTTTTGCCAGGCGTTCAAGATTCAAATCTCATTCTTAGACCTTCTCCCTGATATTGTCTTACCAGTGAGGAATATTATCTATAGAAGGATGTTAAAAGGGAAGGGTGCTATCCTCTGGCTTTCACATCAAGAATGCCTGCAATGGAGCTGGGAGAAGACAGGGCATATGCACGCCAAACAGAACAGCATGTCGGATCCGTGCTGGGTGCAGAAGGTGCTGGGAGAGGGGGCACACGGCAGCTGTGGAACCTGAACACCAGGGTGCAGTCACGCAGGAACATTTTCTTAATTCTAGACTCACCCAGCATTTCTTTCTAAAAAATTCAGCCTTATGTAAAAAGTACACTTTTAATATTGTTAATCCTCCTGTCATATAAGCAGTTTCTTCAGCCACTCTTTCTCTGCCTTTATCCTTTTTAAAGACATAAGAGGACTTGGCAAAGTGGCATCATTTGCCATGATGGTAGAAAATTTTCCACGATGTGCATGGTCTGTATGGGACAGCCTGCTCTGTTTTGTCTTGTTTTCCCCTTTATCAAAGTAATTCAAATAGATTGATAGAAAGGTCAAACTTTTAGGTATGGATAGTGAGAGCTCAGACAGTTGGCATCCACTTACAGTGTTCCATGGCTGCCTCTCCCATGTTTCTACTGGGCTAAAATACTCTATCCCTATATTAAATCTATGGATTTGAGTTACTGTTGGCTCAGTAGGTCCAATTACCAACCAAATCAGCAAGTTTCTTCTGTGCTACTGGGAAGAGAAAACTTTTCTTCATCTCTTCAACACAGCACATAGAGGGAAAACATTTTTTAAATTGCAGGTAAGGTCTTATTCTAGCCATATTTGCAGATGCTACACAAAGGTATGCACAGAGCCAGTGCTCCTGACCTACTGCTTTTTGACTACACAGTCCTTATAGGTTTTGGCAGAGGAAGATTTGTGGGCATTTTCTACCTACTACGTATTTTCTGGCTTGAATTTGCTTTGGATCCAGAGATACTCATTTTAGAGGAAGCCAATGATGTCTGCAGGTCTTCCATCCATTTCTGTGTAAAGACTCAGAGAAAAGTCAGCCTAAACAGAGCTTTCAAAGCGAACAGCTTTCCTGATTAACTCTTCTTATTATCCAACATGCTGGATTTTCTAGGGGAGTAAAAAAAATCTCAAAGATGGGAGAGAGTAAAACTGAAACAAACAAAAAAATCATACTTTGAAACCCATCCCTTTGGCAGCTGTCCCTTTTTCATTTTGGCAGATGGAGGATTGCTGGCAGGACTAGTGAGGTAAGGGTAAAAGACAAATGGTTCATCATGAATCCTTTAACTAAGCTGATATTTCAACACAGCGCGTGCCAGCATTTTTCTTTGGCATACGCTTTATAGAACGTACATGACAACCACATCAGCATTGTTAATATATTGGCATTACCTGGCTTATTATTCATCTCCCTCTGAATCAGACCCCAGACTTTCAGGAAAACATCACACAGCAGAAGTCTAATTTTTTCCTAGCATTTCTTTCCCTGGGTACAAAAATTATATCACGATTTAAAAAAAAAAACCCAAACCCTTTTAAAATTAGCATATTATTTATCAGGATACTATCTTTTGGAATACTGATAATGTAACTACCAATTTTCAAGAATAAGGTGTATCACCATATCGACTGTTGGGGTGAATCAATTAATGTAAAATAAAAATGAAGATCATTAATTTTTAAGAAACTAAAATGAAACTGTGGTTTTGAAGGTATTTATTGGGTTTTACTATGCTTTTCTCCTGAAAAACAGCCTTCAGGTTTCAGAAACAAAAGTTGATAGATCAAGATGTACAGATGAAAGCAAAATATTTCAAATTCCATAAGCTGCATTTAATTTTCATTACAGTTAATGGCAAAATTCATATTGACCTGAATGTCTCCAGCACTACACACTACACACATGGCAATTTGGTTAAACCATTAAGTTTGAATTAAAAAAATAGTTACACTTACATACTGAAGAAGAGGTTAGGTAAATTCTTTTGTTCATTCATTCATTTCTTCATTCTTTTTTTCATTTCACATTTTTTTTCTTTCTTGCTACCTAATTATCTCTTAACCTATTTCATTCTGTGGCCCCACAGGTGTCATCCCACCACATGGCACCTTTTTTGCAGAACAGACTGCAGTTTCAAGGAGCTAGCCCAGGAGGACGTATCAATCACTATGTGCTACATCTGCACCGGAAATGAGGAAGAACGTATTACCACAGCTGATGGTCAAGAAGACCTCATCCAACATTTCGGAATTATATTTGTTAATATTTAGCTGTAGAAATTCCTTACAAACGCATCTTGCTCCAATACAGCAAGGCACTGGAAAAATCACTGGAGAGATAACAACTGAAGGAAATGCAATAATATACGTGCAATACAATGTATTATGTTCTGGCCAGAGAGCCTAATTAATTCACCTCCTTTCTAACAGCCTACCTTCATTTCTCACCCCTGCTAATAGAAGATTAAAACTGTAAAATCAGAGTTGCAAACTTTACCTTCTGAAATACTGATTGTGATTTTAGGCTTTATTGCAGGAAAATTTATTTGTTTGCAAGAAGAGACCAAAAAATGATAGGTTTGGATTATTTTTTTTTTCCTATTTGAATTGAATCTAATGTTAGGCTTTATTAATAGAGGGAGACTGAAATGTGAGAGCCTAAAAAGGCAATATGGAAGAGCTCAACAAGCTATAGAAAGAATGAATAACAAACCGTATATTTTTCCTGCCGTGACAGGGCACTGCATAAAAACACCAGGGGATGGATGCAAACAATGTGCTGGTGAGAGTGACAATAAACCAGGGATGACAGCATAAAAAGAGAATGATGAATGTATTAACGCAGGTAAGAGAGTTAGATAAAAGATCACAGGGAGTAGTAGAAAATTCACTCTAAGCAGATCTTGAATAGTCTAACAGGAGATAGTGCTATTGTTAGATGTGGATGTGACAGGGAATGTGGTGACAACAGAGAGTGAGAGAATCTTTGAGTTTATATGGAGAAATTTATATTTATGCCTCTGGATATACATTTATAGATATTTATACTAAATATATATTTCAATATCCCTGTAATAAATTTCTATAATCGTATGATAAACTGTATTTACTGTAGTTAACACCCTTTGCCTGCCTTACCTGCGCTACGGTCTCTTTTTCTTTTCAGCTGGTGAATTTTCTAAGCAGCTCAGAGCTGCTGTCAGAATTGTTGAAACCTGCCACACTTTTTTTTCCCTTTCTTCCCAAACACCTTCAGAATTTTTCTTCCTTTCTTCCCAAACACCTCCAGAGACGGGGAATTCTCCTCCTCTGCTGTGTTCTGCTTTGAAGTACCTGTGTTGAATTTTACCACATTTTAGATCAGTTTCAGTTTAAAGGTCCAATGTTTCTCATCTCTCAAGCATGAGAGAGAAACAGGGGAATTGAGGCTGTTATTATAAGAAAAAACGGCATTAATAGAATATGTTGATTTGATAAAAATGGTGTTTCTAGAAAATTGAAAGAAAGATGTTGGTCTACGAAAGAAAGTTACAAAACCAATGTATTTTTTTATTTAAATCTTGATTTTCATTTCAAAAGGTTTGTAACAATAAACCTATTGAAGTTATATATTTTTGACTAATGGCTACTTGCTCAAGATTAGTCTCTAAAACTGTTGTTTTTCAACAGTTGAACCAGCAAAGAAGATGAAAAACCAATCGACTTTAGTAGGCTTTATATTGGGCCCTTAGATGCAAATAGTTCAACATAATTTTATTTTATTGCTTGTTAGCACTCTCATGTTTCACCTCTTATGGTCGCTCAATGAGTGGCTCTTTTTAAAACCTTTCTCTTTATGTCATTATTTTCCATAGAGTAATATTAGAGATGTAGAGGTCCCTGATTGCCTTTTTCAAAATGCATGTCATGTATTTGGGGCATTTGTTTGATGTTGAATGGAACACAGCAGCATTACCTAGAAATCTAGGAGAAGAACTGAAGAACACCAATTTCTTCTGATGCTATAAGTAGCTTTTAGAGAGGTTACTTAAAGAGGGAAAAAAATTACCAAACTGAATCCCACTGCACATACCAATGCACAAATTAGGCAAAATTTGCTGTGACAGTTTCAGGATTGCCAAACATTTTTCAGGGTTGCAGACTTTTGTATTAGATTTTCCCTCACAAGCAGCATTTTCAATATTATAGGTCAGAATTTCACTATTCAGTGACATTCATTTGTTAGCAGTGATTCAGTAGACAAAACCTGCTTGATGAGTTGTCAGTGAGGGATATCATATTTACACAAAAGTACTTGGCTGAAATGATCAGTCTGAGACAGATTAAAACTAGGCATTATTCACCTGTAAGTCTAAACAGGAGAAAAGGGAGCCTGCAAAACACCAAAATTTGTGTATTACAGTATGAATGGAGGTTTCAGAAGACTAGTCAGAAAGGATTACTCTACAAAAGAAAATGTTTGTCTTGGAGACTTTTTTATTGACCTATGATATGCTTCTGGTTTGAAAGACATGTTAAACAAAGAGAACTCCAGTCTTTCAAAACTCTCCCAGCTCTATAAATAACTCCACATAAAATGTACAGTATGTATAAACAGCATGACAAAGATTTTCTGAAAGGATTTTCTCTGCAGTAAAAGTGAAGTCAAAACATCCCACTGATGGCAGCTATTTTGAAGAATTCCCAAGAATACGAGTGCTTACAAGCTGGCAAACTCTCCACGAGTGAGAGTGAATATAAACAATGAACTTTTATGAGGTTGTAGCCATCCCAGCAAGATCCAAATGCAGCTTGAATGGACCTTAGCCAAGAAGCGACTGCTCAGCGTTTAGTAAAGCTTCAGCTAAGGGAACTGCAGAAAAAACCAAACTGCTCTAGCAGTAAAAGTATCAGCCAGCAACGTTTTTGAGAGTTCACCATCTGGGTCCTGCAGCCATCAATCAGACTCTATGTGTCACTCCAGCTGTTCTTCAAGGCTCCTCGTGGTCAAGGTAGAGCAGTTGTGAGAAAATAAAACAGAAAAATTAAGAGAGCACAAACAGCTGTTGAAAACCCGAGTAAATCAGTTGGCAAATAACTCTTAAGTATTAAATGGCATGCAACTGCTTCACTACTCTGCAGAATTCAGATTGTCCACTTGCACATCTGAAAATAACAGGTTTCCCTACTACATATTGTTATTTTATTTGACTATTTTGTTTTAGTGGATTTGGGGTCGTTTCACAAATGCATACATAAGGTCCTTTAACTTCTGTGGGAAATTAATCCACAAAAACCAGATCTATAAGTTTATTTTTCATAGTATAATGTCTATTGGCTCTAGTCATTGGCTCTTACTGTGACAAGCGCTTGTTAAAATTTAGTCACTAGTAGTGGAAATTTCAACTGGAGCTGAACTCTGAAAAAGTCTGCCACTGTGAGTCTCCCACCTGGCTGAAAATTAGGGTCATTCAAATATGTACACGTGGTTGGGAATGTTCTTGTGGAAAGGCAAATAATCCAAGTAGCAGCTTGAACAGGAACTGAGACAGGAAAGTAAAGTTGCAGTAGGAATATCAGAAGAAACACTAGAAGAGGTAGGAAGAGTTATTAAATTAGCAATTCAATATCGATAAGCAACACAAAATAGAGGGAAGGCAGAACTAGGGAAAGGAGAAACTGATGGTTGAAATAGCAAATCTGACATCCTGAATGCATACAAGCGTAGACAGTCAGAAATAAAAGCCAGAGCCATAAGTAGGGCTGTGAAAATTCGGTGTGGGGTGAGGGTGGGGGAAGGGGAAGTGACTTGTTTTAGTAAACTTGAGAAACCAGAGAAAAGTTTCAGAGGTTTAACTGGAAAGTTGAACAGACAAGGAAACTATTGGATTTCTGCTGCATTTTTAAACTGAAATTATAGGGGAATAAAGTGGGTTTTCTGTCCAAATATGGTTGATATATTTTTCTGTCTGTGTTTCATTGCAAAATACCTCTGATATTTCTTTCACATTTTTAGGAGGTTTTGAATGACGGTGTGGTGAAGAAATTTTTTTTTTTTTTTTTAAATAGTTGACCTTGCTTTATCAATGGTTTTAATAAAAAAGACGTACTGGCATCCAAGGTTTGTTCTACTGTACAATTTAGATGTAATCATTTCCATATGATGGCTTTATTTAATGTCCAACTATAAATAGCCTGGCCCTGGAGCAGGAAAATAGTGTTCTGTAGAAATAAAAATATGATTATGATTATTTTTTAAAAAAAAGATATTAACATAATGGGGTCTTGTGTTTATTTTCCTTTTTAACATTTAGAGAGATTTATTGTATTATAATTATTCAGTACTCAATTTCTACAAAGCTGAGTTGCAGATGGTAGAAACTGTGTATAATAGTTCAATATTCTCTGTTCCAGGTGTTTTAAACAAACGTTTCTGTTTCAGAATTTTTCAGTAAGAGAATGGTGATCACATGATCACTGAATCATTTGGGTTGGAAAACACCTCTTGATATCATCTAGTCTAACTTTGTTACACAAGACTGTACCATTTTTGTGCCATTGTTTCATATATTGCAGAACAAATTCAGGGCTTTAAGTTGAGGGAAGATGAGAGAATGAGAAAGACAAAAATTTTGGGGGTCATTAGAAATTCAGAATTTCCCTAAAGATTTGATTTGATTTTCTGAAGGAGTTAATCTAAGTTTTATAAAAGTTTCTAGCTGCATTTCTCTTGAGGCAGGTTAGCAAACAAGAAGCCTTAAGAAAGCTCATAAGTGTTCTAGTAACTCTCACATGGAACAAAAATTCTGAAACCTGGGGTGTTTGATCCAAAAAGTACTGAAACATACTGAAGCAAAATGCTGGCAATGCAATAATGATCAGTGACTTCAGTGAGAACAAAATTTGAACCCAAACTTCCTCAGGAACTTTTCTGGAAAAAAAAAAAAGAAAAAAAAGAATGAAAATAAAACCATTAAAGTTATCAAGACACTTTACACACATCAGTCCTGAATGCCTCACTCAGCAGAGAGTAGGATGCTCAGGTACATCAGAAGATCTAGAGAAGGACAATGAGAAATGGCAAAAGAGAAATGTAGGAGAGTAGGATGGAAAAGTCTCCAGTGGCCTGTTGCAGGTGGCTGCGTCATAGCACGTCACAGCATTTCTTTTACAAACTTTCACAAAAGCTTCGGAGGTCTGGGCACACTGAAATCAGCCTGTACGTCATGCCAAATGACATTTTATAGGTCAGGTTACCTGGTGTTCTCCTGAGTTTGCAAGGGGAAGATAAAGCAGAACACTGTACTTCAATTACTTTTTGGTAAAATATGGTAAACCAATTGAAATGCATATGGCTTGGAAAAATAATGAGACCTTTGTTTTAAATACACTTCCAAAAACATTATCATGACTCAAACTTGTCAGAAAAAGAATATACTATAAAAACGGACGTGACATTTCATATGGATTGGCTACTTTCATGAAGCTGTGATTTAGGCTATCATCACTGTTAAGGGGTGTCTCACCTAGGTACTTATTGGAGAGCAGAGGGATTCAATATCATTTAAAAGACTGTTTGGAGCAGCAATAACTTTTGCACACAAGTCATTTAGCATTGGCCAAGAGAGTTTGTAATGCCTTTCCTACATCTGTGTGGTCTTTAGAATAAAAGTGGAAAATGCTTTTGGCAAAAACAAGCAATAAAAAAACCTCCCTTGCTATAGAGTAAATAAACGGAAAAGGCTTTTGAGTAAGAGCCGTACAAACACTTTACATGAGGAGGCATATGTACTATTGCATTTCAACCAAGTATCATAGCTTTTGCCCGCTTGTAGTGGGCAAGCTTTGTAAGCTTGCATGCCTTGTGCTTCAATATCACAAATATTGACATCCTGATCAAAGTAATTGGACTGCATTCTGCCCAGTTGTGGCTGCTATCAGAGAGCAAAGCCTACTTTTCATTGATTCCTGCTGATTTAATGCCAATGTGAAAGCATGACATAGAAATAATGACAATGCAGCGTATTTTTATTTTGAAAAGAACAATCTGTCTGCTCTTGTTCCCTCTGGGGTGGAATAGTAACCAGTGCATCCAAATAGAAAAGAGAAGATGGGACTAAATGAGTTTACACATTAAATGGCATTTTACTTTGTCAGATTGCTCTATAAGTCATCAACTGTTGTGTTCTCCCTCATATTTATTAACCCAGTGCTGCAAACTAAAACCCATACCTATTCAGTGAAGGAAAATGAAGGCTGAGTAACACGTATATTCAAAAATTTCCTGAAATATTTATTTTCCATCTTATATATGAACCATACACAGCATTGTGGGCATTTGTCTTCCACATGAACACAGAAATTGCAAGTAGTTACTGTAGTTAAATCCCAAATCAGAGTTAATTCTTTAAAATACTGCTCTTCCCTTTTAATTCTTTAAAATATTATTCTTTCCTTTTAATTTAATTAAATACAAGCTTCATGACTCTCCTATGAGTCAAGATAATTAAAGACCTATATTTGTCAGTGAATCTCAGAAATGTTCTAATGAGTGGATAAGAACCATTTGTAATTAACATGCTAATTGCTTGTATGCAAACGGCCTGTTGTTCGAGTGGTTTAAAAAGTGCTTGAAAACAGTTTGTTTGCCTTCCCTCTTAAGCAGACCAAACATTCCCACTTGTAGTTTTATTTACATTATTAATTTGCTTAGCAAATATTTTTTAATAGCTAGTGCAAATAGAAGGAGTGGAAGCCTTGCTTGGAGAGCTCTTGTGAAGAGTGCTATTTGCTCCAGTTCAAGCAGATGAGCAGACAATCAGACTGAAATGTGAGTTTTTCAGGCACATAATAGACCCTTGGCTTATCAAAGCCTCTTATCTGATTGGAAAAAAATCAAAGGTAAACTTCACAGCTCATGGAATTAAAAGACAAATGAGATGTCATAATTATCAAAGTGGCTAATTTAGAAAATTAAGCCATTCACATAGGTGACATAATTGCTTGTCACAATCACTCTTTTTCTCATTAGCCTTCTCTTCAGCACCTACCATACAGTGGAACATTCTTTAGTCTTGGAAAATATTGCCTATACTGTAATCCCTTAATAGCATAGCCCCTGAAATTAATGAAAAATATACTTAACAGCTTCATTGATGTGATATATTTGTGTGATTCTCTGTTTGATCATGTCGCACACTGTAAAATTTGGTATTTTGAATTTTGAGTATTTTATTGGGTCTTTTTCTGGCTTCTTTCAAAATTACATGATTTAAAATTAATCAGTTAATTATGATGGAGGACTTAATAAGCCAGCATGCCATATGCAAATTCTTTTGACAGGATTATGCTTCCATCACATGAGGTGGCTCTAACATGTAAGGATTATGAGGTATATAATTATTGTGGCTAGAAGATTAGATTGTCCTCCTAAATTGTGAATGTATAGGAAAAATATTTTTATCCTCTATAGAATAATGTGTCTTTCTAATATTTAATGTTTCATTTTATGTTTGTTTTCAGTCAATTTAAAATAACACCGCAAATATTATTTCATCTAAGAATGTCATTTTCAGGAAGTAGTTACACTTCCCTGACAATTGTATTGTTTATGAGTCAGCAAGTACAGAAATTATTAAAGACAATTTCTAAGAAAGGAAATGAGTCTGGTTTGCTATGCGGGTTTCAAGGCATGACATTGTAAATGGGCAAGGTTAAACATTTTGGATTAAAAACATGACTGTGAGATTGATTAGGGTCCTACAGTCTTGTAAAGTTGGTAGAACATAGCTGACATGACTTATAGTTTGCTGAATTCAGAGAGATTACATTGATGTCATTCATTTGAAGAGATAGTTCATCCTGGATGCATATAGTGAAGCTGTCATCTGTGCATTTCACAAATATTCATGTGACTAACATGTTTTGATTAGACTAACACTGAACCACACCATCGAATGGGTCATGAGTCTGAAGCGCTGTGACATTCTAAAGTCAAAGCGTGCATTTAAAAACAAGGAACAAAAACCGGAAAATAAAATAAAGCCAAACACCCAAACTAATCTTGTAAAGCTTTCTGTGTGCCACTCCTCTGAATATTTGACATACTTAACATACGCAGTAGTAAAACTCATATCTTATAGCAAGCAATTATGCTTCTGACTATAATAAAAGCAAGTTAACATATCATTAGCTTAATTATAAACGATACTGACTTTGCTCTGTATGAACAGACTTCTATACAGTTCTGCATGAATGTGCTTATTTAGAAATAGGGTCCATCCTGCCCTTTCTTCTCAACCCGTAGCTGGGCAGGATTTTTACTCAGCGCTCCCAGAAAGTAATTGGCTTCAGCCAACACTTCTTCAAAAGTGAACAAAAAGCAAGAGGTCCTACTTCCAAGAAAAGGACCTTCTTAAATGGACCACAGTAGGCTTCAGAACACCTTCTTGTTTTAGAAAATGATGTTAGAACTGGCATTTTTGGGTTTATCGAGCCCGAGAGCACCCCAGTTGTGTGCCCTTGTCTCATTGCAGGGGTAGCGCCTCTGCTTCAGCCTTCCTGCCCAGAAGGGGTAGGAGGTGCTTCAGTCTCCTTTGTCCCCCAAACAAGTGTTGGCACCATCTCTTTCCCCCAGTCTGCTCTGTAGTTTGTTACCTTCTCACTAGGGTTGGTGTTTTCTGCCTTTCAGCTCATTCACAACAAAGGCAGCAAGCTTTCTAAACTAACTTTTTAAACACATTCCCACTGTTCATATGCAAAAAGAGCTATTTACAGCTCCATACAAAGGTAGCAAAATCTGCACATAAAAACCTTTGGTTTAGTTTCCTCTCCACTATGGAAATCCTCTGATTTCCCACCCTTTTTTTATCCCCTCATCCTTTTGATCCCCACAGTCTCATCTTCTCAGCTTCAGGTTCTCCCTCCTTGCTCAGTTTAGATCCCCTGGCCTAGGGAGCCAAGAGACCGCTCTCATTTTGAGCAGCTCTGTTTAAATCAACCTTTCCTTTTACTTTTCTGGTTTGTGCTGTTGTTGGTAGTATCCAGGTGACCGACCAGCTATGTTCTCAATCTCAAGAGATGATATGTTAACTCCCATGCCAGATATTATCCACAGCTATCTCAACAGGGTCCATGATTTGCTCAGTCTTTTGTCATACTCACTGCTTTCCAAGGCACTTATCCCATGCTAACAACTTTTAGTTGTCCTCTAGCTGCCTCTGGATAAAGTATGTGATATGAGACACAGACTCTGCCAGAAACTCTTAACGTTGATGGTTATAGTGACACGAAAGGTTCATAAAGTCAGAATTTCTAAGTTATGCATAAATTTCCAGACTGTCACAAGGAAGAATAAATATTAAGCATCCACTATTTTTCTGGAAGGCATTTTCTTTCAATAAATATCTCCCATAGCTATCTGTCTGGTTTGAGGGAGAAGGAAAGGAGGTTGAAGATTCAAGGCTGTTCTGTTATCCTTCCATCACCTGACATGAGTAGGGTTAGGTTCTGATCTCATTTATCGCATTGCGTATTTCTGGTGCAATTTTGTTGAAGCAGCTCAGCTTCTACTGGTTTAGCAGATTGTGGACACTGGGCAGCAGTGTTAGGCTTGAAAATATCAACACTGACCCTCAGAAGCTTCACTTCATTCAATGGCAGTCACAAAAGTGTTATGTGACAGACATAAGTGACAGTCAGCCACCACAGGAAGTGGAAAACACCTAATTTTTTTCCTTTGTTATAGCATTCAGCATTGGGTGCAAGTTTGCTTCTTCAGCTTAAGAACCCACAAAGCTGACTTGAACATCTGCAACTGCTTTACGAAACAATCAGGCCTAAATAATTAAAAGGACACCCTTTGTGATTTGGTGACTTGTTTTGGTCCTGTCCCGTAATAATTTTGCATCAAAAAAAAATGCATTTAGATGGCACTGAGGTTGAGAATTTGGTAGAAGATGGATATTATCATCATGACAGTGCATGTAAACTGAAGATTAAATAAGTAATTTGTTTTATCTGTCTTTTTAGAGTACCAAATAACGTTAAGTGTATTTTACAGGGATTACAGAATTATCACCTAAGAAAATGAAGGCTGAAGTATCACAACTGAAAATGGTGACTGATTATCACTATGCTGTTACCATTGTTCCCAAATATGCAGTGCTGTCCTCTAGAGGCCATGTTTAATACTAAATAACCCACAGTTCATTAACTAATAAGTTAATTCAGGAATTCATGTTGTGGGAGAGCTGATTCCAGGAACAAGAATACCTCCATGTGTATCTATAAGGTAGTCCATATGGCGATAACATCCAAACAAAAGAGTAAGCTGTCTCATGCTGGCTCTTGAGGAAAAAATGTGCACATCTTGTGTGTCTCTGACTCTGCTAACTCATGCTTACAGTTCTGTATTCTGCACTGGCTCAGCCACACTCAATTTCTCTCACAATACGTTTGAAAGAGTTGGCAGCAGCCAAAAGCAGATGTTTCCCCCTCTTCATTTCTTCCTCCATACTTCCCCATCAAAGTATTTAGGGTTTTTGAGAGGTATGCCATGCACCTGACTCGGTAGCTGGCCTTTCAGAGATCCCTGTTAGCTTCTCCCTTCTCTTAACAAGTATTTTTAATTACTGAGTTAAGTCTACTTTGATTTATTGTAGTACATATCTGAAGTAACTTTAGTATATTCATTGCACCTCTCTGGTGACCTTTGAATCTGTGAAATTGTTGAACACAAACTTAGCAACAGTGTTTGGAGGGAAAGATGACTCAGCCCCACTGGAGTTGACCCTGCATCAGAAATACAATGATACCATGATACCACAAAACCTTTGCATGTAATCTCCTAATAAATCACAAAGCAGGAATGAAAGACGGACTTAGATGAATAATAGAGGCAAAGATGGGAAAAAAAGGGGCATGGAAACTATTTCACTGAAGGCTTGTGTACACTGAGGTATACCTCATTAGTGTTATGCTTATTATGAGTGACACTGTCCTAAGTCTGCACAGAATTTAGAGGTCATTTGTATTTCTCAAAGAACTTGAGTTGCAGATGGGTCTGAGGAGCTGAAATGTCATGTATTTCCCAAGGAAGGCTCACCAGACAACATGAAGTGATGGACAGACCGTTACTTGAAGTACCCGGGAGGAGGAGCTGGAAAACCACACTGTTCCCAAAAGGCTGCAGGTACTTTAGGAAGCTGGAAGAAAGAGGTGCATCTTCTGGAGGGTGGACTGAAATATGCGTGACCCCCCTGCTGCCTTTCAGCTTTTTGCCAACTACAATCTGATTACTGAGAATATTTTTTCCCTTCTTACCAGTTAAGTTTCCTTTGCGTACATTTTTTATATCCTGTTTTTTTGTTAGGGGTGAAGTGCAGCACTTGCCCTAACGTGGTTCAGACTGGCAACAAACTTCCCCTGGGCTGCTAATCTAGATCTCCTGTCTTCAGATATTCTTTTCGCTGTCAGAAAGAAGTCTCAAGCACCTTAACAGTCAGCAAGAATCTGGAAGCAGGTGTCGATTTCCTCCTCTTCCAGTGTCAGAAATTATCATCTGGATGGCATGTTGTCTATAGAGCTCAAGTTAAATCAAACTGAGAGTTGGCATTTTTCTTTTCCACTAGACCTGCAGTGAGACAAGGTCGGCTAGAGGAACACGTACACTGGATGTGCTGATCCTAGGTGAGGAAGCTTGGCTTCACAGGCAGGAATCTTTAAGGAGCAGGATCCAAAAAGTTATAAATAACTATGGTTCATAGTTCTGTGGTTAAGTGAGGAAGACTCATTGAATGCTGAATGAGAAAGACATGAGAAGTATCTATGGAGACACTGAGGCAGCTGAAAAGCTAACTGAGAGTACTGTGCCTCCTGTTCATCCTTTCCCAAAGCCCAGAAGAGGGTATTGTGGACAAATTTCCTGCTTGAATAGGACAGCTTTCAGAACAGTGCAGAAACTTGTCCTTGGCATTGCGCAAATGAGAGGGACATGTCTTCTGTGTAAATACTGTTCTCTGGTCTTTGTTTTGACATTTACTCCAGTTTAATCAACTAGGTTTTAAAGCACATTTGCTTTGATTAAATCTGGGATTGGCCTTGCAATAAAGATAGTCTCTCCAGTGGCTCATTTTGGAAACCCCCTGAACAGTGATCAGATATATTTATGATGCCCTTTAGCTGTGTGTTTGATTTCCTTGACATAAAAAGGGGGGGAGGGAAAAATGGAAAAGCTCCTGACTCTTGAAAGGTTTCTGTGGCTCTTATTGCTGGCCTGCAGCCACACATTCTCTTACATGGTGGATCAAAGACACCAACACTGTGGGAGCCAGTCAATACAATACAGGCACTACTTAAACATATTGCTCAAAACATTCCTTTTTTGTTTTTCTAAAGGGTCACATTCTGGAGACAGTTTATCTTATTACTTAAATGAAACACAGTAATTTTATGTAGTCTGACATGTCCTTGCATTTTTTTCCTGAGGAAAAAAAGGAGGCTTTGATAACATCCTAAATACAAGTGAATAAAATAGCTAAGTACATTATGTTTTATTAACTGCCTTTGTTGTAGTTACATGAAGGTTGTTTTTTTTATTCTTTGCTCATTCTCAACATTATGGTGTAGAAAGCTGGAGACCACAAAGAGTTAAATAGTAGCCTATGCTGGGTCCTTATTTAGAAGGAAAAGGTAGTTGTTTTGACATAGGTCTCTTAGCAACTAGAAATTTAGCTCTTTGTTTATTATAAAACACTTCAATTTTGAAGGAAAGAATTTACATTTCTCATTTTAGTTGCTCTCCTAGTCTTCCTCTCCATCTGCCTTGATAGAGCCTAAAACAAAATCATAAAAAAAGTTGTTTCCAAATATGAATTCCAAAATATGAATATTTTTGAGTGACAAGAAAATTTTAATACTTACTATTAAGAATTTTTTTTTGTTAATGGTAGTTTAAAGGATCAGTGCCTTCTATGTCTAGCATTTTCAAAAAAAAGGCTCCATAATTTCTGTTGCTAAAGAAATTTTGCAATTTATATTTTGCAGTGATTTCGGTTTAGTATAAGATGTTATTTTAAGGTATGATTGATAAAATTAATGAAAACAAAGTACCTTAGTGCATAAAATTACACAATTAAGACAATAAATGACAATATTTTCCACTTAGCCTTCAGACAGTTTAGAGTACTGGCCTGTTTAAGCACCTGATGGAATTCTGTCCTGAACTGAACCATGTGTATGAGCTACTGTAGCTTCCTGATGCCGTAAAGACTGCCTTCGTGATTGAAACTAGCATTTTGATAGAAAATTACTATTTCATTTTGCAGAAAAATCCACTTATATCTATTGACTAATAAAACCAAGAATGTAACTTATGCTTCCTTCCATCAAGATGAGATGGCCTAATCATTGTTTCAGCTGAAGGAAGCAAAGAAAAATGTAGCATGAAAGAGAATAACTCATGAAAAAAAGCACAAAATATAAGAGGCCAAAAATACAGCCTTCATCCGTGCTTCTCTGAGGGCTCAGAAGAGCATCTGTAGGTGTTCATTCTGCCCTGCCCAGTGGAAAAGGACCTGGGGGTGTTGGCCAACAGCTGGCTGAATATGAGCCAGCAGTGTATCCAGGTGGCCAAGAAGGCCAACAGCACCCTGGCTTGTATCAGAAATAGTGTGGTGAGTAGGACTAGGGAAGTGATTGTCCCCCTGTACTTGGCACTGATGAGGCTACACCTTGAATACTGTGTTCAGTTTTGGGTCTGCCAACTGCAGGAAAGACATTGAGGTGCTGGAGTGTGTCCAGAGAAAGGCAACAAAACTGGTGAGGGGTATGGAGAACAAATTTTATGAAGTGCAGCTGAGGGAACTGGGGTTGTTCAGCCTGGAGAAAAGGAGGCTGAGGAGACCTGTGGGTCGGCCTCCTCTCTCAAGTAGCAAGCGATAGGACAAGCAGAAATGGCCTTGAGTTGTACCAGGGGAGGTTTAGATTGGATATTGGTACTTGCTCCTTGGACTTTAAGTTAGTAGACTATGCACCCTTATTTCAGTAAAGGAGTTAGATCTATCCAGTTTGTGTTTGGGGCCAAAGGAAAGTGGTGGTGCTGCAGCCTAACCAGAAGGATGATAGTTCAGTCAGAAATAGAGGTATTGAGGTCTGTGACTTAATTATATATTTTTTCTTTTCCTAAGAAAAGAAATGCTACAGAAGGAAGATTCCAGCTGTCTATATAGCATTTTTTGAATTAGACAAGTCACACATTTGCATACAATAAAAGTTGTGGTTTTGTATTGTAATGCTGAAAATATTACATTCTAAGGCTTAAAAAACTTATGATAAAAATTGTATCTGTAGTTATCATTGATCATCTACTGCAAACTTATGGTGTGTGTGTGCCTCATCAAGCAAACAGTTACCCAAGTAACCATAATTAGCCTATTAGTCCATTAATTTCATACTTTTGAAGATGGAAAACTGACACAAGTAGAGTTTTGGGGACTGAGACTAGTGTTGGTGTACATTCTGATCTGCTGTTCAGAAACATAAGCCATTAAGAAGAATAATGTGTGGACGTATTCCTAGGGTTTTTAATATTTCATTATTTGCTCTTTTTTATTAGAGGACATTATGACCATGTTATTAAAACAATGTTCATTTGTCTCTTAATGAACAATTTAAATTGTTTTGTGATTTATTTTTTTTTTATCAGAAAAGGAGTATTTAGTAGCAGTAACATTTCTGAAATTTTCATATAGCCTTTCTAGAAAACTTATCTTTCCTAAGACAAAAGTAAAATTCAAATTGGTTGAAGTATTTGAATACATTATATGGTATTACAGAAATCAATATATGCCATAATGACTGTTGCATACTGTATTTCTTTCAATACAAAATTTGAGAGCTAGATTGTGGAGATACATTTCTTTTATTTTGCCATTCATTTACTTATTTCCATGACAAATCAAAGCCTTCCAGAGTTTCCATCTTCCTTGCAAACATTTTTTTCTTTTTGTAGTTTAGAGACATTGGCTATGAGTCATGTTCCTGAAAGAAGAAACATCTGCTGGTACCTTATTTTCCTAATGATATGCCTGAATGAGGTCAGGGATATGTGAGTTGGGTTTGAAAGGTGCAGGAAAGGCTGAAATTCCTATTAAAAAGGGAAAATAGCAACAGCATTTCTCTTGTGTCCCACTACCTTCTGCTCCAGTTGAAAGGTTGCTCGTGGGATACTGCAATACTTGGGCAATGTCTCCAGTTTTGAGAAGTCAGCTTCAGGCTGTCAACACACAAATCTGTCTGTGTGTACTGCCATTGATTTCCTTTGCAACTGAATCCTGACACGTCTAATATCGTAAAGATTAGACTACTCCAAAGAAAAAAGCAAAATCTGGCTTCCCCAATGAATGTCTGATTAGGTGTTACGCTCCCAGTTCCTAAATAATTAACCCAATCAGGAAGTTTGTTTGGCACATTCTTTACCTGGCAAGACTGGGTGCTCTAGAAAAGGAAAATGCTATTATTTTGAGAGACCATGTGATACAAAAGGAATTAAAAATTAGCCAACAAACATAGATATAACAAAGCATGAACTCCACTACAACAAAAATGTCAGAGGCATGTGACGAATGCTTCCAGCCATCTGCTCCCCATGACCAGATTTAAAGCTGTTTTGGCCGACAATGCGGCCAGTTAACCTGCTGGCCAGGGTATTTCCAGCCAATGGCAAGTTGCCTCAGTGGGACTGGAGGGTGCCACAGGCCAGCCAACGAGGCACAGGTCTGTCCCGCGCCATGGGCAAAAGCATTCCAGCTTTGAGTCCTGAATAGGCTCCCAAAAATCGCCTCCTAGTATTAACATCACAGCAGCTAATGCTTACCTAAGTGTTGTTTTACAGACCATAGTACAGAGTAGCTTTTGCTTGTTGACATTAAACAAAACCTACTCCATCTATATTTCTCATTGAGTAAAAGGAAGAGAAATGGTGTAATCTGTTTCCAGTTGCTAAATATCTTGGTTAATTATATTCATCCAAAATGTAATTTAAACATGCAATAATGACTCTGACAAATGAAAGCAAAGAATTTTATCTTTTCAATAGTTTTATCATCAGGTATGTCCACATCAGTTTAATCTAATATGCAATTAACTCATTCATATATCTGTGCAATTAATTAATTTGTTTATGCAGTTCTCAGTCTCATCATCAATAACCTCTGGGACGTCTACATCTAGGTCTCCGTTACTAAAACATGAGCAAAATGAAAACTGTGATGCTTACCAAACTCTTCACGATGACTGCTAACCCACCAGTCTGATACAGCAGTGAAAATGGAGACATTGAGCCTTCACAGGGGGACACTCATCTCCCAGCCACGCGGGGGGTCCAATGCGAGTATGCAGATTTTGTAGGCAGCGCTCATTTAGAAAGGCAACCAAACCCATCCAATGTCCTGTCATCTCCCTGAAAGATGTAGGATTTGATTCTGCTCTGGAAGTTGTTTTTCTGCTACTTCTCGTAAAACCGAGCGACTGTCATATTGACTGTTCCTAGGGATCTTCTTTAGCTTTATCAGCTTTGGTTGGTGGAAACGGCCGAAATGCACAGTTTAAAAGAAGTTGATCATGGTCTCTTAAGTACTTAACGGCAGTCTTCAGGCTTTGCATTTCTCATTTTAAATAAGTTATATTCACAATCAAGCCCCATCTTATCACTTTTTACCATAAATTTATTTGTGTAAATGCTATTACTAGTTTTCTGATCTGTTGGACACTTATACTTAACTTGAAGTTAGTTGTCAGTCTTCCAGTGAGTAACAGAATTAGTGAATTAATACGATAAAATACTGTTTAAAGAGGTAGCATGTATGTTTCTTCTATGAATACTGTATGTCATCCACACTACACGTTCACCTGATCCATTACAGATTAACTGGTCCCCTTTTACATTAGGTCATAGATGATGCAAGATGTGCTCCTATACAAATAAAAAAAATGCCAGACAAATGGGAGAAATCATGGCCTTCACAATCCTTCTGATGTAAATTGGGCAAGATTTCACCCATCATGACTCTGCAGAATTCACACATAAACTGCTTATCTTTGCAGGAATACGTATGGTCTACGTAGTACAAATGGCTGAAAAGGTCCAAAAGCTCTGTGCTTAGCACTCATGTTACTGAAATTTTCGGTGACTCTTGTGACTATCTTCTAACTTGATGAAGTTGATTCTCTTAATGCTTTTCAGACTAGTGCTAGGTGAATCAAAGGCAGCCCTTAAAACACAGTGAATCTCATAGGGTAGGCAGCTGTTGTTCACTATTATTTATATTATTTATTCAATTAAAATGTTGAATGCATAGTCATGCCGGTTTAGTGCAACCAGCCATTCTCCTGAAAATCTTATCATTCACTACTTGTTAGTCCCTACCTGTTCTAAAGAGTTTCAGAAAAAGAAATATCATATCTGGCCAATGAATCACACACGTCCATTAGGATAATAGACAAGATTAGTGAATAATTCACCCAATGAACTGAAGTGTATTACCATAAACTCTCTGGCAAATTGTGATAAACAATTCAAATAAAATAAAGAAACAGAGAAAATATCTGAACGATTTTATTCTTTTATAGAGGAATTAAAGTTATGTGGACTCAGAAGTATGTTTAGTTTATTATTCCTCCATAAGGATCAAGGAATATCTCTGACACTATACAATCATAATAACAGTCTGAAATGTTTTTAAAATGACAATCAGTTTTTAAACCAAGCTGTGAGGTAAGCAATTATCTTCCTTTACAGATGGGTAAACTAAGGCACAGAGGAATTAAATAACAGCTCAGCCTCATCCACAATCACTCCAGTTTTCTTTCCTACAGAAAAACATGAAGAAAACAGTTTTATTCCATATTGACCCCTATTATACACAACCAAAATTGCATGTTTGCTGCAGGTGTAATTTTTAAGATATCCATAAAATTTAACAAAGGACTTGATGTTATACATACACATTTCTGTATTTCACATGAGTCCTCATTCTTACACTTCAAAATACCCTCAGAGCATAAGACAGACACAGAAAATCTTCTATGCAGCCACACAACCTACAACTTGATGATTCGAAGCACCTTAGCGTACAGAATGAGTCTCTCCCAGTCTAGGAAACCTCACTGCAATCAGTACTGGGTTGGGGTACACTTAGACTTCATTAATTAGAAATTTGAAAGCCCAAAGCACTCTTACAATGCTAAGCTTCATCTAATGACTCTTCCTGATGACCAGCCATACATTTATTTGGGGGAGTTCCTAGGACAAAGTGGATTCTCAGAGTTCTAATCCTCTGCCTGAACCATGAAAGTTTAGCTAATAATATAAAAGTAGGAGCTTCAGATTGACTTTGGTTCCAGCACCAGTGTGTTTCTGTCTTCTCAGGAGAAAAACTGTAAAACATGACTGTCATGTTTGTGAAGCTCCTTTCTTCTTTTTAATATACTAAATTACTAGGGCTACATAGTTGAAACCTAGGACATCTCTGCACCTTCCAATGTCTTTGTTGGTTAATTTTATGAGGAAATACATTCATTGTCTGATTAACTGGTCATTAATCATTAATCACTCCTCCAGTAATGCATTGCCTCCCCTATTTCATGTGCGATAATAATATTCTAAATCCCGGCAGTTGAAGTATAGACAATTTGTAGACATCCATATAAGTAGAGATACACATGCTAAAGATGAGCCTGTTGTTTATGTGGTAGAACTAGCAATGAGTTATGGCTCCTAAGAAACAGAACATCATGTTTCTTTCTCCAAAGAATAGGATTGGCACAGACCTTTGTAATATAGGAACCTATTTCTCATGAAATGAAAATGGATAATTTACAGCATTCCTAATCACACAGAAAATGCCTTGTGTGAAATATTCCACATGTGTTAAGAGATTATGGATTTGATAGTGTCAATCTATGAACAGGAATAACAAATATAGTGAGTTCAAGGATTTTACACAGAGAGAGAGAAGAGAAAACCAACACGCACTGTAAGATAAAACCTTGCTATATGCCCAATTTGGAGTGAATAAGGTTTTAAATGACAGAAGCTTGAAAAGACATTTAGAATTCATAAGAGGTTTCAGGCTAAACCATATTTTAGTATTAATGTACTAAATTGCAGTTGAAATTTAAGTGAAATTATGGAATTATGTTATTTTCATTTGGTTTACCTTACTAAATGACAGACTTCATCTTACCTTGCTGAAAGTCTTCCTAGCATTTGATTCTTTTGGGTGAACCAGAAACAGATTTACAATTCAGCATAAAGACCATGAAAATTGCTGGCTATTTCTAGTTTAACAGACACAGGTCACTCATTTCAACTGAGATTTTTTTTCCTGATTTAGGGTTCATTCAAAATGTAAACTCTGTGAAAACAGGCATGGGAAATGTTTCATTCAGGCCAAAATAAATGTGGACACAAGCCCACACAAGACAGAAGGGCTCCTGGAGAAACCATGCCAGTTCTAAGCGCAACATTGTTCTGATGTTATGATGAATTCTGAAGTTATCTAGTCATCCCCAGAATTTCCAAGTGTGTCCTTACTAGTTAGTAAGAAATATTTTCTTCAAACCACCCACAATGATGTTATACATGGTCCTACTTGCTGTGAGTAGCTTTCATAGCAAAATGTAGAACAGGTAGGTAAGAAGACTTCTTACCCTTTGAAAATGTCAGTAAATGCATTTGATTTATTTCATGAAGTCTTTTGTTTTGCTGCCTTCCACCTCAGAAGATGGCTGTGAGACCAGTCTGCTGTGAATGAGTTAGTTGTTAGCAAAAGCATTCTAAAGGTAAGTGGTAAGCATTAATACTGCACACATTAATATTCGTACAAACATTGAGTAGAAAAGGAAGGAGAGGGAAAATAAATTAACTGACATCCAGATCAACTGGTTTTGATCTTGATGAGTTTATGAAATGAATTACAATTCTTCATTTGCAAGATTATTTAAGATCAATCTTTCTGGACATAATTACCATGTGATTAATATGAATAAACTAAGCAGAAGAACAGACATGATAATTTCCTTTCATTCTATTACATGGATGATCATTGTTTCAATGTCAAACAAAATTAAGCTTTGGCCTTAAAAAACTACATAGCAATCTTAGGATGCATTTAGGATGATAATTTTATGGGGTTTATTTGGCTGATGGTTCATTTTTAAATAATGTCATGTGCATCTTTAATATCTTCTGAAAACCTTGATGACAAATATCGACACTAGGCTGTGCTTTAATACTGTCAGATTTTTAATTTCAGAAAGTGTAAACATTGCCAAGTTTTGAAGGTCTGAACCAAGGATACTGACATAATTTTCAAAGGCATGGGTAATACCTCAGCACCTCCCTTCAACATAAAACCCAGGGGTCTGACACAAGCAAACCTCTTTATAATCCACTTCATGCATAACAATTCTGTCACACATCCTTCCTGATTATTCGTGAATCCACACGCCGAATTGCGTTTTGCATATGAGGTTCGGGTGATGTATTTTATTGCTGATACTGTTTCACCTGTATTTAGTTCCAGTGACATGGAAAACACTGCAGCCAATTGTCCTTATTACAGTCCCTGTGTATTTCTCCCCAGTGCACTTGCACAGGGGGAAGATGTGAGCGTGGAGTGTACTTAACTGCCAGGCTGAATGGCTCTGTAATGTACCTTCAGCATGGCATAAATTAAGCTGTCATTTTTTTGGCAGCAAGCGCAGAGAGGCGATTTTCCTGTACTGTAACATTTGAAACAACAATTTTCTGGCTCCAGTAGTAACTGACAGTTCTGCGTGATACATGCTCAGCGTTTGTGCTTCAGGGGCTGCAGCTGGAAAAAACCTTCGGGGTAAGGTATTGTCTTTATTAGCAAACCGAGCTTGCCGTCGCAGAACACTAACGTTTCCTAACTCTGTTCAAAGAGCCTGTCACTCACACCCTAAAAAATTGTACTTAAAATTTACTAGGTTCCATCAAGGTATTTAACTGTGTTGCTTATGTGCAAAATGCTATTTTTGATAATGACTTCAGACCTATTTTCATTAGGAAGATTGCTTACCCAGAGAGCGCTGGCCACCGGCATTTTATTGGCGACATGTACCAAGATGATGGCTTGAAGGACAGCCAGGTTTGGAAATTATCTTGGAATGCTTGGCTAGATTCAGGCTGGTGAAGAAGGAGGATGCTGCTGAGGTGCTGACAGTCCTGGGGAAGGAGGGAAGCAGCTCTTTTCCAGCACGCCACTGACACGGGACTCTGAACATACCCTGCCACAAGCCACAGGGGAAGCCTCCCTTTGCTGTCTGGCAAGATGTAAGGGTATGCCAGGTCGTTTCACAGAGGGGAGGGGGAGAAGGAAATCAAGGAGTCACCTGCAGGAGTGAAAAGTTATTTTATTAAATGTATGAATTTTGCAGCGTTCTCCTGTTTCAGAAGTGCGGTCAATTTTGGCATCACTTTTTTTAAGGATCCAGAGACACATTCTGCTTTTCTGGTACAGCAGTGAAATCAGGGGAATTACACTAGATTTGCAGTTGTACAAGTCAAGGTAGGAATCAGTTCAGCATATTACACAGTCACTTTTCTACCATTGCTAAAGAGCACTTGCAGCGCTCCTTAAGCATTCAGATATTTTGACACCAGTATATACCTTCATTACCTCCAGCCTGAATTACTGCCATTCCTGCTAATAGGGGCCTTGGCAGCCCCTGTGAGCAGACTTCACCACACACTGCCAGCCACTCATTGTTGTCCATTGCAAATATTTTGGCCATAAGGCTCACATTTTTAAGTCATTCCTTCAATGCCTGAGTTCATGCTGGTATTGACTTTGAGATCTGGCTCTTAACTTTAAAGTGCTGTTGAATCCAGAGATACAAACTGCGTGAAAATCCGCACTCTTTCTTTCACTGTCCCTCTTGATCTCCATTTTCTTGGGTCTTGACTGAGTTTCTCAAAACTACCTGGGAGACTTGGATGGACAGTTTTCACTGGAACAAAAGCTTTCCAGGGGTGATTTGGGAAGGCTTGGTTTCAGTAGCTGAACGCATGGGAGATTTCAATTTTGCCTGTTCGGATCAAAAGAGGAAGAAGAAAGAGAAAATCTATTTTAAAATGTTCATCAATGAGCTCGATTTATGGGATCACTGCTGCCAAGGAACAAAAATTAGCTCCTCTGGTTTTCAAATGAGATCTAAATACACTGCTGCCTTACCAGGTTTGCCATTGTTCACGTTTGTGTTTGGCTGTGTGTTAAGTTTAAGATGCAGTAATATGAATTGACACCTGACTTTTACTGTAGAAGCACACAGTCTTATTGATATAATTAGGGGCCTGTAAGCACTTTCATTACAGATTCAGATTTAGAAAGTTCAAAATTCAGCCACAAAAATCACATTTGATTAAGGCTTGGCAGACACCGTCTTTTCCAAGATTTCACTTTTAAAATCTTACTTTTTGGGGGGATCTCCTTCTCTTTAATTGGTTACCTCAAAATGATTATTATTCAGGAGATTTTATGAACATTAATAATAATGATTGTTAAATGGCAGAGTTATATGCTTATTACACAATCATCACGGTGGACAGCAGACATTGTCTTTCTTGATGCCTTTACCCAAACCAAGGTAGTGTTTTAGCATTAAAGCTAAAAAAAGCAGAACTTTAGCTTCAGCTGCTTTCCTTTTTTCCTCAAAGCCCAATTTTTGCTTTTTGAGATATATTCCATATCCAATAAAACTCACAAAACTAAACAGGGACCATCTCCGGATGGTGAAGCCTGGAGAAGACTTTTGCTGCTCTGACTTGGAAAAGGTTTGGTGAATCAAGGCACTACGACTCGCCTACTTGTGTTCCTCTGTTTTTCACTTATGGAAAGTATTTTGTTTCAGGAGAGAATCAGATCTGTGAGTTCCAGGCTCCCAAATTATGATAAACTGTCTATGAATGGTTATATACTCTGTGGCTTAAGTGTTAAAAAGCTACTTTTCCATCAGATATAAGTCTTGGTATTCCCTCTCCCATATAAAATTAAAGTTCTTAGGTTATTGTTGTCATCATGTCTGCCCAGCCAAAAAAAACGCCAAACTGTTTTGTTATCTTTAGGATAGTAGGACTTTTACAGTGAGCCCAAAGCTGTACAGAGCAAGGCCACAGCTGTGTACGTGTAGTGCTGTACATGTCTGGTAAGGAGGAGCAGTGAGTATATGAATGCAAGGTCAATACCTACGTCCATGGTGTTAGCAGTAAAGGAGTATCCCTAATTTAAAGTTAATTATGTATATTCTTAAATACTGCTGAAGTTACTGAGATGGAAATGTATACACAGCAGGCACCTATATGTTTATGAGATTTTTTTGAACAAGAACCTAAACTGATTTCCTCAATGATATGCAACCCTCATATAATCACATGTGTAAAAATAGTGGTACTTGCAATACAGGAGTGCACATCATGATGATTTTTAAAATGGTGGTTTGCTGAAGGCTTCGGAAGCTCACCACCTCAATCGCTGTGTCATTTTCTTTGCCTTCATTTCAAGCAGAGCTGTTGTTAGATCATAGTGCTCCCAAATTTAAGGTTCTGGAATGAGCTGCACAAAATAAGAATATCAGGGTTTCATGCTTAATCGGGTTTTAGGTTAATCAAATAGGCTGGAACTCACATAATTTTAATGAATGAGATGTGCTTTTCTCCAAATGCATCAAGGGAACTGCCAATTACGTACATTACATACATACACTTAGCTCCCCTTCCAAAAGAAAAGTATGGATGATGCCCACAGAAATAAAATAATATGGAAACTTAGACTCCAACAATGTAAGCTTTGTATTCCAATGCATTAACTGTAGCTTTACTTAAACCTACTATGCAAACTAATATTTACTCTTGCCTCTGAAAGATAAACAAAATCTGTTTGCCAGATGTACAATATCAGATTGTGCTGCTGCAGCTTTTATGTGAAGTTTTAATACAAATCTGTTTAATGTACAGTCTTCTATCATTTTATAGCTCCAAATCTCAAGAACAGTATTTCAAAAAGTCCTGTTGTGCATCTATTTGATAATTCCATTGTCTTTTAACTGGTCTCTCAACCCCAGGAGCACGAAGTATGCTGGTTTAAGCTGAATTGCCAAGTATCTGCTATTTTCCTCCATATGATCAGCACTGCTGGGCTTTAGTATTACCGTGCTTTGTCAATGTTAATGTAATGGCAAATGATGAAGATGCCCTTTGGCAGGAAACATTGCTAGCCCTTAATAATAAACAATTTCTGCACCTCAAATTGCTGCTATACATGAGCAAGTTTAGTCAACCCCTGAAGAGAACCTGTACCTTCTCATTACAGGGCAGCAGTAGTGAGAAAGCAATTCACCAAGCCGTAGGGTTGGCAATCACCCATATTTTCTGCTATGAGTAAATAACTCCAATTGATTTAATCATAAAAGAATAACAGGAAAACTACATTGATTTCCAAATCCCTAATGTGAACATCAGAATATATTGACTAAGTTGCATGTAAAAAGGTTGTATCCATTTGTATGAACTGAAGAAATATCAATATTTGATCATTACTCTAACAAAAAAATATGACAATTTGCAGTCATCTCAAAATGGACTGAAGTAGCATTATGCAGTGCTATGGTTCAGTCTACAGGGGTGAAAGTGATAATGCTCCATAGTATTCATAGGCTAAGAAGAGAAAAATCCATATTTTCAGGCAAATGCACCTCCTGTTAATTGTAATAGGCTACTTACTTACATAATCCTATAGACCTAGTAAATAATACAGCATTGTTTTTACTAAAGAAATCAACTAGCAATAAAAGGCTTACTGTTAGTCCTGTGCTCACCACTGCAAGTGATCAGTGCCAGCCAAACCAAACTGTGTTAAAACAACAAAATAAGAATATAACTGTTTTTTAAAGAAACCTAATATTTTCCCTCTGAAGCTGCCAAAAAATTCATATTTGAGCTCATATAATAACCTAAGTTGTTCTTAATTTGCAGTGAAAGACACAGGATCAAAATTTGTTTAAAAATGCTAAGAAATTCCCTGTGCTAAACTCTTCCCCGGAAGTGTTCAAGGCCAGGCTGGATGGGGCTTTCATTTATACTGCCTACAAATGACAATACAGGAAAGTGCCAGACTAACATGGAAAAGAGAGATCTGAGTCATTGTTTAAGCCATGCCTACCAGCCTTTTCTGCATTTGCCAGGGAGGGGGAGGATTTAAATGGTTTTAAACTAAAAGAGAGGAGATTTAGATTAGATATTAGGAAGAAATTCTTTGCTGTGAGGGTGGTGAGACACTGGAACAGGTTGCCCAGAGAAGCTGTGGATGCCCCATCCCTGGAAGTGTTCAAGGCCAGGCTGGATGGGGCTTTGAGCAACCTGGTCTGCTGGGAGGTGTCCCTGCCCATGGCAGGGGGGTTGGAACTAGATGATCATTAAGGTCTCTTCCAACCCAAACCATTCCATGATTCTGTGAAATTGGTATCACCTTGGCAAGACTAACCAGTTCATTTCATTTGTTCTGTTATTTTTCTTTTTCTTTTTCTTTTTTTTTTTTTTTTTAATTTAGGGTGGGTGTTGGGGGGTAACGCTCTTTAGTGCAGCTTATCACCTGGAAGTGAGAACAGCAAGATCTCCATGGCCAGACAATTCTTTGCTGAAAACTGTTCAGGAAGAATTCTAAGCTGCACAGAAGGTGACATCTTTTCCCTTTTAAGCCAACAGAAATTTTGCTCGTGCCTGCAAAGACAAGTTTCACCTGGAGACATCAATTGAAAATCCTACCATTTGGCACCAACTTTTTACTGCTGGACCTCACGGGTGCAGCTACACTAGTGATACAGTGAGCTGCTGCAGGATTTTTTAGTGGAAATTTGCCTTATATCTATAGGAGTCTGGTGACACATGCTTGAACGTACTGCTAATGCGATCAAACAATTTCTCCCTTGGTGGAAGCAAGGCTGAAGTCACACACATGGGCACCATGCAGAGCACCCTACCTGCAAAGCAGAGCCAATGTCCTCCAGCAGTTACCACCGTACACATGCACAGTGCACACAAATAACAAGATGTAACTGCACGCTTAAGAACACAAAATAGCCAGTAGAGGTTATTCCAAACTCCAGAGTTTCCGTCCTTTAGGAATTACCAGAGAAAATGTTCCTCTACTACCAGAATTAGCAGCTTGCTCTACAAGATAAAATTTGCTGAAAATAGAGATGTTTCAGGAACAGGTTGACACTACACCTAACCAAACACAAAAGCTCCTCGGAGGAGGGTTGTGAAATAGGAAAGAAACACCTGGGAAAAAGGTCACTTAAGCTGTGTGGCACACAAAACCAAATACAAGACAGGTAAGAGTTTTGAGAAATTAAGACTGCAAAGGTATGTAAATTGGATGAATAAATGAATATGGATATGAGTCCAAACATCTGAAAAATTGCAAGGTCTGTTAGAACTCAGATTTGAAGCCCTTCATGTCACTGGAGACGTTCTCCTTGAGTTCATTGACTTTGAATTCAATTGACAAAACAATATTAAATAGGAACTGCAGGATTCAACTTGTTGGTTATCTTTTAGCTGGAGCGTTGCAAGTACATTGCATACACTGTGCCATTCCTAAAACTGATGAGATGTGTGACTTTCATAAAGGGATGTGCAAAACATCTGGGCTTTATAAACTTTTTCAAGTATAATTGACTGGTCTGTTCATGAACAGGAGAAGATTTTTTTATCACAGCTCCGTAGGAGGCAAAATGAGCATTGCATCAGTTAACAATATTCAAACTGCAATCGTGTTTGTAGGGCCAGTGTAGCAACACGCCATTCTGTACTAGATGTGGGTGCGTGTACAATGGGCAATAGGATGCTCAACTGATTGTACCTTAATTGTGAGAAACCTATTCACTTTTTTCCATTTTTTTACAGAAAAAATTGTGATTGTGATGTGAAATATTATGAAGAAGGTTGTGGCCTAAATACACGTTGCCTGTAATGCATTTAACAGACACTGAAATACCTGTAAACCCAAGAAATCTCTGTTATAGGTGAGAAAAATCTTCTTTCAGTGTTGCTTAATATTCTATATGTAGATAGTCAAAGAAACACAAAATTATTATATTAATTTTAATGAAAAAATCATAACTTAAAAGACACATTAGATATGCTAACCTGTCATATTTAGACATAGGAATTGAACAGAGTTTATAAATGATGGGAAGTATGTATTGAAAATTAATTAACAGTAACCCTAATAATTCTTTTACTCATCTTAGCAAGCCAAAGTCTTTACTGTTTTAGCTGGTTGCTTGAGGAGAACCATTCATTCCAAATCCAAGATTTGGTCCTTCATACCTGACATTTGCCTGAGTTTGGAGCAGGGTCTTATGACAGGCAAGTCGTGACAGTCTTCCACTGGTCATTTGAGAGGTAACAGCTTTCTCTTTCTCTCTTACTTTGTCTCTAACTTCAAATATAGCTTTGTTTACTATGGGTTAAGATGGTTACATCCTCAATTAGATGAGATTTAATTGAAGGGACCAGTATATATATATTTTAGTTCTCATTTAAATATCTCATTTAAATAGCAAAATAAGCCTAGATTTGTAAAAAACATAGAAGGGAGACAACTTTTCAACCTTCAGTAGTGAAACTGAAAATTGGATCATTGAGTTATTTCCTGAGTTCTCTATTGGGAATCAGCTGGCAGAGATTGGAATTTAAAATGAAAAAGACCTGCTGAACCACTTATTTCTTGTCCTGAAAGCGGAGCTCTCCAGAAGCACAGCAAAGTGTTTTGTCCAGCTAGGATCCCTACTGAGGTGAGGCGTAAAAATTACAGAGAAAAGTGGTACAGTCAGCAGCACTGTGGAGCTGCCGTATTTTCTGGGAAACACAGGTAGTTGCAGCATAACCCTTAGCAAGAGTCTGCAGCTGAACTGTGTGGAGTTGGCTGTGTAAGGCATATAGATGCTCTGAGATATGAACCCATCTCTGCTAGAAATAATGATCGCAATTATTTACTCTCCATATTTCCTGATGGATTTCTGTTTGGAAATACAGTAGCTCCTACACATGCCCAGAAATCACTGCAGAAGAAAACCAGTCCAGCTGAAATCACTCACCCAGGGTGATTCCAGAGAAAGTCACTGCAGATATTTGTCACAGTCAGCGTTTGGACAGAAGATTAGGACCATAACAATTCATGGATGTTTCCCTTGTCAGTGCCATGTTGTGAAAGAAAGTGACGTTTTAGTTGTCCAGTGACGTAAAACATTAAATCACACTGTTGATTAATTATCTACTGAAGAGGCAAACGCTGTCCACTGAAGCACCAACCATTGCAAAAAACCTGAGAATAATTAAAAATCTATCTGACATCAACTCTGACTGCCATATTGCACCAGCACTGATTTAAAATTACAAGCTTCTTCAGAAAAAATAAAATCTTGAGAAAGGATTTTACCACAGACCTCTGTTGTAATTGGTGCAGTATATGATCATATACTAACTTCTTTTGGAAGTGGTGTTTTTAGTATTCCAGCTTTGAATCCATTGAATATTGGGAAACTGGTGCTCCAGAGTCCTTTAACATTTGTATATGAAGAATGCTTGGAAATGGAGTTTGATTGATTGGTTACCGGATCCAAATTCAAATTTTTGAAAAACAAACCTACTTACTTACATTTAAGGGCCACAAAGCTGTTATATATCTAGTTAAATAAGAGCAATAAAGAACCCTAGAAGACTGTAATGTTAATTTCCATGTTTGTCACACCATTTTAGCACTGTCATAAACCTGTAATAGCTTTAACAGAAATAAAATCTGCAGAGGATATTTTATTTCCAACGTTAAAATAGAAAAGGCAAAAGAGGCAGAGCAGAGTAAGTTTTCTTTTTCTTTTTTTTTATTAGATATTCTGAAATATCGGATCATTAATGCATTTCACATCGCCTTTTTTATTGAAACTACTTTGGCAGCTGGGACACCTCACATTTATTTCTTGGACTCTGGCTGTGGGAGCTAGAGCAGCAGACTGCCGACAGGACTCATTGCTGTGTCTCCGAGCCAGTCTTTCCCACATCCTGATGTTCATCTTTTTCCAAATGAGAATTTGCTTTTTAATTAACAGGCAAACAAACAAAGAAGGAGGCTGTTTGTTCTAGAACAAGGAGCGCCTGTTGGTCAGCATCCTAGGACAGCTGGTGCAGGGTGGAGAAGGAAGAATTTAATACGGAATTGAGCTTGCTTTCAGATATCGATCTCTTGGCGAGTCCTTACACAGGACAGGCGGCCACGGCAGAGCCTGTGGGCTGGCCTGGGGGAGCCGCCTGCCTTTGCGTTATGGGCTTTTGGCAGCATTTCCCACAGCGGTGTGGAAACCGTGAGCTCTCCAGCGATCTGCTGCTCTGCAGGGTAGGACACGTCCCTTCTGCTCCGCTACCAGACGACTTCATCCCATAGTGAAGTGGTGACACCAGGAGCAGTGTTAACATGCTAAACAGCAACCATTTGCAGTCCAATGTGTGAGCGGGCAGAACATCTTGGGAAACTGTCAGGAGGCACAACTCTGCAGGCAGTTCTTGACCTACCCAGGATTGTTTCTTACCCCGCAGAATTGCAGCCATGTGGAGCCCCCAGAAAAACTGCAATAGCCAAAAGGAGCGTGAAACGGCATAAACTACTCTCAACAGCTGATCCCAAAAGTTCTCTAGGGTTATGCCAATAGCAGAAATCTTCCCAGGTAGTGACATCATCCAGGGCATTATAGTGTGCCAGCAAAAAATTGTGGTTTATGTCCAATTCAGTTTCAGTGTTCTGTATTCAGTACTCAGAGAAAAGTTCACTCTAGGAACTTCACCTTCCCATTAGGACATCTCCTCTGAAACATCTGTTTGACAGAACAAGAGGGAATGGCTTCAAACTCCAACAGGGTAGGTTTAGACTGAACATTAGGAAAGAATTTTTCACAGAAAGAGCGGTCAGGCATTGGAATAGGCTGCCCAGGGAGGTGGTTGGGTCACCATCCCTGGATGTGTTTAAGAGCCGTTTAGATGTGGTGTTGGGGGATATGGTGTAGGGAAGAACTTTGTAGAGTAGGGTAGATGGTTGGACTCGACGATCCCAAGGGTCTTTTCCAACCTGGATGATTCTATGATTCTAAATGTGGCTCAAGGTTTCTTCTGGACCGCGTTGTTCATGTGGAATGAAACACCAGCTTGCCTGAATAAATACACTATATTTAAATTAAATTTGAATGTGACTCGCTATGCACAGATTTGAAACAGTTAAACTGACTAATAGTTATCCTCAGCATTCACTCCTCAGTGCAGTCTTGTGCTCCTGTTACCCCTCAGAGAATATTATTTTGCCGGAAAACTGGAGTGTAATTTTCACCCAGTCTGTTTAACAGCTTACTGTAGTTACCATACAGGTGATAAGTGGGCCACGTGTCCCCCAGGAGCGCGTTAGCTATGAATTACCAGCACCATGTAACGACACAGCACTTGCTCAGGATGCAGTAGTGCAGACCGAAAAGGCTGAACCATCACTGGTACGCTGCTACGCAGGGTTTTTCTCAGCACTACCCGCCTGTCTTACCTCTTCGCATCCCACTCTGTCACAGCCACGTCGGCGGAGATGGGGAGTGATGTAAATATGACCTCGAGGTTTATAATTTTAAATACATTGGCACACTTACATTTATACAAGTCCTGCAGTGCCAAAGCACTTCTATTGCCATAAAGACTTTTAGTCTAGAATAAATATTCCCACAAGTCAAATAAGCTAAACCAGTATAAAATACCTTGATGCTAGCACAACGGCATCTATACTACCAGTCTTGATATCATGCTTCCTAACAAATTATTTATGCTGGCACAAGATCTGTGCATTCCCAGACCTTATTTTTCTTGCATACGTGACTTTGAGGGCAAGATATTCTTTGAAGAACTCCAACACACTGAAAAACCAACACCAAGCTCAAAAGAGGAGAGGGGAGGAAAATAAACGTAAAATGCATGTGTGGCTTCCATAAGTGGTAGCAGTCTGGAGAAGCAACCTTTAGCAGACTTATTATTAGCTGGTAGGCTATTGAATAGCATCTCCTTACACAAGCCATTTCAATGACACTTAAACTAAGTGAAAAACCAAAAAAATCATGAAAAAACCCTCAGTTTACAAAGCTTCTAAGGGCAGATTTTTGCTGCACTAGTCATAATCATGAGTAACTGTAAATGTAAGATAATTCATATGGATAATCATTATTTGGGGAAAAAAGTGCTAGTCTGTGTAAACGTGATTTGAAAATGTTTTCCTTCACTTTGCTTCTATCTGAAGGCAATACAACATAAGTGCTTGTCTAACATAGCTATTCATTTTAAAATAACTCAGACCAAGTAGAGGCTCTTTAATTTAAGAGGTGAATGACTGGATCCCATTTTGTTTACTTGATTGAGCTGCTTTTCTTCCTACATGCTCTCTTCCCAAGTTGTAAAAATTCATTCACAGCAGGGAACGCAATGGCCTCACCTGTCTTTAATTTATGTAGTGTTTTAAATCAGGCCATCATTGCAGGTGTGGCCAGGCTTTTGTTGAGGTTTCTTAAAAAAAAATAAAAAAAATAAAAAATTCTGATCTACCTGCTTGAATCTGTCAAGAGCCCATTTGTATGCACGCAGCTAATGTGCTAGAAATAAAAGCCGCAACCTGTCAAATAAACTCCTGCACCTGTATGAAGCAGTTAAATTGTTCCATCTACCATTATGCTCGGAGATCAAAGGGCCCTCACTGTGAGGGGCTCTGAAGAAATAAAGAAAATGATAGACCTACTTGTCCTTGAGCTAAAAAAGAAGGGGTGGGGGGAAAGAAAGAAAAGTGGACTAGTTCAACTACCTGAAGGATCTTTTGTTTGGCATGGGCACAACGTGAACGCATTCTTTCACATTAAGACCCAAGAGGAAGAAATTCATTCACCCTTATTATAGTGACGTAGCTGTGGCATTGATGTGTTTTTAACCTTGAATAATTGTTGTCTCTAAAGCTCCAAACAAGTTTTATCCTGTCCACAGGTCAGTTTTGTTACAAAGGCCAATTAGTGGAGCTACCTTAGCCTGCAGCAAAAAGCCAAGTAATGGTGGGGCATGCCCCATCCAGAGGTGATGAATAGCCTGTAGAGCTATAATTTGAGAAGGGGGGAGGGGGGCTTTGAAGCATTTACCTTACATGGAACTCCATTGTCACTGCAGGCTGTTTGATCTTTAAATAATTTACTTAATGATCTCACCATGGGAGCAATTGGCAGAGCAAGATTAGGTTGTAAGGGCCTAATGGACATGGGAAAACTTAAAATTACTAGAAGAGTACAGAACTGAATTTTTTTCTGTGTAGATTCATGATTTATATCGGGGGGAAAGCTATAAATTATAGTATTTGCTTGATGTTTTCTGGCAGAGGAAACAAGAAGAAATTCTGCGTTTGGTGAACGTTTCAGGGAATTTTAATCCTTACTCTTTTAATCTTTGTGGTTTTGTTTTGCTTCTCCTTAAAAAAAGGCAACCCAGGGAAATTATTGTTTTATAATAGATTAATAGGTCAGCAATAAAAACCTTTGGCCACTGTGAATAGGCTGTTGTTAAAAGGTCATGGTTAGCATAATATTTCATTTTTGATAAATAAAGGGTTGGAAAGTCTGGGGCCGAAGCTTGTGAATGGGAAAAGTGTAGCATGACCCCTTTTACTCAGTAAATATTGTAAAATATGAATTATTAGCTCACTTTGTAATCACACGTTAAAACTATGCACCACTTTGTGGCTACAGGATTTGGGATATTCTACAGTATCCTGAAGATATAACACTAGTCACCAAGGCACCCTTTAATTACTTGCAGATAACAATTGTTGCATTCCTGTGCTATTACACTCATTTGCATAGGGAATGCCAAAAATACAAAAGAAAAGTTAATTAGACCTATGGAAGAATTGTAGACATTTTAATACAGCTCACTATATAAACATTTAATATCTGCCTTGTAGATGGATACCTTTATGTGAAACTAAAAGCATCAGGAAGAGTTTGAGACAAAGGTAACTTGTGAGGAGGCCTGAAAACAGAGAAAAACCCACTACCCCTGCAGTTTTTAGAATGTATTGAAAAGAAACAACATTTTCTGCAATAATTTTTGCAATAAGAGGGTTCTATTGGGGAAGAGTGGGAGCGTTTTCAACAGATATAAAGCTGTTGCCTGATGCAACTCATTGGCACATGCCTTCACAGCAGATCTAAGCTGTGCCCTTACCAGTGTTGAATTAAAATTGTGGTCTTCGTGGTAGTAACTCTGGAAGCTTGTTACAGAAAAGATGTTAAAACCTCAAGGTGTAAGAAACCAAGAACAAGTCTCATAGTCGCTGTCCATCTGCTTCTACCACAAGAGCTTTGACATTATGGACTTCTTCATTGACTTGTTGATTGATCCTTCATTTTTGTTGAATTTTGGATGAAGAACAGTCTGACAAAGAGGTTGGCAGAGTTCAGGAGACGGCAACAACAGTGAAAGTACAGGAGCTGGAACAGCGCCTGGAACAGGTTTGTCATCACAATCCTGCCCCAAAACTGGACACATTTCGGGCAGGTTTGGAGGGGAAGAAAGAAACATAGGAATTGGTGCCACAGGCGAGTAAGTGAGAAAAGTAGTGTTTGTTACATTTGGAACCAAAATGACAGCATTGGTGGAAACGTACTGTAGACTGTTGACTTCAGTCACTGACACTGGAAAACACATTGCATTTAGGTATGGTGAGCTTACCTTTTTTTTAGTTGCAGACTCAGCTGATCTGGTCTAAACATGTAAATTTTACAGTCCCCTCTTCCATTCCATTCATGGCATGTTTGATATGAGATACAGTCCAAGATAGGGACCAAAAAAAAAGCTAGGATTAACAATTAAAGTAATATTTAATGGGTTAATACTAACGAATTGTTTTAAAACTGGAATTATGAGTTTAGCAAGTATGACCATGTATTTTTAAAATTCACCTATGCATTTCTAAAGTATTTAGATTATGTGCAGTGTTAAGTCAAATTTCTTAAGCTGCTGTGATACATCAAGACTATTATTACCTCAGTCATCCCTGTCCCACTCTCCCAAATACACCACCATACTTTTCCCTGTTAAAAATAACTAAATAAATGTTAAATACCTATGAAGTATTTTGAGCAGCAATGAATAAGTGTCCTGGGTTGAATCTAGGAAGAAAAAAAGGATCTGTCCAAACAAAAGGAATAGTCCAAGAAACAATATTTCTGCCTCATATGAAGCCATGAGAGAGTGTTAGAATTTATATTGGATGCAAGTAGACAAAAACATCACCATTTAGTGCTGCTGTGACATGAACATACAGTCATTAATACAAACCAAATATGCTCTTTCATTGTCAGAAGTAAAAGCAGAAAGGGAATAAAAGGGAGAGAGCAAATAAGGTAAAGTGGCTAAAGCGTATCCAAACACTGAGGGAGCAGGAGTGAAGGGAGAAGAGGAGGATGCTGGCCAGGTGCTGTGTTTTTGAGAGGGAGGAGACTGCACACTGCAGCACAAATGCTATCTCCACCCCCCAGAGCTGGCACAGTTCACCTGCAGATATATATACCTTGGAAACAGTTGAAGAAAACAGATGTCTGTTCCGTACAGTTTTTATTTGTTGCTGGACTAATAAGAAAATAGCAGAAGTGCTTGGGAAGAACAGATACTTTCCAGCAGAGCGCACCACAGCATGGTCTGTAGAGTATCTCAGCTTTGGGTAGACACACAAGAGAATGATACATAGAAAACACGTGCATCAAACCTCTCTCTGCTGCACTGGGTCTATGGCTGACTTCTGGTGGTGAAGGCTCTCCCTGAAATCATGGAATCGTAGAATGGTTCGGGTTGGAAGGGACCTTAATGATCATCTAGTTCCAACCCCCCCTGCCATGGGCAGGGACACCTCTCACTAGATCTGGTTGCTCAAAGCCCCATCCAGCCTGGCCTTGAACACTTCCAGGGATGGGACAACCACAACTCTTCTATGCAACCTGTTCCAGTGTCTCACCACCCTCACAGTAAAGGATTTCTTCCTAATATCTAATCTAAATCTCCTCTCTTTCAGTTTAAAACCATTTAAATTCTCCCCCTCCCTGGCAAATGCAGAAAAGGCTGGTAGGCATGGCTTAAACAATGACTCGGATCTCTCTTTTCCATGTCAGTCTGGCACTTTCCTGTATTGTCATTTGCAGGCAGTATAAATGAAAGTAATTTAGAGGACTGTCCTATTTCAGTACAGAAGCTGGCAGCCAGGAGAGCAGAAGTCCTGCTGCAATTGCAGGTTTTGAGCAGGAAAACTCTAAACAAGCTTACATCTTTCAGTTCCTCTTCCTTTGCGTCCCCATTTTGTGACATCTGACCAGGCACAGTGGAGGACTTGAGTCTATATCCATCCTAAATATAAATTCAGGATACAAATCTGTGAAAGCTACACAGATCAAAGTTTCAGTTACTTTATATTGTTAATGCAGAAAAAAAGAGATGAAAAAGATCAGAATCAAAAAGATGCTTTTGGAGAATATGCTTTTTAACCTGTCCATTCACTGACATTCCAAAAATTTCCAATTAATTTGGACAATCAGGAAGAGTCTCTTATTTTTCTCCTCCAAGGGAAATTATTGAATATTCGTACATTATGTCTCTATATATATATGTGTACACACACCCACACACATACATATATATACACACACACACCTGGAAAGTAAAAATAAAAGGCTGAAGGATTACAATATAAGGGAATTCTGGGTAAATACAAACACTTGTTGATACAAGACTGGGATACGAACTCAGACGTGCATAAACTGATAAACTCTTCTTGAAACAAGTAGGAGTTTTGCAAACTTATATGTAGCTGCCAAGCTTTGTATGGAGCCGGGTGACATTTTATTCAGTTTAGCTAATGAGATGTTTGCCTATGTGCAAAAAAAAAGTATTCATGGTAAACTGCCTCTTTAAATAGTTGTGTGGTTTTAGTAATAATGAGAGGCATCACCAGACAGCCTTCATGACTGATATCCTCTGGATTTTGAAAGAAGGCAGTCTGGTAAGCTTAACAAACACTAACAAACCCCGGCAGCATACCTGGGGTGGAAGATTTCCTCCAGGGGCAAAAAGGGTAGATCAGACTCAATAGATCAGCCACCATTTGGCCTCTTCACTGAATCTGCCAATTAGTGCAGAGCATTATGGCATGTTTGTGTTGTGGCAGCTAGAGAAAGAGACCTGCCAAACACATTCTATACAGAACCCCAAACATCCATTAGATGCAAGATGCTTTTCATCCTGATGAGTTGGCTTCAGTTCAAACTAATGGCCAACCGATGAGAAAGTTCATTAACTCTGAAGCATTCAGTCCCTCAGGAGGTGTAAACTAAAAAGTGGGGTCCTACAGATATACACAGCAGAACAAAAATGATGTTAAAATATTGAAATTACAAAGCCAAACACTTTAATGGTAGGGAATGGGAGAATTAAATTTACTCCTCAAATTTTCATGTTGTCTCCTTTTGCACATGCACTATAATGCAGTCTTTAATTACAGTCTGTCGTTTCTATTTTTTCCCCGTGTGTATTGGAAGGCCGCAAATCCTCCGAAACAACCTCTTCCGTTGAATGTGATAAGCAAATGAAACATATCTCTGTCTTATTAAAGATCCGTGTTCTTCCATTGCTGGATATCTGGTTTATGATACCAGTGCAAGAGACACTGCATGAAAGCTGAAGAAATGTAGATGTATAGGCAGCCATGTGACTTCCATTAAAATGAAAGGCATTTACCGCAGACATGCACAAATAGAAAAAGGAAGCCCATGAATGTATGATAGTTTTTCTCTTTTCCTTCACATCTTCTAACTGTTTATTACCAGATGCTGAGGAACACTTGCTTAAATCCACTTCCTTTTCAGTTGTGCTACTCCAGTGCTGTGTGCCCATTTATTTTGGAGTGTAACTGTTAGGTGGGTCCAAGAGAATATAGAGAAACCAGAATCCTAAAAACAACTACTCGTTTTGGAAACCCTTTTCTTTATCCACTATCTGACTTAAGGCATTCAAGAGTCTAAAAGTCAGGTATGTCACAACATCTTGCACACGGAGTCTAGTGGTCACGGAAAGATCTCTGAAATTCCCTCCATAGCCATCAGAGTTAAAGGAGTAAGATTTGGACTTTGTGGGTTTCAAATCCTTGGGAGGCTCAGAGGTACAGAAATCTACATTTGGTGAATCTAGGACAGAGATTGGGATGTGCAGAAAAATTTTTCATTGTTATTTAAGTCTTTTCTTCACCCTACAAGTGTATTTGTGTAAGCAAAAGTGTATGCATATAGATGTGCAGGAGTATAACGTAGCGCAAAACAGCACTACGTAAAAGTAACACAACTCTTGGTAATTCATGGCAGCTGCAAGCGCAATGTGCTGTTCCTTCTTAAACTGTCAGAAGTAACATGGCATACATGGAATTATCCATCCATAGGTGCTCTATGTGTAATGTAGCAACAAGAAAAGGTTGTAAATAAAACTAGCTTTGCAGACAACAGATTGCAATTCTGTGCCTAGTCTCTGCTATGCCTCTGCTTTGCTTTATGAGGGTGTTCAAGGGCTTGAACAAAACATCACGGAGTTAGGGAATTCTCTTTGGTCCACAAATGCTCCCCAGCATTAATGAACTGGTCCTTTAGTGCTAGGTTCGAGACAAAATAAATCCTTTCTACTCAGATGCGGATGTAGGTGTCAAGTGCTACTTATCCATAATACAAAGAGGGTGTGCACACTTTAGGGGCACGGGCAGCACAGCAGACAGCATCCATGCATTCAAGCTACAGGAAAAGGCAGAGGAAAAGAAGAGTGGGATGAAAAAAGAAGAGGAGGTAATCAAGTTACTTAGCTACCCCAGGCCACCCCACGGCCTCCCTGAAGCTCAGGGGGCTGCCTCTCCCAGGTCCAGCTCAGCCCACTAAATCTCTCCTCTGTCCCTGGAGATGTGAACTCCACATGTACATTTCTAAACTCCTAAACTTAACCGAAACACAGATTTGACTGCTCACTTCATAGACCTTCTTAGCCAAACAAATGTGTCATTCCTTGACCTTTGGCTTGTTTTCATTTCTATTTTAATTTCTATACATTTTTTTGCCATATGAGTCAACCATTTTTTCATGTTTCTTGACTAAACATAAAAAAGTATAGTCCTGAAGGTCGCCACAAAGTCACTTTGTCTGTAACGTTTAAGGGGTGTTTGTAGAGTTTATCAAAGAAAGATGAATATTTTTGGAAATCAAAGACAGCTTCCCCTTTCTTTCATCAAGGTCTAACAAAAAATGATGTGAATTTCATGAAGTGTGAAATACCAGATGTTTTTAAATTCAGGCCTATTTATATTTGCCAGTTGTCTACCAGGAAGTTAGTATAATTCTGGGTTTGATTTCTCAGAAATTATTTTTATATTTAAAAAATATTTCTAAAGATTTTTTTATTAGGTTAAATAAATACTGGACAGATTAGTAAGGCAAGTATTCTCTGATTTATGTGGTTGTGGATGGGCACTTTTAGGCATAAGACGGTCCCGACCTGCAGAAAGTATGATGATGCCGTACCATTTTCTTTCCTTCCTGATTTGATTTGAGCCCGTGTGAGGCTGATTTTGTACAGCTCATCATTTTTTACATCTTCCTATCTTTTGCTTCCCTCTAGAACTCCACACAATGAATTTTTTTTCTTTTATCTTGCTCAGTGTAAGAGAAAAAACACCTGAAGTGTTGCCAGATTTGCATCAAGTTCACTATGTTAAATCTGTTTAGTACTGACCTAAGAAGCGGCACAGTGTGGGATGTACCCTCTTGTGGGCAAAGAGAATTTCACAGTCTTCCCTGGCATGTGCAGACTCCAGTTTGGCTTCATTTGGACTCTCTTTGTGGAAAAAGAAAATATCACATGAGTATTCAGGGCTTAGGACAGCATTTTTAAACTTTGGTGTCCAAAACTGTGCTTCCATTGAGCATAAGTGAAGGAACACATACAAGATCTTAAGAGCTGTGATGCTCCAACATATACTTACTGAAAGCTATATTGTATTAAAAAAAATATTATATTTTTTATATTGTTACAAAAAGAGGCAATTTAAAATGATACAAGGAAACACAGGGCATAGATAGTTAAGTATAATTATATTTTTCAGATTCTAATAATCTCCTCCCTAGATTAAATCATGCAATTAATACTATTTCCATAAATTTTCTTTAATTTGTACTGGAACTGCTTATCATTTTATTTTTAAGCTGCTAAATTCCATGATCTTAAACTAGTCATCTCTCCTTGATTGAAGGTGCCTTTTAACACATGAAAATATTTAGCTTCATTTCACAATCTTTGTACTAAACCTAAGAGAAATAGCTATGGAATATTAACGATGTTTGATTAAACACAGCTACATATTTTTTCATTAATTTGAATTTATACTGACATTATCTTGATTGAACTGAAGTATCAGTCTAAATAAAAACAACTCCAGTAAAGGATTTTTATTTGAACTAAGCACCAATAATAAGAGATCTGTACATTTCAGTTCTTTCTCTTTTTTAATTGCTTGCTGTTAACATAGCTAAAATCTCACAGAATCCCAGAATCACAGAGCAGATGAGGCTGGAATCACAGAGTGGATGAGGCTGGAAGGATGAGGCATGGAGATCGTCCAGTCCAAGCCCCTCCTTAGAGCAGGGTCAGCCAACTCAATTGGCAAGGAACATGCCCAGTTCGGTTTTGAATATCATATTTGAAGGATGGAGACCCCGCAGCCTCGCTGGGCAACCTATTCCAGTGTTCAATCACTCTCACGGTAAATTTTTTTTTTGTCTTGTGCTTAAATGTAATTCTAATTAGTTTTTCTTAGAAACGATGGAAATAGCCCACTAACATCAATTTTATAAAGTAATGGCGATACTCAAATATAAACATGTTAGGAAATACATGTACTTAAATAATGCAGACTTGTTCAGCATTATAAAATAAGAAACTGTGAAAAATCAGGCTGTAGGGATCTCAGTTTGGACACTTAAAATCAGAGACTTTATCCTACACAAATATCTCTCTAGTTTTATTCCTCTTTGGTAAAACAGAAAAAAAGTCAACTTGCCCCACAGGAACACTGTGAGATAAATTCATTGTCATTTGTGAAGCACTCAAATATCACAGTGAGGAGTATAATAAAAAAGAAAAACAGGAGAATATTAAAAATTCACAATTCAGAGCAAGGAGCACAATAAACATGTCATAAGGCCACATGCTGAATAGAGACCAAATACAATGTTGAATAGTGGCTTGTTAAGTGAGCATTGTCCAACCTGCGTCCTGAAAGAGGCAGAAGGACAGTGGCAAATGCAATGCGTGATCGTATCATCAGTGGTTGTGTTTTAGCATAGAAATTAAAGTGGCCCAAATAAGGACTAGACAGGAATCACCTAACTTCAAATGTTTAAGCTGGCAGCCTTGACATATAGAGTAATATTTACTCTGTGTACATTAGCACATATTAATATAACATGATTCTTTAAAAAACTGCCATTAATAAAAAAAAACCCAGGATCATGTTAATAAACTCTAATCTTTCTATGTGTCTGTGATTTTTTAGGAAATGTTAGGTTTAGAGGCGTTTTATTTTCTGCTCTGCATTGTGAATCTGATGTCATTTAAATACATAAGAGCCCTATTGTTCTGTCATTTATGCCCCGTGCACTTCTGCTTTTAGCATGATTAAACAAAAGAGACACACACCAAAGCTTTCTCGTTTGAATAATGCAACATCAATATTTTACATCTTGGGCTGCATTTCAATTTTTTCCTCAGCAAGGTGAACGCTTGAAAAGGAAGCAACCATTGCTTGCAAAAGTGTCAATTAAGTTACATTCTCCTCTTTTCCAAAAGAGTTATGTCTCAAAAAATACACGTTATTGAGTAGTTGTCATTCTGTTGTAAACCGCTCTCCAACTGATGTTCTTATTCTCCAGTAGTATAAGGCAAGCAATAATGTATCTACATAGCAATTCTATTCTTAACACTTTCAGTATGTTTTTTCAATGGATGGATTGTGCTTTTACCTTCAGTAAGGAGAGGCAGCACTTTGGATGGACGTACCTGAGAGGACCAGAAGCATGGCACGCCATAGGGAGTGGAGGGGTTCAGCAGCATCTTACGCAAAGCACAGATGCTCATGTTAAGGTTGGATTCAGCTGTGGAGCTGATAGCTTTTGGTTCTTCAGTTTCCAGGAGTTAATACACTTTGGATCTTCAATAGGAGCAGCATTTAGGTCCCTCTGTATTCCTTAATTGAGATTGGCTTCCCTGTATGTAGAAGTGTTGCTATCCTAATGATATTTCTGACATCCATTTCACTAAGTGACCCAAGCCCTTCCCTTTAACAAGAGCTTCTTCCGAGCAGCACACACCTCCCTTGTGCCCTGTTACTTACCTTTGGAGGAGCTGCTTCCATGAATCCATCCAGCTCCCCAAAGTCAGCATCTGCAGCTGGGTCTGCATCTGTACAATTTCCACCAGATGCACCCTCCTGTGATGTCTCCTGTGCTCCTAGACATAAAATGCTGAGAGCTGCACGCTTGCCTTGCAGTTGATGCATCCTTATATCAAACTCATGGGCTGGTAGATAATTACCAGTAAGTCAAAAGAGAGTCTCAGGGAAATCAAGCGTTCTGAGATTAAAAAAAATAAATAATATAATCTTCTCAAATACTGGGCCAATCTCAAACATACAATCAGAGCCAGTCTGGTTTCCGTTTGAGAAATTCCATTAATTCCCGTCAGATGAATACCTTTATGTACGCACAACAGTACCTGACAGGACGTGCCCTATAATATAACAATATTTTGCCATTGTTTTGCCTCAAAAGCCTGCAATGCTCCAACCTGCAGTCAGCAGATTAGGTGCTTAGTGCCGTGGCATTAGGTGACACTTCTCACATCTTTGCAACCTGACTTGAAAACAAGCAATCTTCTTGTTAAGTATCCCCTCACACAGCATTAAATTTTTACACCTCTATTCTATAGTTCTTTTCTAGGATAATGGAATAATGTTGTTTCTGTATGTTGGATCATTTCTTCAATCTACTCCAGTACTCTGTGTAGAAGTTGATTGTGATTTCCAATACTCTCTTGAAAGCAAAGACTATGACATCTAAGTGATAAGCTGGTGCTTGTTTGTCAAAGCTTAAAAATAAGAAAACAAAACTCACAAAATGCCAATATAGTTAATAGGGACAAAACCTGGATAGGCTCTAACTTTGTGATAAGCAATCAAGTCCATTTTTCTACTAACACAGTATTTGCAACAATTCATTCTTACCTCTATCATAAAGCACCTAAAGTTTTGCAACTGAAGAGGCTTGTTATTAGTATTTATTGTTTAGTATTTAATATTTAGTATTTAGGTTTTGTTATTCAGACACATTTATTCTTTATGCCAGAGAGGATAAGTCTGATTTCTGGCATGTATATAAACCAGCTCCCATTTACTTCAGCCAGAATCACTTTTGCAAGAATCCGTGGGCATAATTTAGTGCAAGTATGAAGCTTCTGAAAGCAAAATAAATTAAAGTACAGACTTTCAAAGTTAGCATCTCAGTTTAACTAAGGACCAGCCAGTGCTGTAGGATTATAGGACACATATAATGACTTTTTAGAAAGGTTCACAGAATACCATAAGGACCCATGAAATTCCCTTTCGCTGTCCAGCATAAGCAGCCTTTTTCCCCTCCCTGTTTTTTTCCCCCCTTTCTTATTCTGTGCAGTTAACAGTAAAATAGAGACAAACACACAAATATAAAATATACATAACTATGTCAAATATGTCTGTCTCTTACTGCCTACCTGTCAACTAGCATTATCTTGATAAATATGTATATATACCAGAGACTGTATTTTATTACAGTTGGTTCCATTGTCAAAGTCTTTTGCATTACACAGTCAGAAATCCTTGAAGTTAAATGTCCAGTCTTTTGAAACTTAGAATAAAAGATGTTTAAATACTTTTCCATTTATTGAAATGTTTTAACACCTCTCATATTACTCAGAGAAATGAATTGCTTGAGAATGAGGTTAATGCTCTACAAAAAACCTGCTTTTTAAAACCCTATAAGAGGGGTCAAAGACCAGGAAATGCTCTCACTATAATTCTCATTTTCAGCTGAATTGGCCATGGCAACTGCACTAAGAATGCAAGTTTGAATTTCATTATGTTCCAGAAACCTGTAACTTTGCATTATAATGACTCACGCAATAACAGAAGGAAATTGCAAGCATTTTTGCTGTAGCATACTTTAATTTATAATTTAATAAAGTAGTATTTTAAGTTAAGTAGTTACTTTCAAATACAACAAAAAATGTTCATTTGATAGCTACTAAATGCATCCCTTTACATTTTACCTGTAAAATGCTCTGTGTTTGGTGACAGGTTAAATGTATACTATACACAGGGAGCCAACATTTGTCTTTGTAATACCACAGCAGCCATAGCAATTTTAGCAGCATTCTTATTATTTTAAGCCGTCTCCATTGTCTTCTAAAGACCATAATTAGAAGCTGAAAACTTAAGGCAACCAAACTCAATAAGCTCTCATTATGAACAAAATATTCTACTGTTGCTCAACAAGTGACCGTATGTAGCCCAACACGATCGTGCATTTTTCCTCAATTATGTCTCTATAGATCCAATATTAAGTCATTTCTCAAACAAAACTTTCATTAATTGCAGTGGAAGTTTTGCCTGAGTGATGCTGCAGTACTGGCCTTTTAGGTAATTCCTTTTGTTTATCCACAACTATTCTTTAAATGAGCAAGTTTTTTATTATGATGGCTTTCAAGAATACACTTCATTTCCTGAGGAGATGACAAGGGAGCACATCTTTAGTTAAGACTGTTGCCTTACAAGCAGCTTAAGCAACTCACTGAAAAGCACTAGGTTAATGTTCAGGAGTGGGAGGATGAGAGCGAGATGATACCTTGCAATTGTGTGGAGCAAAATTAAGTAGTTCCGACATGCTTGGAGATGCTGAGACTTCCCAAGTACTTATGTAGTATTTGTGTGCCATGGGCAGATGCCTTTGCACAACTACTTTTAGCAGAATCATGGTTTAACATACCTGTTAAATTTCAAAGTGCACGGCAGGGAAGTTTCAAAGGCTGAGCTTTCCCCCCGAGAAATGCAACCATCGCTACGCAGCTGCTCCTCTAACCACAAGCTTGGAATAGCCTTCTGCTATTTCCAGCTCAGTGTGACGTTCAGAAGTCTTCCTCCGGCTGGAACACTCCCAGGTTCTTGCAGCTGGTCTGCAACAACCTATTATCTCAGCCAGACAAATGACAGTGAGAGAAACAGAACTTAATTTCACCTGGAAACACTGCAAACAAGTTATATGTTCACTGAGTTTAGCTGGGGTTTGTAGCAGGTGTGTTGTGCAAGCAACAGAAAGTGGATTGGGTTGGATCTGCAGAGGTCTGATGGGATGAAGTGCCATGTCAAACTATGTCCTCCGTCCCACGCACCCAGGAGCAAATCTAGTTTCCAGTCACATCACCACCAGTGACAAGTTTTCCAGAGATCCAGTATCCTGTCAACATGTATCCTTCCCCAGTATTCAGTTCCCAGACTAATGGTTGTACCAACTGTTTGCATGCCCAGGACCTGAAAGAGGCAAATGTGATTGACTTTTCTGTCAAATGTGGCCTCCATCAGGGACACACCAGGTAAAAGTGGCAAATATGGCTGGGTCTAACACACCCAACCAGGCAGTCCCTCTTGGGGACCTGCTATTCCCTCTCGGAGATACGGAGTCAGAGAACTTCCTGATGCTAAGAAGCAAAAAGGGCACATCTCAACCTGACGTGCAGCCTGTTCTCCTGGCGAGATCCAGTGAGATTTATAGGCAAAAGGCAGAGCAGACAGTACCCTTAAACTCCCCGGTACAAATTACATACACTATCTGAAAATAATGAAGGGCCAGTCCTCCCGCTCTTATTTGAAGGTGTTAAAATAGCCTGGACTATGAGATTATAGCCACTGAACCTCCTCCAAAAAGCAGCTACAGGTGAAGAGAAGTATGTGTTGTGTAGGATTTTTTTTTTTTTCCAGGAAGTCTGAAGTTTATACAATTTATAGCTGCTTAGCAAATCTATATCTAAGGAATCAAGTGGTCTGAAACCAGCCCTCTCTCTCTCCAAGGGGCATTTATGCAGTCCAAGAGATGTTTCCTTCTTGGGGAGAGATGATTTCTGGCAAGATGCTCTTCAGAAGAGCCTCATATCCCTGAAATAGGCTCCTGCTGTGGCACAGAGCTTCCTCTCTTGTGTTCAGGGTACGCTGGCAACAGCAGTGATTTGTTAACCTTTGAGGAGATTAGTCTAATGGCCAACGCAGGGCAAAATGTATTTGTATACAAGATAGTGTCTGGTACAGAGAATTAGCTGAAATTTGTATGTGGTCTGGTAATGTCGAAAATGAGTTAGAGCTTCAGAGCTTCTGAGTGGTATTTTTATTAGGATAAATTAAAATTATAAATATCAATATTACTTAAAGTTATATTAACACAGTTTACCAAGTCTTGGAAATTTGCAGGGGCGGGGGGGGGAAGCAAATTTCAGCAAATCTAGGACAATGTGGTTCTCATTTATGAAAGCTCATTCAACACCCATGCTTTCAATTCTCATTGTGACAATTTTGCACAAGATCAAACAATATCTTCCCTTCCATTTTTCTTTCAAAATACCTTTATCCCTTGGAAACAGAACAGAAAGAGAAGTAGTAAAGCTGATGTTAGTGCTTTTCTCTCTTTGACTTGATCTCTGAGAATGGCAGTGAGAACGATAAAGAATTGTGAATGCACGTGAAACTGTAAAAGAGGCACCAAACATGGTGCCTTGGCATTTTCCATGGGAAACTCAAAGCAGATGTATCTACTGGGTTTTTGATTTGCAGCCATCCTCTGGCCTCGTGTGTTTGTTAAGTGCTGGAAAGAAAAAAAAAACCTAGCCGGAGAATCAAAGGCAGAAAGATATTCTGTAAAGTGGCAATATCTAAAAGCCTGATGTTGTAAATGTTCAGAGTTTGGAGCTCCCTTTGAAGTGACATGGAATGCGTATGATACCTGCCTATTCATTTAGCCACTGATAAGGTCCTAATTAGCACAGCACTCCGAGCACGTCCCATTTAGTGAAGTATAGAAATAACCACATCATTTACTTCCTTCCTTCACAGCTGTAAGAGAAGCAGCTTTTGGCGTTTTTATTTTTTGTCAATATATGCATTTCATGTACTTGTAAATACCTTGCTAAGCAAAAAAAAAAAAAAAGGTCACAGAAAGAAAATATGCTCTTATTCCTGGGAAGTGGTGTATTCAGCAGTCATTTGGGTCACGGGAGGGAATGAGTTCTGTGGTTTTAGGTCAAGCTCCACTTACAAAGTCTGGCCTGCAGGCTAAGACTCTCCTCAGTTCAGCACAACACAGCTGTCACAGTGAGTCATGATTGCTTCTCCTTCTAGGATCTGCCGATCAGACCCTTAACATCCTAAAAATTACTTCAATGGAAATGTTCCAGCGCACAGGAGAAGTGCCTCCTGAAAGCAAAACTGCAGGATCAGGCCCTTCAATTTTGAAAAATGACATTTAATATGGACAGACAAAGGCACCGGAGAAGAACACACTGACTCTCTGTACACCTGGAGGAGGGATAGTAGTACAAAACAAGCTTTTCTTTAACCACAACGGCAATCTTCTAACAGCAGCACCCACTCAAAAGCATAGAACTCAGAGGTTGATAATCATCTTTCAGTTCAGGTTATTGCATGCAATTTTTCACATTCATTCAGTTTTCTTCATACAGCTCTTAGTAAAGTAACTCCCTTAACAATAAAAGCTTTTATGGCAGCCCATTACACAGGAGAACTAACCACTCCTAGTTTTTTTATTGGCTTCTTGGAATATTTATAGCAGTCTTTGTTCTCTTTGCAAGCTTATGCATCTGGGTGTGTATGGAGATTTTTCTTCTTTTTTTTTTGGCAATTGGGTACAACAGCGAAGTACATATATTTTTACATTTGTAAGGTTTTCAAGTTTTATATTTGTTTTCCTCTAAGGCAACATTCAGCCTGCTCCTCATTGTTTCACACTTGAATATTCACTGCTGGACAATTTTCATTCCAAGTTGCCTGATATAAAACTTTATTTGCCTCCATGCTACTTTTTCCCAATAAACTGGTTACACTGTGCACACAGAGATGTCTTGATATTTGGCTCCATGGTAATGAAGCAAAGAATTTTCTTGGTGTCTAAAGGAACAGATTAAATTTCCACTTCAATAATTTGATAGAAAAATCTCACGTTAACACAATAGATTGACATTCTTGTAGGAATCACCTCAGCAGTGACTGAAACTATCACAATGACTTATTTTGGCATAGCATTTTGGACCCATAATGATCCTAAACTTTTGATACAGCTTACATAGAAGAAAAAAATGCCCCCCAAAAGGAATGTCTTTGAATATCTCTATTATGTTTTCAAAATTTTTCATTTAGTTTTGTATTCTGTCTTTCATAAGCAACAACCTTCCGTTGTTTACACCATCTTCACAAAACTCACATTGAATATTAGAATAGATGGAGGAATTCAAGATATAGGTATGGCTTTTCTTTATCTTCTAGTATAATGAAAGAAGAAATTGTACAAATTGGAGTGATGGAACTGTTAAAATTAAAAGGAGAAATCGCTTCTTGCTTCTCATTTACAGTTCAGAAAATAATCTTTGTACTAAGAGTTAAAGCAATGCAAATAATAAATAATAGTAATCATCTAGTAAATACCTTATTGAATTTATTATACACTTACTGAATAAATAATAAATAATTGAAATGATCCCTTTCTTTTTGATCATAAAGATTAGAAAGCTATGCATTATTAAAGGAAAATAAAGGCACAAATTGCTGATATGAAGTTAGGTTTTTGTAGTGTTCTTAATAAACACAAGAGTGTAGTAATGAATGTATTTTCCACAGTATCTTTCACAGAGATGTATTTCTCTGGAGCTTTGATGCCATTGGAATGCCACTAGGTAGGTGGAATCTTAATTTTCACTAATAACATCAAGCAAGGTATTTGGGCCTTGATAACATATAAGCTACATTTTACTGTGTCGACCTGGGGTAACTTCTTTCAATGGCTTTATTAAGTGGGTATATCCTCCCAACCTGGGGCTACAAACCTGCCTCATTCCATTGTAGAAACTGGTGGGTTTTTACATGGGAATAGTGATTGTGTTATCACTAAATTCAGATTCAGGAAGGCCCCACTGGCGCAGTCAGGGCAGTCCTTGTCCCTCCTATGGATGAAGGTTACAGGCACTCCTCCTCTCCCTCACATGTGGTATTTCCTGGGAAGGGACACCAGACTTTTCAGTGACACTCTTCATCTCTTACAAGCCATGGGAGATCCCCACTCTGCCCGTGGGGGGCTGACTTGTGGGTCAAGTCCAGTGGCTACTTCCTGGCATGGAGCTGACCTTGGGGAAAGATCTCCTGTGTCACCCTGAGCCAGTCCCAGCAAGTGCAAAGAGATGGAATCCAAAGGAAATGGAGTCGGCAAGGACCAAGCACCTTCACTGGCCTACTCCACTCTCCAGAAGTTCACATCTCCTGTGGAAAGCTTCTTGTCCGTGTTTTGAGACACAAATCACTTATGCAGGATTCAACCAAACCTCATCATCGCAAGACAGTAGCTGCCACTCAGCTGCCAGAAAGGGCACAGAGTGGAACAAGCTTTGGTGATGTAAGTCACCTCTTTGCGGTGACTTATCTCCTCACCTCAGATTGTGCTTGCAAACTACTCGTGGCTTCTGTCTTCAAAACCATAGGAGTAGCTGACACACCATATCTGTTTCACCACATCTAACTGGAGAGAAAAGGTGTGGTGTGTGAAAAAAGCCCGGAAAAACCCACAGGGATCTCTCCCATAGGGGTGAATCCTGTCCCTGCTCTGCTCCAGTAAACAGAGGAGACCTCACACCATTGTACGGACAGATGACAGACCTTGCTGAAAGCAATCTGCCAATTAGGTCTTACAGGAGCCTGGTAATGTGACACATTCCGTACGAGGAGTCAGCACCCATGTGAAGAAGTTGGAAAGATGTCAGCAAGATCTGGCTGATTCTGGGGAAAATAGAATGTAGAGAGTATGGCAGCTGTTTCTTCTCTGGACAAAATACCACGTCAGGTCCTCGGTCCTATTGTTTAAGACCTTTACCAGGTAAGTCTCCAGCTGTGCTTATCCAGGACAACGCAGCTCAGAGCAGAACAGACGAAGCACTTCTGTGAGAGTACAAGACAAAATGTTGACAAGTTACAGTGTGGCTTTTGGGGAAGATGAGACTGTGGAGACAACCACCAGCATCGAAATGGAGAGCGATGGGGAAATGAAAACCAAAAAACCAAATTGTCTTATTCAGGCTTTCCCATTAGTAGGACTGGTGGATAATGACCTTTGGGAAGGACACACAGGGACGCCATGAAGTCCCTCAGTGTCACTCATTTGATGTTGAAGTTTATGCAGAAAGTGCCTGGATGGTATGGTGATGGCGGTTGTAAAGAAAAGCTGTGAAACCCAAACCAGACAGCAGATCAAATTGGCTTGGCTTTGGGAGAAACAACCAGCCCCCTGAACCCAACTTACCTTTTCAGCAGTCTGAAAGAACCCTATAAAAAACCGCTTACTTTGGATATCAGTATACAGATTAACTACAAGCATTTGCATGCTGCCATTGCACAACTCTTTATGTATCCAGCCAAACATTTCTAAAAGGGTTGTAACTCCTCCTTGTTTGAATTAAAAATTCTAGAAATTCAGAATGGTAATACAGAGTAAAATTCAACAAGCTTTTCAAACTGCATAAAATTATACTATAAATATTATTTAGACATATTTGTAGGCTTATGCATAATAAGTCTATGAAAACAATAGCAAAATACTATTTTGTTCCTTCAAACATTTTTAATTTTCATCATGCATTGCATTTTTTGGATTGAAGTGAAACACAGAGACATGTTTAAAGGAATCGTAATTGGGCTTGTTTGAAATTATTTCTTTGAGAGTTGAAAGAATGAAAAGTCAAAGAATGCATTAGAAGTCAGAGTCAGAAGGAAGTCAGGGAACACATAACCTTTCAAGATTTTAAAACGCGAGGTATAAATATTGTTTGTTTCCTGGTAAATAGCAATCATATGTATAAAACAGGAACAAGCTGTAGAAATAAATAAATAAAGAGAAAGTCTATTCAAGTGAAATCCTAGGAACTTTAATGTTGTGGAACACTGTTGGACTGCTTCAGTTTTGCAAGCGCTTTATCTCGGCTGAAAGGTGAAATTAGCAGCTTTCTCAAAACCCTGGGAAGCTATTGTGTCAATGCTACACGCTGGAGACCACTGTTTGATGCCAGTGCCACTGGTTTAGATGAGCACTGCAATCAGGAGTATTAAAAGTGAGTTGGTGAATTGTGTTGCATGAGGCAATGGAGCTGCTCACAGACAAAAGAGCTGAATGGGGTTTTATAGACGTCTATAGGAATATAATAATGTCAAATATGCCAAACGATGCAGCTGAATTCAGCAAAATTAAAGCAACCAGGCTGGGAAAGAAGCTGGGGAGAGAAGGGAGATGAGGGGAGGACATCTAAATAAAAGAATTAATTAATAAAATTAATTGTAAAATTCAGACACAGCTGACAACTCCCTGAAATATTAATACTCCGAGGAATAGCATATTAAACGTGTCTCTCAGAAGCTGCTGCTCATAGTTTTCTCCACTTTAACAGGACACTGTTTGGTTTTTAATCTGTCAAGGTATTGCTTTAATTTGGGGAGGAGATTACCTCACCTCTCATTTTACCAGCAAGAAGACAGGCAGCAATTTACCCAGTCCGGTCACTTTGCTTTCTTTCTTTGGTTTTGGGCTTTTTGTTTTGTTTTTGTTATTGTTGTTGGTTTTTAAATGTCAGCAAAGTATCTTCAGAAAATGTATAATCTAGGACCAGACTGTGCCTTTGTTGCATTCATGTCAGTCTAAAATAACCTTGCTTACAGGTAGTTATTCTGTTTTTCAGGTCATTTATAACTTTTATGCTTTTTTTTTTTTTTTTTTTTGATACGGAACAGCTGAAAGCATTCTGTGTAAAAGAGTTGAAAAGCCTGTGCTGGAATAATTATATTTTTGCTACTGTGTGAAGGCATAGAGGTATCATACTCTAAAGATCATTATCAGACATGATGAGAAATAAAATAATCTCTCTGCGATGTGATGAGGTTTATGAGAATATCCCTAGACAATTCATTAGTTTTAAACTGACATGAAAATCAATTAATTTTAATAGGGAATAACAGATTATGTGTTTAATAATTCATCTAATTTCATGAGGCAAAGTGAATTAGACAATGCAATGTAAATCTAATAGCAGTTGTAACCACATAATTTGACTGTTTGTCAAGAGCAAAGCATAGTGAAATGATCAAGAATTACAGAGAGAGAAAAACATTAATTGTGTGTAAACTGAGTGACAGTTTCTTGTAACCCTAAAAGCCTCTGAGTTCAGTGTAATTATTTCTATTAGATCTTTCCCTAAAATTGTCCTGTAGCATTAATTATGTATTCATATTAAGAAGGCAAATTAATAAATAATATAAAATAACTTTTCCATGCTTGCAATTTAGAGATACTGTTCAATTGCCAGAGATTTTATAGAGTGAAACTATGTGAAAATTGTTTCATAGCCTGCATTAATTAAACAATAATGACCCTGAGAGCAGGCATTTCTGCCTGTTAATGACCAGCTGGAAGAGTTGAGGACCCGACGTCGAGCAGGGGGCCCTTAACCTGGGCGGTCATTAACGTTGGGGAAATGCCCGACCCCCGGGTCACTGTTGCTGTTAATCGAAGCCATGATAATTGTTATGGTTTGTGGGGTTTTTTTCCGTGCACAGAGAGTAGGCATGTGCTTTCCATCTGAGTGGCATTTATTTCAGATTAAGGAAAGCCACAAAACGGGCAAGGACCAAAGCGAAGTCTTCTGGCATATGCCAGAAACGCAGCAAAGTCGTGGCAGTCACAGCTCTTACATATCACACGCCACATGATCATGCTAAAGCACAAACATTAGATAAAGGGGTTGCCCTTGTGTATGTCTGAAAATATACATGTTGAAATACACGTTGCCATGGATACAGGTCTGTCTTTAGAGCAATGGTCTCTGCCTACTGGGTAATGACACTGGTAGCCTATAGAATCAAGGCGCATCACACTTCTGTGTGTTAATATATAAAAAAAAAAAAAACCCAAAACCAAAAAACCAAAAAAACCAAACCCAAAAACATCAGAAAGACTCAAAGTGCTTTGCTTTTTACAACAAAATAGAGAGGAATCATAACTTTGCAGGTGATTTTTCTTGTTTAAAATCTGAGGAAAGTCTTGTTAGTGTAATTACAGCCAGAAAATGTGGCCTGACCTACAGCATGTGTGCTCCCATCCCTATTAGCTTTAGCAGCAGTTGGGATTTGAGGCACACAGGCCAGCACAGGAGGTGAAGCAGCAGCCAGGGCAGGGTGTGAAAATCCAGCAGCCACCGATGCCAAAGGGTGGCAATGGAAGATGTCAATTCTCCACATGCTTTATCAAGAACACCAAAAAACCTCACCTCACCTTTGAGGAAAGGCTCAGGTGTTAGCTTTGGTACACTGAACAGAAAAATGGAAGAAGCAGGACTCGGATATCATCCTGGAACAGCAGATCCAGACAGGAGAGAACAACATCCGTATCCAGGGCTGAAAGGGCTTCCTTGCAGTTCCCTAGCAAGGCAAGATACCATCTCTTGTGAGTCCTCTCCTCTATACCCACTCCTCTTGTCCCAGCAGCACTGCCTACTGCCTGTGTAGGAAACAGAGAGACGTTTACACTATAGTTGCCTCTTGGGAGACATGCACTGCCACAAAACCTTACTCTTGTACCTTGAATTAAGGGAAGAAAGCAAGCCTTAAGTTCTCAGTCTTCTGCTGGTTCCCTCAGATCTGGAAAAACAAGAAGAGAAGAAACAAAACAGGAGCCTCTTTACCTGCGTGTGCTCCATGTTATGGTTTTTTTGGGTCTAGAGCCTATTATTTGTACAGGAGAAAGCACAACAAATAGCTGGAAGAGGGAAGAGATGCACACGCACAGGCTGAACAAAGAAGAGGAGGTAAGTAGATCTCATGAAAGGAAAGCAGATCATCAGATTGAAAGATACATTGGTCTTCTCTAGCAGACCTGCCTGTTTCCCAGCCATCTGCTGAAGAGCATGGAACTGAGTGCTTCTGAGCTACAGCAAAGGCTCATCAACACGTGTGTACGGGTTTGGTGCAGTTTCTTGCATACAACTATTTGAAACAGTGCACTAGGTGCAGTAACTCTGGCCAGAGAATTTCCGTGGTAGTTGGTTGTGAAATATCAGTTTCACCAAAACTTTCATACCTGGCTCTTAAAAATTAGCTTGATGTTCCTGGCACACCCATTGCCCAAAATATGCTTATCATCCAACTGATGCTTTCGGTTCAGGAAAGCCCCTTCACTAACTGACCACAGCAGGGAAGACTTTCAGGTTATGTAGGACCGCTAGCACCAAGGTCCTGTTCTGGCTGACCACACATCAATCAGCTTCTAGCACTGGTCTGCTGCACGCCAAGGGCGTAGCATCCTGGTTGATACAAAGAATTAATTTTCTGTTTTGCTATGTAGGAATTCTGGGAGTCGTCAGTAAAAACGAGCATTAGCAAAAAATAAAGGCATATAAATGTGTTGCTAAAAATGTTTCTGTCTAATCATTTCTACCGGTTTTGAAACTAAACGCTATTTACTGCTCTGTCACATAATGTGGTGAGCTACCTAATAACACATATGTTCGAACCATGCCTGGCACTGGTTCAGAAACAATTTGTCTTAGCTAACTGAATGCGCCTAAGCAACTTTGTTATAAGTGCTCGGCATTTGCATGCTTCAGGTATTCTTTCCCAAGTCTGTTAGTAAAACAAAAATTTGCTAAAGAGAAAATTGTTAATATTAGGTTGACTGTGTCAAAAGCAGACATAGGAGATTTGGAAAATAGAAATACTTTACATTTCAAGAAGTCATAAATTCAAGCGCAAAGATTTTCATTAGAAAGGCAAAAAAAATTTGATAATTAGTATTTTGATTCAGTCCTTGCAGCCCTTATGCCTTTAATCATTCTAAAACCTAGCACTAGGGTACATACAGAAAATCTGAGTAAATTGTCTGAGAGTCCTTAAGGAATTTAAAATAAATGCTTAAATGAATCTCTCATTACTGGCATGCAACAAATGCCAAGATGTATTCATAGCGATGCGCCCAATTAGGTTTAGAAGAGTTGCATGAGGTCAGTTTCAGCAGATTCCTATTGATTCTCCTAGTTAATAAAGAGTTAAAGGATGAAGTGAGTTTTTAAAAAATATAAGTGCTTTAAAGGTGCTAGAAAGGAAAAGCATAGTACTAAGTGGTCATGTGGCTAGTGCCATTCATCTTGGTAGTGACTATCTGTCAAAAGTGGCAAGAGCCCCTGTTAACAGCCCTGACCTGTGCTGTAATGAAGGGAGAGTGCACAGCAAAGTGTCCATTATCAGGCAGTTGGGAGCAGTAAATTGGTGCAGTTTGCCTCAATCTTGCAGCAAGTTGAGATGTAAGATAGGTGGGGATCAGCAAGCAGCAATTTTATCCTATGATCATTTTTGTCAGATCACATCAGAGAAGGAACTTAGTCAGAGTCACGATTTCAATTAAATAAGTCCCCTCATTAAGTGACCGCTGCCGTGAATGTTTTCTCGGGTCCTTTATTTATAATCGCGTGAACACACCCGCTAATATTTGGACAGGGAGCAGTGATGGAGAAGCAGCCAGGTAAATGACACATTAAGATGATAGTCAGGTACAATCAAACGAATCTTGCACCCTCTCAACAGGGCTAACAGCTTGCAATAAAATAGGCCACCTATGTTACCTATACACTAACCTACAGTGCTTACATACAGGTCTAACTAGGAAAATCCATTTCAGACTCTTTACTTAAAAAAAAACTGCCAAAACGCACAAGTAAAATTCCACCTGTGTTCAATCCCATGCAAATGAATTGATGCTAGTGCCATTTTCTGGGGAATAGACCCAAAAATCCGGGTAATGCCCAATGTCTGCTCTCAGGTGCACTGAGATGAAACTGCATGAACTCTGAAATTATGAGGCAGACTTAACCCTTAGGCACCCTCTAGTAAATTAGACAGGCAAACTGAAGACAAATGTACTTGTCACCGCCACTCATTCCCCTCTTCCCAGCAGCAAAAGCCTTTCAGATCAGCCCATCTCCTTTCCAGACCCTGGATATATTTCCCGAATCACGTCATCCCTATTCCTGCTCCATAACCTAAGGGAGGAATAATAAAACCTGTAATTCTGTAACTCATGTAATTCTGTACAACACCCCACCATACCCCTCTGCCAAATCCATCCCCTGTTGTGAAACATACTTGCCTTCTCTGCCAGCTCCCAGCCACCCAGGGAGGTTGGATGATGGGCAGAGAGGTAAAGCTCAGGTCTGAATAGCATCACATTGCAAATGGCCACAGCTCTGTCCTGAGTAGTGACATTCCCCAAAGACCCACCCTGTCACCTCCCATACGTGGGAGAGTCCTACAGAACTGAATAGAAAATACTTTCTTTTTATTTTTTTTTTCATAGGTGAGTTAAATCCACCATTGGCTGCCTTTTTCCCTCTCTTAGAATACATCAGCAGCGCAACACCCAGCTCTAAAGGAAGGACACAGCTTCTGTTGTGAGTTAATAGAAACCAACAAGAAATACAACCTTCTATATTAGAAAAAGTTTTTGCAACCTTTAAGATGTTGCACTTGTACCTTACTTACCTCAGAAGAGTTTTGAAATTTGATAAGGGACCAGGGAAAATGTGCCTTGACTCTCCTTTTGTTGTTGCTTTTATGTTTTTCATTTCATGAAATTTAACTACGTTTGCTAAGAGGAAGTGCTGAGGATCACTGCTCCCCTCCTGGCATTTGCGTTCCTCAGAAAAGGAAAACAATATTTGACAAAAATATGACAAAAATATTTATATAAAAAAAAACAAACCCTGATCACATACTTCTGGATCTGATCACAAAGATTGAGTCTTTCAACTGACAAAGTCATTATTGCTACTACTACTTTAGCGGGAGCACATAGGACCCGAGAGTTATAAAGATAAGCAGTGTGGAGCATATCATCTTGGGATGCTGCACCCAGCAAACACTAGGGTTCTTGCCTGGGCTCAGGGACACACGTAGCTGAGCTTTTCCTTAGCACATACAGGCATTTCTGGCCTCCTCCTGTCTCCTGCCGATACAGTTACCTTCTTAACGGAGGTTAGCAGCAGCCTCCCGCAGTGCCGCAGGGTTTACAACCTGCTGAGGCCCTTGCTGCAGAATGTGCACATATTATTCTGCACACATATGCACATAGAAAGAAAAAAAAAAAACTCTTGAAAAATCAAATTTACACATAAACCTGAATGTGATCTTCTGTCTATACACTATGACACCCTCAATAATTAAATGGCTGGATAGAGAAATTTAGCTTTGGGGTGCCATTTTGGCACTGGATAGACACAGAAGGGCACAAGAATAGGCTATTTTGTAAAATCTTGGCATTTCCAGCTTGATCTCAGCAGCTGGAATAATGTTCCTCTAACACAATCTGCAGTGATGTGGGCAAAGGTATGTTGGATGTCTCTACTAGGATGTTACTTTAACTCCTACAAAATCATGGTTCCCACATAAGCAGAGACAAACCTGTCTCCTCTTCTGCTTGCAAGCAGACATAAAGCACAGAATGGCATGAGGGTAGTACCTAACTTGAGAACTTTGCATCGTCTTGGACGTATTTTGGAGAGGAAAACATGACAGGAAGATCTCGAAGCTGAAGGGAAAGGCAATGTTTTGGCCCTTTGGAGTCCTCACCAGCAAGTGAACTGTGAGGAGCAGCCACGAGGATCTGCAAGCTGGACCTGCCCTAAGCTGGGAAATACAGAGACAGGAGTTTGGGGGGTGGTAATAAATAGAGATGATGGAAGTAGGAAAAAGATGCATTGCTGAGATAAAGCAAAGGTTGGAGAATATTGTGAAATGTGGATCTCCCATAGCTCTGAAGGGTTCCTCCCAGACCAGTGCTCCCCTGTGCTCAGCAGAAGGCTGGTGCAAATCAGAACGACTGCTGATGTCCCTACAAGCAAGTAGAGGATATGTAGTAATGAAGTCAGAAGAGGCTTAATAATGCTAACAGTGTTCTGGATATTTTGATAGATTTTAGAATAGTTGATAGGAACAGGATCTGTTTATCAATGTTAAGTCTTTAACACAAGTTAAGGGAAGAGAATATAAAAAAAAAAGTGGCCAGCGTCAGCTGTAACCTAGCCCAGGGTCCAATACCAGGCTGAATCAGGTAACCACCGGATCAAATATTTAGTCTGAAATTCAGATCTAATCTGTCCAAAAGTAGGGTCAGATTTCCCTTGTTGTATTAGTGTAAAGGTAGCAATGTGCACTGAACTCATGGTGATGCTGGGATTCCCACCTGCAGGTGCAAGGAGATCCTGGCTTCATTTTTTACTTTACTGTAAAGCTGTTAGCATTTCTCAACATCTTACAACTTACATGTGCTAAGTATCAGGACTACCCAAGCGATAACTGGGATTTATGTGTCATAACTATTTGGGCTATATAACACCTGCGGGAGAGGAGTTTTAGCTTGTAAAAGGGGGCTGGTCTTTCGCACGGGCTGTAGCGTACAACCAGAAGCACAGAATTACGGACAGAATGGTGAAACACAAGTGATGAAATCGCCACCGTTCATACAGCAGGTAAAAATTTATTTTGGAGGGGCTGGCACCATCTGTTACTACCTGTAGAATGGCACTTCCTACAACTTAGCAGCTAAAACAAGGCTGTAAAGGGGGACAGAAGCTGCTACTTTCTCTGTGTATCGTTGCAAGGTGGTGGGAAATGAAGGGAAATAAAATTGTCCACATTAGTTGATACACAGGCAAAACTGTAATTTCAGGGGGGGAAGGGGATGTTGTTTGCCTTAAAAGCTGTGTAAATCAGCTTGAAACTGAATTAAACAGGTGGCAAACCACCTGTACACAATGATTAACTGTGCTTACACAATAATTTATGTGAAAATGCTGTCAAACCCTGATAACATCACATCTGCTACTACTGTAGTATTGAGCAGTATATCTGTGTGTATTATTTCTTTGAAAAAATAGTTAGGTATTATTGACCTCTCTTCCCTGAGGTAAAGTGTTTGCACTGGAAAGCTTAGTATTCAGCCTACTGGTGTGAGTTTTGAAGTCTCTTGTTTGTCGATATTTGGTCATTTGAGACGAAAATTCTGAAATTTTAAGTACTGCAAAGTTCCTTATTTAGTCTGATAAACAACTATATTTGTAGCATTGAAAATGGTATCGGAACACCATACTAATAGGTATTTAAATTTACTACTCTGCTTATGTTTAGAGTCACAGTGGAGTTTGCTTTACCTTTTAGAATATTACAAACAAAAAGTGTTGGGTTTTATTTAAATTCTATTTTGTGCATGTAGATTCAAAGGCAGATTCTTGCCAGACACATTTTTAAACAAGGTACCTCTGAGTCCGTGAATTTACATTATTATAAACAGAACCAAAGTCAGAACCAGACTCCGTGGCACGTGTTCCCATCCTGCGGAGGCAGTTAACTCTGCACATGAAAGTACAGTGTTAACACAACACTCAAGGAGTTTGGTTGATGTGACCACCACGGCCACTCATCCACCCAAGCACTCAAGTGAAAGGTGATGAAAGAGCTCCAAAGTTTACGCAGGTTTGCAATGGGGAAGCTGAAATTCGAGTCAGTTATGAAGATAGCAATGATTTAGGACCTGTTTAATGAGCATTTCAGCCAGAGCTCTTGTGAAGAGGCTCTATCTTCCCTCAGTTGGATGCGGCAGTCCCTAGCTCGTTGTCCATTCAGACAGTCACCGGCAGTGTCAAGTTGTATCCAACCTCCACCCCAGTAGGAGAATTCAAGTTGGGTGGCACTCCCACATAGCTTGCACGGTTGGGAGGTACTATAAGATGCTTAGAAATGGCATATTTCTAATCACTGGATTAGAAAAAATAATAACTGCACATTTTAATGAACTGCTACTAATGGCCAATATCATCCCATTTACATCCTAGCAGCATCTTCAATTCATTGTACATTTTCATAGATGTAAATGACCAGGCAAGGCGTGGAGAACAGTAAAATATTTTAATATTTGAAGTAAGTAACCCAGAGACTTTCAGGTGACTGCCTCTTTAATGAGTTTTTGTAAAGCCCCACATCTACGTTTTCTTATTAAATAAATTTTATTCACTGTAATGTTATTTAAAGGCCTAGCAGAAAAATGTATCTCCATTGTAAATTGGTGACTAAACATATTGGTATAGCTAACCAGGGAAATCAAAACAGAGAAATTTGTATAACAAGAAATCATATTATAAGCCAATGTGTTATTAGGCTTTTTTAATTATTTAACTATAAGCCTAAAATTACCTTTTTCATATATTTGCATATTCTCAGTCATCTTAACATGAAACTGTTGGAGAATGAAGGTCAAACTAAGAAATGCCATAGGAATCCCTTTTATACAACACAAAGAACTTTTTTTTGGTATTCAGATCTGCAGGGAAACTTGCTAGTGAACACTGGAACTAACTATGGACCATTTTTTAAATGTATGTATCATGCATTTGTGAATGCCTGGCTAATAGCATACCTTTATGTGTCTTTGGTTTAATTTGTGTAAATGGCATATCTACAGTAGGGAACAGTACAGTTGCACTACTCCCTATGTCAGTTTTGTGCTAATTACATTTTCCCATAGCTAGTCTCCATGGGCAACATAAATCTTCACCAGGATTCTCCTGGCTGTTTCAGCCTGTGGAATAGCTTTGACTGGATGCCATGACATTAGAGCTGGAACGATAGTGCTCGTTCCTGATGTCCATGTAGCCGCCTGCCCTGAGGGAGCTGGGCTCACTGGCTCATGGGGTTCCTCCCGAGTCCTTGCTCTTGGTTTTTCTTCAACAGTTCTTTAAAAGCAAGATTTGCCTATTCCCTTCCAGATCAAAACTACTTTGTTAGTTAAACTGTAACGCAAAGAATGGTTTTAAAAATCCTTACAATCAGCATCTTTTCAGTATTGCTACAGTTTTCACAATTACAACAGTACCAACGATTTGGGGAAGGCACAGGAGTAGAAGATGTCATAATTTATTCAAAGTTTTATTTAGGGGTTGATTTTTCAGTGCATAAAAGGAAAGGTTGGACAATGAGGGAGAATTAGGCACAAACTTCATGCCTTTAAGAACTGCCATCATAATTAAAATCATGCCTTGGGCAGGAGCAGCAGCATCTTTTGCAATTTTAGCAGCAGCAGCTCAGGTTTTTATCTATGTTGGCTCTCGTCTGCCCCACACTTCTGCCAGAGGTTACCCTCAAGCAGCAGGAACAGCATGGGTACTGTCTGCCTGACCCTCACCTTCTCAGTTTGCAGCCTCACAGGTTAACACAAACTCATTCGTATCGTGGGTTTAAGCCAAAACACCACACTGAACTGGGGTGGCTGTTTGCCTGCTAACATTCCTCTTGCAGGAGCATCAGCCCCTAGCTTGTAGTCTGGCCAGAGCGCTGACATCTAGAGTCAAAACATTTGCCAGCTTGTGTAACAGAGACATCACATGGAAGTAATTTCATGTATTTGGGGTATTTAGCCAGCCCAAAGTTAAGTGTCCAGTTTGCTAGTCTTCTTATGCTCTCTCTGAAGAGAAAGACAGGTGCTTAGAGAAAAGATTTTTCCTATGTTGTAACATGACATGGTGCTGGGGGACATGGTTTAGTGATGGTTTTTTTTGTTTGTTTGTTTGTTTGGGTTTTTTTGTCAGAGTTAGATTGATGGTTGGACTAGATGATCTTGAAGGTCCCTTCCAACCCAGAAGATTCTATGATTCTATGATTCTATATATCTAAGACTGTCTAAGATGAAGTGCCCTCTGGAGGTGCTTATCTCTCTCCGTTGCCGGTAGAAGGAGCCTTAATAAGAAGGTTAGAGTAGTAACACAATTTTTAGACAACCAGAGTTAGGTGAGATTAATCCCACTGCCAGTGGGTGAATATCCGTGGGATGAGAACCCCTCTAACAGTGTGCCCGCTTAAATCAGGACGAGCTCCACCAAAGAAATCAGTGCATGAAACCTTCTGAAAATTAAAATTCTAGTTGGAACGCCCACAAGATGTCACAGAAGCCCACAGAGGAGTTTTAATAGTTTCTCAGGAAGAAAAAACTTGCTTGAAATAAGAAATTCTGTTGCAAGGAGCTTTTGGATGGCTTGGAGAGGGTCTGAACAATATCCCAGTTTTACAGCTGACCCAGCCGAGGGCAGACAGCTGCTGGGATAGAAGCAGCTGGAATTAACATAATTCTTTTCATTTTGATTTTTCTTCCCTGCACATAAAATTCCAGTGTTTATTTTGGATATAAAATTAAGCTCAATTCACACTATTATTTTACTTTCCTCTCCTGAAAAAAAAAAAAAAAAGTTCCTCAAAGTATTGCAACAAGAAAATAATCCTGTATCAAAATGTACGCTTTATACTTTTTCTTGAAATTGTGTTTCATTGTAGAAGGCCCTAAGTCCTACCAAAGATTTATGTCAAGTGCTTACACCCAGGACCTAGTGCAAGCCTTTGCAGAAAGCTGAATTTCAGCCTTCATGAGCATGCAATTAATAGGTTCTCACTTTATTATTTATTTCTTTTAATCTTACAATGGCTATATGAAAAAATATTCCTGCGGAGTCAGAGCTGCTTTATTATAAAAATTAATTTTTCCCTATGGGACAGAACAGATACATGCACCCACTGAAACTTCCAGTACAGCATAGAGTAAAGTCTCCTGATATTCCACAAGCCTACAAATGGAGTTAAATGATAAGAGTATCAGTTCCTTTTTATGTGAAGTTCAACCTCAACCCATGAGTTTCCAAAGTCTTCATTAACTGCCTTAAATTCACACCCTAAAGGCGAGTATAAAACTACGCCATTTACCTATCTCATGTCTTCATTGTAAAAAAATGACAATCTCCAATAGCAGCCATGTTTCTTTTCCTCAAAAATGTGAAAAGAGTAATTAAAGCTCTTCTGCTATGCCATAAAAAGATTTTTATGTCATATTTCTAAATCAGTCCTGGTCATTAATATTAGAATGCCAACAGACAGATTCTTATCTGCATGTACCCCTGGAGGCACGTCTCAGAGCGCTCTTTGACCAATGATAATAATACAAAGGAGATTTTATGTTTACAAGAAGGTTGCTGCAAACTCTCTGTGTTATCAGAACAGGGCCAGGAGTCCCCTTGATACCCGCATCCATGAAGGAAGGATGAAAATGTGCCACTGCATCAGAAGCAATACGCTTTTCATGTAGTTGCATGGCTGTCGCTGTGCCTGTCCTGTTACCCACAGCTCCTGTTTCTGTGTTGCTGGTTCTCTGCATTCACAGTAGAACAAATAGCATAACAATCAGTTAGGAGAGCTTCAAATACCAATTGCAGTGGCAACGTTTCCAGTACGATTAAAATTCTAGCCTAACTCACATTTGATTTGGGGAGTCACTACTTCTTAACAGGATAAATGGAAGAATCCATTGAAAAATACATAACATGTATTTTCTGTCTCCAGCTGAGCCTATATAGTCAGTTGGCCTCTGGACCCTTGGATTTTATATCTATCCCATCACTTTCCAAGCTATAATTCACTCCTTGTCTTTCAGCACTATGCTAACATGAACAGGCTTTTTTTTACAATACAAAATCCTCTGACAAATACATTTGATGACTCATAATTGTTCTGCTTTGTTTCCTGCAGGGATGCCAAGAGCATTATGTCCGTTGTACAGGGGTTGACTGAATTTATTAACGCTTATCATTAATATTAAGCATGTCATTTCATATTTTTTTAAAAAATCACCTCTTCCATTGTGAAGTGGGCTATGGGGTTTTTTTTCGTAAAAATGTAGAACAGATGTAAATCTAAAATAAACCACTCAATCAAGCATTCAGAAAAAGACTAGAGGAAGAGACCTGCCATCCTCAATAAAACACTGCTTTGGAAGCTATGGCTGCCCCAAAATGATGACTCTGTTCCTTCTCCCTGTGGATGCTTCCACCTGTTCAGATTTTGGGGTGGAGGTTCCTTGAGAACATGGATTGCAGGTTGGGTCTCCTCTGACTTGATTTCATTCTGTTACACAAACAGCAGAAAAAGTCCTTCTACCTTGGCACTCCATGGCAGTCTCTAATTTATCCACATTGTGTGAACTTTGACCTTTTCTGAAAGTTAATGGAAGACATTAATGTCTTGATGAATGCTCCTAGCACCCAGCAACTGTGTCATATTCACGTCATGTTCTCCCATAAAGATCCCACTTTTCTCTTGAAACTGGCATGGCAAATCATTAATGGGCTGCATTGCAAAAGCACAGCAAAAGTGTATGCTGACAGTGAGGCAATTCTTCTTGGTTAGAAAATGTTTGCCTTCATTTAAATCTGCCCATCTCTAGTATGCTGTCCTTTCTTAAGAAAAAAATTATTTTTATTTCTTCTTATCTCTGTGTTATTATTGTCCCGTTGATGTCAGAAGTGGAATGATGAGTATTGGTCATTCTGCTTTTTGGTAGTGTGGATGTGTCTATTCTTTTAACAAAGATATAACTAGAGCACTTGTTTCAATAATGTCACAGATAAACAGTTTTAGGCTGCAGGATTTTGAAGTGGGAGAGGGCCCAGGACAGAGATGTAGGCATTAGGTTACTGAAGTCCTTTCTCCTAGTTTGAAAAGCTGTCTGTATGTACAACTGTGTGTGCTTTGGTGGGGCATTCATCCCACTGTCTTTGTCCTGGCCGTGAGTGGGTTTCCTAAATCTGGAGCACTATAAATTAGAGTTCAGTGCAGACATTGGCCAGGCTTCCTTTTCTTAACAGTTTTGTTGCTCCTGTTTGAGTTTTGATTTTTTTAAACGGTATCTGGGCTCGTCCCCTACCTCCTCTTCTGGTGGCTGTAAGAGTTGACACAGAGAAAACACACACAGCCTGGTGTGGCTGCTCTCTGCATGACCCCTTTCCTGATCACCTCTGGTGGGCAGGTAGTCTGCATGGAAGGACCCAATTCATCCTGACAATTTAGTGTTAGAACAAAAATACTACAAATGCTTAAAATGCCTTTTGTGCATAGATGTGCTTCTTGGGTTTTATTACTATGTAATGCAATAAATTATTTCAGCAAGGTATTACATTACAGATTATATTAACTTCTTGGTGCTTGTGATATCAAGGTTAAAAAAATGAGTGGCTACTAATTTCACTGAACCTCTTAAAATAGACATCAAAATACAGATATTGGTCAAAATTAAAAACCGGAGAATGATGGAGTTAGCGACGTGAATAGCAGTAGCCAGATTTTGTGATCTGGTTCCTAATTATTTTTTCCAGACACCTCCGGCTCCTCAAAGCAGGATATTGTGTAATAATCTCAGCTGGCGCTGAGACAAGTATTTCTTTTATGAGCTGAGATTCATCTCATCTGACTGTAGATGACGCAGAGGTAGATGCTGAAGTCTAAACTAGTTGTTCCTGGTTTCATCTAAAGATAGAGAAGGTCAAGAGAAGCAGTGGCCACAGAAAGAATTTATTTCACACAATTTAGACATTTTTCTTGGGTTGGAGTAAATCCCCATTGGAAGTGCCTTTTACTCCTCCTTGGCAATAAAGAGACCTAAGGATGCAGGGGCAGACCTAGACACCCAGCTTTAGAGACACCAGAGAGGAAAATAAATGCCCAAACTAAACTCCTAAAGATTACAGAGGAATTCTGAGGAATGTGAACCAACTATCCCCTGAAGGATGGAAAGCTGGAGGCAAACTGCAAATCAGCCTGTTACACTTTCAGCCATCTTCATGATTCTTGGAGGTCTTATGAAGAACTTCTTTGGAAATCTATTAAAACAGAGGTCTAGACTGAAGGCTTGTGTGAACAGCCAGAAGTCCCTGACAACTAGGAGAATTACTCTGCCTTTCACTGGATGTTTACTAGTAATTGCTTATTTTAAATTCGAGTGATTTCTTGATAACACATTTTCACGTTTTTTTCTACAATGACCTCTTTAGCTAATGACTTAGATCAGACATTTGTTTGCATTTTCTGCACTCATGGTTTTTCATAGTCGGTGACTAAGTTCCTGCTGTCAGCAGATGAGTCCCCTATCTGCATGTCCTTAATAAAGAGAGATCTAACAACAGATGTAGCTTTGTTCAGATATTTCCAATTCTGCCCTTACAGTGCAGCCACTCAATATTTAAAAGCAGACAATGAATGAGGCTAAGATATAGCAGCGCCTGTTTTTGGGTTCTTATATAAAAATTTCAGGACCAGCTGTCTCTTTGAACCAAAGACATTAGTCCTGTTATTGAGTCTGCATGTGAGCACTGGATTTATGAAATCAGCAAGGAACTGTGAAAACTGTTGCAATACACTGATTAGGACAAACATGGTGTCCTTGAATCTCAGGGTGGTTTATATTTTGATCAAGTTCTGCACTTTTTAAAAAAATATCTTTTAATTTAGTTTTTCTGTATGGAATAGGTCTTGGTGTTGCATGGTCAAGCTGACAGACTGGAGAGCAACTCTCAGTTACTCTACATTTTGAGTCTATTATTTCTAATTTCTCTCCCACTGGCCAAGGCTACACTGGGGACCAAGGGGATGCTCCTGAGGATCTTTTCCATTACACTGTACTTCATTTGCAATAAATGGCTATGTGCATACTGAATACCTCAGCTTCAGGCTGCCTTTAGTCACCCAAAGAAGCAGTTTATTGCCCCACACTCCTTCACCATAAATATTCGACTTCAACTAATGCCACTTGAATCTACCATTATCACCACAAAGAGATACTGAAAAAGAAAATGCTTGGTGCAGACATTATGCCTCTGTTATAACTTGCTTCCTTTGCATCCTCAAAAAACCACTGTGTTACATGGCCTTTTAAGCAGAAGTTCATTCTTTTGTGTGCGAAGACTGACATTTTTGCAACCACATTTTTTGCGCTGAGCAGGAGTACCTCATTTGTGCTTTCCTCCTTCTTTTGTCACTGATACGAGAATAAATTAACACCATGTTTTGCTCTACCTGGAGTATCAGGGAAGGTCTGGAGTATCAGGGAAGGTCTGCCCTACACAAGGACGTGTGGTGCACATGTCCCCATGGGAGCACTGGCCAGGCTACCCCGACACTAGGAGCAGGGCAGACTGTTGGCGGAGACCTGTGTTTAGAGTTAGTGGGTCCTGCTGCAGGGCAGGCTTTAGTAAATCAGGTGATTAAGTGCAGACAACTCAAGGAGTTTCCTGTGGCATTGAGAGTTATTGTCACCTACTTTGCTTATGCCAGAGACAAAAGAACCCAAGTCGGCCAATGGTGCTAAGGAAGGTATCAAAGATGTATGTCATCCTTGTTGCCATGCTTCCGTTCCTCCAGCAGCAACAGCGAGGTTCCTCTGCAGGTCTCCCCATTTTCCAGAGCTCTCTCCCTCCCAGGCCAGGAGCAGCCTGGCTCCCAGCCCCTGGGATGCAGGCTTTGCCTGTGCCAGTGAAATGCTCTGAGCTGGTCCTTGTGGAGCGAGTATCTCCACACGGCGTTACCCTGTGCCGTGTACATGGCACAGATCTGCCTGGAATGAGCTTTACTGTGCAATGCAGAGACGTGCCCTCAAAGACACAAAGAGTTAACGCAGTGTAATTTTCCTAATAAAACTAAAGGCAGTGCATCATTTTTTTATAAGCTATGGCAGGCTGTGTGACACCATGTAATTTTTGAGGAATTTTATACTTTGCAAGGAAAACAACAATACCCTAAGTCTTTTTAAGACTGTTTTTTTGCTGCCAAAAACATCCATTTGCTTTGTCCTGATTGCAGTAGTAAATATTGCGGTGAAGACATTTAATGATGGCTACAAAGATTCTTTTATTTTACCTTTTGAAGGGACATTTCAGAAGTTTACAGAGCATATTCATCCGCATCTCAAGTAAATGAAAAATACTATGCACTGTATATTTGCTGAAATAGCCCTTACAGGAATAAATGCAACAGAAAAAGCAGTAGGCAGCATTAACACATGCAGAGAATTTCAAACCCTCCTATGGCCTATTTGATAAATAAGTATCTCTGTGTGGCACAGGCAGTTAAAGGTAGGAGCTACCAGCATATCTCTTAGTGCCATCGTGCTACCAACAAGAGACAGTATGAGCAGCTCAGGGCCCCAGGTCTCCCCTGCTGCCTGGCTACATGTGTGGAGAACCATGAGGAGCATCCCTGAGGCTGATACAGGAGAGACACCCACCTTGCAGACACTCAGGAAGCGATCCCAAAGAATATCTTATCTCTGATTGGAAGCATGATTCCCCTTTGGCACCCTAGCTAGGATAACTTGCCTATGCATGAGTCCTTGCACATGGTCATGTGTAAAATTAAGCCCACTATGATTAAAAAACAAAATCAGAACCGTAATGCATGGTGATCATTGAAAACCAGCTCCTCTTGGGATTCTCTCTTGCAAATGTGACGTAACTCTGTCCCTACTGCTTAGGTCAGGAAAGTTGACATGAATAACCTTTTTAGTAAGTCAGTTTTCCTCATTTGGTTTAAATAAGAAAACTCTGGGCCCAGCTGTAGGGTCCCCCTTTAGCAGCGAGGGGAGTGGATATAATACAGGGTGTTGATTTATGTGGGAGGAGGAGCTGACCCTTAGTCTGAGCTCGGAACTGGCTGGAGGGCCATTGCCCTGTGCTCTGCTCTGCCAAGTTTTGAGGCACAAGTTTGTGGCTATTGGGCTGGCTGATCCCAGGAAGTTGAAGTGCTCCGGAAATTTCAGACCACACTTCCCAGGCACGAGGAGTCATGGATGCCCGCTGGCATGGCAAGCCTTAGCTCCCTGCCTAGCGCAGGACCTCACAAACTTTGGGAGCAGCAGTCATTCAGGGGGCTGGAGATTGGTGTTCACCACCAGCAAAGCTCAGGCAGCATGTGAAACAACCTCCAGCCGGCCATCAGTCTCCAGAGCTGGCACAGACCCTGACCCTGGGGGCTACAGCTGGATAATTGCTTTAGACCAAATGCTGCAGTTTATCCTCCAGCCACGGCTCTGCCACATGCTAGGAATGACTTCTTTACAGACTTCCTCCATGGTTACCTCCCCTTTGAAGGACCACCACAGCCCACTGTGATGTAGTCCTCATACAACCTTCCTGTGAGGGGAGAACATCTTACTCTTTTTTTTTTTCAGCCTAACAACTCATCAGCCACTCTGAATTATTCTTCTATCAAACTTATTTATTTTTACTCTTACCCTCTCAAAAGCAAAAACCTATTTCCTGGCTCTGTGTAACTGATTTAAATGCTTGCCTTTCTGAAGCACCATACAATTTAATGGAATCCTTGATTACTGCATATGCTAGTTATTGTTACTGCTACATTGTACTTAACTACATTTTTTAAACTATTTTCTTATTGATGTGTATTTCAAGCCATTCTTTCATAGCTATAAAGGACATAGCCAATTGTAATAGAAGTAATGCAAGATGCATTTCATCTTTTTGAAAAACAAGATAAGAAAGCACATTTTAATATATAATCAGATTTTGAAACGATAGAATATAAGAATTGGAGTCTTGTGAACCTAAAGACTACTAATGGAAAGGCTACTTAGTTTTAATGCCGTATTTTTCAAGACGATGTTGAAGAGGCAATATGCAATAGGCATAGCCAGTGCTAGACACCTGGGAACAATGCGTAAGAGTATACAAAAGTGCTTTGACGGTTAAACAGAGATATATACTGCATTGTGATTATAATAAACTCCTGATGTTATGCGAAGAGTAGAAGGACTACCTACAAGTATTTTAACTCAATTCCTGTTCTGATCCTATGCAGCTACTGGAGGAGGAGATGTGAGAAATTATTACAAAAGAAAACAACTTAATTCATTCCCTCCTGGAAACAGCATTAATGGAGATAGCCCTTAGGGGCTATACCCACAAGGAGTGTGGGGCCAAGAAGAGTGGCTAAGGGGAGTGGAACAGTTGGTGCAGACCTGAATATCTCATTATACACATTTCAGGGGTTTTTTTCACCTCTGGGGTGGTATTTAAATATCAGGGTTTCATGTGAGTGTTGGCCTTGTATTCCTGGTGAGCTGGAGCTCAAACACTGGCCTTACATGTACAAGGACTTCTCTCCTGTGGATAAATGGCATCTTACATGGTTTTTTCTTCCATTTTCTTTGAGTATGAGTTTGAGTGCACATTAAGGCAGCTAGGACGGAGGGCATGTGTCCAACAGGAATGGCCATCTTCCATTACTCTTCGTGTGGTACTTCCATGGGTAATTGCTGTAGGCTCATAACAAATGTTGGCTGCTGTGAGGCGTTGGTCACAACATCCATGCAAGGAGTTCCATGCTCAGCGCTACATGCTCAACTGCTACTAGTTGCAGGAGTCAGCAGGACTCGTTCAAGCCTTCTATAATGGTGATGGATGGATGAGTTTATATTGACAGACCCTGTGAAGATAGGAGTTACAACAGTGTTAAGTGTAGCATGCAAGTGCTTTAGGTAGTCATAAAGTCTTAAAGCAGCTTTTAAAATAATCTTAGAATCTCCCACTACTATGGGAAAGGAGTTTTTCTAGAAATTATGGGAAAGTTTACAAATTGTGCTAGAATTCAACATCTTTCTGTCACAGATGGGGCTTTTGAGGTAGAAAGCAGTTAATGAGTAGCCTGAATGTCAAACAGCAGCTGAGGGGACTGGTCATGAAAACCACTATCCTTGTGCCAGGAACTGCTGTTTTGTCTTCCTGAGCAGCCTGCTGGAGCTGACCCTGCTTCGAGCAGGAGGTTGGACTAGAAGATCTCCGGAGACTTCTTCCAACCTCAACTACTTGGTGATTCTGTCACAGTTCCACAATTTTTCTCTGATCTGTGTTTCACCCATGGGCTTTATAATCCTGGAAGAAAATGTGATAAAAATCTAACTTCCTTTATTTGGGGCTTTTAAAAGCTAAAAATACCATGCACCACTCCCCAGCGGTGTGCTGAAGCTATGGCCATAGGCTCTTGAAAGTCACACACATACAAATGTCAAAGAATTCATCTTCATTTGGGTTCTTACAGAGACTAAATTCACCACCTAATAGGAAATACATGTGTTTATGCATGCAAAGTGTCACCCTTACATGCTACAAGGTCAAGAAAACTTGTCAAGAAAACATTTCTGATCTGCAAAGATCTGAGCTCAGAGACCTGCTCTACCTAACAGGGGTAGGGAGACCAGACGATAAGCTGGACAACAGAGATTTACTGATATATGTCACTATCCTGAACTCAGGTGTCATGTGGTTAAGCCAAGCGGAACTGAGAAAGCTTTATGATCACTAAAGGATATCCATGAGCTTGAGACTGTAGCATATGTTCAGTTACCAACTTGGCTTCTTCAAAGATGATATTTAAACAGTTTTTTCCTTTTGATTTAGAAAGCAATCTATTTAAACTGTCTATAAGAACCAAGGGATGCAAAAGCATTTTTTTGGTCTACATTTTGTTATTTTGTGATCTGATTTAAATCTATTATGACTTAATATATATGCCATTGGTAATTGGTATAATCTAATGATGCAACTTCTCTGCAATTTTAAAAACTTGTGAGATATTACTTATATGATGTGGTAGTTCATGCTCTGGATAGGCTTAAACTCTGGTTTGTATTCTGGTATCATCATTTTTTTATTATTATCATTATTTAAATTATTATTATCATAATTAACAACTATACCTATTTGGAAGAAAAATCAGTTCTTTCCACTAGTGAAGAGAAACAAATCAGAAATGCAGCAGAAGCATATGACAATGGTGTATTCATGTTCCTTCTATTTAATTTGAAAGAATGCCCCTTTTGTGCTGATAGTGAGGTTGTAAGTATTATAATTAAATGTTGTATTAACATGGGCCTAGCCCACTATGGTAAACACTACCTTAGTAGGAGGTTTTTGCAGGGTTAATCAGTTCTATGGTATTCCCTCTAACTCTATTTATTCTTTTCATACCAAACCTACCTGTTTAGCATTCTTTCCATTACTTCTATTCTTACAACTTTATTGTATGCATTCTCTTATTAATCTATTTTAGAGTATCAAGAGAAAGTATTATTTTCTGATTGCAGTGTCTAATTCTGTCTCAATTACAGGTTTCTTTTATTGGCACCAGTCCTCTGGCATGTTTTGCAAAAATACATAGTCCAACTAATTCTTGTTGCAGCTTACTGTTCATAATCAAGAAGAAAAAGGAGAGATACCTAATGCCCCTCTGCTCCTTTTTGCTGTAGCACTGCATAACAGAAAACACCTGGAGAAGGAGCATTTGGATCTCTCTCATATATTTAAAGCATTTCTTCTAATCTTTTTGAGACCGACAAAATGTTTCAAATTTTTTTCGGGTTACAAATCTTTGAGAGAAAGGAAATGGATTTGTTCACCTAAATAATAAGAAAACACCTAATACAGCAATATAGAAAGTGCACCTACGGTATTTCCAAGGAGGTGACTGGATCCAGCTCTATGTGATGAAGATCCAAATGGCCCTTGGGAAGGTCAAATTGAGAGCTGAGCTGCACGATTCAAGATCCACTCCTCCTCCCACATAAGGAACACTATGGAAATTCAAGACTAAACGAAATCTGCTGTCCTAGTGACACAATCAAATGGGTTTTGAAAGTTCATGCTCTGGGAGTTATCAGGAGGTGACAATCACTAGACAAGCTAAAAATTGTTTATTGCAACAGCGAGGCTCTCAAAGTGAATTTTCTGTTTAGGAGGTTGTTGCCTGAATAAATTCAGACGCCATAATCCAGCAAGATTGTGAGGCACAAATTTTAATGCGTCTAGAAAATGAAGACCCCCAAACTCTGGAAACAGAAACCATAGAGTGAAAGGCATATCTGTTCAGATTAGGGAGCTGAATTCAGGGCTTGACTTTAAAAATTCTGAAAAACTTGCTGGTGGCTATGATGGGCACCCAAATCCATTTTGCTGCACCCTCTGAAGCAGGATGTCACTCCACAAAGTAGCCAAGGTGACAGATCTTCTATCTAAGAAGTTATAAATTGAATATTGCAGGGTTTTTCCTTGAGTAATATAATATTTCCTTATTGTTTGTGTTCAAAAAGAAATTATTTGCCTTTCATACCAAAATTTTAGAAAAGCTTTAAGTTCTAAAACACAGTATTGAACCTCACTGTGCTGTGTCTAAATGTTTCATATTTGCTGTCTCACTAATTAATATCATATAGAATATTTGGATCACTCTTCCTCTTAGTACATAACACCTGTTATTGTTAATGGGAGTCACAGTTACTCATTAAAGAAGAGCAGATCTCTATTTGAGCTGTGGCTTGCAGTGGGTTAAAAAATATAGTACAATCTCAACCTTAAATTTCATAGATGACATGCTGGCACTGTTGAAGTCAATTAAAATTTTGCCATTGATTTCCAATAGTGAGGGTGTCCCACAATACAGGTTTATACTGTAAAAAAAATCAATATTATTTTAAGACTTTTACTGGCTGAATTCTGTTTATTTTCAATTCCCTTGGTTCCTTCGTGTAGACCAAGAGAAATTCATTCAGAGGACTTTGTGGACTGATAGTTTAATGAATATGATTTAGACATGAGGCAGCAGCCTAAATCATATGGCATTGCTTTCAGTTTTCAAACTTTTCTTTTACAACGGAGGTGTTTTTTAGCATAGCAAAATGACAAATTCACATAAACTCCCACACAAACCCAAGACTATCAAAGAAGCTAAACCAAACTTCCTAAATAATTTGTTGAAATGATCTGGTTTTGTGTGAACATACAACTTATAGATATACTTTACATATATCTGCATTCTCCATCATTAGAAAATGAGAAAAAAATGGGTGATTTTGAAAGAATATTCAAGAAATCGTGGCACAGAAAATCACTTTGCAGACTGAGACCCTGCCTGCCCAGTGTTTGCATAAAATCACTTTCCTCAACAAAGTCAATATTCCATGAAAATATTAGTTTAATGGATACACTAACATCAGGTAGCTGTGTATGTACTTCACTAGGTTGCTATGAAATCGAACATGTATTTTTATTTCACAGTACGCTAATTTTCAGATTTGCAACATGCTTTAAAAAAAGCATAACAATTTTATGCTTATTTTCAATTAAAGGAGATTATTTAGTTCACATTATCGTTGCAGCAAGCAGGTTGGTTAAGCTACTATACGGCATTTGATATGCTAAGATTACTTCTATACTATGTATATGTATAGGTAGGGTAAAGGTTTAGAAAATTAAAAGGAGATATTTTCAAAAGAAATTAAAGATTTTTCTTGTATAGCTTTGCTTTTAAGCTCTAGAAGGACAGCCTGGCTCTTTACATGTTTTGTAAAATAGGAAGAAATGCACTTATCAATAATAAATGCAATGCAATATACTTTACATAATGATATACAGAGCAGGCATGCATGTATTGTATTTTAGGCAATGTTGTTCTTGCAGAATTTATCCAGACAGTATACACAATTTTCCTCAGAGAGGGAATGTATCCAACATATTCACAGCACCCATACACTCCAAATATTTGGACCGCTCTGAGATGTTAAGGGAGTTACTTCATGAGACAGATCACACGCTCTTGATTCTCTGAGAAAATTAGGTGGTACCTTAATTAATGCTGAATTGCTGTGGAATTCCATGTGAGTACTTACGACATTCACAAGGCTACAGAATGAGTTAATTATGATCAGTGCTATTACAGTGAATACCAAATGAATTAATAATGCTGGCACACTTAAAATGAAGTGTTACCCAGAACTGTGGTAGAACACGTAAGGTTAAATATTATGTGATGAAAGGCATTATGCGCTCAGCGGGAAGAAGCAAAACTCAGTTTCTGCAGCTCCACGCTCGCAAGCACGGTGTCTGCTACCATCACACACGCTTCATATCTGAACAAGTCGAACACACATTTTCCTGCAGGAACAAGTGTTCAGCAACACTAGCCACAGTTTAACTCTCCACGGGGAGAAAACATTCCCTGTAGAGAAGCGATATTTCGCAACAACGCTCTAAAGGTCTCCTTCTCCTACAGGCAGAATTTTTCTGGGTATTTATAATGTTAAAGCAGTTCACTGACAGGACGCTGGAGACACCCCAAGAACATCTGAATCTCCTATAGCATGCTGCCCCATGTCATGCTGTCGCTTACTGGACTAATGTGGGCTCTAGCTGGAATGAAACCGTGAAATACAACAACCTGACTGCGCCTAATAAATTATTGCTTCTGAAGATAACCTGCCTCAAACTCATCATGAAATTTTTGTTTAGTTGTAATATATTGCAACAATTCATATCTATTATACATTTATAGGATGCAAAAGCATAAATGGATTTAATCAGACGTAATTATTTTTACGCCTACTACTCAAAAATATGCAGAAATGAATTTATGGTGACTTGGCAGCCAATGGGAATTGTGTTTATAAATGTTGGAACGGCTGTTGGCAAATCTAAGTGTTAAAGCAAGGAAAACAGCTTTTAATTTCTGTTCGTCAGGTTTGCAATGAAGGAATCCTCGTTCCCTGTGAGAGTTCGGCTCTGACCCACGTACGGTCCCAGCAGCTTCACTGAAATCCCTCAATTCATTCCACACTCACAGGCATGGCAAAGAGAGAGGAATTTGCTCTCTAAACTTTGCCTAGTTCCTCACTGGCTTTCCTCTTGTCTGTAATTGCAAACACGTATTATACAGTAATTCCCTGGGGGATTAATATAGGTGAGTGGATAAAATGAAGACTTACTGCACTTTTCTCTGCCTTAACCCTTAGCACCTTATCTCCAGCCAGAGGTGCCTGCACTGCCTAAGGCGTGTGCGCCCACCTGTACGTGTAGATTACATGCTGGCAGGTTTTGTTAATCCAGTACATACTTACAGCTCTGTGTGTGCTTAACTCACGTGTTCTCCAGGGCGAGCATGCAGCATCGCTTTCCCAATTTAAGTTTTAGGGGTTTTAGCAGGATTATACAAATACATTCACACTGCCCTAATGTTTCTGCATGCAGTACTCCTGCCAAGTTCTCGTAGCTTGGCTTCTGTTGGAAAATCTCAGTTTACTTTTAAGTAACTTGTGAATTTTTACATTATACTGATGAATTATTTTGTCTTACATCTTTATTATATTACTCCACTTCGGTACATTCTAGACAGATAGGCTAAAAATCCCTAACTTGCTCTAAAGAAATTCCCCTTCAAGTTCTAGATTTAAATGCAATGATTTTGATTTGAAAATAAGTGAACAACAGAAATCAAAATGGTCAGTAAAATCAATAGCACAATTTAGACTGGTGCCAGGAAACTAACTTATTTATGAACTGGAAGAAATACCCTGTAAGGAACAGCAGTTGTCTCCAACCTGTCTACACTTACGATATTCAAAGTTATCATTTTTAAACAACCAGCAAGGGTAAAACTCACCATTACTGAGTAAGTACACTTTTAACTCAGAGTGTCTTACAACTTTTACACATAATTTACAATTTTGAAGATGTAACTAAGAGCTGACTGTGTACATCACAGGCTTAATCCTAGTATCTGACTTTATTAAATGATGGGGTTCTCTTTCATTCCTGTACGCTATGTTATTGTGGAAATCAGTAACATTTCCAATAAATTATAGATTGACCAGGACTAAAGACTCTTCGAAAACCATACTCAGTCATTCCTACTCAACCCTTTTAAGCTTCTATCAGGCTCTTTCGAAAACCATGGAGTGCCCTCTGTTGATCAAAACGTATTCCTTTAAATTATTAAAGCTCTCACACAGCAAATAGTATTTTCATATTTTCCAACGCTTAAAAAAATTGCTAATTTTGCAAAAATGAAGGCATTCATTTAAGACTGGTGTTAGAATACAGAAGTATAAAAGAATCCACAATGCACAACATACTGCATTACTAAATATTTACACATAATACTGATGATTGGAAAGATACATACCTGGCATTGCTAGTTGAAAGCAATTTCTTTCCCTGCATGTGCATGGGTATGCACATGTCTGTTCACTGGCGCCTACAGTCCCAGACATAGTTATACACATTTCAGTTAATGTAGTGAAAAATAGTATTTCTAAAATCTTGATGCAAACATCAAAACTAAATGCCACAGAATACAGCGAGCAAGAAAAACTGTGTAGTAAATGGTGATTACTTAATCCTACCATGTTCTCCCAAAAAGCAAAACAGCTGAGAGCAGCTTTTAGCACCCAGGTTGTCTCTGCATGACACAGAAAAATTGATGGCCTGGCTTTCTGGTGACACTTTGAAACTAAGTTCCAGCAAGCCTTGATAAAACAGTAAATTTTATTGCAATTTTTGAGCAGGAATTCATAGAAGGATGAGACTAGTTCTTTTTTTTTTTTTTTCCCCATCTTTTTTCCTTTCTCATCTGTTTGTTGGCTGAGTGAAAGCATTGCTATACTTAAGACTGTTTTCATATGTTAATTGATTGAGGATGTCAACACTGAAAGTGATTGATTTGCATTAAAAAATCTTATACAATAACGCATCCTCATATATATTTTATTGAAATGCTGAGAACTTCACCGTGAATGTTGAGATAAATAATAGTGTGTACTTAATATGTTGGTTAATTAAATAGTTCAATTTATCTCGTGTCTGTATCATTGTACAGATAATGATTCATTTGTAGAAGTAATTGTTCTGCGCTATTTTGTAATAAAGAAGACCAATTTCCATTCTTCTGTAGCCGTTTGAAGATGTAGTAAAAAAAGGAAGAGTTGTATAGTTTAATTTCTTTTATTGCATTATGACTTCTGCACCAAGTGTTGAAGAAACAAGGTCTAATGCTGAATGTCTGTGCATTTAGAAATACGGCGGTAACTATAAATGCATACAGATAATTCACCTTCTGAATCAGGATAAATGGCTGATAAATACAGAAAATTAACATTCATTTCCTAGTATAACACATATAGAATTAAGCCAGAATTCTGGAAATTAAAGAGGAAAAATACAGAAACTCTGTTATTCTTGCCTCTTGCTTGCATTGTATTTATTCTCCAAATGATATTTTTTTTCTAATGCTGTAATTAAAACATATATTCATGAAACTGAGGTTTTATTAAATTTAGAATGTGGTAATACAAAAATTTTTAAAGTGCTTTCATCAACACCGTTTTTGCATATAAACTTTTTTTTTTTTTGGTCAGGTCCATAAATTAAACTTGTTTCAGTTGTGAAATAAAATATTTCAAATACATTTTTGTGGAGGAAAAAAAAAAAAAAGACAGAACAAATGTCAAAAGTAAAACACAAGAGTGTTTTGGAAAATTAAGATTGTAGGTTAGCATTCATAGTAATTGTCATTTATTTTCTTTGAATTCTGCAGTTTCATACCCATTTTTGGTAACTACTACTGAAAAGTAAACTAAATTTTTCAAAAAATATTTAATAGCATATAGTGGAAAAAAAAAAAAAAAAAAGAGTAACCAGATTAATATTCCTTGCATTTTTTTTAAAGGAAAGTCTCACGTTCATGAAAAAGAAGATAATATTGCTCTGCCAAACTGGACAGGAAAAAAAATGTTTTGGAGAGTGTACATTTAAAATAAGTTTCCTTTGGCTTACCAGAATAGCTTTTACAAATTCCCTCAAAAATAATGGAATTAATACGTAGAAATCACTTCCAGTATAGAAGACTCTAATTGCAGAATATTCCCATGACAACACAAAATATTTGTTGTGTTCCTGTGCTTTCTACCTGTCCCCGCAGCCACAAGAGGGCACTCTGCTTTTGTTTGTAACTCGGTTCAACTACTATCTGTAGTTTACAGATACGCTGTTTTACAAGCAATATTCAATTTTTTTCCTTTTCCTTCCTTTCCTTTTCAAAGATTGTATATTTTACCACTGTATATAGCGAACTGATGAAATTATAGGCTTAAAAATTCTTAATGAGTCCCTATACTTCTACAATTTGGCTTATTCAGTTGGTGTATCTCTATTGCGATGGCACTACTGGAGCTCTCACACATTTTGTTGTGTTGAGTATATAGGATACACCCAAACCCACCATTGACAAGACTTGCTTTATGGAGACATTGAACCCTGGGGCAGCATTAAGCAGAAGCAGGACTCTCTCTCCCAAGCCACCTAGGCAGCAGGTGCAGACTTTCTTGCAGTACCTGAGGAGGACTGCACTGAAGGAGGATGGTGTGGGTGTAAACACAACTCCACAAAATCTCATTTTTCCTGCCAGGCTATGATGTCTCGAATGCACAGTATTATACAGCCAACAGCTAATTGTAGGTTGTATTCCTTGTACCTGCTCCTAAAATATCTATTCTATTAGTAATTTTAACCACAATACATAGTGGCTCAAACATGACATTTTTTTCAATATGTATTTTCTACTGTAATATATAATATTTTCTGCTGTACTTAATAAGTAAGGAACATTAACTAAAGTTAATAGCTATATCTCCAAGCTGGACACAGAAGGCTGTCTTGTTTTTTTGGTAACCTGGACTATATATAGCTTTACACCATGCAAGACTAATCTTCTAACTAGATTTTCAAGTAAGCTTTCCAAGAAGAAAGCTGTCCAGGCAATGCACGGGGCAGACCTTTTTGCACCCATGCACTGCTCCTTCTCAGAAGCACAGGCTGCGTTTCCCTGAGAGCTGCATCGCCGTGAGGGGAGGGATGTTCCTGTCTTTCACCTTTTCAGCCTTTTGACAGTTTTTCTCCATCTGGAAGGCCTTTCTCCACACTTTATCCTTAACAAAACCACAAGTAAGCTTCATCTCTTTAGCTGGGCCTTTACCAGACCCATACTGGGTCCTGGTATGTGACGTCACACAGAAAGATGGGTAATATTCACTCTATGTTTGTGGTATATCTATGGCATATTTTAGATGTTAACCATTTTTTTCCACCAAACTTCAGTTCAGATGCTCAAGAAAGGGGATATGACTTCCCCCATGGAAACCTTCCCTCTGGAAACCTTCACAGACATTTCCCTCTCCACACTGACTGAAAAGCTCAGGCACTGCTTTTCTAACCTCAAATTGCTTAAATTTCAGTCTCAAGTTATGTGCCTGGACTAGGCGGATTCTGCATGCAAGAGTTTCTAGCAGAAACTGCTAGAACAGCACCCTGTGGAGATCTGGAGGTGTAGGAAAGGGTTTTCTAAAACAAAGACAAGCAACCGAGAAACAGGAATTTTATAACATAACTGGTGTTTTCTGCTTGGCAACAATCCTGGTGTGACGCTAGACCCATCTTGGAGACTCTATTACCACTGCATGGTTTTGTATAATTTTGTATTCTTTGATAGCAAAATTATCAGGAAAGGGCAGGCTCTCAGCAACAACTACAGCATTGGTGGCAACTGCTGGAAGTATGCTGAATTAGATGGACCAATCCGTTACTCTGGCAGATAAATCTTTTCTCTTGTTTGAAACTAGAAAACACAAAGTTGAAAATTGCTCCTGGCTCTAAGTAATGAAAACACAATATATTCTCTTCATGCTGAATCCATCAAAAGGTAAAAGTATATTAAGTCTCAAGTCAAATGACTTCCCAATTAGCCAGCCAAGTTTGTATCCATGAAAAATGCAAATTACAGATGAGTGATGAGATCTTGTATGTGTTACTGTTTTGCAGTCTCAGACTTTTTAGCTGGAATGGTAGTAATAAATAATGCATCTGAGTGCTCGTGCTGTGAAATTGCTTGCTGTTGTGAATACATCTCTTCACTACCTGCAGGTGCAGCAGTGAAAGTACAAGCACTGTTAATCACCTCTAAAGCCGTGAAAGAAGGGAAGATCCTTCCTGGCAACATCTTTCATGTAAACCCAGTCAATCCAGACATTATATTGTGTTCAAGAACTCAACAGTGCACCTGATTAGAGGTTGGATGTGTCAGATACTCTTTACTCTGCTCTAATCCCCTCACTCCCCTCCTGCCACTTAGAAAGGTCCTTACTTAACACAGGAAAGAGTTCTGACTGGTTTTAGAGTGAGCAGGCAGAGATGTTATCACGTAGCTACCTGTGAAGGGACCAGCCCTGCAAGTTCTAGCTAGTCCTTTCCAGCAGGCAGATGATGGTGGTGGCCACTACACGGCTCAGCAGTAGCTCCTCTCCTCAAGGGTATGGAAATGGCAGCCTCGAAACGTAGATCTGCCTCCAATCTGCACATATCACTTATCAGGGTGAGAATTTTGCTTTACTTCTTGTATCCTCTTGGTGCTTTGGTCTCGCCACAACACTTGTCCAGAGGTCTAGCTAATGCCAGTAGAGTTTACACTCCATAACACATCTTCGTGTTCTGGTTTTATATAAATACTTTTTGTCTTTAATCTCTTCAGTTGATGATCTCTGTCTGATTCTCCAGCTAATTTTACACTATTGTTTGACCTACACCCTCTTATCTTGTGCCTGCTCTTAAAGTTGTCAAAGAGAATGTTGTATTATGTCAGAATAATGCATGCAAAGACGTTTGACAAAACAAGTCTGACAGTTTTGCAAAGGGACAATAAAGCTTAGAAAAACACCTACTGCTGGCAAGCTCAATATTTCAATCTGTATTTTCCAGTTTTGCAAGGAAAAGTTGTGTAACCTTTGCACAACTCAGTAGACTGACATTTTTTTTGTTACGTGGCAAAAATTTTCATCTAGATTACTGCCAGCAACTGTATATGGGACATGCCAGGTTTCTTCACTCCAGATTTTGGGGAAGAGCAGACAATCTTCATGCAACAATGCCTTGTTGCTTTGTTTTTAAAGGAAGAGAGTTAATCGAAAAACACAGGGGAGTTGGTAAAACGCACAAGAAAGTTGAAATGGATGTCGGTTCTTCTGACTTTCTGTGTTCTACTTGGTAGCTCTGTTCTATAGTCCCCCTAGCTGTAACATGGGAACGATAATATTATGAGCCTAACACATTGATCTGATGAGATTTATTTCACTCAGCCTTGCAAAGTGCTTTGAGAACCTTGCTGGTGCCAGTGAAATACAAGAGAGCTTTTTTTCCTTTCTCTTTTTTTGTTATTGTGCCTAGAAATCATTATGTCTAAATAAAAATAATTTATATTCATGTTTCCTTTGAAAATAAAGAAAGGAATGGAATATTTTGCAATTAAGATTTCTTTCCATGCTATGGAAACTATGTTACGGTTGAACAACCACCATAATCAACCCATGGCAGTTGCTCTTCGATAACATACACATTTATTTAAGTGGGGATCATGCAAGTCTAGACCAGAGCTTCAAGATTAAGGTGGCATTAACAGCAAGAGTATAATCTTACCATCTAACAATATTAAAATGGGGTTTGGCCTTAATATTTCTATGTTAATCCTGCTTATGAAAACTGCATTTTCTGTGCTGTTTGCAAGTAAGCTTGGTCATATCCCCTGAGAAAAAAGAGAACAAATATTTAGACATTTTATTTCAAGTGGATTACTACACTATTTTTCCATTCTCTACAAAATTAGGAAATTTGACATTAAAATTATGAATCCTAAAATTTCAACAATATAATGAACAGTAGAAGCATATTAAAGTAGAAGTAGAATTGATGAGAAATGTTTGTAAGGTAGCATGAAGCTGCGAAGAGAGGCTGCTGCTATTTTCAAAATCAAGTTGTAAATCTAACAAAAAAATCATGAAATTGAGTGAGTGAAAGTTCAGTTTAGAAGAAACCCAAACTTGCTGAATTAGGAAACATGCGATTGAAACATCCGAGTGTCTTGGGATCTGCTCTGCCACAGCTTTTGGGGGAGGGTTTTCGTAGCCTGGAAAATGTCTTCTGCTGCTATTTCTGCCAGATCAGATCTATGTTGCTATCTTAATGCTACACTTTATGAAAAACACTGTTTCTTCACAACATCCTGTACCTTCAGGCATGTCTTTTCAGAAGAACTGTGGGTATGTGGCCGTTAACATGCAATAAAACACGAAGTTACTGAGGAAGTTAAAATTGGAAAGATGTTAAAAACTATTTTTCTTTTCAAAGTATTTCTTTAGCTACTTCTCAAAACATCTGAGGAAAGTAACAGGTTTTAGGGATTTCTTTCAAAAAAATGAAATTTTCTGGAGTGAGAGGAAAGGACAGGAAATCTGCAGATACTGTCAAAATTCTGTTTTAAAGACATTAAAAGGAAATAGTACTGTCTTCTGTCAAACAAGATCTTTTAAAAGATGAATTACAGGTTTCACCATCATGAAGAACTTCAGGATGTGGAGCTGATTACCTACAGCTCAAAGGTAGCAAAAGTCCTTGGAGGACATGCAGAAGACAAGTTTTTGTCAGTTTTGTAAGGAAGACATGGAGGCTGGGAGAGCTGTGTCTCGCAGATGTGACTGCTCCCTTTGATACATGAATCAGACAAAGATTTGTCTTTTACTCAGATCTTTTCAGAACTTCTCTTCTTTGCCTGTGGGCAAGGAAATATTCATGGAAAAGAGAGCAGGGGACGGATGGAGTACGAGTAGAGGCTGGTAATGATAAGCCAAACTCACTGTTTTCTGTGTATAGGGCATATGGGTGTATCACTCAGGGAAAAGCAGAGCCCTGCAAAGGGTTGCCCTCAGTGAAAGAGGAAGGAGATCTTTGTTTACCTTGTCGGTACGTAGCTGTATGCACAGATGGTGGGGAACAACTGACAGTATGGTTTGTACTTGTTTGGATGGGTGGCTCCTGAGTCTCACCTCATGCCTCACTATCGCTGCTGAGAACACAAGAGTCTCACTCCCCATTTTAATAAATTTTCTTTTTTTTTCTTTTTTCTTTTTTTTTTTTTTTTCTAATTATTTTAATCGGTCTTGCTGAAGACCTGTCTGCATGGCAAAATTAACATGAAACATGCAAGGCTTCATTTTTCAACTGGAAGATATAGTCTGCTTAGAGCAACTCTCATTTGACTTTGATATTTTCTTTCTTGCAGCATTAGAAGTGTATTTCTTAGAACTAGATCATGTTAACCTTTAAAAATTCAGCGAGGTTATATCTGAATTTTATCAAACGTGAGACACAAACCCTCACTGTTCACTCTCTTAAATGACCAAAAATCAGATGACTGTGCCAAAGTAACACCAACTCAAAATGAATATACCCTGTTGCTCAGCTCCAAGCAGTGGTACCCAGTAGGAGTTTACATTTAGATTTCGCATGTTGTGAATGAAGTCACATTGATTTCGGTTGTCTCAGTAGACTACCTACAATGCACACCACGCAACAGATTCCTCTTTATCTTTAGATCACTCATTTCTAAGATAACAAGATTTTTCAGAATCTCTGTTAACTCTTTAAATATATAAACCCATGAAAAAAACATTTGATTTGCAGAAATCAATGATACAAATACCAGTGTACAGCAGGACCAATGGTGCATTTTCAGATTTTTGCATTTAATATTTTAGTCTGTGTGCTAAATAACCAAATGAACTACAGCTCTTAGTAGGGAAATTTCATTTCACCACTTGTCAACATTTTCTACGTGATTTAAAACAGATGTTCAGTAACTTGCATGAAAAGTTAAGTATGATGGATTATAATGTCCTCTAAGTTCTGGGAAGTTTGGAGGGAAATTGATGCAAAATATCTGGAGGTTAGTAACATGCAGGAAGTAAAACATGCAGACCAGTCCTGAGTAATCCTGACACTGAGTATAGTTTGCCATCCAGATGCTGAAAAAAAGAGTCTTCCATTTGCATCCTGAAAATTGAAGCATTAACCCATTAATCACTCCTTGGAAATACAAGAAATGGGGTTTGAGTCTTTCACTGTCTGAAGACTTCAGTTCATACTTTACCTCCTTAGGTCTAGCACAAATAGGTTTGCCTGAATAAACTGATTCATATCAAAGTTACCTACCACCAGTATTGCTCATGATGATAGCTCTCAAGAACACGGAAAGTCAACAAAATTTCAATTTGTTTCCCTTAGAGAATGCTTCCTTGATATACAATAATATCAGATACTCTATGTACACGAGTATTTATTTTAATTATTACATATCAAACATGTTTATTCATATTCCTAATTTTTATATTTTTAACTCTTTACGGAATAAGGGATGACAATTTTTTTCACTATGGTTTGGACCAACTATGCTTGAATGAAAATTAGGTTTCATTTAAAAATGACCCCAAATAGAACGTGAGGTAGTTAACTTAAGGCATACACATACAAGAGGAGGGGAAGAAAATTTCAGCTCCACCACAGCATATTGTTCTCTGATTTATCAAATCAAGCATCACGTAGCTGGGAACTCCCTTTTTCAGCATGTCCTTCAGGATTTTAGAATTAGTAAATTCCATCTTTTTTCACTTTCCATGGGTAGAAAGAGGATAATGACATCATTATAATATGTCATTATTATGTATAATATTCCCTCTGTTTCCATGGGGGAGGCTACAACTGCCCAAAGCTGGCTTGGTGTCTCAGCAAAGATGCGGCTCCATGTGCTCACCCAGTGCCACTACCAATTCTGCACTGTGGATGATTTAGAAACTTCAGCACCAAAGGCATACTGTGGTCATTTAGCCAACGGCAATTGAGAAGGACTCCAGCCAGGCTTCAGACATGAGGTTTCCTAGCTCGGCCACGTCGCAGCCGGCTCACCGCTCCCCTGCATGGCTCCAGCACGGCACACTGGGGTCTGGCAGCTCTGCAGGACCAAGATGCTGAGCCACCTGCACCTGTAGCCTCTGGCCATCCAACAGAAGAGCCAGCCCAAATGCCTCAACTCGGGAGCCTGGCTGAAGGCATATGCATTGAACGCAATATCACGAGCGCACACATAGAGTCACTGCTAACCCTTAATAAATGTGCCACCAGAGTGTGAAGGCACCAAGCAGCAGTTGTGCTAGGTCTAGGCAAGTGTACGAGTTTCAGCTTGGCAATGGTCCTGCTGGACCTGGACTGGCATGAGAAGTCTCATCACCACTACCTGGAAGATCCTACCCTCCATATATCTCTAAGAGACTGTAAATCTTCTGAGTTTAATTTAGAATATGTCTATAGACAGTACTAAAAATTCATCATAATTTTGAATTTAAGCAACTACCTAAGTTCTTATTTTCTTTATTTTTGCATCATCGCTTGTTATAAATGCTAGCAAAGGGTTACTCCACCTATTTCAGCTTCTACACCTTTCTCATCATTCTGACTAATGTGTGCATCACATTAATCATTAAGAAAAAGCCTCTGCGAGGGGATGGTGTCATATAACTCTGGGACCCTACTGTCATCCATGAAATGAATAACCTGCAGAGACAAAGAGAGTTGTCACATACACAACTACACTTTCCCATTAGTAAAGATTTTCCAGTAGCATAAATGTACATTATCTTTAAGGCACTTCAGCAAGACTCCCTGGAAGTGACTCACAGCCAGATCTTCCAGGAAATCTGCAAGGGATCCTAAAGATCAGTTGCAGGCTGGGGATATACTAAATACAAAGGATTCCAGGTGACTCAAATGAGATTTTACCATTTTAAACCCTCCCATAGTTGTATTCCTGGAGTCAAAAAATTTGTCTTGTTATCTGTACAACACATAAAATACTTAATACATGCTCTGTTTTTTTTAAAGGCAGCTCATAAATTTATTGCGGTCTTATGGCATACCATTCAGATTGATTTATGGGGCACAGCTCAGATTTCTTATAGCTGAATTACCAAGCACAAACCAGGTACACCATCCCATTAAAAATGAATTTACTATGGGAACTGCACATTGAAAGTTAAATAATGGTTTGATTTTCAAGCTGAAACTGAAATATTTGCTTTTCTGCCAACTAATCCAAAACAGTCTATGAATAATTGCATTACCTTTGCTTTCAAAATGTTATTTATTTTCACTGAAGGTCATAGTCTTTGGGGAAAAATTACAGAATAATGAGCATTACTTTACATACTCTGACCTGTAGTGTCACCACTGTCACACCTTTGCACTGAAGGGTATGCTTATCTTGGCAAAAGAACTCAGTTACGCTGTTGGGGTTTTTTAAAAGATATGTTTATTTTACTTTAAAGGAAATTTTACATACGTATATATACATGTGAATAGCTGCAATTCATATGAAGTGGGAAATCATGAATGAGTTCCAGATCAATAAAATCTAGAACAAAAAGTTCTTAATCCCAGAGTTACGTTTAGCTCACATTTCATAGGAAGTAATATTTTAGTAAGTGTCCTAAAGAATAAGGAAAAAAAAAAAGTGTGAGGTTCTTTTTTTCATATTCTTTCTCGCACCAGTCTGACTTACTATCATAAATTCACCTGTACAGACCTTTAAAGGAGAGATAAATGATCATAACAGAATGTCAAATGGTATAAGAATGACCCAGTGTAGGTATTTCTCAATGTTTCTATTCTGCAGTCTACAAGGATAAAAGAAAATTCCCTAGAACAGTGAAAATACAGGTCCCAGCCTGACCAGGAGATACAGTCCTCATTTTTATTTCTAAAATTTTCTGAATGTTAACTTTATGATGTGATTGGGACTGAAGAGAACGGTCACTTTCAAAAGACTATAGAATTTTTCATCAGATGGTATAGAAACCTTGTCTAACATGCCAGAAGGGACTAAATAAGAAGTCACAGATTTGGATGTATGGTGGCTCCTAAAATTAAAAAAAAATAATCAGTTATTAGCAATTATTTATTTGAGGGATGATTTGAACTTGTAAACAAGTTATGACAATAACTGAGCATTTGAACTGTTGTCCATACTGCTAGGTGAGGCGACCAATTAACCCAGGTCAACAGGGTTAAATCTTGCCCAACATACTTATTCATCACGGAATCTCTTGTGGATTGGAGTCCCTGGTTTTCATCTTGAACTTCGCTTTGTTCATGGACATGAAGCCTTGGAAGACCAGATAAATTCATTACATCATTACACTTGCTTTAACAGACAGGTAGTATATATTTTGTTTTGTTTTTCTACTGTAGACTACCTCCTCTATTCTGTTTCTTAAGCACAGGGGTTCATTTATTGACATGTAACCCGAAGTCCCCTGCCATAAATTCCTTCTACACCATTTTCAAGCACACAGTGCCCATTGACACCTTACAAAGCGGAGCAGGTGCTGACTGAATGCAAAAGAACAAGTAGTTGCTTTCCCAGTTTGGTGCAACAGAACTTAATTATATTAAAACTGCACAGTGCCCATAACCAGGCAAGTGACATCCTTACACGCTCTCGTTGTGTGCTGCTGGCCTTTGGAGGAAGTGTTTGCACATCACAGAAGTACTTGTTTGATTCCACTTTTTCCCTGTCTGACACACATCCATGCAAGACCTAAGTCAGCTGTCTGGTGTAAGGGTACACTTGCTGTGTAGAGAATAAACAGCACATTAGATGTAGAAAGAACAAATAGTTTCAGTGGGTTTTGTCTCATTTGAAAGAATTGTAGTAAAAATATGCAGAATCAGCATTGTCTGGTCAAACCATGACTCTCCTTCATCCAGGTTTTCCTTACTTTTGGTCTGGAGTGGTCCCATTCGGCTGTGCATTTGGGAAGCATTCTACATTACTCTGCTTCCATGGTAAACACTCTGCAGCCCTATTGCCAGGTACTGTATTGCCAGAAAGGAATTTGGTCTGATCTTCCTACTGCAGGGCATGGAATACAATTTTGCTAGGCAACCGGCATATTATTTTGAAAGGAAGCCATGAAAACAAGGGCCAAAAGCTGAAAGATTTTTTGTGATAAAAGACTAGGACAGAGGGAGCTACTAGACAATGAACTCCATAAAGAGGCACATCTGTATTTATCTACAAGTGATACAGTGTACAAAAGAACATTCATAAAAGCTGCAAGTGTGATGTGCATGCAGAGTACTGAGTGCTTCTAACCCGTTGATTTATTACACCATTTGACAGCAGTTTCCCAGTAATGGATCATAGCTGCTAATGATGATTTTAAAGTGCAATTGGAATGAAAACAGGACTTCTTCTCTTTAATCTGTTATGTGTGACACAATATGGTAGATGTGTTTTACTACTTGTCTCGTGAAATACCATGATTGGCCACTGGTACAGAATGTGCTATTAAAAGATGGCATAAAGCTAAGTTATTCCACACCCTCCTTTCTAGCTTTCCAGCTGTGTGCGCAAGCCTTACTTTTATATGTACATATTGCTTTTAGAGATACTAATTGCTTGATTTTTGTTTCATGAGCAATTACTGACATTAAATAAATGTAAAAAACTTTATACAACACAGGGTATGTCAGCATTTATAATTGATGACAGTTCAGGCTTTAAAAATGTTGCCTAACATTCTCCTCTAGTTATAAAACACTTCACACAGACAGACTTTGTAAATGACTCTTTCACAATGCTTAACAATAGGTATCTGAATCATCTACTTGGTGAACCTGATGCAGTTCTTGGGGAACTTGAGGCCCTCAGAATCAAGAGTACTGAAGAGACTGTCAGTCAGTGGGCTCAAGCAGGTAATGTCAGATAATCAGTGACAAAGGTCAGGGACCACACCAACTGCCATGCAAAAAAAGGGTTAGTTCAGGCTGTAGTTTCTCAACTTCCCTCTTCAAGACATGCACAAAATACTGAGGAGGAATTCTCAAAGAACTGCTGGTGGAAAGGAAAGAGGAGAATGTCTTTGGGAAAACCAGATTCCAAGTTTAAAGTTCCTTGGAATACCATGGGTTTGTATGTCCAAAACTTTGGGCTTTCAGCTATTTCATTTTGTCTTTCTACCACTGTTCTCACAAATACCAGCCTGGAAGAAGCTCGAGTACTCATCTTGTATACTCAAAAATGGTAGTAAGCTCATTTCAGGATTATATATATATATATTTATCCCAAATCTCAGTCTCACCTTGTATCTTCCATCATGAACCTATAACATTTTTACTTTTTAAATATTCCTTACCATGAAAACAAAGGTCAACTTAAGCAAAGTTGATGGCAGCGGAGATCAGCAAAAGAGGAGACTGGACACAGTATTCTGGATACAGAATTTATATTCAGGAAATGAGAAAAGAGACTGCCTTTGGAGTACTAACATGACACACAACAAAGTTGCATAAGAGAGTATTTTGTCCACTCGCTTTCTTTTCTGGTATCATTTTGGTAGTTATTTGCCTAAATGGGTCCATCTTTTTTGCAGGTTTCAGCTCATTTTCAGAGCAGCAGCTGATGATTTCTCCACAACTCAATTTTAGATCCACAGTCACCAGTCATGAGAAAGAGCTCACCTACCTTGGGACATGCCAAGAATCAATTCTTCTAGGTATCTTTCTTGTTGGGTAAAGAAGAAATACAGTGACAGTCTCCAACATGGGGTGAAGAGGAGAAAATTAGTGCATTACTGCCCAAATCTCTGCTCACTTCCTCAATCAGATCAAGAGGCTGACCTTGTTTTCTCTGCTAAATTGTCCAATTGTAGTTTGAACTCACATTTCACACACTTGCAGAGCAGATCCACTGCTTTGCCTGTTCTCATTTGTTACAGCCTCTTTGGATAGTTTTCCTTATGTGCAATTCATATCTCATGAAGCAGTTTTTTGAGGGGAGAGAACCTGTTTACAACAGAACCAATGCACAAATTATAAGAAATGAGCCATATGCTCCCCTAAATTACTAATTCTGCTTACTAACTAGAGAAGGAGAAATAGTGTTGAAGACTCTTTGAATGAAAGCAACTTACTTTCTGCTATCGTTTACTCAAAAGTCAGGGCAACGGTCTTTTCCCATAATCCTGACCCAGTCGTTGGCGCAGCCGGTGCCTTCTCTCCAGCACCATGGAGAGCGCCCTTATCTGCCCCGAGGGACATCCCTCTGCTCCCAGAACTTCCTGGAACGTGTTTCAAAAAAATAAGTATTTTCAGAAGCGGGGAAAAAAGTGCATGAGTATGGATATGGGTACCCATCCTGTTAAGCTGGAGACAAGGCAGATATATGTGTTGGTGATTTATGGGTGAAATTGCCCTCAGGGAATGTTTTCTGTTTCTCATTTCACTATACATTGCGCACTCCATGCCTGCAATGGGAGAATAGTTTGCTTAAGGAGATTTTGAAAGGAAGCCCATTTTTCAATGGATTTTTTAAATGGCATCCTGAAATGGGACTTTTAAATCTTTTGGTAGCAGAGAAAAATCTTTATGTCCTCCTTTCCTCCCAATGAGAACCACAAAGAGACTTTACCTGGCTTTTACCTCTGCTTGTATTGTTTACATCCCTCAGTCATGCTCACATAACCTTCTTGTGGCAACAGCAGCAACTGCACACATGGGCAGAGTTTTACAGAAATTATAAGGTATTTTTCCCTGGCAGCCTCACTACACAAGCCTCGTCTCTGAGGATTGTTAGAAACACTCTGTAGATCCCATAACGAAAAGTTTTGTTTTAATCTATTGCATTTTGGGGGATTCCTTCCCCAAACAATTTTCTTGATAGTGGTTTTACTAAAAACCTCAATATTGGAATGACTTGATAGCATCCTGAAAACAGGACAGTGAGTGTATAGTAGCATATGTATTCAGCAATTTTCAATCAGTTTTAAATTGAAAAGTAGAATTCAGATCACTTTTTATCTCACAGTTTCATTGTGATGATCAGCTGGGAAAGCTGAAGTGTCTCTTGCTTTTCCATGACTCACAAGAATAAACTATGCAGAACCAGGAACGCACAATGGGATTCTTTTCAACACTTAATCAGAAAACAAACCCACACTATTCCTTATCAGAGGTGTTATTCCTCACCAACACATAGCACTGAAATTGCTTTCGGCATTCTCATAAAAGCGACTGTAGTTATAAAGAGATACACAAGGTAAGGAGGAAATGTTTAAGAACTGGTGTTTTCTCTTCTTTAACTGACAGGTTTCTTGAATACTTAGTTGGCTTTTTATCTCATACCTGCCAGATAACTTATATTGCAGCAGATAAGATTCCTGAAGAAGTCTGAGCAGAATAGAACCAGTTTACTAATTAGATGTCAAATGGCTGACTATTTACACGCAAGGAAAATACTAATTCTCAAAAAGGCAGCTACACAAAAGTGAGCAGAAAAATGGCAAATCTGAAAAAAAAATACGTCTTCTTGCACATGGATAACATACACAAATACAGTGCACATGGAAACATACATGTTATATATATCAATCAGCATGTGGATGGAGGACAGAACAGATGATCACTTTATAGCCATTCCAACATTCCTCCTCTGTGGTTCTCTGTGTGTGAGTGCACACACATCCATGCATAAAATCATCCTTGTCAAGTAAGGATAGGACATGACAGGCATTTAGTTACAGGTTATTAGTGATTTGAAAGGGAAGGTGTAAAACTGGCCTCCAAGGACAGCTGCAGAAAAGATTTTTTATTTTTGTAGAGAAAAAAGAGAACACTTCATAGTACTAGAAAACACCAGATTTGAAAAAGTTCTAAAAGAATACCTGAAATTCCAGATCCTTTTCTAAGGTCTTGAGCTAAAAACTCTTTGTAGTTCCTGGCATTAAAGAAATGCTATACAGCTTGAGCAAACCTAATGCTTCTATTCAAGACTGTCTCAAAGGAATGAAACCAACTAAAAGATTAGATGGAATCTGAGTTTTAGACCAGAAAATCATTCGTAACAGGATTCCCTTTAATAGCAAAGGCTATTTAATATTATTGATGTGGGCGTTACGGTACCCAAAAGCATGTCACTTCCTTGAAGAGCTCTATAATTCCTTTAGTAAGATGACTGTAAAAGACTCCCCTTCCTCTTTGATAACTGACCCAGAGGGCATTTACTGAGTTCAAAGAGAAGGCACAGATATAATTTTTTTCCCTTGTAAAGGCAATTTGCATAGAAGAGAGAGCACAAAGAATCTCACTTTATTCCCTCATATAGACACTTGATTTAATATGTATATTCATGAATGTTTCTTTTTCTACGCTGTTGACTCAGCTTTACTTAGGTGTATATTATCATACCTAATTCTGAGAAAATGATGGCATAACCTTGTATGTTATATAGGCTTATCCCCCAAAAAATTATTTTTTGAGTCAGCTGCCCCAGGAAACAAAAATAATTATGTATTAAAAGCTGCAGAAGATGTTGGTGCTGTCTTGAAGAGGTAAACATAAATGTACAAGTCAATATGATAATGCATTGGACTCAGGATAGCCATTTAGCTCACAGAGAAACACAGGAATAAGCCCTTCAAAAATAAACATTAATCTGTGAATCTTTTTTTCCTTTTTCTTGATTCCTGAACATTGGTTAAGTCTGGGACATGTTCACACTATCAGGAAAATATCTGTTCTGGGACTGGTGATACATGATAGGAAAATATGTACCTCGTTTGCTTTGTGGTATCACAGTAATTCCTATATGGGGACCAGATGCATACTTCTATTTATCTTTGTAGTTCTGCTCTTATGACACCTTCTCTGCTTCTTATAGCAGTGGTTTCCTATAAGTAACACATTTAACTCCTTTTTTTTTCCTCTTTTTTTTTTTTTTAAATACAAAATCTCGTGTTAGCTCCTGTTGTCTTTTACTCTCATATATCTACAAAATCCATGTGACTCTTCTTTGTCATACTAAGACCTATGTTTACAATACAGCCATTCTTCTTCTCAGCAGTTGTAAGTTTTCTCCGTAGGCACTTCTTTGTACTTCCATTTCTTTCTGAAAAAACAGTATTTGCAAGTTGTCAGTGCTGCCTACAGTACCTCCCACTTTTTAAAAAAAATATAGTTTGGTATCATAGCGAACACCTGTTGCCAAACTACAGCACAGGTCAGTACAAAGTACAGTACAGGCTTTCAGCATTCACATGTGCACACACAAACTTGGGCAGGCACAGTTCATATCTGTGCTTTGCAAACAAAACCACAGGAAAGACTTCCCATTCCGAGCATCTGGTTATCCACAAATACTGGCTCTCTGGCCTGTGAAGCACAGACAGAGCAACAGACTTTGGAGAACCCTCTTAATCACTTCAAAATGCCACTTTCCTATAGGACTGTAAGAGGTGAAAAGTTTCATAGGAAAAAAAAATTATCTTTACCTTTGAACAAGGTACAACTCAAGCATGAAGACTAGTGTTTTCTAGAAAACTTCTAAAATTACTTTTCTTTTCTTCTGCATTTTGGTGTCATTCTTCTCCAGCACTCTCCCTGTACATATCTTTTCACTCTGAAGCTATGTGGTACAGTAATTTCTTCCTGTATGTTCTCTAACAGCAGGGTGCAATTGAGGTAATCTTCTTGTCACTGATTAAAAGTTTCTCAGTGGGGAACCTTGGTGGCTACTAAGCCAGAAGAAGACATTTTGTCAACAGCCCATTACATTTCTACATAGATACCAGCTTGTTGACATGGCGACTTCAACTTCATCCTTTTGCTTTATGTGCAGTTATTATCTGCCATTTACCAGGCGGACGCTGGAGTTTCACCCTTTCATGGAAAAAATATATAAACCACAGCCTCCAGTGGAAATAACTTTGTTTTATCAGTTGTCACAACAAGAAGGAAAGCTTGTTCTGTACTAACTTACTGGACTGGCTACCAAAGACAATTAAAACATTATTGCCCTTTATTCTTTCCATATATATACAGCCCATTAGTTGCCTCCCATACTGACCTGTGGTTGCCACCTGTTACTGTAGGGACTTTCATCCCAGATTTTTAATCCTACAGATTCCTAATGTAGATCAAAGAATAAGGACTACCATTATTTATCATTGGCATTTCAAAAATACTGCCAATGCCATCATATGTGGGAGTTAGATCATTCTTTCCCCTCTGTGCTTAAAATAACATTTAAATGAGTAGGTAGCATTATATTAGTCTCTAAAGTTCTAAACTTTTATGAAGCTCTTTCACCCTGAATACTGTGGAAGTTATGTTAGTTTGAAAATGTAGCCTGAAAAATAGGGCCATGTTTGACTCTTTCTCCATTCCTCATATGTGCTAATTCACCATTCTTACGCATTTCCATCCTGCTTACTACTGTTCTGATGTTCTGCCCCCACTCGTGTCTCATGGTCCTGCACCAAAGTGGTATTCACAGACTGACCATAGTCTGCCAGTGTCCTTGTCTTCCCTTTGCTCAATGTCCTTCTAGCCTGTACAGTCCCTTACTTCCCAGCCGTCCTTTGAGAAGCTCCTCTGCCAAAAGCAGCGACAAGAAACACCCTATCATTTATAAATCTATCATTTATCAGTTACATCTATCATTTATAGATAAAATCCTTTCTCCAGTTGACTCTCTTTGACCAACCAGTGGCCCTGAAACAGCTCATACAAACAGTTGTGCACTAAAAGTTTGGCTCCTCAGGTACTGAGACAAGTAAGATTACCCTGGAACTCCCTTCTAGCCCTATTTTATTATGTTTCTATATTTAATAATTTTGATAGTGATGAAAATTATTTATCAAGTAGTGGTTCTTCATGATACCATATGCTAATAGTCGCATGCATTTTTTTCAACCACAGAACAATACTTACCAGGAAGGGGCAGATACAGATCAGGAACATGAGATTGCTGGCACCTTCTTCTAATTAATTGGTGAGCTTGTGGTTTCCATCTGTCCACTTGCCAGGCATGAAGCTTCAATTATATGAAATAGCAATCAAAAGTGACTCCTATATCAAACTTTAGAAAACAAAACTTCAGCAGGCTTTCTCAGTATACAGACCTATCTACAACATGTTGTAAAATAACTTTTTGTCTACAGAAAAAGAAAAATAAAGCCAGCGAGAACAAGTTTTCAGCCAGCCTACCTGGTTTCAAATGTAATAGTGTTAAAAATAGCAAGATATAAACTAAATAAGAAAAACAAAACCTATAAAAATGCATCCAGCAGAAATTCAAATTACGTTGATATATGCTTTTGGAGATAAAAAGGCATTTAGACCAATTCTGAGCCAATTTTTGAAGATGGCCATATCTAAAAAGTTTGATTAGGTTTTGTAAGGTGAATTTCGTTGTTAGTATGGCCAGCCCAAAGGCTGCACACTGCATACAGCCCAAATTCATCTTCTTTCTGGGACTTGGTATATGAAATTGTAAATTAGCAAAGGTGCAGAGGCTACTCTTTCCCCATGCATGTTTTTTTTTCCTAAAAATACTTTCTCATGCCTCTTCTTCCTACTGTTTCATTCTCATTTCACTCTTTGACCCTTTCATTTGAGTGGGGTATGAGCAACCTGCCAAAGGGAGTCCGAAGGCTTCAACTTAACTCTTCCTAATCAATATCAATAACTGGCAAGGAAATAAGCTTCAGAGAAATATTGAGGGTCTAAAAGGGAGCCATCTGAGGAAGCCTGAAGACTGTGTTATTTAGGATCATCACAATGGTCACCTCCATCCAAGATAATATGCAGGATGGTAGAAGAGGAGCCCCCCTTTACCAATGCTTCTTTCAAAACAGCACCAAACTGGAACAAATACTTTGAGTGCAAGAAACCCAGGTGCTTCTAAATAGCCATTTATGACAGCAACATTGTAATAAAAGAGAGAAGCATCTTCTTCTCCCTCTTTATGCTGTGAGGAAAGGCTGGGTGTGGCAAACCAACATCCTGCCTTGGATGCCAAAATATCCTTCTATAGCACTGCCCCTGGCCCTGTATCTATTAATCGGTTGGTTGTGTGTGTGTCTATAGGTTTATTCTAATGGAAATAACAGCATATGGAACAAAAAACACCTATTCTTTCAGCACTGAAAAAAATTTCACACAGTAACATTTTAAAGTACCGATATAGGCTGTAATGTGGTTCCTGGTCTCTTAGCTTTTTTAAATCACAAACGTATGGAAAACTGGTGTGAGACACGCTTCCTCTTCTCACCTCTCACAAGTGCGTTCAGTAGCCAGTGCTTTCATTTCTCAGAAAGTGAGTAAAAAAATATAGCCAAGGATGGAAATGCATTAGGTATGCTTTAAAGTAGAGATTTCAATTATTTTTTTTTGCAAGTACTTAAAAAAAAATTCAAAAGTTATAGAGTGTGATGATTTCTTTTTAAAGCAAAACCCAAACTTGGACCCTTATTTAGAATCTCTCCGTATTGAAGGGTGTTACAGCAAGACTAACATCGTTTACCAAAATATGCAGTACCTGTTAATTCATTTATTTTTTCTTAATACTGTCCTGCAGCACATTCGTCACTTGTGTATGCGGAATTTGAATGAAATTAATTATATTTAAAGTTATAATATTTCTACCTACAATTCAAGAGCAGTACACAATTTCAAGTTATTAATTTTGTATTTCACGTTTCCTTGTTGAAATTTCTATGGATCTCATTCCAGATTTATGCCAGAGATTAATTGCAAAAAGCCAGCGTAAGTAATTTTCATTTATGTATTAATATATCTTGGTTCTTAACCTCCTCGTAAATACTATATTCAACATATGTGACTCATGAAGGTACACAGCTAGTAAATTTTCCTGTGGCAAAGTGCATTAAAACTCTTTCTGTATACCTTTCTTTTACAGGCATATTAATCAGACTTTTTACTACTAGACTGTCAAATACTGCCTCTAGGACTACAGCCATTTCAGGAAAGAAGGCATTAATATTATTTCAAAATATTTGCAGTTTTAGAAAGCATTAAAGATTATACGAACATTATGTTACAACTTACCATTTATCTAGTTTAAGGAGGATAATTCTCACTTGAGTGGTCTCAACTGGTTGTACTGGATTTAACGGGGACCGGTGGTGCTCATCATTGTGCTGGGATGAGACTGAAGGGAACAAAACACCGCATTTCGCTGTAAACTCTGCAACGTGGGTGGGATTTGGATCAGATCCCATGTACTTTAAGGTAGAAAATCTCTAAATTACCTTTAGAAAAGCAGTTTCTAAGCAAATAAATAAGCAAAAAGCCCGATTTCACAGTAGTCTCGAGTGCTGAAAGGAGTCTGATTCCCAGTTCCTGATCTCTGCTGATCTGTGATCAGGATGCTCCTAGTTCTATAGAATTCCCTGGGGTACCATAACCACCCTGTAGAGCTGTCAAATTAGTCTGTACAAGTCTATAGCTGTATTTTGCCTAGCACACACAGAAATATCAGGTAATAGAGCATTGAAGGCCAGACAGCTATACAGTTAACATAAGTACTTATCACCTGTCTATCCATAGGTGGAGACATAGATCTTCCAGGGAGCTGTATGACCGTCATGATGCAGCTGCACTTTTGAAACACAGAGGTAACACATGCTTTCAGTAAACCTCCTCTTCTCCCTTGCTGCTCCTTCCCCTGTAGGAATGACAGATGAGGTAAAATGGGTAGCATTGGCCAGCTCCCTGTTTCTTCCCAGAATTCACCCCAGGAGCTTCTAAGGAAAGTGCCAGTATCCAAATGTCAGCCACTGTCCTGGTCCTGTTTCCCCTCCACCTTGTGCATTTTCTGGCAAAAATAAAGTGACAGATTTTTATCATATGCATTTCATATCTTCTTCTTCTTCATCTTTGCAAGGCCTTTATATGTTTTTCCCAGCCTTAATTCATTCTCCTACCCCTTTTCGGCTGCCCCGCACAGTCAGGGGTTCACAGGTCACCTTGGCATCAGCTGACTTTTTCAGCAAGATGATGATATTTACATAGATATTGGAAGCAAATGCCTTAATAACATTAAATTAGGCAATTACAATAAAGTTAAAGTCTAAGACGCACGCTAAAAACCCAGAATAATTCAGATGGCTCAACTGAAGCTAATGCATATGGGCTGTTAATCAGTAACGTGACCTCTAAGACTATGAGGGACAGTTGTTGGAAAGAGCTGTCATTCTCTCCTGCTACAGCCTGAAAGAAGCCAGCTTCTACACTTGCCTTCAGAGCTTGATAATGGCTGGTAGGCTGCAGAAAAAGGAAAGAGTGTGAGATTCAGCGTAGAAACCAATAGTTTTTATCTGCTTCCTACAACCTGAAGTGCTGAATTCAATATCTGTGTACTAACATCCCACTGTTACCAGTCCATCTGCACATGCAGTTGAAGTGCTTCATGGTCTCGCTACGCTAATTCTGCCCCAGAACTGGTTAGTTTGCTTAACACAGTTTCTGAAAAGGCCAATCACCAAAATTTGAGAACATAAATTGTTAAAAAGTGTTCACCTCCTCACCACAGATACAGCATAATAACTGCACATGCTTGTAGCTCTGTCACTAGAATAGTAATTCATACAGAGCCATAAAGAATGTAAATGCTTTTAATAGACAATTGGGGGATTTTGTCCAAGACGGGTATGACATATCCTTGGTATTTGTTCTCGACTGGTGATTTCCTGTGCCATTCAGTAGGTGGAATGGCTGCTGTTGGGTACATCTTAGAGCAAGCACAACCTATTTCTAGAGCCAAGGTTAGGAGGAAAGTCCAGAAGCCATAAATGATGGTTACTGCTCATTCTCTTCCACTGAGTCACTGCCACAAATGCACTAGAAAATGATTTCTAGAGACTAAAATGTCATCTTTTTGCAGAACTGCCTTCCTTTCTCACTAAATTTTTCTCTCCAGACTGACTCACTCTCCGCACTTAATGTCTGTGCACAGAAGATATTTTCACCCTAGCTTTAGGCTGGTCTCCATTTTTGCAATTTTTTGCCAAGAGCTATTTTTGCCAGAAGTCACATGTATGTGGGATTCTGCCACAAACCCAACCTTTTAAAAACCACTAGTACCAATAATAAACTCTAAAATTAAAATGGGGAGGAGGAGTGAATCTAAAAGTGTGATCTATTTTAGGTAATGGATCGATGTTTCTATTTTGAAGTAAATTATCTTCCAAATGTGATTCTGTTTGTCAGCAAAAGAGCATAATAGCAAATTGAGTAGATTATTTTTCAGCAAAGGAAAGGATATGCACATGAGTGTTGGTGACTGCCTGTCCCAAATTTACAGCCAGATGTAAAAACCTTGATCCAGGCTACTAGAAGATTGCAACTCTTTGAAGAAGACAATAGAAATTTATAAAGTATCTCACTGATTTGATCTCAAACAACAGATAACATTTTGCAGCAACTTTAAGACAAAAAAATCTTTCATTTCCTTACAAACTTCCTATTGAAATTAATCCCATTGCTAATAATTTTTTTAAAGTATGTTTAAACAGCTTTTCTAGGGTAAATCAATCAATCACAGCTATATACTCAACCTCTTTGTATATCAACCTTTTCACATGCTAGTCAGGATCTTATCCCAAACATTTATCACACAGTAAATAACATTAATAAAAGGTCCAAGTATCTAAACTGATAGGCTTTATATACAGTTGCGCTGTGTGGAGATAGGTACAGACCCAAGGTTGACAGAAAACATTCTCTTTATTTTTTTTTATTAGCCAAGTTTGCTCTACTTAGATGAAAAAAGTGATGGCAACTGTTCCATCCCTTAAAAAGAAAATAGTAAATCTTTCTCTTACCTCAGTAACTGGAAAATTTATTTTACATAGTGGGGTAAAAATAGCAAAAATCGAGATAAAAGCTAGTGAAGTTTATGCAGAGGTACCTGTGGTAAACATCACACAAACCGAGATGCTTAATAACAATAATTCTAATAATTTTAGAACAAAACTCCTGCAATGTTTATGCTGGTGACACACATGAAAAATATAGAAAATGACAAGGTGGCTTCTGCAGAGACAATAAATGTTTGCAGTAGCGTTATCCGTCATCTTTCACATATACATCATCTGTTTGTGACACAGTTTTCCAGGATGCACCCATGTTAAAATGATATATTTATGTAGACCAAACGATTCCTGTTTTGCCATCAGCTTATTAACTCCTTTTTCATCTGAGACAGCGTTGTTGCAAAATTTGATTGGAAAGGAGTTATTTTCATCTGTGGCCACATGGTGCCTGTGACCATGGAAATTCCAAATAGTTTCTGATGTTTCTATGGTTAAAGGAGAATAATCCATTGTTTTACCTGTCTTCAATCTCTTTTCCTCATCTGCCTGGAAGTTCCTGCAGGAGATGCCTGTTTTCACTCTGAAGTAGATGGAAATGTTAGGGCACATCCTCCCAAGGGGGTGTCTGTCCTGGTTCTGGGTACTTAAAAGTGTCAGGTTGAGGTTTCCTTTCCTTACAGGTGTAACAAACACAGAGCTGTGGCTAGGGAGAGACTGGACAGACCACCTCACTGAGGGACAGCTGGAGAGCCCAAGGGCAGAATGTGGTTACTGAGAGTCCTCTGGTGAGTTTGCATCAGTGAGAGTTTCCCAGTGGTGTGTCACCACAGCCCTTCTGTGCCTCATTCTCTTCCAATCACTTCCTCCTCCTTCAGCTTCTGCCACCTCCATCTCCCCACTCCAGCCTACCATGACTCCAGATGACTGTGACTTCTGTTGCTGCTTTGTGTTTGGCCTGACTGGTACAGACAGGTTACAAGAGGAAGCCACAAGAAAACTGTACATCCCTACTGACTCTGATTTTTACTTACATGGCAAACCAGAGCCTTTCCCAATAACTGGGCCAAGATCAGAACTTGGGACTAGTCTAAGCCTAGGCTACTTTGGAGAGTATGTCCTAGTTTGAGTAAAGCAGAGAAACACTAACAAAATTACAACATTAAGAATTACTTTAATTTAAGTAAAAAGTCTTCCTATTTGCCTTATGCAAATAGTGCAATCTGAAACAATGCAGCTCAAGGAATTGGGGCTGGTTGTTTTTTAACATGGTTAAGTCAATCTGTCTATGATTATGTGTTGGTTTTGTAGCTACTGAAGAAATAACTGAAAGTGTTTATGATGTTCTCTGGAAGCCTCATAAAATGAAAACATAATGTTTCCAGAAAACATTGGTAAATTGGCTTTGCTATCTGTCATTAGAAAAAAATTTTTTGTGTTGTTTGCAATCTGATATACTTGCAACTTATCTCTTCTTCATAATAATTGTTCTTTTTTCCACTTCAGTAAGCTAACAGAAGGACCTGGGTTCTGAGCTCATCGTTCCCCATTCATTCACTGTTCCTTTCAACCAGGCATGCAGAAAAATAACTCTTGTTAAATACCAAAGTACCGGATCCTATCTTTTCAATGCTGAAAAGGAAAACCATTAGCTTTTTTAATTTAAAAAGCCACACTTGTTATTCTTCCCCTTCAAGCCTAATCACACACATTGAAGGTGTCTGACAGCCACACGTGACATTGCTTAGTCTCTTGAAACTTGGACTTCTTGACAGCTTTAATATCCTTTTAAATAACTGCTACTTGTAACTTTCCTTTAAAAGTGAAAACTGCCCCATTTTTTTAACAGTACTTCATCAGTGCAAAATTACTCCTTTTGGATCACAAAGAGCTGTCTATTTATAAACCTGTCTCTTCTTGAACCTTCTCTGAAGTCAGCAGAGGAGTTGGCTGGAAGGGGGCAGTGGCCTGACCTGAGCAGGTCCCCTTTACGTTAGCCGGTTGCGCAAGAGTTTCCCCAGTAGGCCCAACATGCCTTGGATGATCAGCTGCTCTAAATTAATGCTTTGTTTTATTTAGTTTCTGTTTCTTTGTTCAGTTGGAAGGAACCTACAACGATCACCTAGTCCAACTGCCCGATCACTTCAGGGCTGACCAAAAGTTAAAGCAGTTTATTAAGCGCATTGTCCAAATGCATCTTAAACACCGACAGGCTTGGGGCAATGATCACCTCTCTAGGAAGCCTTTGTCTCTGCTTTACCTCGTTTTCATGCCTTTATTGACCTATGCCTGACCCTTATTGCTGCCTGCAGCCATCCAGGTCTTCACCTTGAGCAGCAATGAGAGCCTAGTTCGTGAGGAGAAGGAGGACCTGCAGTTTCTAGCATCCTTGGTGAAGGAACAAGCCATGTCAGCCCATGTGGAACAAAACCCAGGGAAACTGAAAAAATAGTTCTGCTTTCTTGTAATTTCACTTTCCCAGTTGCTCTGAACACCGGCTCTGTAGTATCCAGAGACTAGAGATACAGCCCAGTAGGTGCTGACTGTGCTTTGAGCTGCACCCTCTGTAGGTGGTGAGACTGCTGGGAGAAGACTTGCTATACTCCTCAAAACTTTGTTAGGCTGCTGTGAAGAGCTGGCACTGATACCTTGACAGAATTGCAGAGACCTAGTCCCACCAGCAGCTCCCCTCCCTCACCCTAATTGACTTAGCAAAAAAAAAGCCCTTTCTTTTTTCATTTAACCTGCTTGGAGGGTGAAGTTTCATTAAACAGGCTGATGCTGTTGAGCTGATGAAACCACTCCTCTCCACTGAAATGGGAAAATGCCTCCTTGTCTTTCCCCTCCTCTGTGTTTCCCAGCACCTGGTCCCACCACGAAGGTAGCACTGGAGACCTCTCTGTGATCCTGTGCAGCTCAGTAACCCAGCACAAAAGCCCAGGAAAAACAATAATACTAAAGGAACATATTCTGCATTAGTAGTCTCAGGGCAGGGACTGTTGAGTATTAGAGAAAGGACTGTGTGGTCACTGCCAGTGACTACAGAGGAGAGACTTGCAAGGAGGCCCTCTGAGCACAGGAGGAGCAAGACCACCCCTTCTCAGGGGGCAGCGAGACCTTAGAAAAGCCCAGAGGCTTATGGAAACACACCCTGGAAAAATTCATCCTCTGTTTTTTTTCAAATGTGTCACTGTTTACTTGTGTGAGTGTTGCCAGGAATAATACTGATGAGAATGAAGAAAGATGAAATACAGTGAAAACAGATTGTCTTTGTAAAATCGCTGGAACAGTATTAAACTGGACAAGTATAAGAACAAAAAAAAATATAAATAAAAAAAAAAACCACTGCATATGTTCAGCACATGTTTTACTGTTTTTTAATATATTGCTGCTTTCTAACAAGTTTCATGTATTTAATACTTTTTTGTTGTTTCAAGGCTACCTAATACTATCTGACTTAAATTCTGGCATTTAAATCTAGTTTTCACTTATTAAATTAAACACTTTGAATGTCCTGAAAAGAATAATTTATTACTATAGCACCAAATAAAACCTAAATATTTTTAATAAAAAATACATTACCCATAGGTTTGGTACAATAGCAACACTTAAATAGTGATTTTCTATACACTCTGCATGTCATAAAACCAGTTTTATTAACAAAATGTTATTAAAAATAGAATAAAAAGCCAATTATTACATCATGAAAATATAAACATATTTATTGAGCTAAAACCATATTCTGTAAAGTAAGACTAGTGTGTGTTGTCTGTTTTGTCCAGCTTTAATAACTTTAATGTTCAAGACCAGGCTGGATGGGGCTTTGAGCAACCAGGTCTAGTGGGAGGTGTCCCTGCTCATGGCAGGGTGGTTGGAACTTGATGATCTTTAAGGTCCCTTCTAACTCGAACCGTTCTATGATTCTATGATTCTATAAAAATAGTAACAAATGATTATATGATTTTGAAGATCCACAGTATGTATGCTGCGGTTGTACCACTGGTAACATGTATGTGTTTTTAATGAACAACGGAAAGATTTTGATAATCTGATGTAAAATGGGAATTATACAAAAAAAGGTGCTATAAAAAAAAAGCGATTGCATTATTAATCAAGAAATGGAAGTAATAATTAAATTAAATAGAAGAGTTAATAATACAACCAGTGTACTTTTTGCTATTAAGTTAATTAAAAAATACTAGAAGTAGCTTAAGCCTTCCTCAGTGTTCCAGTTGTGTTTCAACCACATACTGCTCTATTACCAGTGGCACAACTGCAGCCAATGAAGACTTGAATAACGTTACCTTCCGGTTTTTGCCTACATCAGTAATTGTAGCAACACTGTTAACCACAGCTTGTAGAACCTTACCGATAGGTATTTTCACTGCCCTTGCTTGCAAGACAGACTGTTGAGCTTCGAGGGGGTGGTTTCACAGCTCCAGTAAGCTGAATTAACACCCCACCACGGCTGATGCACTCACTGCTCCCTGCCCTTCCCACCCCTCCTTTCTGCCCCAGAACTAACCACTCACTCCTGCTGTTTACAGCGTGCCAACTCCGGAGCTAATGAGATACTTCTGGGAGCCAGTTTCTAAAACACTAAAAGCTAAACACTAAACAGCAGAAATCAAACCCAGTAACTCAGCAGTGAGTTAGATCAACCTCCAGCAAAGCCTGCCTACTGTCACTGCTGGAACAAGGAAGGATGGGGGCTTGAGGGGACAGGAACACGTGGATGAAGAAGAGTGGGAGCAAGGGCCTAAGGAGTAGTTTTCTTGGCGACTGAGATCACTTTAATTCACTGCTGACTCTAGTGTGTTCCTTCACTAATAGTAAATACATGCTAAAAGGTTTAGAAGGCAGGGAGGTTTGTTCTGCTTAAAGCGATACTTTCAGCAGTTCTTTCCTGGAGTGTGCTCGGTATCTGCTGCTGAGTCACAACCCAGATACATTCTTCAGATTTGGGGGTCTTCTTTTGGTGAACTAGAAGACCAGACACTTGGGCTATCACCAACCTTGACAGGTTCTCCCCAAACTCCAGGCACAGCTAATGGCACCAGCATCCTCTCCCCAGAAGCCAAACAGAAGAATGTGGCAATGATGGTCCTTAACTTGTGTGTGTTGCTGGGAGGTACTGGGCTGATCAAGAACTCTGGTGTTTTTTTTCTCAAAAACAAATAATAGTGTCTGTAATAAAAGAAGAAAAAAAAAAAAAGCTGACAGACTTTAGACCTGAAGAAGAGCGACCTGGACCAGCTATTCTCACACGCCACAGCAGCTCTCCAGGGAATGTTACTGTGTTGCATCAGTTAAAGCAGCATTAACCTCTCCTTGTAAATATCTGTATCAGCAACATGATAGAGGATCAGCTTTCAGAAATGTTTTGAGAAGTAACAATAATTGTTTCATCTATATCACTCATTTGTAGGTTCATCTGCATATTGTATGAAATTCAAATTACATCCTTTCAAATCCCTATGAGGCCATCACATGTCCTGATGCTGTTGGTGTACGATGTCTCGTGCAGAGTCCTTGTGAGGTGCCCCTCACTCTGGGCTTAATTCTTTGTTATGTATAACTTAAGCAAACTCTGCCCCATGTGGCCTATGAAGGTCAGACTAATTTCTCCAGTTGCACTCCCTGGTCAAGTTTCTCCTCCTAGAACATCAGCCAACTTGTCCTTATAGACAAGTTGAAGTGAAAACCACTGTGGATAAATGTGGGCTTTGGGCTTCAAACCTGAGCTGAAGTAACAGCCATTGGGTACTGGTGTAGCTTATGCTGCCAGCAAAGGCAGTTGAAGGGTCCAAACACAACATGCATCTCTTTCCAGCTGTGCTACAAGTGCAGTCCCACAGCACGGCTGAGCCTATTATGGAGGGAGAGAAGAAGAAAAGACCTCACGATAGCAAGGGAAATTGGTTCAGAGGAATTCTGTTAACCCCATGGTGAAGGAATGGTTTCACGTCTCTTGTAGCTGATCTCCACTGCTGCCGAAAGGTGCAATTCCAGTCTGTGCCGGGCCACACCTTCCCACCCTCCCTTTGTGTTGAGGCTGTGCTGCTTCGACAGCACAGGCAGACCAAACAGCTTGCTGACCTAGCTGAGAAAATACCTTTTTTGTGGTTGTGTCTTCCAGCTGGGTTGTGAGCTGCTCTGAGTCACTGCATGGCCACACAAGCGCCGGCACTACCACAAGGGAGTCAGTGGTGGCACACACCGGGGCAAGAAGGAGAATCGTTCTTTTTGGAAGAGCGTCTTCTCAAATTGGCTAAAGACAGTTGTGAAACCACACAGCTGAATATGAACCTGGCACAGGTAAGTACACGGCTGTGAATCAGCACACAAAACTAAATGCCAAACCCAGAAGACTTTAATTAGGCTACTGTTAATGTAGCACTGCAGTTGGTAATGACTAGTGCTGCAATGACCAGAGAGATCAGTATAGATCACTGTGATTTGCAATATCATGGCTTTTCTGACTATGACAGCGTTGTCAAGAACAAGCAAACTGAGAGAAAGCACAAATGTTAAATGTTTGTGAAGTCCTTCTGTTACTGACAAGGGGAGATTATAAAGTCTAGCAAAGCTAGAATAATTTTTAAATAAGAGTTGAAACTATGGAATCCCAAATATGTCCTCTGATACAGGACAGCAGAGGGATCAAACTGGCATAAGCTCCACTGGGCTGGTTTTCTGCTTGTAGAGATGCTTCCTGCTTTGTTGTGTTTGAGGTTGGCCATCTCAGCTTTACAGAGAGACTCTGCAGGAACACAAAGCATATGCTGGTCACACGAAACAGAAGGTGTCAGGTTTGACTTTGGTTGTCCCCATTATTCCCCTTCTCACTCTCTGTTCGAAGCAGAAAAAATAGGTAGGGTCAGCATAGGCATGGGGATGAAGGAATTCTAGCTACAGTATAATTTGTTGTCAAACTGACAAAATATTTTAGCTGCTTGGAGCCAGATCTTCCATCTGTACCACGGTGTGATGACAGCAGCCACTGCCCAGGTGTTTTTCTGCCTTTACCTCTCCCTAGTGATTAAACACACGCATTCCCACAGAGGGAGACTTAATGGCACCCAAAGAGTTGGGCTCTCCACGCCTGCCCTTTAGTCATCCCAGACAGGCAGCGGAGCAGTGTTTACTCCTGCGAGGTGCCCTTGTGAAGTTTGGGGGCAGACTTTACTCCAATGAGAACATCTTCCATTTTTTTGTATATGCAAAATATATACTTTAAAACAGAAAGCTTATATCTCTTTCTCTTAATTACTTTTTCATTATTATTTTTCAAGTAGGTAAAGAAAGAAATTATTTCCATATTATATTTTATATTGAGCTTAGTCACTTGCTTGGCAAGTTTAATGTTTCATTGTAGAAAAAAATACCAAGATACAAAAGGTATCTTTCACTGTGTAGTAACTGAATTTCGCTGTGCTCATACATTTGTCATTGCAAATATGTATTTCAGCAGGAAACCACACGAGATGAATTAGATTTCCTGTTCAGCTTAGAGAGTAGCAGAAGGCTATTGATGCTTCTAGCTGGTTCAGAGCTGTTATCTACCGTTACAGGAGATAAAACTCTGACGTTAAAGCTCTTCAGTTGTTCTTCATCTGAAGACTGAAGCGAGTGGGCTACATGGTGTCAAATTGGTTCTGTCCACTTCTGTCAGCTGCTTGTTGTCCCTCAGCAGCTACTGAGGGAGCAAAGTACAATAAATTTGCAGCTTAGGAAAGCTGCCTTTGATGTCAGGCAACTGTTCCTATGCTCTAAAATAAAAATTTAAACCTAAGTCAGACGGAGAGTTGTTCACGGTCAAGTTCTTTTGCCAAGCAGAAAAGGTTGAACTCTCCTCTTAGCAACAGCATCTTATAGCACCACATAATTCCAAGGAGTATTCAAAAGCAATTTCCTTTTTTCTCTCACATAATAACTAAAACTTGATGAAAAGAGAAGACTTTTGTTATGATTTAGAATGCGACTTTTTAACACTTTGGAGGTGAATCTTAGCAATCTGCATGAAGCTTTTTATAAAACAGAAAGCACTTTTTACATTTCCATCATAATTCAACTCAAAACCAAGTTAAAAAATACTGGAACAAAATGATGAAATACGTAATATTCTTCTTCGGTTTGTTGACAATTTTTTGCTTAAAACAGAAGAAAGAACAGATTCAAGTAATCATTGGACCTTCCACAACCCATAACATCAAATGGAGATGGCTTTGCTTACAAGGCCAACAGTAAATGGGTGCTTTCCAGAGAATTTTAAATTTTACTAACCAAAATCAGTTACGTTTGAAAGGTTCCAACTGTATTTTTAACGTTGTGCTTTCCAGAGAATTTTAAATTTTACTAACCAAAATCAGTTACGTTTGAAAGGTTCCAACTGTATTTTTAACGTTATTTAGTATCTGGAGTCCCATCTGTGGCAGAAAAGCTATTCTGTGCTCACTTGTGCTCACCTGTATGTGATAAAGCTCACCTGCACACCCACAAAGATGTTCACAAAGACAGTGGTAGGAGGAGGAACTCAAATAACACCCTTCCAGGCTACCCTCAGGCCCATCACAGGGGCCATCAACCCACTGAAGGCTCACCTCCACAAGCCCGGAGGAGCAGAGGGACACAGAATGGCAGGCAGGAACCTGAATCAAGGCACTGAGGAACGAACACTTTGTCCAGGCCCCACCATGGGCTGTCCCAGCAGAGCCTCAGCCCCAAGGTCCAGGTGAAAAACCTGTTATGACAAGGCACTGTGAGTGAGTATCTTTCTGGATCACCTTTTGAACCAAAGCAGGGTTGCTCCCCAGGGATGCAGGAGAAAAGCAGTTTGGGATTATACAGGACTTACTACAGGATATTTAGGGGAGGAACCAAAGGTGGCAAAAGGGAGGCTTAGAGGATTTGGAAAGGAATGAGAGTGGGAAAATAGAGGGATAAGGGGATAGAAGGGGTTGGTTGTGTGCAAATAGTGTGTATTTCAGTATTTCTATATCTCACTACCAGTACCCTAACATTTTGTTCACCTTTTTAACTCCCTTCGCCCATTGACCTGTTGCCAGTCAACTTTCAAATAAGCAATTTGGCAACCAGCCTTTTAAAATAATGTATTTTTGGTAAAGAAAATTAATAAGCATGTAAATAGCTTCTTATAATAACCTTTGGCAATATTTAGAAGGAAAAGTCTGTTAAAGTTACAAAGAATACTAATACACTAGTCATACAATTTTCCTTCTGCCAAGTTATTCTACTTTATTCTTTTCTGTCTTATAAATTTTGTTTTTAACAATGTTTACCTAATTCACCTCTTCTTACACCGAGTTAAATACTCATTTTAAGCACAGAGTTGTCATTTCTATGTTCACTCATTATCTAAATATTTACCTCAGAAATTTTCTGTGGCCTGGTTCTAGAATTAAAACATTCATAACACCTCATTACCATCACTGTCTTCAAGAACTCATGGAAGACGGGTGAGTCTGAATAGAGGAGAATATAATATTATCTTCAGAAAGGAGGAATCAGCAGTCAACATAATTTCAGCATCAAGAACAATACTCTAATAAATTATTAAATAGCCACACTAAAAGCACCTGGAGGGTCAGTGAAAAAGAAACAGCCAGCAAAGATTTGTTGCAAACAAGTTTGTTAAACTGCTATATTTTCCTTCTTTAACAAGGTATCTGGGCTGCAGTGAAAGAGGCAGTAGAAGTAATGTATATTGACTTTAGGGAATCTTTGGGCACTATCTTGCATGACTTTCTCATGGTGTACAGAAATATTTTATTCTGGGATAAATTACTACATAGTAGGTGCACAATTGCTTGCAGAAAATAGTCTAGGACTTATCAATATTGTTTTTTTCAAACAAAAAGGATATATAATACAGAATTCCGCTGGGGTCTAGCCAAGATCTGCTACAATGCAACATTTTCATTCATGACTTGGTTGATGGAACAGAGAGCACACTTACAAGATTTGCACATGATGCCAAAGCAGAAGGGGCTGCAAAGGAACTGAAGGATTAGAATTCAAAATGACTTTGATAAATGGGAGAAGTGGTCTGTAATCAATAAGATGAAACTCAATAAACACAAGCACCAAGTACTGTATTGAAGCAAGAAAAAAATCAAATGCATAAATACAAAATGAAGAATAGCAGCAGCACTGTAGAAAGAGGCCTGGGTGTTACAGTAAACCACATATTGAATATGAGTCAACAATATGATGCTGATGCAAAAATAGAAAAACTCATCCTGGGACATTTTAATAGATGTGTCATATGCAAGACAGGGTTAGCAATCGTTCTTCTTAACTCACCTCTGAGAAGTGTTAGTTTGGTGTACTTTAATAAGATAGTACAAAAAAAGTTAAAAAAAAAAAAAAAAAAGATGGAGAATAATTGAAAAAGGGAAAGGATATATTTGCTCTAAAAAATAAAGGCTGATGGCGGGTGTGGATGTGATATGATAACAACCTTCCAATAAGTAGAAGGTTCTCATAAACAGGGATCCCATTGATTATTCCTCATGACACTGAGGACACGACAAAACCGAAACGGCTTCAATTGCAGCAGGAAAAGTTTAGGCTAAGACAGAAAAACCTTCTAACTCCAAGGAGAGCTATGGACAGAAATAGGTCACCTAAAGATGTGGTATAATCTACACCATTCAGCTTTCTAAGATGTTAGAAAAATACTCATCAGAGATTTTCTGTTCCTTGGAGCAAGAGGCAAACAGCATGATCTCCTGCAGGTTTTTTCATTCTAGCTACTGTTGTTACAGTATCAAAGAAACATAAACTAGTAAACTTTTAAATTAGCTTTTTTATTGTAATACTAAATATGTTCATGCCAGTTTCTGACAGTGACTATCCCTTCTTATCTGCAAAAAGAAATTCACGCCCTGACTGTCTGCTCCTTGTAAATAGTAACATCTGCAGCGAGGTTTGCTCTGCTGCTGACTTTGATCCATTCTCTCTCGACAGCTTAATGCATCTCTTGATGCCTGCAGGTCTTTGATTCCAAATATTTATCTCCTTTTGGATTTATTTCTGGCCACTTGAATTTTACGTTTCCCCACAGAGCCCCTCTGATACACACATCGGCTACAGAATTCAGCTGCTACTGTTCATGATGCTCCCTCCTGGCATTACCGGGGCTGCTGTTAATTCTTGGTAGGCTTATTCATTTCTTGAATAAGTTACCTAATACAGTTTGTTTGTTGTTTTTACCATTCTGCTGTGGTGTGCTTAAATAGTTACCAAGTTCATTTAAGGATTTTATTTTCTTAAATGTTTTGCCTATGGTTTCATGGCTTTATGCCTTTGGACACTCTTTCTGCAGTTAAGATCACCACACTAATCTTCGCTATCTTGCAGCTACTATGACAGAGGGAGTCAGCTGTAATTACTTCTTAAATCAGATCTCGTTTGTTACTTAGGCCTAAATCTCTTGTGCACCAGCAAAGCTACCTGCTGCTTAAAGCAGTCATCTGTAGTAACCAGAATTTGCTGCTCTTAGCTGTATCGTTCAGTGGCATTTGAGCCACTAATCCTGGGTACTTGAAACAATCTATTGCTATTAGTTTACTTCCATTTGTACCCTTCTCGGTGCAATTCTTTTAAAAGAGTCATTCTTCTACCTCAAAATGCACTGAGATTTGGATCTACATAAAAATGGAGTCTAAGGCTCATGTTCTCAGTTCCTTCACCTCAGAAACTTCATTGAAGTAAAACTGAATCATATTGAAGAGTCAAGATTAGAAAATATATTTGAGACTATGGAATGTGCTTGTTTTGTCAGGTTTTTTTCCCCACTTACAGTTCAGGGGTAAAAATTCTACCTCACATTCTCCCATACACCTGCTGTACTTGTAGACTTGAATTTCCAGGTATATTAATGGATATTCTCAAACAAGAACTGCTGTTATTGACACATCTTTCATGCAACTTTTTTTTTCATTTATTAATACAAGATTTGTGCAGAACTGGGTCACTGGTAGCATGTAAAAAAAATGGGTCACAAATTGGAAATGATGCAGGGCATAGGATATCCTGCCTATGCTTATGTGTATTTTAGGCATGTTAACTAGTATCTTAGATGGTACTGCATCCCACTTTCCATCCTCTGGCACTTTATAAGCTGCCAGCCCTGTTTCACTGCAGGGAATAGGGGAGAGGGATCACACTTCTGTCTCTGAAGCAGACAACAGCTTGAAAAAAAGCTCATATAAAATACCATGGGACTGTCACCACGCTCCCATCAGAGCCTCTCCATTTTTGCAAGATGAACTGAGCAAGAAGCACGTATCTGGGCACAGCAGCAGCAGTTTCAGTGGCAGCGCAGACACATGCAGACTTCCTGAGCCAGAAGCGTTGTTTCCTGCACACAGTGGGCCACGTGAAATGAGACTGCAAAGTTGGAGTTACACCAGGCACAACTTTCTGCGTAGTCAGATACTGTCACCGATGACAAAGACAGGACCCCTTTGAGCGTGGTGCCTGGCTCTGTGAGAAGAGTTCTGCAAACGCAGGTGGGGTGGCTCAGCGGCAAAATAAGATTTCCAGAATGAGAAGTACAATATTAACGGTAGATGTGTGATAAGTCAAAGCATACTTCCAACATATTAGTGCTCTGGCAGTGTGTTGGGGCTGGAAAATCAACACCAAGCAAGTTTACTTAGGAAATTAAAACAACCATTTCAATAAGAAGTGGTAGCAGACTTTTCTTGGATACTTTCTCAGCTGCAACGTGGTCAATGGAGGGGAAAAAATACTCTCCATATATTCAGGTCTGCAAGCTCAAGATCAAAAGGAAGTAGTAATTGTGTTGTAAGTGTTGAGGGATATTAATTGTTTTGCATAAATAAGTAAGTTTTAAGTAGACTAAATTACTTAAGATTATAATTTGGTGTGATTTGTGCTGCTTGCTTAGCTCTGCTTTGCATGAGTAGCTAGATTTGCTGAAACCTTCAGGCTGTGAGAAAGCTATTCTTCTCAGTATTTTTCCCAGTAGATGGTACAGTATTGCTTAATCTTTTAGCATGGGAAAGTACTGGATATCACACTGATGTTTTCGTGGTGTTTCTCTCAAGTTCAGGACTTTTTGGTTCCCCATGTTCTGCCAACAAGTACAGGTGCACAAGGAATGTAAACCAGAAGATACAGAGGCTCCAACCCTTGATGTAAACTGCAAACCAACAAGATATGAGCCTGCCAGCCTGGACACAGAAAAAGAATCCAGTTAGATGTTAGAAGACCCCAGACCACAAATCACCATTGGACCAAAAGACACATGGGCAGCGCGTGAAGGGCGGGTGTATGGATCATGAGAGTATAATTGCCCAGGCATTTCTTTGTTCAGGGTCCCTCTCTTTAGAGGCACCCAGCCCGGGCTATTCTTGCTACTGTACCTTCCATTTAAATTAATTATTTTATGAAATCGAACGCCTGGGACTCTGCTGTGGGAAACCTAGGGTTGACCGTGAAGAAGGAGGAAGCGTGCCCAGCAGTAAGTGTGTAAATGGTGAGTGGATGGTTGGGCAGCAGCTTCTCCTTTAGCAGTGAGCTGTTGCAGGCAACCATGGAAGACAAAGCTGATATCAGGTGATTTAGCAAGGTGCGTGACGTCTGGGTGTCCCACACTACTCTCCCACCCATGCTGACTGACACGTGGAAACAAACCTTACAACTCACAGAGAGTTATAAAGCAGGCTATGATCCCCCCAAGTTCCCAGCATGCTGAGATCAACAGACTTGACCCATCAAGAGCCACAGGTGACTGTGCCTGCACCCAGACATCCAAGCTCATGAGCTCATCCACTGGCAATCTCCACTGCGACCTTGTCAATTATTGCTTAAGTTGCTGTCAAATGGTAGCTGAATGTGTGTACTTGTCCAGCTCAAAGAAAAATCATTGATCTTCTGTCAGACTTGATTCTAACTACTGCCTTCGTACACTTTTTTTACATGTTTAACAGTATCTATCTCCTAATCCTGAGGATGTACATCCCAAGGTTTTTCCTTCCCTGCTTAAGTTAGCACTGAGGATGGTAGGTTATGTCACGTTTGGCAACGGGGCCTCTCTGGCTTGGGAGAAAGGAGAAGGCAAGATATGTGCAGAGACTTAGATCTGTTAGAAGTTAGGGACAGGAGAAGAGAAACCAAAAATACTCAGTAATGACAAGTAGAGTCAAGTGGCCCCTTGAGTTCAAACAGATTTTGGGGAAGACTTTATTTTGGTTTTCAACTTTGCAATAGGTCAGGCACAGAAAAGTGTACAGAAGAGAATGATCGCTCCCTTAAGGTATGCACATTGCTTTCATGGTGGGTGATGTGATTCTGGGTGGTGAAAAAGGACACCTTTGACTAAGCCAGAAGCAGCTCATCAGTGAATGTCCTGAAAATGATGTGCATGCTGTGTCCTTGGACGTGCTGGATCGCGGCTGTGACAAGGAATGAAGGCCGATGTCAGGTGTATGAAGAGTAAAGTAATGTCAGGTGAATTCCACTTTTCTACCCTAAGCTAAAAGCTCACTTTTACAGTGTCTGACGCAATGTCACCCAGTGGTCAGTGTTGATACAGTAAAGCGGTGGGGAGTGTATGGGCCCTATCTAGACTCACATTATTGCATAAATTGTGTTTGGAATAAAGAAATGCTTGATTCAGTGTCTGAGAGAGACCTGTTTTCTCATAATTACCACACATAGTTATGACAGACGAAAATCCTAGGAGAGCATCAGGTGAGTGAGAATGAGGTGCAGTGGGCATAGACGTGGTAGAAGGGAAGAGGAGCTTTGTTCTTCAGCTTTGTTCTTTGGACAAGTTAGGGCCATGGCAGGCAGAACTGGAGCATTCACTTTTACCGTTGGGTCTTTCTGGAGGCAGAATTCTTAACCAAGTCCCCCAGGCTGATGTATTTGCAAAAAAAATGACACTACAGAAGAATCCATTCCTTGAGTTCCCATGGTGTTTCTGATAGATGTTTTCCACAGAATCCAATCAGGTCAAATACCTCTGACTTGGTCCACTTGGGATCATGTGGAACAATGCCCAGGGAGTGTGCTTGCCAAGTACACGACTTCCACTGTGGCTCCAGTCCAGGCTCTGTCTGATCAGTAACGCTCTGCCGTCACCAAATTCTTTGAAGCTGCTGTTGTTGGAGCCAAGACAGTTTACAACAAAACGCCAGATTCCAGCAAAAGCCCAAATAAAAGAAGAAAAATATGCACCCAAACCTGCATATACACAAGGAAAGCAATTCCTTGGAAACCCTTGGGTACCTCGACAAAGCAGCATCAAGAGCAGAAAAGGAGCATGCAAGAATTGGCAAAAGAGTCTTTGGGCTGGTGAACAAGGTTCGTTCAGAAATGCTGACACCTGATACCTGATCTTGCATAACCCTGCCAGATAAAAATTATTCCTTCATTTGTTTATTTATATATTCTCACCCCCCACCTCCAGTCAAACGGAGTGGTCTTATGCTAATTCAACATCTTGTATCTAAGGGCTGCAGCATTTTTAATCTAGTATTAGCTACCCTAGAACTGGATTTACAGTTTCATGAAGCCACTGTCTCTGCTGTTTACAGCTGCTGGCCTCTCGGCGCTCTCTGTCCAAACGCAACCTATGTAAGTGCTGGCAGATAGTAGAGAGGGTAACCAATGAAACTGGAGCACGCAGCCAGCTGTCTCTCCCTCCCCCTTCACACCCCCCTCTTTTTTTTTTTTTTTTGTAAAGATATTTAGGTGTTGCTCTGTTCAGCATTGCAAGCCTCACTGTGCTCTGAAGAGCAATACCTAAATATATTGAAAAATCTCAGTCAGTGTGTTAGGTGAAAAATCAATGAATGCTAAGGACAGTGTAGAGAGCAAGCCAGAATTGCCATGAAAGAAGATACAAAACAGATTGGGAGCTAAAAAAAAAAAAAAAAAAAAAAAAAAAGCAGATAAAGGTGTGGGGGGGGAATTTAGGTAGAAGAGTATTTTTGAGGTGGGGAAAAGAGTGACTATGAGAACGAAGAAAAAAAGTAGAAAAAAAATAATGGGAAAAGCAAGATCCAGGGAAGTAACTTCACAAGGGAAAAAGATAGAGGAAAAAAAAAAAAAGAAAGTGAAATCACAGCACAAGGAATGTCATCAAAGGATTAGAAAACCAGAAACAAAATGTATAACTGATAAACGAGAGATATACGAATACAGGATACGTAAAATGCAGGATAATTAAAATATTAAAAACAAGGAGCTAAACTTTTTGTAAGTAAACAAAATATATATACACTATGAGAGATGCCAAACAGTACAGACTTAGCACTAAGTAGATTTTCTTAGTTTGGGCTGTTGTGCAAACGTGCCACCCTCATGTGATACTATGCCTGAGCTACATCTTGCCAGGAACCTTGAATTTTGGTGGGTCTCTGCTCACCCACACGTTTCCATGTTGTGTTCTCTTCCTGGGTGTCAACACACTTTTAAAGTTCTGAGCCTGAAAGATGGTGGTGATGAAAACTTTTTGCTTATTTTTTCCCTATTCCTGCTATTTTTCTTTCATTCATTCCAATAGCAGTTGGCACTCCTGTGTCAACAAATATACATCCTCAGACCTAATCCTACGTCCATGTACCCTTCAAGAAGTGACTTCTGCTGACTTCTATGAGAGCCTCCAGAGAGCAACCAGTATCAGGGTGCGTAGGGTAGGTACTGGTTCATGTGGGAACAATGCTGAAAAAGGCAGGCTCAGAAAGCTTAAGTTGGCTTGAACAAGAGTGACATTTCGAATTTGGGAAAGAGTAGGTGGTATAGGAGTAACTGTGGATTATAAAAATATATAAAAATCATGATGCCCCACTGAAACCACCTACTCCACCAACATCTTTTATCTGTTGCTTCAATCACTCCCTGAATTGAGACAGAGCTTTTACTCCTTGCACCCTAGAGCCACATTTTCAAAAGCACTGTACCTACAGCTGCTGATGCAGTGGAATCCCGTGAAAGTTTAAAAGCTGTCTATCGCTAAAAATAATCGCCTTGCTAATACATTTGCCCATTCTTCACACAACTTCTCATTCAGGAGGTGCTTCATACCACACCTCTCAGAGCCCCGACTGCAGGTGCAAGCTGCAGTACCCTGAGCATGGTTATGCAGGACCCCCACCTGCTGTCTCGGGGCCAGAGCTCCACCAGAGCTCGGACCTGGCTCCAGACCCAGCCCTGTGGTGGAGGTGGCCCCATCTCCTGCTCATCTGATGACCACTGGACTATGAGCAGGTCCTGTCATCAGCCCAGCCCTGCTTGGACATGAGGGACAGTGCCCTGACTGCAAGGACACAGCTATGCCAGGCTGGGGTCGGCTCTGCAGCCGGTTCCCTCCCACGGCAACCCCGCTCTTCCTGCTCCCTGGCACTACCTAGGAGAAGGCATGGAGATTTGGCTTGAGATATTACCATTTTCGTAACTGAATGCAATTTATTCAGCATTTATAATGTCTTTTTCTGATGCACCCACTTGTGATGTGTGTTCTGACCACGTACAATGCCTGGTAACAGCCTGCGCCTTGTTTATTTCTGATCATTTTCTTACTCTGCCATGGACAAGCTTGACATTTCTACATTTCCTGTCTTCCAGAGGGTGTGCTGAAGGCCTGGAGTGGAGAACAAGGGTATCCTCCTCCCTTTCAAGGATGAAACTGTTGAACAGCCGGTAAATAAATTCTTTTGCACTTTTGTTGCTGACTTGTGGTTAGTAGGTGCTCTGTATTACTTGACAAAGAATTTGGGCATGTAGTATAAAAAATTTACACTGACAGATCAGCACGTGTACCAAATTTCTTCCAAATTCATTGTTAACAGGCTTTGCCATGCTGCCAGTTCATGCAGATCCATCATTCTTGTACCGAACCAGAGCCACAACCAGTTTCAGCTTACCCAGCTGTCCTTCCAAACCAGTCAGGTTGAACGGGCAACACCAGGGCCCGCTCCCACAGGGAACGGGCAGTTCGGGAACCGGAGGAAACCAACAGCACAGCCATAATTTTTCTGCTTTTAACCTAACGACGTCCAGCCTGGTCCACCACAGGGCTGACTCCCGCTCTGTCGACCTGCAGCGAGGCTACACAAAGCGCTGACCCGCTGGGAGCCGGGGCCCGGCCTGCAGGGCCCCGTCAGCCCGCACCTGCCACACAGAGTGGCTCCCCCCATCCCCGGCCTCTACCCTCGCTGCGCATGCGCCGCTTCGCGCCCGCCACCAGAACTACATATCCCGGCGTCCCACGCGCGCCGGCCGCCGCGCCTGAGCCAATGGGGAGGGAGGAGGTCAGTTCCCGCCCCCCTCGCCTCCGGCTGCGGGAACTGTCCCCAGCAGGTGTGCAAAGAAAACCCCTGGGCCGCCCTTCCCCCGTCGAGCCGGGGAGGCAGCTACAAAGGGGGAGCGGAGTGGGGAGGAGGGGGCTAGGCCCTGGCTTCCTTACAGGAACCATAAGGGTCTCACCTCCTCCCTCTCCGGTCGGGCTGGAGGGGGGGATACGCGGAGGGGAGGGGGCCGCCCCTCAGGGGCAGAAGCTGCCTTCCCGCGCGCTTGTCAGTTACGAGCGCGAGAGGCGGGCAGGTGCCACCGGGTTGGCCCCAGCGCCGCCCGCGGCCCCGCCCCGCTCCTCGCCCGATTGGCTGGTGGCCTCGTCAATCCCCAGCCCCCGAAGGCGCGCGCCGGCTCCGGCCGGGCCCCGCCCCGCGGCGGCCGGGCCCCGCCCCGCCCTCTCCCCTCGCGCTTGTCGCTCTTCGGTAGCCCCGCCCCCTCTGGCCCGGCCAGAAGACGAGGAGGAGGAGGAGGAGGAGGAGGAAGACAAGGGCCCTGGGCCTGCCCCGCTGCCTACCGAGGCCGGGCGTCCGCGTCCCGCCCCCGCCCCGCCTCCTCATCCCTCCGCCTGCGGCGTGGTGGAGCCGGGCTGAGGCGGAGCGGGGCGGCCGCAGAGGCTGGCGGCTGGGCTCGGTTTCCTGCTCGGTGGGCGTCAGCCGGGCCCCGGCGGGCCCCGCCTCCCCCGGCCGCCCGGCCGGCCCCGCAGCCGTCAGTCAAGGCGGCGGGCTGAAGCCGGCGGCGGCGGCGGGCGGAGAGAGAGGCAGCTACGCCACAGCCCAGCGGCGGCCATTCGTGGAAAAATAGGCCGTCCCGCTCCTCCCAGCTCCGGCTGCGACCGGCCTTCTCCCCGCTACCCCCACCCCACCCTCCGCCTCCTCCTCCTCCTTCTCCTCCCCCCTAGAGCGGCGCCTCAGCGGGGCATTAATGCGGGATGAGCGGTATGTAACCCCCTCCCTCTCTCCCTCCTGTGCACACCCCTCCCTCCCTCCGCTCCTCCCTCCACCCTTCATCCCCCCTCTATCCCGCCCTCCCGGGTTCCCCCTTTTCTTCCCCGCTTCTCCCCCTTCTTACCCCGCGCTTCTCTTGCTGCCCCTCCACCCATCAGCGCTGCTTCCCCCCGTACCCCCTTTCTTCTCTTCCTCCCCTGCTTGCCCCTCCGACTTGCCTCCTCCGTACCTTCTCCTCCATTCCCCCTTTCTTCGCTAACCCTCCCTCCTGTGCACATCCCTCCCTCCTTCATTCCTCTTTTCCTCCCTCTTTCCCTCCCATGCACAGCCCTCCTCCTGCCCCCTAAAGCATCGACGGCCACTCAGTGGCCGTCGATGCTTTAGGGGGCAGGAGGAGGAGGAGGGTTGTGGGTGGTTTTTTCCTGCTGTCGCTGGGAGAGGAAACCAAACCTCCCCTTTCTGGGTGTTAACTCTCCAGCCCCCATGGGTTGGGTTTCAAACCACGTTTCTTAGGACTCGTTCTTTTGTAATAATGATTTGCGCTGTTGTTTTTATGAAGAGGTAGAGGCTGCAAGCTGGGAACCAAAAAGAATATGTGCTCGTAGGTTTTGTTGTTGTATAAATGAAGGTGAATAATTAACCTGTTACACTTGATATTTTTGCAGATCAAAAGAAGGAGGAAACTATGCCCACAGAGGGAGAGAAATCTCCCGAGGCAGAGAATAACAACAATAATAATAAGAAAGGGAAAACTGGAGGCTCACAGGTAAAGCACGCACACCCGAATAGGGAAGTGCCCAAAATATTAGCATTTAAAATGAAATGTTTAGCTTACAACATTTCCTGCTCAGGGCATCTTTCTCTGGGTGGGATGAAACATAGTTGGTTGGGTGCAATATTTTTACTGCCTGGACAGGTTTTCTTGATTGTATTTTGCAGTGATTAGCTGCGGTAGAAGCATTTTTAAAATTTTTGTTTATTTTAGGGGGAAAAAGAATACTGGATTGAGGATGTGGTTGAGGTCCTGGCTGTCACATATTCATTGATAATTGAGGACTTTATGTTTACAGATTATTTACAGAAATACATACTTCCTTTTTCGGAATCGTATCATTGGTCTCTATGCAGAAGCACTATTTTTTTTTTTTTCTGCTTCCTGTGTAAACCTTAATGCTTACTTCTGATGGTTTGTACTCATGCTCATATCCTAAATCTGTTCTGTTTTCTCTCCCTATGGATAGGATTCTCAGCCTTCACCTCTCGCTTTGCTAGCAGCCACTTGCAGCAAAATAGGCACTCCTGGTGAGAATCAAGGAACTGGACAGCAGCAGATTATTATAGATCCAAATCAAGGTTTGGTGCAGCTTCAGAATCAGCCACAGCAGTTAGAACTGGTAACAACTCAGCTTGCTGGAAACGCTTGGCAGCTTGTTGCTGCTGCTCCTTCTGCTTCAAAAGAAAATAATGTTGCTCAACAAGGATCTTCTGTTACCTCAAGTGCAGCAAGTCCCTCCAGCAGTAACAATGGAAGCACATCTCCTTCAAAAACCAAATCAGGCAATTCTTCTGCAACAACCCCTGGACAGTTCCAAGTCATTCAAGTACAAAATCCAAGTGGTAGTGTCCAATACCAAGTGATCCCACAGATTCAGACAACAGAAGGTCAACAACTTCAAATCAGTCCCTCTAATGCTACTGGTCTACAAGACATACAGGGTCAAATTCAGCTTATTCCTGCAGGGAATAATCAAGCTATCCTCACAACTGCAAATAGGACAGCTTCGGGGAATGTTCTTGCTCAAAACCTAGCGAATCAGACAGTTCCCGTCCAAATTAGGCCTGGTGTTTCCATACCACTGCAACTGCAAACTATTCCTGGGACTCAGGCGCAAGTTGTAACGACGTTACCTATAAACATTGGTGGGGTAACCCTGGCATTGCCTGTGATAAACAATGTGGCAGCTGGAGGAGGTTCGGGTCAAGTTGGCCAGTCTACTGAGAGTGGAGTGTCTAACGGAAGTCAGCTAGCATCTACGCCTGTCACTTCTGCCTCTGTTACTACAATGCCAGAGTCTCCTTCCTCCTCTTCCACCTCTACGACCACTGCCTCAACATCTCTAACGAGCAGTGACACGCTAGTAAGCTCTGCAGAAACGGGACAGTATACAAGCACAGCAGGCAGCAGTTCGGAGCAGACGACTGAAGAACCTCAAACTGCTACAGACTCTGAAGCTCAGAGCTCCAGTCAGCTTCAGTCCAATGGACTACAAAACGTTCAGGATCAGTCAGGTTCCCTTCAGCAGGTCCAAATCGTAGGGCAGCCTATTCTGCAGCAGATACAGATCCAGCAGCCTCAACAGCAGATTATTCAGGCCATTCCTCCACAGTCATTTCAGCTCCAGTCAGGGCAGACTATACAGACCATCCAGCAGCAGCCTTTGCAGAACGTTCAGCTGCAGGCAGTGAGTCCAACTCAGGTGCTCATCAGGGCTCCAACTTTAACACCATCAGGGCAAATCAGCTGGCAAACTGTACAGGTTCAGAATCTGCAAAGCCTTTCAAATCTTCAAGTTCAAAATGCTGGGTTACCCCAACAGCTAACCATTACCCCTGTGTCTTCAAGTGGTGGCACAACCATTGCTCAGATTGCACCAGTGGCTGTTGCTGGTACCCCCATCACTCTGAACGCTGCCCAGCTCGCTTCAGTACCTAATCTTCAAACAGTAAGTGTTGCCAACCTGGGTGCTGCAGGTGTTCAAGTTCAAGGAGTTCCTGTTACCATTACCAGTGTTGCGGGTGAGTGGTCTGACAAAGTTTTGGGTTTGTTTTGTTTTGGTTTTGTTTTTTTTAACCTATTGCAAGAATACCAGACAGTTTTAAATTAATACTTTTTTTTAGGATTTTCTGTAATAAGTGTTATAAGTGTTAAACCATTAACCGTGAGGAAATAGCTTATCCCTAAAGTTCAGACTTTAAAATAGCTGACACCTCTCCTAAACATTGAGCTAATATTACCAGTTGTGCAAATTAAAGTGGAACTGTTTCTGTTTGATAAACTATCCTTAAATGATCCTGATCTTCATCATATTTAAGATTTCATGGGGGATGTAGGATGCGAAAAGTGACAGTATGTGAACTGGGATATCTTGTGTCATGGCATGTGTTTGTATTTCTTATATTCTGTACTAGCTTCTAAAGTTGTTCCCTTAAAAGTTTGAGTTCTACAAAGAGATTGAGTGGAATGAGGTATCCTTGCGCACAGCATAGTTCCTGTGACTTGTCCTTTTAAAAAAAAAATAAAAACAGCTGGTAACTGTACCTCGGTATTTACTGATGAACTTTTGATATGTATTATGAAATGCCTGCTTGGTTATGCTGGTCTCATAGTTGGGAAAGGAGATCTTGAAAGGCTCTAAGCTGAATAACAGAGCTTAGTCCTGAAGTAAATTCTGTGCAAGGTCTCTGCAGTGTCCCAGAAGGGCAACTCTATATGTAAAACTCGCAGACTTTTAACATTTCAGGTAAAACTTGTTTTAGGGGTTCTCTCTGCCAGTTTGATAACAGCTTGCATAAGCCTGGTTTTATCTCATACAGGTAAAAGTCTTCTGTTGTGGTAGTTACAATAAACTCTTGTCTTAACAGCAAACCATCAACAGACATGGCTTTTTAGTATAAGAAAGAAAAGTAAACAGTAAGAAAAAACTAATGTTTAACTACTGTCCAGTCTGCATAAATAAATGTTAGTATCATATTGACTCTTAATCTTTTTTTAAATTTTATTTTAATAATCATAAGCTAAGATGAGAGCAGTTTAACTCGCCAAAAAGGTTGTTGGCTTTAGTTGAAACACTTTGGAAGAGGCTCAGCATAGTTTGATAATAAGAAATTTGCCATTGGGAGAATTTTATCTGCTATGGTACTCTTCAGCACTTGATGACATGTTGAAATACTAAGAGCTGGGTTGGGTGCACTAAACCTGGCTTAAGGAGCGTTACAGAAATGTTAATCTGGGTAATTGGAATTAAAATCTTGACCTTGTGTTTAACTGTAATGGTTCAAAAAGCAGTTCCAGTGAGCTGGAGCTGACCAGCTGCTACAGTATCTTGCAGTCCAATGTGCCTTGGAAAAATTTTTGGGAAGGTGGTGTCATTAGACAGAAGGTCCTGCTTTGGTAAGGGATTCTTCATAGGAAGCCTGCTTTGGAACAGCCTAGACTTGGGGGTTCAGGAAGAACCTTTCTGATGCAGTTTTTTTCCTGCTTACTAATGGTGTACAACTGTTTAGTATGCGCTAATAGGTATTAGAACAAAAGATTCTGAATATGATCTTGCTCAGTTATTTTGACTGAACCTCTGCTTGCATGTCATGTCTTTTGGAAAATAAAGGGATTGAGATTTGTAATTGAGGATGAAAGAAAGGGAATGAGTCAAAAGTATGGTCCTGGAGAAGCTAAGCCTTTGTCATGCAGGGTTCCTTCGTTAATTTATGTTAATTGAACTTAAGTTTTGTGACCATTGAATTCCCCTCCACCTTTTTTTTTTTTTTTTTTTTTTTTTTTTTAAACCCAGGTAGGCCTTATTGTTGTGTCTGTAGCACTTACACTTTTATGCTAGCAGCAGTGAATCCTCCAAGCTTTTCTCCATTCCTTCATATATAAGGTACTATTTCTGTTTCTCAAGGCTTGAGGTTATGGACGAAGAGCAAACTTTGAAAATGCGAGAGATTAGTTATAATTTCTTTCTCTTATTTATCTCTGCTTCTCTCCTGTGAAACTTCATGTGCTACACTTCACGTGTGGGAGACATGGTAGCATGGAAAGGAGGGTGAAGAGCATGATGTGCAGTCCTTAATGCCATATTAAGTATTCAAGGAAAGAATGGTTGTGAGAGAAAATTACAAACATGCTGAAATCTAAACTTTGCTTGCCATTTGCAAGGAATAAGCTGTTTTGATCCAAGCTATTAACTTCCTCAGAATCGCTGGGTTTTGTTTGCTATTATTGTTACAGGAAACCTTTTTTAAAAAAAATAAATAAACTGTTCAGTTACATCAACATCTGCAGACTGGTATTTTCATTGTTTTTCTGCAGTACCGAAGCTTGTCAGTGGGAACTCTTGTGTACGTTAACTGAACTCTCCAGAAGTTGGTAATACCCTACAAATGAGCAATAGAAGTAGGTGTTAGAAATGAGCTGTATGGAGGATGTTCAGAATGTGTCAGGGAAAAGACTGAGTGAAGGACTCAACCCATGCATTAATTCAGATGCTCTAACTTTCTTTGGAAAATAAAGTTACTTTGTCCCTCAAGCAAACCCAACTGATCAAGCCAGCTGAGTTTCAGGGGTAAAAAAAAAATAAAAATCACAATAAGTATTTGTCTGAAATAACTATTTATTTGTGTTGTATTTCTGTTCCATGAACATTGGTTTTCCTAGTTATTTCTACAATAGGGTAATTTAGGTACCTTTTTCAGTAAAAAATGAAAATAGTAAAGCAACGGAGCTCTAAATAATTAACTGCAAATAAAAATTCTTAGCTTAAAATTGTTATGGAAATGTTAAGCTATAGAACTATTTTAGGAAAGTTTCTTTTTTTGGTCAAAAGGATTCTAAATTCCTAAAGAGACAAATTTCACATTGAAAAAAAGAAAATTAAAGTCTTCAATTAAATATTATATTTTGGTCTGCTTTTTATAACCTTTGTTACTCAAAGTCTCTGCTCCCGAGGTGTGTAGGGTCTACTGTAAATCAAGCAAGAAGAATAAGTGTCTTAGAGTTTTTTTGTTATGTTTTTCAGTTAAAGGTTCAAACCTTGCTCTTGGTAAGTATCATGCTTTGGGTTATATGTTGTGTGTGGTCAAAAAGCAGGGTAAAGCAGAAAAGTTCTCCCATCATTTCACTTTCTGGCCTGCGGAAGAACTCATTCGATATCAGTGATATAGAGAAATATTACTTTACTGTGAGAGTGACTGAGCACTGGTACAGGTTGCCCAGGAAGGCTGTAGACTTTCCATCTTTGGAGATATTCAGAAACTGTTTGGACATGGTCCTGGACAACCTTCTGTAGGTGGCCCTGGGTGAGCAGGGTGGTTGGGCCAGATGACCTCCAGAGGTCCCTTCCAGTCTACACCACTTTGTGATTCTGTGAAATTTTGCTGAGAAGACGTACAAAGTGTCACTCAAAGGAGTAATTAAATGTACAGAAGAAAGCTGGATGAGAAGATAGAAACTAAGTATCTGAGCCTTAAAGACAGATCTTTAAACAATTATTTTAGTTAAGAGCTAATGAAACAACAGATGACATAAAAGCAACCGTGTTTACTTGAACATGCAAGGATCTACAGATACCTGCCTTGCTATGAGATTGGTACCTGTCGTTGCTTCTAAGCAAGCTAGTTCTGTACAAAGTAAACTGCATTTCTTCTGTGCTGCGTGAATTGTTTTATACGTGATTCCCTGTGGAATGGGATAGCCTTAATCTTAATAGGTGGTGACTTCCTGAATGTAGCCCCTATGAGCTTGGGGACAAGCACAGTTTCCTTGCCTTTTTTTTCAGGCTTCTGCTGTGATGGCTGTAGATGCAAGTTCAAAGAATTCTTGTCCCATATGTCCCCCCTGCCCCCATCCCCTTCTTAAAATAAGGTATCCTTTGACTTTGTAAAGCTTATTTTCAGGCCCGTTTATTTGTCCAGATGTGTTAATTGACAACATAAATGACTATGTGGAAGAAGCTTGTTTTCCTATTAGTTGGTTCTAAGAAAAATATATAGTTCATAAAACCATTTCCTCTTGGTGGGGTATGTTTCTTTGTCCCTCAACACACTGGGCTTGGAGTATACTTGTTTTAGGGATAGCACAGAATGTGAACGTTTGTGGATGCTGAAGAATATGGGGTGAGATAAAACAGATCGGTTAAACTGTAATGAAATGCTGAGTATTAATAGCTTCGCTGTAAAAGTTTTGTGTTCTGCCTGTAGGATTTCTTTCACTGGAGCCCTCAGAAGAGGTTGAAAGCTTTTTCTGAACTTGTCTGTTGTTTGTGTTGACGGTGGGAGTCTAGTGGTGGTGGTGGAGATGATGTCTTTTCAGAATAATTCCCTGTTTTTTTTACGAGAAAAACAAAAGTAATAGATCTGACTTGTATCTGCCTTAATTACACATTTTGAAGAAATTTTGTTACATCACGATGAAAGTGTTTGTCCCATACAAAAGTGCATGAGAGACTTTTTTTTTAAAAAATAGTGAAAAATATTACTTGTATTTATGTATACTTAGTCCATGCTTTGTTAGTTGTTTAAGGCAAAAGTCACCAGATCCCATCACCTAGCAACTCAAGCTCAAGTTCTTTCATTTGAGTGGTGATGTGGCCTGAATTATGGGGAATTTGGAGTTCATTCACCAAAATAACCTGGAGGAATGACTGCTGTTCAGTGGAATGGTCTATTGCCTGGCAATACTGGAACTGGAGAGTTTTAAGTCTCTTGCAGGGATGTGCCGTGAACTCTAAAACACTTATTAATGGCAATGAAGTCTAATACCAAGCGTTATTGGGGCACTTTAGAAACATAATGAATTTTGCCCTTCTGTTTCATACTTTGTACTAATGAGAGTTACTAACTTTTTGACCAGCTACTTTCATTACACTGCTATTGGTAGTTGGTTATGCAATCTGTCAGTACCTCCAGGTCTCCTCCTGCTTTCTTGCAACTTTTCTCATTTGTCTGCATCCAGCTTCATCCTGTCTTCAAGGCTTTGTCTTCCCTTTCCTTCTTTAGTAACTCCTCCTGTGTATCAGTCACTAGTTTTATGTCTTGCTGTTCAAAAACTGAAGACATCGCTTATATATTACTATCATTCTGGTTCAAACTTTGCAGAGGAATTTGAAGCATTCTACCAAATTCTTTAAACAAGAATAAAATCATACATAAGATTAAATGCATGAAACTCTGGAGTAGCAACTGGAAAAGGGAAAACGTCACACCCGTTTTTAAAAAGGATGACCTTTTTTAGGAGCTACCAACTAGTGACCCCACCTCTGTGCCTGGTAAGATCATGAAATAAATCGTCTTAGAAGCTATGTCAAAGCATATGGGTGACAGAGGTGATTAGAGAGAGACAGCATGGCTTCACAAAGGGCACATCCTGCTTGACTAATGTGGTGGCCTTCTACGATGGAGTGACTGTGGTGATAGGTAAGGAAAGAGCAGCTGATATCATCTACCATGACTTTGACATGGTCCCATGCAATAGCTGTGGACAGATATGGATTTTGTGGATGGCCTATTAGATGGATAAGGAATTGACTGGATGGCTGCATTCAAAGAGTTGTTATCAGTGGCTGAATCTCTCCAGATGGAGATCTGTAATAGTGGTGTCCCTGAGGGGTCTGTACTGAGACCAGTACATGTTCATCAGTGACACAGACAGTGGGATTGAGTGCACCCTCAGCAGGTTTGCAAACAACGCCAAGCTCAGTGGCATGGGTGACATGCCTCAGGAACAGGATGCAATTCAGAGGGACCTGGACAAGCTAGAGAAGTGGGCCCGTGTGAACCTCATGAGGTTCAACAAGGACAAGTGCAAGGTCCTGCACCTGTGTCAGAGCAATCTCTAATATCAAAACAGACTGGGTGATGAATGGATTGAGAGCAGCCCCATGGAGAAAGACCTGAGGATATTGGCAGATAAAAAGCTGGATATGAGCCATCAATGTGTGCTTGTAGCTCAGAAGTCCATCTGCACCCTGGGCTGCATAAAAAAACTGCAAAAAGAGAAGCGAGGCCAGCAGGTTGAAGGATTTGATTCTCTCCCTCTTCTCTGTTCTTGTGAGACCCCATCTGTGGTACTGTGTCCAGTTCTGGACATGGAACTGTTGGAGCAGGTCCAGAGGAGGGCCATGAAAATGATCAGAATGCTGGAACCTGCTCCTGTGAAGAAAGGCTGAGAGAATTGGGGTGGTTCAGACTGGTGAAGAGAAGGCTATGGGGAGACCTTACTGCAACCTTTCATTCTATAAAGGGAGCTTATAAGGAAGACTGAGAGATACTTTTTGCCAAGGCTTGTCTGTAGAGTCACAGGGCAAGGGGCAGCACTTTTAAACTGAAAAAGGGTAGCTTTAGATTGAACATAAGGAAGAAATTCTTTACTGTGAGGATGGCGAGACATTGGCACATATTGCCTAGAGAAGTTGTGGTTGCCCCATTCCTGGAGGTGTTCAAGGTCAGTTAGATGGGGCTTTCAGCAATCTGATCTAGTGGAAGATGTCCCTGTCCACAGCAGTGTTTCACTGCATGTTCATTGGTAAACAAGCTGCAGCAAATGCCTAGATGATCTTTAAGGCCCCTTCCAACTCTCACCATTCTGTGATTCTATGAACATAAGAGTCAGAGATATTTTTAACCCTGTCTGATGCTGACTGCAAGTGATGCATGCAAGAATAATCTACTCAGATACTCTTCCCACCGCTCAGTGATCTGAAGCTCAGGTCTTCCTGAGCCAGAAGTGGGATTTTTAATATATATTTTTTTAGAAATTTAATAATCCTTAATGGTGGTTTTTTTTGCTTCAGTGAATTTGTCTTTTTTCAGTCTGTACATTTTTTTACACGTTCAATACTCATCTGCAATAAATTGTCTTAATTGTTGTGTAAGATGCACTTTTATTTAATGGTCTCAAACTCCTGTGTTAAGAAAAATTAAATGATCTGATTTGCCTTGATACCACTCACAGTCTTCTATTATCTCTATCAACTATGCTAGCTATTGAGGGAGGGGATGGTTTTAATCTGAAGTCGTAGAATATTACGCTTATGTTGTTGAATGAAAGAAAATGCATTTTCCTGACCTGTGGGTCTCCTTGGTCATTCATGTTAATGTAATAGTGAGTATGTGTAAAGCAGAACTCTGGGAGTTGGGTAACTAAGCAAGGAGGGATGCCTGTAGGTGGTAACAAGGTGAAAAGAGTTCAAACTAGCCACAGTATATACAGGCAAACTGGCAAATATAAATACCAAGGGTGGAAATTGAAGGAGCTGAAGGATGGTGATTGTGTGATCTCTTTTTTTGAATAACATCCAGCGTTTCCCTGGATGTTCATTGGCAAACAAGCCGCAGCAAATACCTTGAAAGAAACAAGCTGCAAGCTATGGAATATGCAGTAAAAAGATAAGTACAAAGAACTGAGCTATTTTCTACAAAACCAGAAAAAATGCAGGAGTTTTTCTTAGTTTTTTAATTTCATAGTGTGTTACTTGGCACTCTTAGGGTGTAGTTGGGAGGAGTATAGAAATTTAGCATACTTCTTCCAAAGTCATGAAAGGTCACTCGTAACTGTTCTCAGGTTGCCTTGAGCTGAGAATTGTTGCTGAACCACAGTGTTCTAAATATTATAGCACTGGCATCCTTTTCAAATGCTTCAGACTAATTATAGGAGAAGCATTTAGTTTTCTAATGACAAAATTGCTTTGGTTGTGGGATTTTCTTAAACTGAAATTCAAAATAGTGGCAGAAACAGTTTAACAACAGCTGGTAAAAACAAATGTTTGCCTTGATGAAGGTAGCTTAAAAATAAACTATCAATAAATTGTTCCTGAACTTTGTGCGTAAGGAATGCCCAATCTACCTGTTCAGCTAAATCGCTTGTGGAGAATAACCGGGTAAAAATGGTTCAGTAAAACAAGCCTTTTCTGCCTGACCTGTGAGTAGCAAGGCATGGCTTCATCATTACCTCTAGATAAAGTGGGAAGGGGAAGCATTTCAAGTACCAACTTTGCTCATAATTGTGAGGTGAAACAGGTTTCTAACAAGACGTTTCTATTCTATTAACTGCAAGAATGAAATGTAAGTTCTTAAGCCTTCAAAGAAGAATGTTAGTAAAGCTGTATTTCCCTCTTGGAGTATCTGGTCGTATAAAAATGTTTCATCAATACAGGTGTGCTCTCTGAGAAGATGAGGTTTTGCCATCCCTTCTCTCATTCCTTATTGTCAGAAATCACAGCATATAGAGCAGGAAATGCAGTGGCTGAACTTTCTTGGTTGGAAAATGTCAAGCAAAGAAACTGAGTTATACTGCACATCTTCATCAGCCTGTTAGTGTTGTGTGGTTTTTTTTTTTTTTTTTAAGGGTGCTTAAATCCACACAAAGCCAACCTTCTTATTCTTCCATTATCACCCTGGGCAGTGGTGCTGCCAGAAGCGTATTCAAAAGCTGATTTCAATAGCTTCCTCAGTAACTTAAATTACGGAGTACTTGGCTACATGTGATTTTGGTACTGGTAGACAAGATGTATCAGTTCTTACTGTTAATATATTAAAAATATTTAATGGCAGTGGTGATTATTGAAAAATCTAACTATAGATATATATGGAATGGGATGTCATGTGCTAAGGGGATGTTGATTTCAAATTATAAATAATTTTATTATTAAAAACAGCTACATTTTTCAATGGTCAATGATTTTTAATGGATAATTTAGTTAATAAAAGTTGTATTATTTGTATGCTGTAGCATAGTAGCTTTGGAAGTAGTCAGGACTGCATAATGAAATGTAGTTTTTATACTGAATATTTTGCTCGTCATGACACTTTCACCAGGGCATCTCTGGACATCTGCAGTCTCTTGAAAAATGTAGCATCTCAGCACACGATTAGGTCAGTTTGGGCTATAGCTGTATGGTTTTCTGTATGCATCCATTCTTAAGAATGGAACTTCGAGTGATGTTTTACACTACTGACAGCAGCTAACAGTCATATACCTTAATCAGCTAGTTATTGGTAGAGCATGCTATCCCAACATACATACTAGTCTGCATAACTGGCAGACTAGTATCATTTTATTGTAAAGAGGAAAGGATCAGTTAATATCCTCCTGCCAAAATGAGCTTGGGATACATGTTAGGTACGTGTCTGACTCTTCTTAATTACAGACTACTTTCAAGTGAGGATGTGACTGCTCTTCCCTTGAGCAAAATACTGAAGTCTAAGAAATATGGGCCTTGGTTGTCTTGTTTCTTTGGTCATCAGGAAGTAACTCTGACTAAAACATCAAGCTCTTCACTTTGTTCTGAACCAAAATGGAAGATTAATCCTACTGTTTTATAGGGATAACAATGTTACAGCGGGAGCTGGCAGAACTTCCAAGGCTTTGGATCCTGGAGACTTACTTGGTCCTTCTGTGATTCTATAACATGTAGATCTGTTGGTTCTTGCCTGATGAAGGCTGTAACAAAGTTACAGTTTTCACATTTTTAATAAACAAAGTAGTCTGCCTATTGGTTAACCTATCTATGCATAGGCAGTTACAAAACCAAGGCTTGTGTGTCTTTAAAAATGTTTTATGAATCTTGTTTTTCCTGATAATAACTTTTAATCACCTTGACAGTGGTTTTTTTTTTTTATTCTGAATAAATTATCAACTGCTATACAACTTAACCTATTTTTAAAATCAGCTATCTTCTTTTCTGTTGAGAACATTTTCCATGTATGTACCTGTTAACTAATCCCTCCTGTGCATAGTCACATTTATTTTTGTCTTGATCAATATAAACATAGCATTTCATATTGCCAAAAAAGTTTACTTCAAGGACATTTGTGAACCTTCTAGTCAAGTGTAAAATATGTAAACTAGCTAAATTGCAGTAGAAAATCCCCCCAAAACCCAACAAAAAAATCCCCCAGTACTTCCCCCCAAAACAGCAAACAGGGTACTGGAAACTTAGCTTGTATTTTTTAATGTCAGCTTCATTCTGTCCTTTAAAGATTAGGCTATTACTATTTCCATGGTAATATGCAGAAGTGAACCAAGATGCTGAAAAACAGGCTTTCTGAGACCGGTATTTTATTTTCCATATGGCAGAAGTGTGTAAGGTTGGTATTTAATTTTTTTTTTTTATTGTTACAGTTTGTCAGGTATTGAGCTCCTGTAGTCAGACTGTAGAGACTAACAGTCAACGAGTTTCTTTCTAGTCCTATCCCCATTTCAGAGTTAAGAGGAAGGGCTGGAAAAAAGGACTGGACCAAGTTCTGTTGTGCCTGTAAGCTACAGAGTAACCTGACAGTTGGGGTGGGGGGATGGGGTAGAGGGACATCTTCAGTAAAAGTAAACTTAAAAACCTACATTTCTTATATCTACTAGTAGTTTCCACGCAGCGCATCTCGCATTCGGTAGCACAGCTGGTACTTGGGTTTTCAGTTATCTGTTTGCTCTAAGGTTCAGTACGCAGGGAACTGCTTGTGTTCATCTGCGAGGAAGTGTTCTTGAATGCTTATCCTAAATACGCTTTTCTTTTTGACTGTTTTTTCAATGCCGATAAAAATCAGGGGATTTTGTTATACTGCTGCCTTAGCAGTAGTATAGCAGGTTATTTTTCCTGATTCCAGCTCCTTCTTTAGAATACCTAATAAATTGACCATTTTTTTTTTTTCCATTTGATCCGGAACAACCAGAGGCATTGCCTTGTTTTGACTGAAATATCTACTTGGTTGTGCAAGACTAAATTTTGAGAAACTGTAGCTCCATGGTTCATTTTCGTAGAATCATAGAATGGTTAGAGTTAGAAGGGACCTTAAAGATCGAGTTCCAACCCCCCTGCCATGGGCAGGGACACCTCCCACTAGACCAGGTTGCTCAAAGCCCCATCCACCTGGAGGTCGTGAACACCTCCAGGGATGGGGCATCCACAGCTTCTCTGGGCAACCTGTTCCAGTGTCTCACCACCCTCACAGTAAAGGATTCTTTCCTAATATCTAATCTAAATCTCCCCTCTGTCAGTTTAAAAGCATTTAAAACCCTCATCCTATTGCTACACTCGCTGATAACGGGTCCCTTCCCCATCTCTCCTGTAGCCCCTTGTAGGTACTGGAAGACCACTATGAGTTCTCCCTGGAGCCTTCTCTTCTCCAGGCAGAACAACCCCAACTCTCTCAGCCTGTCCTCATAGCAGAGGTGCTCCATCCCTCTGATCATCTTCATGGCCCTCCACTGGACCTGTTCCAACAGGTCCATGTCTTTCTTATATTGGGGGGTCCCAGAGCTGGATACAGTACTCCAGGTGAGGTCTCACCAGAGTGGAGTAGGGGGGCAGAATCACCTCCCTCGACCTGCTAGCCACACTGCTTTTGATGCAGCCCAGGATGTGGTTGGCTTTCTGGGCTGTGAGTGCACATTGGTTTTTTATGTTGTTTCTATAGAGATCTTTCAGTTGTGGTAGCTCTTTCCTATGTTTAATAAAGTAATAAAAAGAAACCTGGCTTTCAGTTTAATGTAAGATACTACTAGCTTGGAAAACTTCTGTCTCAAAGTACTGAAGTAACTTCAGGTTGTCTTCACCTGGGAAAAGCCTTACATTTTTTAAAAGTCATTAAAGTACCTTCATGAAGCTTCTTAGACATTGTTTTGTCTTTTATGTTGCCAGTAAGATTCTTGCACAAAGGAAAAAGACTTCAGGGTTTGTTTGGGTTTGTTGGTTGTTTTTTTTTTTTGACTTAATATTTTACTGCTTTAAATCTTATGCTTTTAAGTGGTGTTTTTTACAGAAGTTAAGCTTAATTATGATCCTGTTCAGTCGTTTTTGAACACACGGAGCCATTTGACATGGGAAGCTTTTGGAGGAGAGGATAACAAGTCCTTACAAATCTCGTCAAAAGTTGGCAACAGGCAAAAGATAGAAACTTGCTGCAATGTCCTTGTAGGAGGTGGAAGAGATCAGTGTCTGGTTGATGCTGCAGTTTGTACCAGAAACTTTCTGCTTGTAGTAGCATCTAGACACAATGTTGTGCTGTCCTAACCCAAATTTCTTTTGGTAGTTGAGTGGATCCAGTTCCTCTCTCTGCTCCAAACTGTTCTTCCCTACAGAGTGTGTGGGTCCCTTGCATGATCCCTTGTACAGTTTCTGTTCTGGAGAGTTTTCCTGTCATGGATTGTTTCTTCGTAAGTCTTTATCAACCATTGCTCCAGGAAAGAAGAGAGGGCAGAATTATCTGTGTACCATTTAAGTAGCATCAAATCTTATCAGCTTTGTGTAAATACTGAAACTCAGTGTTGTCTTCACTTAAATTTTATTTTAAGACATGATTTGCATTTCATTCTTCAGCAAGAAACCTCCTTTCTGGTAGACTTTGTTTGGAAACAATTGATCTGACTAAACTATTGCCACTTTTTTTTTGTTGTTGTTTGTTTTATATTTTAAAATCTTGGATAATCTTAATCAAAGGAAATTATCTGTTTGTCATTGTGGAAAAAGAACGTTAAAGACAAGACTGTTTGCCAGGTGACCGCAGTTGGGATATGCAGAGGAAAGGGAGATGAGAAACCTCTTTTCCTCCATTGCTTTGCATCAGCAAGTTGTTGAATGGGTGAGCTGCTGCTTCAACTCCAATGCTTGTAGAGCTTTGGAACTCCACAGGCTGTCATAACTTTACTTAGCCATCCTGTAGTAATATACATTGAATTATGGAAGTCAGTTGCAACCTTCTCTTTCACTTTTAGAATATGCAGTTGAACAAATTTTCTGTTTTGCAACATTAGCCACTCTGGCTCTAGGTATGTTTTGCAAAGTGTTCCTTGGATTTTGTAGTAAGGTGCACGCTACTGAGATACCTCTATGTGATTAATGTCGTCATCTTTTTGACTGCTGGTTGCACAACAGCAACAGGAAATCTATACAAATTGTTCTGGGGAACTAAGTACTAGAAACTAGAAGTGTCCTTGTCTTAATCTTAAATTTCTCTTCCTTCCAAGATCCGTTTTCTAAAGCTTGACTCCCATGATTTCTGTGGATCCTTAAAGCTAAGTCCTTTTCTTCCCCTTCTGCCCTGTTTGTCTCAAAGAGTAGGTTTTTGTGCTTTGCTACTTCAGGTGAAAAAGAGCAGTGTGACAGCAATGCAGGTGGAATGTGTAGTAACAGGAAAATTGTTCTGACTTACGGTAGATGGCCAAGCCTAATAACCATCATCTTCAATCACTCTGTAGGAACGTACTTCCTATGTACCATGCATTAGCTTTCTTTAATCATCTTTAATTAAACCAATGTGGGGGTTATTATTTTGCAAATTAGCTTTGAAGCCTGAAATTGATTGAGAGGTATATGTATATTTTTTGGATCCACAGTGATTACTTTAAATTCTTGAGTTTTCTTGCATGAATGCATTACAGACTCACGTATACGGGAAAGTGTATATGAGTTGTAACTGCTAAGATGCAGTTTTACTGCAAAATTCAAAAGCTGAGTAAGTGATGCTGAAGAACAAAGGATGCACAATCCTTTATCTTTCTAATCCTGTATCTTGTGATAATAAGTGATGCATTTACTTAACTGCTTAAATGGAAAGATTAATGACTAAAATCATGCAGGTTCTTCTGTTTGGGGAGCTTTAAAAATTTCTATAATGTTCTTCTTAATTACATTCAGTCATAATCATACTTGTAATATTGCAATGAGTGAGAGTCTTATTGCACTTGATTTGCAAAATAAATACCATATCAGGTTGCCTTGTTGTTTACATGTTGTCTTGTGGTTATAGTATAGAAATAAATAGTTACTATACGAAAGAAAGAGAGAAGTTAGATCTGAGAGAAAGTGAAATACAATGGAGTAATTGGTATCAGTGTTATTTTATACACTAACATTTTGTTGTAACTTAACATTGTAACCTGACAGCATGTACAATGTAGTTCAGTCATACACAAGTTCAGTGTTTATTTTGTTAATCAAGAATGTTTCACCTTTTCAGGAAGTTACTCTTAAAGAAATCATGGGAACTCAACAAAAACTTTTTACCTTCTAAGGGCCGGTGTAAACGTGTGGTGACTGCTGTGACAACTCATATATAATAACAGATGAACTGAAGTGTGACTTGGTTCCCTCATGTAATGATTTGTTTAGACCTCTTCCTGACATCTGTGTTGAAACATGAGAGCTCTTCTTACTGAAAGGTTTGATTATGAATGGTGAAGTATAGTGATATCAGGTCTTGTGGTTTGGAGTGTGTCAGGAAGAAGTAATGATGTCAAGTGATCTCATGATTGTATCAGAATTTCTGGGAGGCTTTAAACGGCATTTTAATGCCACTACTAAGAAGTCACGTGGGTTATTTTTAATAGGTCTTTTTTCATCCATCTGGAAAGTGTCAGGTGATCATTCTTTTCCTGTATGGATAACATTATCTCAACCACCTGTTTTAAGAATAAGCAGGGTTTGTTTCAAATGAAAAGCTAATTTGTATCTAGGTCCTCTCTATTGAAAAATCCTCATTTTTATAAACTTCTGGAAGTTGCCCCGGTTTAATTTTGTAGGCTGCTGACAAGCTCATATCAACTATTAAGTTTTCTCAGTATCTTTTCTTCAGTAAACTTTATTTAAGAAATAATGAAATTCCTTTATCTTCCCTTAATAAGTATAAATGATGTAAAAGTTAAAGTGCTTAGTGATCCATAGTGGATTCCAGTATATAGTTTTAAAAAATCAAAATCCCATATAACTCAAAATTATAGCAGGCTCACTTTGAGATTTAGACTAGGGCATGTTCTGTCAGTTGTTTTGTGAAAATTTTCTGATTTTTCTTCAAGAGAAAAGATTTTTCAGCTGGTTTAAAACGCATTCATTTTAGTCTCAAAGAACAAGAATGAAAAATTTTATCTTTAACAAATTTAAAATGAGTATAGGTGCATTTCTTTCTATTGGGATGCTCTTTGGGGAGTTCAACACAAAAATTAAGTCCAGGAATTACGTTGTTGCACTTTCCAGTGTTTTCTGTTAACGATGTAAAACTCTGGCAGAGAATATTTATCAGGTATGTGTGGTTCCTTCAGTTACTCTTTTATCTCAAAAAGTAGAGATTTGCTTATTGAATATTGTGGCCTGGATCTTTAAATAAAGCTATTTGTCTGACGTTTTGAGAGTTTCAGAACCTTCTGTTCTGAATTTAGGAAGTGGAATACAAGGGAATGGAGTTTAAAATAACAACTCTCTGAAATTAGTTTAAAGAAGAAAATCAACATTCACTTAGAAAATGTAATAACTTATTTAATGCTATCTAAAGAGCAGTCATTACTGTTTAACTGAAACCATATGGATAATGTAATTGTCTGCTTGAGACCTTACTTTTGGCATTTTCTCTTTTGTTATTTTTGTTGTCACCTTTATAGTTACTGTGAAGAATTTTCTCATATGCATCACTATATTATGTTTAATAAATAAAGGTTGTAGCTCAGTAGCGTATATCGTATACTCCAAGATAATGTATGGTCCTCACATGGGGGAGGGAAAGTTTGGAGCAGATAAAGTATGTGTCAGCAGTGGTACTTGATATTCTGAAGAAGTATTAGAAGACCCTTGTGTGGTTGGTAGTCTTATGACTGAAAGTTGGTCATATCAAATGAGCACAATATATCAGATTTTTAGAAATGCTGAACAGGCTTCCCCATAAATGTGAATTGGTCACATCCAGCAAGAGTTATGTGCTGGACACTCATCACTCTAGCACTAGTTATGGAGTGAAAAAAATGAAGTTCTCCTCCTCAGGGTTCGAGTGCCTCAATTCACATGTTACTCAGAAAACCTTGGTTTGGCAGCCTGGGGGAAAGTTGCATTGAAAATTTAATATCAATTCAAGAAAATCAGAGAGAAAGGGAAAACTGAGAGAAAAGGATGCTCTTCAGCTGTGTTCTGACCACAGCCTGGTTACGTGCCAGGACTTTTTTTTGCTCAAACACGACTTTGTGAGATGGATGGAGTCATCCCTCTAACAGAGCAACAAAGGATAATTGTTATTAATGTACTTGAAAACGTGACTGATAGTGAAAATAGCATAAGAGGCTACAGTAGGTTGGCCATAGTATCTGTTACATCTTTAACTTTTGCAGTAACCATTCGTAGATGACTCATTTCTGGTGCTCTGTGAATTAAAGGAGATTCATCTGGGTATGTTTAGCAGACAGAAGAGCAGTTGGTGTTCTGCAAAAGACTACAAGCTGAGCAAGTTCTTCCTGTTAATTTATTTACCTTTGGCTAACCAAAAACTGCAGCTGGTTTTCCACACAAGCAATCACATTATCCTGTTAAGATGAGCATTAGGTATAACAAAAATTATCAGTCACCTTTGACTCTGGCTACTCACAGCATTTGGTCAGCACTTCAGCAGCTTAACAGCCTGACAAGGAATTGCCCCTGGACTAGCACTTTCTTTGGAAACTCATGTCCACTTCTGCCGCTAGACCCAAGTAGATATTACTATTTGCATTTATACCACAGTGTTCTCCTTACCCTGTCTCCTTACCCTATTCTCCCTCAAGGATTTTCATCAGTGCTTTTCTTCCCCATTAGAATATGGGAAATAAATTGATTTCCAGTGCATAGCTATTCTGAAAAGAAAGACTTTGTTCTCTCCTAGACATATGCACTCAAGATTAAGCCTGTGATTCTTTTCCTATGGTTCCTCTGCTGCAGGTATCAGACTTTTTTTAGGATTTTTTGTGTTTGTTTGTTTTAATAACTATCTGTCCAACAGCAAGTGGGATTCAAACGTTATCTCTTCTGAGTTTGTTCTTGTTATTTTTGGAGAACCAAAAGTACTCAGCATCTGTCAATATTTGTGGCCTGCTTAAGAAAACAAGGAATTTATGTTTATTCATATTTAGGCAGATCAGGTGCAAGTTCCAGACAGAAACCAAGAGAGAGAACTGGGAAAACATGGTCAGTGCTTCTGGTGAATGTAACCTGGTACTGACCTAGGCACAAGACAGATTTATTCTGTTTCCTGTAGCCAACAGTGGCCTGTTAGAGGACAGTCAAGTCACTTTGGGCAGTTCTCTGTATATCACATTCCTTAGTCCTGACCTATCTGCATGTATGTGGTGGTGTTATGTGGTGTGTGTTAGGTTTCATCTACAGCTGTAATCATGGTGTTATAGAAGACAACCGATGTTGCTCCTCAGCAATCCTGTGAATGAAGCAGTCATTATCCCTTGCTGTGTTGTATATGAACCCACTTGGTAGCCAGGCAGTTTAGACTTCAGAGAGACTGTTCTCAGTTTTATCCCCATTGATGTTATGCATGCTTGAGAAGAAAGTTGGAGTACCCATTTGAATCTCTCTGAATCATGTTACCTCCAAGGGATTTCTAAGTTTTGAATTAATGCTTCAACACTGAGGACTTTCAAGTCTTAAAATATTATAGTCTATTCTAAGGGATTCTCATTGGTTATTACACTCTCTCAATAAGTAGGTAGTATTTCCTCTTATTTCCCACGTGTATGAAGGCACTGAATTTTGGAAAATGGCAACATCTAATGATATTTTGTCCCATTCCTGTTACTGGCAGGACTGGCACTCGATGTTGTCAGATTGCAGCTGGAAGTCATATCTCTGTGTCAGATTTAGTTTGTCACATTATTTGGTTAGACTGTATAGTACTAACTTTTTAAGCAAACATAATGTTACTCTGCTGCTCAAGGAACTAACTACACTTCTTACCTATATTGAAATAGTCTTTATTTTCCTTTAATATCAAGACAGTAATCCTGATTTCCTTTGATCAAGAAAGCCAATGAGATCAATGAACTTATGCAATGAAATTGAATTTTTAATTACCAAGTCAACCTTAGAATTCCATTTGATTCAGTCAAGCTGCTTTCCCAGTCTTCTTGAAAACATACTCTTTCTGCAAAACAGAACCATAGAATATCTCAAGTTGGAAGGGACCTATAAAGATTATAGACTCCAACTCCCTACTCCTCACAGGACTATCTAAAACTAAACCATATGACTAAGAGCATCATCCAGGAACTCCCGACAGGCTTGGTGCCATGACCCCTTCCCTGGGGAATCTCTTCCAGTGACCAACCACCCTCTCAGTGAAGAACCTTTTCCTAATATCCAACCTGAATTTCCCCTGACGCAGCTTCATACGATTTCCGTGTGTCCCATGGCTGGTCACCAGAGAGAGGAGATCAGCACCACCCCCTCTGCTGCCCCCCTTGAGGAAGCTGTAGACTGCGATGTGGTCACCCCTCAGCCTTCTCCTCTTCAAGCTGAACAAACCAAGTGACCTCAGCCGCTCCTTGTAAGTCTTGCCCTCGAGACTTTTCACCATCTTGGTCACCCTCCTTTGGACACGCTGTAACACTTTGATGTCCTTCTTATATTGAGGTGCCTGAAACTGCACACAGCACTCAAGGTGGGACTGTACCAGTGCAATGGAGAGTGGGACAGTCACCTCCCTCGGGCAGCTGGCTATGCTGTGCTTGAGGCACCCCAGGACATGGTTGGCCCTTTTGGCTGCCAGGGCACACCGTTGACTCATGTTCAACTTGACATTAATCCAGACCCTCAGATCTCTTTCTGTGGGGCTGCTCCCCAACCTCTTGTTCCCCAGTTTGTATGCATAACCAGAATTACTTTATCACAGGTGAGAATCCTGAAAAAAATCAAACAACAAAGCTCTGGTATGCTACCTTGTTCAAGTCTAGTCCTGCAACATTTCTTTTTCTTTGTGAAAGTTCCTTTGTCACTCAGTGTTGATTCAGGACAGATTGTAGGAGAAGTCACAATTCTGTATGTGCCATAAAGCAACTTTTAGAATTAGCTAATTGTAGTTTTCTGAATGTAGATATGTTTTCAACGGTTATTAAAGAGACATTAACTGGCAATAGATTTAACAATCTGTTTGTGTAAGATTTTGTTTAATGTTTTTTGCATTTATCTCAGCTTTTGAGAAAAAGAAAACACTTCTTAAATTAGTTCACAGTTCTTAATATCAGCCAGTAATTTGCAGTCTTGCACAGTACTACTAACAAATTACATTAAACAGGGCTATCTAAGCTAGCAGGTAAGTCCTCTGGTAGTGCTTCAGAAAAATGGCTAGATTTACTATTGCTTTGTAGCTCCCCTTAACTTTAGGTGGATTTTTGTTCTATAAAACACATGAAGTTTATTTGTGTTTTTCACTTATTGAAATGACCAATAAAGGGTAAAAACACTATCTTATTTTACAGGTCAACAGCAAGGACAGGATGGAGTAAAAGTACAGCAAGCCACAATAACTCCTGTTACTGTAGCAGTAGGTGGCATTGCTAATGCGGCAATTGGTGCTGTTAGTCCTGATCAGATAACACAAGTGCAGCTGCAACAGGCTCAACAAGCTTCTGACCAGGAAGTGCAACCTGGCAAGAGGTTGAGAAGAGTTGCCTGCTCATGTCCTAATTGCAGAGAGGGAGAAGGAAGGTAAATGTAAATTTTATCAGTACGTATTTAGGCTTCTTATCACAGTTTGTCTCATTTGGGCATGAGATTTTATTATATTGCCTACATTTTATAATGCTTTCTATTAGAAAGTATGTTTATATGTCTTTTTAGACAGGGGATTGCAATTGTCTCTATTAGCATGAAAAATTTTTCCTAATAGATAATAATATTTTAGATTATAATTACCTACCTGTTTAAATTCGATCTTTTTAGAGGCAGCAATGAGCCAGGAAAAAAGAAACAACATATCTGCCATATTGAAGGATGTGGAAAAGTTTATGGCAAGACATCTCATCTTCGAGCACATCTGCGCTGGCATACCGGTGAAAGACCATTTATATGCAACTGGATTTTTTGTGGCAAGCGGTTTACACGGAGTGATGAGTTACAAAGACATAGAAGAACCCACACAGGTTGGTCAGCCCTTTTGTATGCATAGTACAGCAAGTCTGAATCAGTGGCCAAGGTTAAACAGTGATATCAAAGATCTCACTTATTATGATCTCTGAAAACTACTTTTAAATCTAAATAAAGTAACTTTAAAACAGAGTAAGTGGTAGGTTTCAGTTTTCATCAGTGCAAGCTGACTGTGATACCAAATAAATAAAATGAGATCTGTTCAAACTGTTCTGCTCCTGTGCTAGGAAGAGATGACTGTTGCATCACAGATAGCTGATGTACATTAGCTAATGAATGTCTGATCTAAATTTGGCAAATTTTCTTGAGCCTGCAGATGAGGATAGATTTAGATTAGATATTAGGAACAAATTCTTTACTGTGAGGGTGGTGGGACACTGGAACAGGTTGGCCAGAGAAGTTGTGTATTTCCCATCCCTGGAAGTGTTCAAAGCCAGGCTGGATGGGGCTTTGAGTACCCTTGTCTGGTGGGAGGTGTCCCTGCCCGTGGCGGGGGTTGGAACTAGGCTTTGAGGTTCTTTCTAACCAGAACCATTCTATGATATGATTGTATGTAGTATTGGCCATGGACCAGTGTTGTCATTCTCTCACTTGGACTAACTCTATCCTTGAGAAATGTATTGACCTAGTCCATACATCAGATTTGATCTTCTTAGGAAGTTTCTTGAAGTTTCAAGTGAGAACTAATAAAGCCAAGTTCTCTTTACAGTTCAGACTGGAAAGGTGGACCTTTTAGGAACTGAAAATTTTATCAGCCTTTGTATTTCTAGCTCCAAGAAGGTTGCTAGTGGACAGTGAGGTGAATTGAGAACTGACTGAACGGCAGAGGTCAGAGGGTTGTGATCAGTGGCGCAGAGTCCAGTTGGAGAACTATAAATAGTGGTGTTCCCCAGGGGTCGCTACTGGGTCCAATCTTATTCAATATATTCATCAGTGACCTGGATGAGGGGAAAGAATGTACACTCAGGATGTTTGATGATGACACAAAACTGGGAGGGGTGGTTGACACAACAGAAGACTGTGCCGCCATTCAGTGACACCTGGACGGGCTGGAGAGTTGGGCAGAGAAGAACCTAATGAATTTCAACGAGGGCAAGTGTAGGTTCCTGCACTTGGGGAGGAATAACCCCGTGTACTGGTACAGGTTAGGGATTGACCTGCTGGAGAGCAGCTCTGTGGAGAAGGACCTGAGAGTCCTGGTGGACAAGTTGGCCATGAACCAGCATATGTGCCCTTGTAGCCAAGTGATGTAGATTTCATACATCCTCATGGAGCTTTGGGTTTCATGTTTCCAAATTCCCTTTGTAATCTAAATAACAAAAGTATTCTTAAAAAATGCTAACAATTAGTTCTTTCAGGGCTTTTACCTCTCCTACTCCTTCAGATTTATAGAAGTTTACGAAAATTCACTGGTGACCTGAAAGTCAAGCTTCTCACCAGATGATCACAGCATAGGAAGTATTTGTTGAGAACATTTTAGTAGGAAAGGGTGGATTACCAAAAGCCCGTGACCTGAAAATCAGACAGGTAGAGAAGAAAACATTGTATCCTTTTAAAGACAGTTCAGATGTTGAATAGAAAAGGGTTAGATTCAAATGACCAAGCGAAAAGTGCTCAGTGTTCTTTTTCGGTAACATTTTGGTTTTATTCTTCTTTTAAAAAAGGTGAAAAGAGATTTGAGTGCCCGGAATGTTCTAAAAGGTTTATGCGAAGTGACCATCTCTCAAAACATGTCAAAACTCATCAGAACAAGAAGGGTGGTGGAACAGCCCTTGCTATTGTTACCTCAGGAGAACTGGACTCTTCAGTTACTGAGGTTCTTGGTTCTCCAAGAATTGTCACTGTTGCTGCCATTTCTCAAGATTCAAACCCAGCAACCCCTAATGTTTCAACAAACATGGAAGAATTCTGAAAGGATCATTTATATGGATGCCTAGTGCTGCACTTAAGTTTACATACCTTTCAGGATATGGAAGTGGGCTGGTAAAGTGGATTACAGAGCAGGAAATCATGTTTTCAGTCATGACTTCTGTAAGTGTTCCAGGCTGGAGGGTCAGCACAGGAAGTGTACACCGGTGCAACAAGACAAAAATTTCAAAAATACAAACAGCGCAAATTGATGTACTGGATAAACAGATGGGGGAATATTATTTCCATACTGTACTTTTTTAGTTATATGTCTGTATGTCATGTAATGATTTTAAATGAACTTTCCCCCTCCCCTATTTTAGCATTGTATGTTAACGTGTTTATAAAATCAGATAATATCAATGTAAAACAGGGTGGAGCTTGACTGGGATTAATATCATTTGATGAAGGTACTTTGTTTTTAAAATAAATTTGTAATATTTTCATGAGAACATCATTTTCCCATAAGGCGCAGCAAAGCCTGTTGAATAATCATGGAAATATTTTAGGGTTTTGCTCAGTCCATAAAACACGTCAGTTGATTTTGGCCGTCTTTTCTCGAGTTTTGGAATGACTCATATAGCAGCTGGATGATGCATGCTGCAAAGTGGTTCTGAGGTGGACCTCAGATTAATGTTGACCACTACATTATAGTAGTGTGTATAAATGACAATCAGTGAGTTCTAATTCCTCTCTTTGTTTGGAGAGCTAAGGTGATGTAGAATTAGTGTATAGTGTAGGAAAGATAAACCCATAGAAAGATATTAATGTAAGATTTTACAAAAGTAACGGTATCTTTATGTAGGATGAAAAATGAATATGGCAGCTTTTGTGTCAGTTTTTGGTATTTCGTTATATTTTAAAACATCCGTGGTCCATTTCTAACTTGTAGGTAACATGAATCATAAAAACTCGATCTTAAGTGTTTAAGTGTTTTAATTTTGTTAGAATTCATGGAAATTAATCAGACAATTGAGTGTTGTAGCTCATTCTCCAGTATCTTCTCTCTGTAAATACTAGTTATTATATTGTGGTTAATGTGCGGAGTTCTTTATGCTTTGACTTAATAGCCAAAGAAAAGAATTAATTATCACATTTTAACCAAAAAAACGTATTGACAGTAAACATTTTCTCTCTTTTCCCCTAAATATTACTGTCTTTATTTTCTCTTCAAGGATAATATGTGGGCTGGTAATAAATATCTGTTATCTAGCAAGTCTTACATTGAGCCTCCAACCACAAGACAAACTGGGGAAAGAGGAATATAGCTATCTTTTTATTACACGACTTTGGATTTCAAAGGTTTGGTTACATTTTCAGATGTGCCACTTTAATAGGAATATAGAGGAAATAAAAAACAGCGACAATAAAAACAAACTGCATTTTGTATGTGAAAACTCCAGTACGTACAAGGAGGAAAGATGGCCAAATATTTCATACTCAGGATTTTTAATTACTTCCCATACGTATAAATATAGCCTTTTACACATACAGTCATTTGGTAATAATTCTCACGATCATTTTTAAAAAAAAAATTTATACACCAAAATATTTTTGATGCAACTTAAGGAAGTACAGTGCAAGAAGGACAAATTGTTTTGTTGGTTTTTTTTCTCTGCAAATTACAAAAGGAAGAATGTGTTTGGTAGCTGTTAGTTTGAGAGACATAACAGATACCTTTTGCATTCCCTCATGAAATATATACTTCTCATCTGAATACTTTATCAATCTTGTGGTGTTATCTGTATTTTTGAAGCAGGACAAATACCAATCATTGTTTACACTGTGTACACTTTAGGCCAGCCCTTTGTAGCAAAATATTAAGCTGAAGGTATTTTATACTTTCAGTTTACATAAAAAGCTTTGAGATTAAAGAGAAACAATTTTACACTGTGGTTATAAATTTCAAGTTTCTTAAAGCTTTTGTAGACTTGTAACAGAGTCTTTAAATTTTAGTTGGGTTTTGTACATTATTTTGTATATTTTATTTAAAGTACTCAACTGATGTATCTGGATTTAAAACATCAGAATCAATTAGATGTTACATTTAATACAGATGAACGTTAGGTAGTATTAACTGTTAATTTTATTATATAGGAAATGAAACGTCAAATATATATTTTATCATTAAGCTTCACAATCAGTGCTATAAATTTCTTTATGCAAAGAAAAAAATTTCCTAATGTTAATACCATGTTTCCTAGAACTTAACAATTTTTGTAAACTGAAGTTACAAGCATTCTGCACAACCATTTCATACCTAATTTTTTCATGCATACTTATGTATGCAGATAGGAAGCTGAAGTAATTTTTAATCTGCAATGAATCCCTATTATAGATGTATCGAACCCTAAATCTGGTCGGCTTCATAGCATCTCAAGTACATTAACTTGTGTTAGCAGGTGCACATGTTACCGCTGGAATTAGAAACATTTTGACAGTCTGTTCTGCATACCATTCGGAATCCACTTTTCTGTCTTAAAAGGATCGTAAATTTCAATGTCCTTTATTTGACTCAGTGGGATATAGCTGTTGTAAGTAATAGGGCACAGATGTGCAGTAGTATCTTGTTTAATGGCATTTCACTGTTCATTCCCTTTGCCACTGTTAAAAATTTTGCTTTATTGTAATTATCAGTGCAAAGTGTATTTACCATGGTAGAACTCCAGTGTTAGAATAGTTTTTTTCTTACAATATACTTTCTTTGGTTAGGTTCGTGTATGTGTTGCCGATTACATTAGAAATTGGTGTTAAGTCATTATTTATCACATTCTTTCACGAGAGCAGTAATAAAAGTGTGTAATCTAGGAGAAAAAGTTAATTTGTCAAAGTTAGGTAAGCATGATGTTTAGGTCCTATTTTTCAATTTTATAACTGTTTTATTGCAACAATATTTGTATTTAAGTCTTCATTTTAATGCCTTGTGGTGTTTTTTTATGCATGTCACTGAATTGTCATCCCGCAAGAATTGATGTGCAGCATAGGGTATTAAATCTACATAATGATTTTGAAACAGAAAAATAGTTGATGGTAAAAATGTAAATGTTTTGCAAAAATTCCTTATAAAAAAAAGTTTTGTAGTAATATTTCACTTGTAAATTTTTCTAAAAAAAATGGAAAAGGAAAAAAATGAGAGTAACGTTTCCCCACATCTAGAATTTAGAAATTCATTCTGCCAGCAAAGCCTGTGAGGCATTAATCTGACACTTTTACAATGCTGATTTGTATAATTTTTTTGGTGGGTTTGGAACTAAAATCGTGTACAAGTTGTTGCCTGCAATAACATTTTGCAAGTAACCTATTAAAATTCCCTTGAGTTTAAAAGGTTTCTTCATTTAATTACTTACAATATAAAGCAGCAATAAATTATGTTTGAGTGATAATCTGTTCATCAAGAAGAACACTAGAAAGCAAATGCTTCTCAATGGGGAAAGGTTGGCAGCAGCTTCTGGATTTGTGTAATTAAGACCTGTACTTGCTGGTCAGCGTTTCCCAACTGGCAGGCTCCCAGCAGGGAATTAAACCAGCAGATTCGAGCTCAGCATGAATTCGGTGGGATTTGTTCAGCTCTTGGGAACGGAAGTTACGGTTATTCCTGAACCTACCGAAGGAGTAACCAAAGGAAGAATCTTGTCTAAGGTAAGGAGTGTGAACACACACACAAATAAATAATTAAAAGTATAAAAAGAAAGATAATTCAGTTTGAGAGAGAGAGAAATAATAGAAGTGCCGTGATTGCATTGCAGGCAGGGAATGAATAGAACAAATAAAAGGAAACCTGAAAGTACTGACTTGCACTCATAGAAAATATGCTGAGTTTTTCTTAGTGAAATGTAAACAGGCTCCTGCATTGTGTTACACTAAAATAACTTTGGTGCTATACTAAATTGCTAATCATAATGGTATACTAATTGTTTTAATACTAAAAAAAAATTTATGGTAAGCCTTATCTTACTTTTGCAGTGAACAAGTAGCAGTATTTCACAAAGGAAGAAACAAATATAGAATCACAGAATCTTTTCGGTTGGACAAGACCCTTAAGATCATTGAGTCCAACCATAAACCAAACACTGCCAAGTCCACCTCCAACCGTGTCTGTAAGCGCCATGTCGACACTTAACGAGACCAGTTGCTTGTCCCATCTTCCATAAGAAGATGGAATTTAAAATTTGTGGCTTCTAACCTTGTACTCCAAGACAGAATCATCTTTCCTAATTGAGACCTGAAGTCAGTTATCTTTCTTGTATGTTTGCTGAAATACCTGTTTAAGTCTTATTAACCTCTGTTTGAATGCAATGATTCTAATGTCAGACAAACATTAACTGAAGTCAAACTGTGTCATAATTCAAAGTAATAGGTCTTTATTGGCCAACTAATATGTCTTTATTTGCCAGTTCTTTGGTATTGTAGCACTGGCGTTTTTATTGTTAATAAATACATGGGGTTTTGAAGCAATTTCTAGATTATTGATAAGAGAGTAGTCCTCCAGTTATGCAGCCACCATTGTTCAATATCAGAAAATGTAACAAAATCTAACATAAGGGCATTAAGCATGAATACGTATGTTGCGTTTTAACTTTTTAGTCCTTTAAATGTGATCATTTTACTCTGTGAAAGATAAAGTATAACACTGGATTGAGTATTTCTTCTGCAACTTTAGATTCAGTACCATTGCTATAATTTTCTGAAATTATATTTTATACATTTATTCCATTAGCTTAATTTTATGTCCAGGTAAGTAGCAAATACCAGAGTGGTTTTTTTCTATATGTCATATTCATGTTGAAATTCTGCTGTTGCCTTCACTTCTTTATGCTTTCTGCATCCCTGCTTCCCGTTCCTTTTCCTTTCCCCAGAGCTACTTGCATCGTTTCCCAACATCCTGAGACTTGTCAGCGCACGTGGAAATAGTGTGGGGACCACATGCTGTCCTTGCTTGCTAGAATAGCTTTCGTAAGGAGAGGACAGCAGGATACCTTTTCTAACAGGGCTGCTTAGCTCAAAAAATGGCTGAATGTTATTACTGGCAGCTTGATTGGTGATGGAATCAACGGATGTGAATGTCGCTGAAGGCGCGTTCTTCAGGTAAGCTGGACAGTAAACCACCCTGAGTGGGGGATTTGGCTCCATGTGCCCATTCCATAATGCAAGTTACTAGAAATGGTGAAAGGTCCCTCCTTGTGGTGGTTGTCCCACCATTTCCTGGTGGACAATACATTGACCATGAGGCAGCAATGTGCCCTTGTGGGCAAGAAAGCAAATGGTCTCCTGGGATGCATTATAAAGAGCGTGGCCAGCAGATCGAGGGAGGTCATCCTCCCCCTATTCTCTGCCCTGGTGAGACTGCATCTGGAGTACTGTGTCCAGTTCTGGGTCCCCCAGTTCAAGGACAGGGAAGTACTGGAGAGAGTCCAGTAGAGGACTATCAAGAAGATCAAGGGAATGTAGCATCTCTCTTATGAGGAAAGGCTGAGAGACCTGGGTATGTTTAGCCTGGAGAAGAGAAGACAGAGGGAATCTTATCAATGCTCATAAATACCTAAAGGGCGGGTGTCAAGGAGGATGGGGTCAGGCTCTTTCCAGTGTTGCCTGGTGATGGGACAATGGACACAAGCTGGAACACAGGAAGTTCCATCTGAACATTGAGGAAAAAATTCTTTGCTTTGAGGGTGGCAGAGCACTGGAACAGGCTGCCCAGGGAGGGTGTGGAGTCTCCTTCTCTGGAGATATTCAAAACCCACCTGGGTGCGTTCCTATCCAGCCTGCTCTGGGTCACCCTGCTTTGGCAGGGGGGTTGGACTAGATGATCTCGGAAGGTCCCTTCCTACCATTCTGTGATTTTGCCATGGAATTGCCTGTGTCTTCTCCAGAAGCGTTTGGGATAGAACATATATAGCCTGCGAAGGATTTTTTAACAGGCTCTGATACTTGAGAATTGTTCAAGTGAAATGTTTTTTCAAATCACACCACTAGCATTGCTGAGGTATTTTTCTGTCTGGTTTATTTTAGTTTGTTGGATGGTTTTTTTTAGCAAGGATCGAAAATTACCTACTTCTAAATTGCCAGATCAAGAACCATAGGCATTTCTTTGACTTTTACCAGCACCAGTGTGCAATGTGAGATTCACAAGATGTAGATTCCAAGCTTTGCCTATTTATACTTTTAAGTATGGAAAATGGCTAGCCTTGAACCATTTAACAATTTCTTAAAATAATGGGGTTTGGCACAACTTTTTCATTTAAAAAAAAAGACAAAACCACAAAACCGCAAAAATTTTGTCAACTTGTTTCCCCTAGGAAGAAACCCTTCTGTTCTAAAATGAAATATATTGGAGACCAGAAATTTTCAGGGGTTTCTTTACCAGCAATACATTTTACAGTATTTTTAGATTTTTTCACTTTCTCTCTCGCATGTCCCCTATGCTGTATCCTCACCTGGGTTTCCATTAAGACCTCTCTTACTGCATTCTCAAATGCTACAGTTTTTTATCTTAATAATCTCCCACTTCCTGCTAAAACCATTGCAGAAACACATGGACTGGACAAAAGAAGTACTCTGTCTCAAATATTTATATTGGAAAACTTTTTTGGAAAGTATTTGAGTTGAATGAGGTCTCTGTTCCATCCCCACATATTGTGGAAGCATAGTCCAGGGCGGAGTTTAAAATGGAGTACAAATTTGCAGGGCAGGGGATGTTTCTCAAAAAATGTGCTGGTGGTCTGAAATTCTGTTGTGTTAGTTTTTAAGCTGTTTTAAGTTCAATGCATAGGTTTGTGTCACTTGTGCGTATATACTCTAAAGGAAAGTCTTGGGACAAATTCCAGGAAGAACCCAATCTCTGATTTGGTTTTGAACTGGCTTTGAACTGGCTGAACTTTTGGTGTTGATACATTTGTCAAAGTTTTGTAAGATTTTTAAAGCAACAAAAAAGAAGCATTAAGAGAAGCATGGTCGCTGTAGACCGAGACACATTCTGATTTTCAAAAAAATGTAATTGAATTAATGAGGTACTGATTTACTTTCATAGCTCAATTTACTTACTTAAACTGCTTCTGATAGGCAAGGTGTGTGTCTGCCAAGTGATGCATATGCATCTTTCAGGAGTTGCCTCAAAGATTTTTGAGTTGGTCCATCAACAAGTTTATAAAACACTATCTTCTTTCTAACTCCTTTTAATCAGTTCTACTTGGGTCTTACAAATACACATCCTCTACTTACTGTTTAAAAAAATCGAAGAAACTATTATATAAAATTACACAGGTAGGTGGAAAAAAGCCAAGAGAATGAAAGACAAACCAAGTGAATTAATGTTTTCTAGACACGTATTTTATTTTTATCCTGTTCTTATTTTTACTTAGGCATGCCAGATTTTCATCACTTTCTTTTGTCAGTTCCTAACAGAAAACTTCCATAACTAGATGTGAAAGAAGTGTTTATTTCGAGGAAAAATGGTAACTAGAGCATAACCAGGATTCTGGTTGGTGTACCTTTTCCCCCTGAAGTCTAAGGTTTTTGTGGACAGCTGTCATTAAAGCTTACTGCTGCTGCCAAAGGGAAAAGAAGTCAAAATAACTGAAGGAGGCAAGAATTACTTGAGAGTGGGATGAGAGGGATGATAAAGTATCTAATTAGCAGAAAAAAAAGGGTGATATAAAAGAGTACATTACAAAACAGGAGACTGAAGAACAGGAACAAACCTGAATGGGATCTAAAATGGTAACAGAGGAGTAGGAAAAGTGGTAGTTCCCATCTTAAGCTAGAAGGAGGTGGAGAATACATAGGATTGTCCCTTTACAAATACACATTTTTTTTAATGCTTTTGACTTTTGAAACAACACTGGTCATGCACATGATGCAGGCAGCTTCTTTCTATCCTGATGAGCAGCAGAAGTTGCTGAGTACTCAGTAGACTCGCTACTTAAAGTTCTTTAAAAGTGGAAATCCTTATTAGTGTTTATTTTTCTAAACTGCTGGATTTGCAGACACAGTGGAATATATTAAAAGTAGAGTCCCTGAGGAGCTGTGCATGGACATAGTAAACATCAATCATCCTGGATCTGTTACCATCTGTTTACATTAAGACAAGCAATCAATTTTTGCAGGCTACCATAAAACAGAAAGATTTTTCTACTTGCATAGAAAAAAATTGAATTTCCATCAGCTTTTTTCCCCTCTTTTATAGCAGAGTGAAGCTACACAGAAACCAAGTCAGTAACCTTGATGGAATAAAAATACTGTGGTTTAAACAGTAAGAGTTTAAGATGTGAAATAGCAATACATTTAAGCTCCTGCTCTTAAATGTAGACGGAACTGATTTCACTGTCTTCCAACAGCAACTTACTGGAAAAGTTCAAATGATGCAATTCAAATGTATTATGGTCAATATGGCTTTCACATTAAACACAATCCACGCTGCCATGTTAACCTTTACAGATTTCACTTCTGTTGAACTAAATGCCTGAAGCCACTCCTGAAACTAATATTGAAACCTTTGGGTAGCCTTCTCTTTTTGCACTTCAAGCTTTCGAAACTAGTTTGCCACTGTGGATCACCTAGAAACCGCTCTGATTGCTATTTATTATTGCTCTTTAGCCAGTAATAAGGAGTGATTGTACCTTTGTTCTTCCTTCAGTTACGGCTGTTCAGTAGCCTCTGTTTGTTTTACCACAGTTTACTGTTACCACACTGTTAAAATAAAATTTCTTAGTCTTTTAAGAACTCTAGTCTGTATTAGATTGTTATCTAATTAGTTGGCAGTAGCCAACTGATCAGCCAGTAGCATGCATGTGAAGAGAAGAGAGCTGGAGACCCATGGAGTGTGTAACAAGCCAATATGTAAAGAGGCATTACTTGCAAAAATGCTGAATTTAGTCCTGTGCTTATTTGATCTCTTCCGTTCTTTAAAGTTCCGCCTGTGGCCTGCAGAAAAAAAAATATCATTATCCTTGGTCTTGAGAAGATGTCTAGAAAATACAGAGGAACACATGCAGAGAAAAAAAGTTGGCCGAGACAAATATTTATTGCAACCAACCCCTGCCAGTTAAAGAGCAATGATATGTTGAGGAAAATCAAAAGTGAAATTTATTGGGGAAAATGATAACAGATTTCAAATGTGTCACAGGTTCAGAGAAGGAATTTTGGGGGATTACCTGTTTGTCATATCGAAGTAATGAAAATTCATGTATCACAATAATCTGTATGAATCCCTTCATTTAAATGACTTCACAGAATGTCCTGTGTCATCCCTCAGCTGAAGTAACTAGCCAAAACTTTCCACAAAGATTCTACAAGCAGGAGTTTATAATGAGGATCAGAAAATGACTTTTTGAAGGTACCAACCCTTTTCATTTCAGAGAAAAAAAGCTTCTACTCAACTACTTCACTGAGATCTTAGGGATCGATATCTATTTCTTGTACATCTAGTCAACTCTCACCTGATGTCCCTCAAGATTTAAGATTATGATTTCAAATTACCATTGAATTTGTCTGTTAATCATCTGTTAATTACCCTTCTAACTGGCCAACTAGGAGATTCAAATATCCACTCTACATCTCTTGTTGAACGTGTCTATTCATAGCTGCAACAGCTACCTACAAAATTTACATTTAAGCTTTCAACCGGACTCTTGCTGAATTGCACTTCTAGAAGACCTGCTGCTTTGCTGAATATTTTAGACAAGATTTAAAGAAACAAAAGGATTATCAGAAAAAGAATAAGGCGAATAAAACTCGAGGACAGTTTATGTCAGTCACCGAGGTTACGGGAGATGACAGTAAGATACTTAGGGTCAATCTTTATGATTTTTAGCCCTTGTTTAATGTTAGAATTATTTTATTTTCATTAAAGAATATTGCACTTGGTTTTCCCCCAAGGACATGGGGAAATTACTTGCCTTCAATAGATAGATAGATAGAAACATAGATGAGACTTTTTCACCAGGGCCCATTTAAGCTTGTAGACTGCTCTGGATGTGACCCAAGAGGCAGGTTTGTTTGTCTGCAAGGAAGCCTTGAAAAACCCCTGCACTTATACCAGGACATCTATTCTCTCTGCCGCTCTGTGATCCGAGAAAAGAAGAAGATCAAGGCTGGCGGTGCGGAGCTATATTGCACAGATCGATGGCTCCAAAGAGACAGAAGTTGAAAGAAAAGAGTTCTCTTGCTGTTTCATTGAGAAAGGTGGAAAGTGCTCTAAAAGGTGGTTATGTGCTACATGTCGACCAAATGAAGCATGAAAAGGAAACGGATGGCACTGGCAAGAGACCCAAACTCCAAGCCCTAACAACAGCACTGAACTCCAGCTGGCCCCTGCAGAGGGGTAAGTAATCCCCTTTTCTGGGAATATAAGGACGAAGGTGCTCACAGAAAAGAAACCAGGGGAAGAAGTGTAACGTCCCCTGTGCTGCAGAAGAATGAGAGGAAATTTCATCAAGGAGCACTACAGTTTCTTGCACAAAGTGAGAAGGTGAGCCAGCCCCAAAGATCTATCGGGCAGCAGCCTGGCACGCGGTGGACAGCTGTCATCAGGCACTACCTTGCTATTTGTGCTCAGCTTTCAAGAGAGCTTTACAGGTGGTAGAGCAGGGCTCTGCCCAGTCAGAGCTTTGCCCACCTACAGATACTGGTTTCTAGGGTATGTTGATAGTCAACTCAACTCATAGTCACCATTTGTCCTAGAAACAACCCGTTTTTTTTGAAAAAACTCTATGATCATAGAGGTCCTCTAGTTGCCCGTACCAGGAGCATGCACATATTTTATAAGGGAGTTGTTCCATTAGTCACATGGAGGAAAACAACTCTTTCTGAGATGAGTTGCCATCTACAGAGGTGCCCTTCGGTTTGGCTGACCAGCAAGTTGGCTGGCCACCATGGGCTCATAGAGGAATGAGCAGCCTGTAAGGGCCAAACTGAGAAAAATTCCGAGAGAAACTTGTCACACACCAAATAAAACTGGCTTTCTTTGCAGCTGACATAATGGATGTTTTTCTTAAATGTCTACAGATTTTTTGCTTTCACTGGAACATATATTCTGCAAATATCTGTATTTGGTTTGTGCTTAATCAGATACAATCAGGCAGCTCAAGCAGCTGTGAAGTTGGGAAGGCAAACACTAGTGACCTGTTTCTTCTTCCTTCTGCAAAAAAAAGCCAGCCAAGGAGCTGTTTGAAATCGCCACAAGGAATATTTATTATGCAGTGAGCGTAGCTTCAGGAAGCAGCTGTCCTCACACCGCTGCATAAGAGGCACTTACTTTCACATATCTAAGAGCTGCCCAAATAAAGTTACGACAGCCGCGACGCTTCCTTCCGAGCCCCCTGTCCTTGTGTCCCCGTGTCCCTATCCCTGTGCGGGAGCGGGGGGCGGCAGGACGTGTCCCGGGGCACGCGGGGTGGCGCTGGGCCCCGACTGGGAACCGGAGGTTTGCGGTCTGTCTGGTTTCTAACCGCTTCCATCCGACGGGCTGTCCTGGCATCCCCAGGGCGTGCTGGGGAGCGAGTATGGGCAGACAGCAAACGGTTAATTTATGGCAGATTTAATTAAACATTTTCGAGGGCGGATGCTGAGATAGAGCCCCGTATTTCATATATTCCCGGCGGAGGGCGGGGGGGGTGTGATATGATGATGTATAAGTGTTTCTCCATAAGGACCCCATGCCGTAAATGATCCCGAATTCCTTCAAATCCGGCCGCGCCACCTGCGTCCTCCCCCGCCCCCTCCTGCGGGGGCTCCGCGCCCGCCCCCGGGGCTGCTGCAGGCGGCGGGCGGGACGGGCCGCCCCCGCTCAGCCGCCGGAGGGAGCGGAGCGGACCCCCTAGCTCCGCGCCTGCCCGTGGCGGCAGCGGGGGGGACGACCTGGGACCGGGACGCGGTGAGAGGTAAGTGCGGGGGCGGGGGGGGGGGCGCGGAATAAAGCGGAGCGGCGGCTGGTGCCCTTACCGGGGCTCCGCGGGGGGGTCGCGGCAGGTGAGCGGGGCCGGGCGCGGATGGTGGAGCCCCCCCCCCGCTCCGGAGCCGCCGTCCCACGGGAGAGAGCGCCGGCAGCCGCCGCGGCTGCCTCCTGCCGGCCCGCGGGCTCGCCGTGGGTTTTTCGGGGAATTTAGTAGGTTTTTCTTGTTCCCCGTCCCTCTGCCCGGCGTGAATAGCGGGAGAAAGCAGCGGGTTTGTGGTTCTTTTTTTTCTTTTTTTTTTTCCGAGCGTTGTGTTATTTTGAAAGTCTGAAGAGCGTAGCGACCTGCAGAGAGGACAGTGAGCATGTCGTATCTCAATGAAACTCAGTGTCAGCCTAAAACAAAAAAGTTGTTGGCTTTGGGTTGGTGTTTTTGGGGTTTTTTTTGGTTTTTTTGTTTGTTTGGTTGGTTTTTTTTGTTTTTTGTTTTGGTTTTTTTTTTTTTTTTCGGAGGGAATGTGGGATGGACAAAACCTCAAGTTGTTTCCAAATTCTTGGTTTGACCAGAAGGCTCAAAAATTAACTGTTGATGTAACTCTTCTTTGTGTCACCATGGAGCTGCACTTGTGTCTCTTCTCAAGTAAGCTGAATACATTTTAAGCATAGTTTAACTTTGTGATACCAACCAAGGGGTGCAAATGCTTTACAGTGGCAGTCTCCCTTTCATCATCTCCTTCCTCCTCCTCCCTTGAACGTATGTGGTTTTGAAGTGCCATTTACTTTGGCAAAGGTTGTTGATTTCTCTTGTTCTGTACTGGCTCTGTGGCACCTGTGTTGAGAATTAGAAATATAAGAACTGTGTAAAGCTTGGTTAAAAAGCTTGGTGGCAAATTAGTTGTTTTCATGAATGTAGTGCCCAACTGGAAAATCTGGGAAAACTTTAGTTGTGGATGGCATAGCTCCCGTTCTCCCTCTTCTCCTTCTACCGACGGAATTATGCTCATGCTATGACCAGGACTCTTGCTGTTTCTTACCTCTAGTTGCTGATCTATGCCAGGAGCACGCTGACCTTCTCTGGGGGGGGTTATTCCTCTGCTGAGGAGCTGCCTCAGTCCCTCATACCTCTGCTTGATACCATTCAGTGGGCTGCAACCTAACCATAAGGGTCACTTAGTGGTATATGTGCTTGTCGTCGTGATGGAGTGAACTGATCTCATGTCGGCATGGTCCCAGGCTGCACCCAGTTCACCCTGTACTCAGTTATGGCTTTTAACTTTTTCAGGTAGGTTAAAAACGATTTTGCTTCAATGAAAATTCAGATTATCTATTTGTGAGGAAGTGGTGAAATTCACAGTAACTTACAGCTGCCAAGTCATGAAATTCAGAGCCCTGGCAAACAAGGTTTTGAAGAGTTAGTTTATTTTTGGACATCAATACATAATTGTCAGTGAAATTATGCTGTTGTAAATATTCTTTTGGCTCCCACAAACTTAAGGAGGAGTCATGTGTATAGAGTTGAACAGAGTGAGATCTGTGGCAGTCTCATCTCACGTCCTAAAATGGAACCTCGCTGGTATCTGGAAGTGTGACCCTGATTCTGTATCTGTTAGCTGCAAAGTTGGCTCTCTGGAAGATGAGAATATACAACTCCGTGGCAGAGCAGAGTACAGATGACTAAATGCAATTATGTATGTTGGAATATGGCACTGATGAAAGGTGGTGTGGATTATCTAGAGATGGTTTTCAAAAGATGATTTGCATAGTCATATTTGCAAGCCCAGAGGCTTGGAAAAGACACATCCATAGGGAAGCTGGAACAGCAGGTTTAGGAGGAAGACCAAGGCATATACGTATGTTTATGTAGTATAAGTGTTCTGGAAAACGTTCTTTGGATTTGCAACTTGCCAATTTACATACCATGCATTCTCCACTCAGTCCCAACAAAACGTGCTGAGATTTTGACTTTCATGATGCATCAGTTGTTGGAGAGCTCTGACGGGTAGCTGGGGCTCTCCTCATCTCATTTATTCTGTCTAAGCAGTGGTGCAACAGTGACACTGTCAAACTGAAAGCCTGCATCTCACTTGCTTCAGGTGCCACGTGAAGTGGTGCAGGGAGCCGTCTGTGCTATGAAGAAGATCGTAGAATGCCTTGGAATGGAGAGCAACAGAAAGGACCTTCTGTTTGGGGAGCTGTCTCAGACATCATCCTGGCATAAAGTAGCATTCACAGAAGAGGTAATTATAGCCAAATACTTCTAATAAAGCTGCAAAACCAAGAATGAGATTTTAACTGGCACCAGAGACAACTGATGCAAAATAACTCTTATGAAAGGAAAAAAATGCCCCTTAAAGAAAATAGCTACCCACTCTCTATATAATCATCAGAGATGGCTTGTTGCTGGAGGCTTAGATCTGTGTAGCACGTCGCTCTTGCTTTCTTTTTATTGCTTTTTGTATAATGGATGCGACTGCTGTCATCTGAATTGTTTACAGCATGACGTATATATTCTTTCCTGTGCCCAGGTTTCCAGAGCCACCCTCGGTGCAGTGATGGGTGGTGTGCTTCTTGTCCAGTGTATGTCATTGTGGAAGAGGAGGGATGAGTCACTTCCCCTGTGGGCAGTGATGACTAACCGCCTCTCCTTTGGGAGCAATGACATGGAGAAGCTACCACACCAGCAGTTAAGCACCCAGGGAATCATCACCTCAAATCGGCTCTCTGCTGACTCTGTGATGTAAAAACAGTTTATTAAGTCACATGATTAAAAGCTTTTATGGCTCCTGAAGGAGGAAAGCTCATAAGAAGTTAATAAGAAACAGAAAAGTACCTAGTTTTCTACCAGTTTTTCTAAAATTGTGCTGCTTCTGAGAAGTAAATCGTTAAGATGAACAAGCTGTTTTAGGGTTTCCAAACTTGTAAGAGTCATTAGGAATTAAGCTATAAAAACAAGTACTTATATGAGATAGTCTTAAAGAACAAGGCATAAGTAATTAAATTCATATACGTGTAATTTCTTTTAGTGTACATGTCTTAAAGTTGCATAGAAACCTCCTGCTTTACTAAAAATACTGTGTAGCGGACACTCAGAATTCGGGCTGGATACAAAATGTCTGAGGTTTTTTAGTCTTGTAAAAGGTCTGGGAATAACATGAAATATTTAATTTTGAAGTGTAGATGAGTCTACATGACTATCTTAAACAAAAAGTAGAGAGAGACTGTAATCCAGATCAGACTCCTACCTTTGCAATGAAAATTCTCTCAAAATTGCATTTGAAGCTCTGCTTTAAATCAATGATGGATCCACGCTTGGTACGAGAAGGCAACGTCATGGATGTCAAAGTGTTGTACTACTCTTCCCAGGTCCTGGGTCGTGTCTGTTGTCCTAACCCTGATTATCTGGGATTCTTTCCCAAAATTTTGAAAAGCATTGCCTCATCAAAATAAATTTTTTTTTAAATGGAAATACTCTAATTCTGAGTAAAATTTTGTAATTACAGATCCAGGATCAAATTTTGCATTGAGGAAGAGACCAATATAGTGGTCCATGTCCATAGCTGGGATTCAGAGGACCCAAATATAAGGCCAGGACAGCCAAACAGGTTTCACAGGACAGATTTAGTTGTTACTCCTGCATTTCTATGGTAAAATTGATGTTTCAAGAAGGAAATAAGTGTGGGCCATTTATGCCACAGTATTACAGATACTGTGTATAAATACTGATGGCGATGACAAAAAGAATGGTTTTCGTCTTCCTGTCTTTTAGTACTTTGTTAGCAGCACTGAGGTTTCAGGCTGGTCATTATCTCAGCAGTCTGATCTTGAGAGACAGCGGTTATGAATAGGGGCAGGGATAGAACCGCGACTCTCCTGCCGAGAAGGAAATCTCTTCCTGATTGAAGCCCGTGACAAAACTCCCGTCGATTTCAAAAGAGAAGGATTTCAAGCACGGCAACCTGAATGCATCTGAAATCCGCTGTTGGGCAGTCTGGAAAGGTCAAGGTTTTTTCAAAGATTAGTAAGGGAGAGCAAAAGACTGAGAGCGAATTGTGACCAGCATAAAGAAAAGAGGAAGTTGACAACTAAGTTCACAGTTCGTTGCTAAATCTGTGTTTATTAAGGAAGCTGATTTTTGTGAAAGCTAATGCAGGCATTCAGCTGGCTTAGGTATTTCTGCTTAAAATGAGAATGGGATTATTTTTCCTTTGGTTCGGTGTTATGGAAACAAACATCTGAGATTTGGTTGTCACAAATGGTATCTGTAGCGCTATCATGGCCGTTTACTTAACTTGCATATTCTGCAAAAAGAAGCCAAAAATTCCCAGCAGTAGCACCTGCTAAAGTTTTAACTTACTTATCTAGTAACTTCCAGTCTCCATGTGTTGCTCATCTGTCTTATAAAAAAAAAAAAAAAAATAGTCTTCAGCAAAATCACAGAATCACAGAATGATATGGGGTTGGAAGGGACCTTAAAGTGCGTTAAAATTTATTTTAAAATGAAAATATTTTAAGACGTTTTGCAAAGGAGAGACTAAATGAGAAATGAAAGTTTAGAGATTTTTGACGTGAATTTAGTGCTTGCTCAGTATATACGTAAAGTGTTTCATTTATAGCCTTGATATTTAAATCTGGTCTCTGAGCTCCAGTGACATCTCATACCCTGACTTAAGTGTTCAACAACAGAATAACCTCCCAAAATGTCAGTTTTGCTCCTCTTCTCCGTACTGGAGCAAACCCAAACTCTACCAGATTTATGAAGTGTGGTAAGTTTAATGGGTGTGTTATGTTAAGAGAGCGTAACTTCCTTCATGAAGCCACAAATGAACTCATTAAATGAATGTCTTGTCTTACGAGTCTGTAGGGAGCGTACAGGTAGTGTAAGGCTTAGATGGAGGAGTGTGAGCCTCAAAGTGCTGAAGAAACTGTTTGTTACTCTGTCGCTGCCTAATAAATTAGGTCTTGGGAGAGGGGTGATGGTTAAAGCAGATGAACAGAAGCACTGTGCCGCTCATCCTGGCTTCTGTAGCTCGGATCTTGCTTGCACATCACAGTTCAGTAATAATTGCAAAGTAACAGGTATGCTGAGGCTGCTCTTGTGCTATTCAATGTCTGCACTGCCAAAACAAGCAAAACTGAACCCTAAAAGCAGACTCTGTAGCTACTTGTGCAAGAGCAGACTTGCATCACTGTTTTCCTTATTGCTTCCCTTTCTGTTAGTTTTCAGTTTCTTGTTTGTAAATCACTCCGGCACAGAGAGGAGTAGGTGGGACGTGCTATGGATGTGGCAGCACATCTTTAACTGCACGAAGCCCTAAAACTGAGTTCACAGCAAGGAATCCATCTCCCTGAATTCTGTAACTCAGAGGTTACTCACCGATTTGGATGATTGGCAGTAAAATACTTTCAGCCTTGAGGGCTTGAGGGCTTGAAGTGACTGAAAACCCTACACTGATGAAGACGTTCTTTCAGAAACTCACTTGGGAGGCTGGTGTGAAGTTTTAATTCATCTTTCCATGTCTTGGACCCAATTTGGCAAAGTACTTTGATTTGAGCATGTGCTTAATTTTAAGCATCATGACAAATACTGACATACTTTAAGTTCCTTTATGCTGTCCTGAGCAGAACTCGGTACTGACATGGTTTAAGAAACAATGTGGGGAGAAGTTGGGAAATGTTTCTGTAGTGAAAGAAGAAGGAGGATTCAAAATAAATGTGTGAACAAAATTCATAATTGGCGTTTATATGTTTGCATCACAGAAAAAAATACCTTTCCGAAGGATACTTCTTTCCAAGGCACTTCTCTGTTACCTTGAGTGTTTAATGTGAACTAAACTCTTAATATAAAAGGCATCTCATTGTTTTCAATTAGATTAGTACTAATCTCAAAGGATGACATCAAAAAAGGAGCGTGTCACTCATCATTGGGATGTGCATCTATCGCCTGTAGAAACAGCAATAATCTGAGCTATGTCCCAGAGAACTCACACTTTAAGTAAACCAAAGGTTTGATTTCAGTTTGGGACTGACTGTGTGCAGAGATGTTGTTGGATAAGCAAAGATTTAGAATCCTGTCAATAATAAATGATTTTGAAGGCCCTGGTCAGGGTCAGCTCCTTGCTGTATGTCACGGCAGTGAAGCAGATTTGCCAGGCAGAACAGTGTAGGTGAGTATGGAGCTAAAACTGGGGCAGAACAGATGAAGTAGCTTAGATAAAAGGACTGAATGGGGGAAAAATAGGATATGAAAGGGAGAATGTAAACTTTAATGATCCATTAATATTTTATTAAAATGCTTTGCTGCATTTTGCTAGTTTTTCCTTTTGTAAACACAGACAAAGTGTAATAACAATATATTTTAAGAAATCTATTTAATATTTATGTTAACTAACAGCATTCATTCAAATACCAAATTACCATGTAAATAACTTATTAGAAAATTAAACAGTAACATGCAAATTTTTCACATCTGGAATAATTGCAAGGAACCGTTCAAAGAATCTGCTACCAATAATTCCTGAGAGGGTGTTTGACTGTTGTTTGATTAGTAAATAAATCTGGAAGTGTGATCTGTGTCTTCATAAACAGCCTTTTTAGCCATACCTTCAGCTTTTTTTCTTATGATTTTCCTCTGATCAGAACTAAATTCCCAATTTCAGTGTTGTTCATCAAGAGGGGAGGGAAAATATCTCTGTACTCTCACAGTACAATACTTGATTTGAAATTCAGGGGCTTTTTTTTGTATTTTGCAGACAAGAACCTAATTCCAGGGCAGTACTACATATTATCAAATCAAGGGTTATTAGGTGGTCACATCAGATTCATGATGCTGTGAATAAGGATACTGCTGAACCTCTTCTGCATGGCCTTCATCCAGACCCCTAAACTGAACTGAACTTCTGGAAAACAAGAAAAGAGAATCCTTTACTATATAAAAAGCAAGTAAGTGATTTCAAATATTATTGTAGACATCAAGGAGAACTTTCTTTTTGTTTGTCTTTGCCCATGCACACTGAAAAATGAAACACCAAAATGATTTTTTTGTTGTTGTTGTTTTATTTATGCAAATAGCTGATAATGATTTCCAAAAGTAATCAGACTTTGCATAAGTTGCCAAAGAAAAACAGAGTTAAACATTAGAGGACAGTGGAAGTTAGCAACAAAGGGCTACATAGCTATAAGGAATTCTGTTGTTCTTGTCTGTCTTTTCTAAATTTCTTCCCATGACATTTCTCAGACTGTGGAGAAATGAAGTTGAGAACACATTTGGGAATATTTGGGAAATTATTGCCAAATTTGGCTCTGAAACTGATACTATTGTTTAATGATAGTAATCACAGCTTGTTACAAGTGAAACAGCTCTTTTAATTGAACAAGATATGCAAGTTTATTTACTTCCCAAATATGAAATGTTGTTGGGAGCTGTGTGTAATCCTCTGCTTCTTCCGTGCCTCTTATTAGTGATGTTGTGATGTCAGGTAAGTGAACGTTATGAAGAGCCCAGTTCATTCCCTCTGAAAGCTTCTGGGGCCTTTCATGGATTTCAGCTGGCATGGATCAGCTTTTATCTGCTAGTGGACTTGAGATGTATTTGTTCATTAATCCTCTAAGTGCAATTGTAAGTTACTTGGGTTCTACCTTCTATTCTTTCTACTCTTTTGACAGGTGACCATGATCTTTGGGGTTTTTTTTAGCCCCTTGTTAAATTCGAGCTTCAGAGTCCTGTTGTTCAAAAATTTAAGATCTTAAAAGGCAAAGAAAGTAGCTATTATTCTGCTTCTAAGGACATTTTCAAGGAGGTAGAATATAGTAAGGGTAGAGTGAATGAGATGTGTATTTTTTTTCTGTTTTTATGTGTGTGTGTTACAGAATAATCTATAATTTCTCTTGACATAACAGTGTAAGTCATGATGGTGAGATGTATCAGGGCTGCAGGGGCATACACATGTTAAATCAAGTACCTTTGTGTGCTGAGGTCACTCATTATTTGGTTTTGTTCTTCTTTTAAAAAAAGCTTTGTGGATGCTTTTCCTGTCATAAAAATAGATGAGAGGTATAGGAGTAGCAAAATCAATTAGTATGTGCATTTTTTTTCAGCATCATTTTTGATTCTTTAGCTGCAGTAAATCTGTTGATAAATAAATTCTACTGCTAAAAGATATTAAACAAGGCAGTTAACAATAAAGAAATATTTGGCTAATATACTACTTTGTATATCAAATTAAACTTTAATGGGATGTAATAAAATGCTAGCTTCTTCTATAATGTTACTCAATTTAGAAAATACTAGCTCTGCAAACAGCTTACGCTCACAAGTATTGTCTTGCCTATTTTATTCATAGTTAAAAATCACTGTTGAAGTTTTGAAATAAAACCTTAAAGTACACACGTGTTTAGTCTTTTCTTTTTATTTTTTTAAATCTCAGTGTTAAAACTTTGGTTTCTTGATGGGGGTGATGATTTTGTGCTAGTGAATTGAAATCTATTTAAGCAGTTTTTCTGTTAATGTATGACTAGAAGAAAGGATTCTACTTCCGTAGTTCATCAGGTGCCTTTACTTAGCAAATAGTCTACTGTGAAAAAGTGCAAAAATTTTCAGGTCTCCTCTGAACTTTTGAGGCCAGACATGTGTGGAGTACCTACCAGGCAACGGAAAGATATTATTCACCAGCATCTTGCCACCTGTAGAGGCTGGCATTGCTCTGCAACCTTGATTTTAATAAAAGTTTTGAGCAGTAAAAGAACAGACTTTATTTATGTTGAACAGAGCCCAAACCTAACGGCTTGTATGAGTCTGAATCCTTCCCATGTCACCCCATGCCAGCGGCAGCCCAGACCATGCCTGTTGTGCCTTCTGCTGAAGGGCAAAATAGCACAAGCTTCTACAGTCTATGACAAGAAATAAGCTGTGGGTGTTTGCTAAACATCCAGCTTGAAGCAAACGTGGAGTCCTCTTCCACTTTGAAAAAATCATAGAATGGTTCAGGTTGGAAGGGACCTTAAAGATCAACAAGTTCCAACCCCCCTGCCGTGGGCAGGGACACCTCCCGCTAGACCAGGTTGCTCAAAGCCCCATCCAGCCTGGCCTTGAACACCCCCAGGGATGCCAAGCCACTGAACGTAACACTGGAAGGGGCAGTGGAGAACTCAGCCCTAGCCCTCTCCAGAATGTCAAGATGCACTTTCAGTGCCAGACTAGTCAGGAGCATTATCTGACCTCTTGTGGTCAGACCTGGCCTGTCTCTTTAAAATGATTGCAGGCTTCAGATTTTTTTTTTTCTTTCACTTCGAGGTAGAATTTCACATTTCCATGACCTGGGTATCTGCAATGATTCCTGCTTCTCCTCAGTCTGGTTAGTAGCAGAAGGAGGAACAACAAACTGGTTATAGAAAGTTGTTAAGTATCCTTAACTACCAGAAGTGGAATGGGAACCATCCTGTCCATTTACGGAGCCTCTGTGCAGTTTCATAAGCAATCCTTGGCTGTAACATGCCGCTCAAACCTACACAGACAGCAAAGTCGTAGATCATAATACTGAGCCTTAGTGGTCTGCAGTCCACCAGGAGTCTGCCTGGGGAACCCGTGGCTCCTGTGGTTCGCTCCTGAAGAGAATAGGTGTTGAGCATTTCTGAACACACAAGGAACTAGTTATTTTCATCCCTTTGGGGCGTAAAACAATTACTTCATTCAAGTGAAATCAGAGACCATAGAAATTAATTTGGCATATGTTACAAAGGAGGTTAAAGTAGGTTCAATTTTACTCCTCTGAGAAAGATTTACGTTTAATTTTCATAGCAACATTTTGTCTTATGATAATAGATCATCTGTTTATACATGAAAGTATGTGTCTAGTAGTGCTTGGGGTTTTTTTTTGGTCTAGGCCTCTTTTAACTTAATCTGATAAAAGTAAAGTGGAGTTATATTTGTATATTCTATGGGACAATTCATTTCCACTTGCATTTTAATCTTTTAAGTGGCTCAACCAGAATAAAGCCTTGCTGGAATTACCTGTTGCTCCACTGCTTTTTTTCATATTAATTGTTTTAGATGGCACATTTTATAACTTCCCATTCTGCCAAACTGGAAGAGAGAAGGTCAAATGAGGCAAAAAACATCTCAAACATCAGGTTTGTTACTGTTTGTTTTAGGGGCGTACCATTAATTAATTTTTATTCATTTGATCAAGGAAATTTTCATTAACATGTTGGAATTTGAAAAGCTGGAGTCTGGAATCAAGGGGAAAATTTTAAATAAGCAGGTCTGCTGAACAAATGAAGAGTTTCTGGAAAGCTGTGAAGTTTTCAGAAAGAGAACATACGATCCTTCAGATCACAGTAATGTGGTAATATCGCACCCTTTTTTATTTTAAAGTGTCTATGAACTTGGAGGTTGGGAAACTGGGAATTTTATAGTGCTGAATGGAACTAGGCATGAGATGGGCTTCCAACACAACTGGTTCAGTGTCTACCACTTCTTCTTAAACCAGAAATTAATTTTTTTAAGAAAAGACTTCTGGAGGCTTTCTCTTGATCAGGTGACTGAATTATTTGGAAGTGCCACACGTGGAGAAACATTCAGGTGGCTTTCACCAAAGACATTTGAGTGAATAAATCACTCAAAAAAACCTAAATCACCCAGCCCCAGCTGCATATTTAATGGGTGCTCTCTTCTTTGCAGTCCTGATCCAAATAGTTGCCATCACAAGTGGGATTCAATCACCCCAAATAATCTGGGTTAAAAACATCCTTCCTCTAATCTGTTTGCTGACTGAACTCCATTTAAATTAATTTCTTCTCTATGAGATGACCAATTTTTATTTTTTTTACACTTACACTCACCCATTTTCTCCCCCAAAAATCCCTCCAGCCAGCTGATTCCTGTAGCTATGTCCCTGCCATTTCCCCATGCTCCTGACCCCCGTGTACCCAGGGGCCGTACTGGGTTTGCAGGGATGCAGGCGATGAGGAGGTGGGCTCAGCCTCCTGGTGGGTGCAGGCTTTGCTGGTCTTTGGGAGCCCAGACCTGCTGCGTGATATTTTTGACAGCGCAATAAGGAGAGAGAGCATTGTGCGTGCAAGGAACACATTTTTGGGTAAGGTTATTTTAACAGGTGAATTTTCTGAAATGGACCCAAATCTTAAAGTTGTTATTACTAAATTAATATGTATATTAATAATAATGTAATTATTAGCAGTATATAGAAATTTACTGTTCTGTTAGATGTGGTAGGAAATATATTCTGTGTGTATGCACACTGATTTTTCTTGCAAATATGTGGCTTAACCTAGGTAATTAAAAACCCAGAGGAATGGTGGTAAACCAGATTTGAACTAAATGAATGACACAGGTTTAATACATGCAGAAGCCTCGCAAGGTTGTTAATGTCTTTGGGGTAAAATCCTGGTACTGCTTTAAAATCCGTAGCAAAGCTTTCCTTGTCTTAAGGTCGGGACTCGCTATACTGTACTTCTAAATTTCATCGCTCCTGATAAAATCCCTTACGATTCACACTAAATTCCTGCTAATCCCTGCACAAAGCTACGAAGCTGCCTCAGAAAGGAGAAGCCAGTGGCAGCAGAGACCTGCTGCTTTTTTTTTCCTCCTTTCTTGCTTTCTGAGGCAGCAGGATGCTCTGAAGCCTCCTTGTCTGTGGGAGATGTGGTTTTAAGACACCCCTTTTCAGGTCTGTATGTAGTTTGCTGGGTTTTGCCTTTACCTCTGTGGAGGATTCCCTGCATATAAACGTATATATATATTCCCTGTATATAAATATAAGTGTTGGTGAGACGCTTGAATTATGGTTTAAAGCTGCTGGGTAAAGTGCAGCAATTATCCCATCTGGCCAGACGGAGATTGTAAGATGGTTTGAGCTGATCTGCTTTTGAGGCAACGAGTCCTCCTTTAGTGACTTGACTGACTGAGGACAAAAAGCAGCCTTTATAGCACACTTCGGAATGATCGGTCTGCATTGTGGGTGTGTTGACTTTCCAGCTTACTGCCAAGTAAAGCATAGTCAATGAGTACTAGTTTTGAAGTTTGAGTCACTCTTACTCATGTATGTAGGCTTAGTGTTGACAGAAGTACAAGTGGAATACCAAGCATCAATTACTGTGCTGTTTTCACTGTCATCACTAAATTTTTTTTTTTTTTCCAGGTTCTTCAGAAACTATTTGCCTCTGGGTTTGACAGTACTAATCAGGAGCTTTATCAAACGATAGCTGTCATCTTACAGCTAATTTGTTTCTCAGAAGCTTCAAGGTTCATGCTGTTCAGCGTATGATATATGAATAGTGGCCACATATTTCCAAGAACAAGTTTTACATGCTTCTGACTAGGCAATGTGCAGTATGTGTCTGGTTAATATGTGGATGCAATTGCCCCAAATGCAGGACAGAGCCGTGGTGTGACTCAGGGTCTGACCCTGAAGAGGACCAAAGGATGCTTAGCTTTCAGGGCACAGATATGGGTTTCTCAGACCTTAACTGTCTTAAATGGATTTTTTGATCTGTAAAATATAGGCGTTTTTAAAACGTATCACACCCAGTCACAGGACTAAATCTGAATTTCTTTATTGGCTATGAAGAAGTGCATGTAGTTCATCTGTCGTGTTTTGGGTATATATGTGCAGTTTTGTGCAGTGTGTTTAAAAAACAAACAAACCAAACCCACGTTAGTTGGGGACGAGGGAGTTAGAAAAGAAGAAGTTTCTTAAATAAACCTTTCCAAAGAGGCTGGATTTAATTTAAATGTCCAGTTTGGCTACTAATATTTCTATTTTATTTTTTTCTGAGTGGCTTGCAACAGAAAAGAGATTTAGCCAAGTTGTAAAGAATAATATTTTCTCAGGGATGATGAAAGTTTAACTGAGGGTTGGATACTTGGGGGAACTGCCAGCCTGGATCTTCCAGACTGTGCATCCAGTTGCCTTCCCATGGCTTGCCTTCTACCTAGCAGCCTGGTCTGTTTTGAGACATTTGGGGTCTGCATGGTTTCCCTTTCATAGTCTATCAACCTCCCTCAAATAGCTGTTCTGCCCAGCAAAGTGCATAATATCATGTGTGGGACATTAGAGGGATTTCATCCTGTGCGTGTCTTTCCAGGGAACAGTGTATCGGAAGCCTTGAACTCATTGCTCTCAGCTGTACAACAGACTGACGCAGACTACTCTGGAGGTAGAATATCCTCTGATGGGAAAAGAGCTGAGAACTACTGATGGCCTGCTAAAAGAAGCAGAAGAGACACGCACGTGGTAGCGACAACCCACAGGGACTGCCGTCATGCAAGTGAAAATGTCAGTGTGTGATTTGGAGCAGAGAGTTCAGCAATCAAAGGTCAAGGTTAGATCAATCCAGGGAATTGTGAATGCTTGGATGGAACATGCCCTCTTTTTCAGGAAAGGTAAAAAAGGAAGCTCTATTATACCTGGATGACAAAGACTTGCTAAAATACATGAAATGCTGTTAGAAGATAGCTACCAGATCTGTCATCTTGTTGAGGTGATGGCCAAGGGAGCTTTATTTTCATGTGGTGATATAAATGTTAAATATTGAGTATTAATACTTGGTCACCTGTATGGCTTTGTTCAATTAATTGTGAAATTGCACAAACTGCATAAAAGTTCTTTAAGACTGACGTTTGAAGACAAATCAGGAGAAGAGAGAACAATTTTGGCAATTTTTGAAAAGAACAGTAGTGCTTTGCTAGATTGGGAATGAGTGGCAGGCTGCAGTCATGACAGTGCTGCTGTCTCATGTTTGTTACCCTGAGTTATGTTGTTCTTGTGATCCCCACAGGTAATTGTCCTGACAAATTGTCCTGAAACACTTTTTTGCACTAGATATATTGTGAAATAATTCTGATTTGAAATGTGAATATTGCTTCCTTAGATGTGTAATTAAAAATATACAACAGGTAATTTAATTCACCAGTTTACTTATGAATGCTAAATTAAATTATAATATCCTTAAATATGAACTGTTGTTATTACGTGACTACAAGTGACTGAGCCATTGGAAGGGACCTTTGGGATCACCGAGTCCAACTGTCAATTTAACACTGACATGAATGCAGAAACAGGGGATTTTTCCTCTCTGCCCCGTTTTACTAATTTTTGAGGGACCTACCTCTGTGTCTACTGCAACAAATTTTTGTGTTCACATCAGCATTAATCTTAGTGTTACCATCTGAAGAGTACCTTTTAGTTCAGTTTCAGACTTAATTTTATTTATATTAATTACTGTCTTTATACTATTGATAGTTATTTTAAAAGATCAAAATAAGGGCTTTTTTTTTTTGACATTTATCAACAATGCAGAACAAACTTGCAGAAGTATTCTTACAAAATGTGGATATTCCATCAAAGTTACTGTATTGTATGATAGTTTTCTGCCAGCCTGTAATCTCTTTAATGCAGGGATACCTTTACCCTTGCGCTGAGTTTTGCTGGTGTAAACGTGACTCCAGGGAAGTTCAGGAGTCTCCTACACTGACCAAAGTATGGTCCAAGAGCACACTTGCAACAAGAAATATTAGAGTGTTGTTTTGCAATATACATGGATTATATAAACTAGTACTGAAACAAGGTGGTGTATTGAGTGAAGATATACATTAACGCAACCATTTATTAAAGTATTTTTCAGATGTTTTTATTTTGCTTACTTATTTATGGAAGTTAAAAGCTCTTCCAAGCAGATTCCTCCTCAGCCTCTCAGAAGATTTAGATAGAGTACATTGAAAACATTGTGGTCAATGGTTCATATAACACCATAATATGTTCTTTAGAGTTCTTTTTCAAGAACACAGAAGACAGTTTGAAGCCAGCTCCACTTTTCAAGCACAAATGATCCTTAGTGACACAGAGATTCAGTTTAAACCTTCTCCAGATAAAGAGGCTGGTGGTGGCTTCTATGAACTAGTACATGAACTCCTAGGTGATGTTTTCCAAATGTCTGTCTAGGTGGAAAGGGTAGCAGCACACCTGGGATCAGAATATTACCAGGTACATCTTCTCCTCTTGTGTTTGGAAATATTGAGTCCAATTAATTGTAAGCTGCAAGAAGTTTATTTTTAGTTGTAAATTCATTTAATAGCATCAGTCTTCAAATCCTGAGCCTCAACTGTTCTCTCAGTTGTGCAGTTTACAGAGGCGTAGCCCCGTTAATTTCTGAGGGCTTACTCATGCTTTCACCCACTTCTGCACCCATGAGCAACAGAATGAAGTTGTCCATTTTACACAAAGCTAATTTAGATTAGCTGAATATTTCTCTCTCCGTTCCTGTGCCGTGAGCTTCTACCTTGGGTGCCATGTCGAAATCTGTAAATCTGCACATAGTGGAAAATTAATCTCTTGGATAAATAAAGGAATATCCACTAAACTGATGATCAGAATTACATATAGTCCATGAAAAGTTCAGCTTTGAATAACTTGCAAAGGATATGTATTCAGTTTGGTTTTATGTGTTCATATGATGAAATGTAAACCCAAAATAGTAACAGCTGAGTGAATTGTAATTTTTCTTGTTAATTGATCTCTGGGGAAAAGGGGTGGAATTCCAGTCTTTCATCTGCTGGGACTAAAAGAAGAGCTTACTAAGCTATGGCTTTAAGATCAACCCCTGTGTATGAGAGACCTTGGTCTGGTCTGTTTTGGGAGATGCGCCACACTGTAAAGAGTACTAAATAGGATTGGGTAAAAGTTCAACTACTGTTTTTCATCAAATAATCTAACTAGTCAAAATGAAAACTTCTCACCAGTTTCAGTGGGTTTTCCGGTCAACAGTGGAATTTCTATTTCTGTGTCTGTCTGGTCCAAACAGGACCAAGGGGTTGGCTGGGAAAATAAATGTAAGATTTTTGATGTATACCTTAAAGTAGTCTTCCAGTTACTCTGAAGTGACTTGACTTCAGGCTTCTCTTTCTTGTACTTTCTTTTGACACAGACGAAAAAACCGTCAAGGTATTTTCTTCATTGTGTTGGAATGGGTTTTTCTGAAGGGTTTACTGGCTGTTTTTTCTAGGTATCACAGTTTAAATTTTAAAAATCACCATCAAATCTAGGTTTTCCCTTGTTTCTCTTTTAATGTTGCATATGCTCACTGATTTAAAAAAAAATAAAAATTAAGAATACTTGAACATGTTCTTTATTTATATTCTTTTTAAAAGTTAGCACAATGTGCTCTGAATAGAGTTTAGAGGGGAACGTTTAGTGGACCTTTAAAACATAGAGACTTTGTTAGCATTTGTACAACTTCAAAGTAATGCGAAGTCATTTAGTAAGTTAGGAGATTCATTACAAGAGTATAAATTAGCTGTGGATTTTATTTTTATGGTTCAAACAAAGAGTGCTAAATATGCCTTTTGCGTGCTTTTGCAGACAATGCAAATGTAGATTTTTAACTTCTTTGCAACAGTGGCTCTCAGCTTTTCTTACACTGAATCATGTATACATCCTGTATACGTTTCACTGCCAGGTTTAGGTAAGCTCAATATATCCTATAACTGTACTTTACTGACTGTTCTTTTCCTCTTCAAGGCAAATCAAGAGTTTGAGATGCTGGAAAAGGAAATATTACTAATGCAGGAATCTGCAAAACTATTTGAAGTAGCTGCTCCAGACTACAAGCAAATGAAACAATGTCAAAGAAGAAGTGCAGTTGCTCAAGAAAGTTTGCGATATTAGTGTTTACATTGACGTAAGATGATTTTTTTTAAAAGGTATTATAAAGTTAGAATAAATTCTGAATGTTATACTCTTAATTTGATTCTAGAATAGTTTTGATTGTTTAAAAAAAAAGTTAGAACACTGAAGATTGTCATATTACTTTTGTTCTTGAAATTATAGATGCTATGTTTTAGGATACCCAGAGTAAAAATATCTCTGTTCTCCAGTTAATATATTTCAAGATAAGCCCAAAACAAAATAAGATTTGTAGTTTCCTTTTGAGCTGTTTTAATACCAATAACTTCCTTGAATCATTAAAATAATTGAGTAAAAATTCAGAAAGCCAGAAAATTCCACTTCAGAACTGAGGATTGTGTATTAGAAAGCTGTAGAATGCCAGAAGCAAGCGTCCAAAAAAGTCAGTGTACAGCCCTGTATGGGAAATCAGCCTTGTAAAGTTCTGTTTACCTCAAGAAGTTGTTTTCATAGGCAAGGTTAAAAATATATGTACTAGATTTTCTTTCCACTATTGCTTGCCTAGCATTTTTATTGCCAGGAAGGGGTGCAGGGCAGTTTCCCCCACATCTCCCAGGTGCATCTGTGTATTATCAGCGGATACAAGTGTGTGTTCAATAGCACAAGAAAGGTGTGCATCTCAGAAACTGGAGTATTGCAACTGTTTAAATGCTTGGCTTTGGGGTTGAATTTTGAGAAGAAGGATTATTTTACATGCTTTCTAGCTAGTGGTGGTGTAGGGTTGGAAATAAAAGGTCCAGGAGCTATTGCTGTATGATGAGCTTTCCCCTGCATCCATTTATCTGTTATATAGCAGAAGCTCGTCTTTACCAAATGTTGTTGACACTTTTATCAGTACTTTCTGTTTCAGAGCAACATTGATGGTTGGGCTAAAACCCAGTGGAGACAGATTAATGTGGAACAGATGGATGTGGAGCTCGGAAGGTTTGCCAAGGCAGGTTCCATAGCTGTCTTTTTCTGCAATTTAGCTGTCTCGGTCCCACCTCTTCCTCACTCTTCCCACCCACTTTGATGTTTCAGTGGATTTGTTACTCATGTCCAAACTGAATGTTCTGGAACATGTTTTATTTTGCAGCCTTTTCTTTAAAACTGTATTCTTCTGGATGAGTTTCCAGTCCTCGTAGAGGTATATGGTCAAAACCATGCTGTCACATCTCTGAATTGAGGCAGTATGTGAAAGAATAAAGAACGTGGGGTTTTAAGACAGAAGAAAGTCATTATTTTTAGAGAAAGGTGGAATTTGCAGAGATTTATCTGCTCTGCCCTTAGACACAGCTCCAGTGTTGGGAGTTGCAGCAAAGATACTCATATTTAAAGGGAGGGCACTTCCTTTGCTTGAAGTATTTGCAATGTTTTGTTGACAGTAGCCCTGCAGAAGACCATTCCAATGGGACAAAGGAAATACAAAGCAAAAAATAGCAATAAAGGCCCCCAGACTATTTGCAGGACACTAAAGGAACAGCTGTGATTCATAGACAGAATAGCAGTTGAGTATGGAAGGAGGAAAGCCTTGAACCTAGTGGGTATTAAGTTTCTTCTTGTTTATATGTTTATTTTATTCAGGAATAAATAGGTTTCATTGCATGCCCAATTAGTAGTGCTTTAAGAGAAGAACCAGACTTACAGCAGATGTCTTGGCTTTAACTGCTTCAAAATTATGATACTGGGGGTCATAGGCTGTGATAGGGGTGGTAAAAGTGAGGAGAAGGTTGAGATAACTGCATTCCCCTTCTGCTTTTGCAGCATTCGCTGTGGCATGTATACCAGGTCACGGAATAGAGAAGGAGCTGATCACTTGTGTCATGTTCATCATGCTCTTGTGTGCAGATGAGTCTCTCTTACCCCTCTGAATGATGGCTTTGAGTTTATCAAATTTATGGATACTTTTATCTGCATAAATAATTAATAAGAAAATTAGACTTAAATCATTAGGGCTGTGGTAAAGTAAATGGCTCTGATCCAACTGTAATCATAAAATCACTGTGTAAATGCAGTGTTAATACGGTTCCATTACTTTAGTGCCGTACTGGAAAGTCCATTTCCAGAGCCTTTACTTTATCTGCCACATAAACCAATGACCCCAGTGAAATCTTTCCTAGACTCTCCCATATATCCGCACGTGAAACAGGAAAGTAGAGTTTTCTGACAAACCTAAATGTTTCTGAAAGTTGTCAACAAGTTGTCTGTTAATGGCAAGTAATTATTACAATTATTTTAATCCTATTCCTTAGGAAATGTGGTCTTTACCTCAAACTAGGACAGGATAAAAAGTTTGTTCCTGGGATGTATACAGGGGCTTGGAGTTAAAGGTGAAGAATCTGAGCTGAGAGAGTTGGAGTTGAGGTTGTTCAGCTTGGAGAAGACTCTGGGGAGACCTTATAGCAGCCTTCCAGTACCTGAAGGGGGGCCTACAGGAGAGATGGAGAGGGGCTGTTTACAAGGGCATGTAGCGATAGGATGAGGGCCAATGGTTTTAAATTAGAGCAGGGTAAGTTTAGATTAGACATTAAGAGGAAGTTCTTTACAATGAGTGTGGCGAGACCCTGGAACAGGTTGCCCAGAGAGGTGGTGGAGGCCCCATCGTTGGAGAAATTCAAGGTCAGGCTTGATGAGGCTCTGAGCAACCTGATCTAGTTAAAGATGTCCCTGCTTACTGCAGGGCGGTTGGACTAGATGACCTTTAAAGGTCACTTCCAACCCAACACATTCTATGATTCTATGTCATTGCTGAGAGTAATACTGGAGTTGCAAATCCTGCAATCAGAGACAGACACTGATACCAGGTCACAAATGTGACAAGAGTAAGTATTCAGCCAAAGAGACCCTGGTGACGGTGTCTCATGCTCTGCCCATAGATGCAGGAGTGCTGTCAGACGTGGTGGAGCCACTGCTGCCAACTATTCAACATGTAAGTGGAGCAGTGTTAGGTCCTGGTCTGATTGTTGGTCTGGGAGGGGTTCGTAATAATTCCGAGGGTCCCAACATCCTGTTTTTCTGCTGGGTTCTCACATGCAGAGATTTAGGTTTCAGACAAGGGTATCTTGTGGCTTGAGAAGTGAATTTGTGGTCTCTGCTCAGGCAAAAGGACCTAATTCTCTGACAAATTTAATTATTTTTTTTTTTAATCGTTGTCTTACAAAGCAGTAACAACATATGGTAGATACTCCCACCACTCCCCAAGATTTCTAGTGTGCAAATACTGTATCTGTAGCTTACATCAACTTCAGTGGCAGCTGTGCAAATAAACTTGCCTTTTAGTGTTATGATATACTATGACATATAGTATGTCACAGTACCCAACACAGTACCCCCACAAAACCCAAAAAACCCCAGTAACAGCATCAAGAAACATTTCATCTAGGCTGATTAAGTTGACAGTTCAGGTGCAAATCTGAAAGTATATCCAGTATCTAGAGTGCATATAACCCCTTTCATTGTTTTTTTTTTACCTGGATTCCATTTGAACACTTTGTTATATGCATATGTCTGTTCTTATTCATTTATCTATTTTGCTCTCTGCTGTCTCTCTGCTTTATAGGTCAGGCTTTTAGTAGCAGAAGGTACTACCTTGACAGACCTTCTGGAACTCCAGCTTCATAAAGTAGAAGATGAAGTCCAACACATAGTTGACAATGCTGTGAAAGAGTTGCGTACTGAAAAGGTGACAAATGCCCATATTTTTCCTTCTGTTTTTTTTTTTTTTTTTTCCAGAATAGTATGTAACAAACTATTTTTTTGATTAAGTTTTGTTTCAAGAAATTAATGATAGAAATTAATATCTTCACGTGACTTACCTGAGGAGCAAAATTCACAACCTAGTGAAACTAATTTCTTGTCTGTGGTGTAGTTTACCATCTCTGTGAATTAAAGTTCTCAACTCAAAATAAGAAATGTGATATGTGTAAACAGGTGTTATTACTACTCTTCTTGTTCCCAGATTTTGGCAGAAACCAGCCAAGCATGGGCTGCCATGGAATTTTCTAAGAAAGAGCATCACAGGAACAGAGCTCCTTTATTAAAGTCAGATGAACAGCTGCTTGAAACTTTGGATAACAATCAAGTAAGGATTTAATTAACAGAAATACTGTTAATAATATATCATATATATATATGATATATAATAATATATCAATATTATTCACTCCCTTGATATGCTTGGTTAGTTAAAACTTTTTTCTTGAAACTTTGTAGAGTTACTGCAGAGTTATGTTTTCTCCAGATGTTAGTCCTAGAAAATTATATGTATGATATGTAACTATATATATCCTAAAAAAATTCTCGTCTCCACGTAGGAGTTAACAAAATTACAGCTTTCTAAGCTTATATTTTCTTAAATTTTTAAAAAAGTCATTTAATAATATGCTGTCCAATTGCAGTGTTTAAAGATGTCTTCTCTTATGATATGCAACAATAACAACTTACAGGAGAATTTGTTAAGTTCTTATTGGCTCTAGTTCCTGTTTGATAAATTATGTTGATTAGTGCAGTTTTTCCCTGTTTTGTTTTGTTTTGTTTTGTTTTTCTAGGTTCAGCTGCAAATGATTCTGAAAAGCAAATATGTGGCATATCTCATTGAACAAGTGAAAGGTTGGCAAAATAAATTAAACATGGCAGATTGTGTCATTTCCATTTGGATGGAAGTTCAACACACATGGTCTCACCTTGAAAGTATTTTCACTGACTCTGAAGATAGCAGCAGCCAATCGCCTGAAGATGCAAACAGATTTGATGAAATCAACAGACGCTTCAAAGTTAGTAGTTTGTGTCTTATGTCCATTTCTAACTTGCATTTGAATTATTTTCTGGGTAATTAAATAGATATTTTAAAAATAATACCATATTGACAGTTTAGTTTGAGTATTTCTTTGATAGGCTTGTTTCTAGCCCACCGGTTTAATGTTATTGCGAGAGTCTCGGGCTTACTTGGGAGAATATCAAAAGTGGATTTTGCATTCTTTATTATTAAAATCAAACTAATTATTTGCCTTATTTTCCTTTTGCATGGACTGGCAGCTGCTGGTTGATACATTGACACAAACAATGATTTGTGACAAAGTTCTGCAGGTCATTCCTTCGCATGACTTTAATATCTTCTTTTATTTGTGTTCTGTTAGCTTTCTAACCTCCTGGTGTCACATAGAGATAGATACAATAATTATGAATTATAGAAACCCTTTCTGCAAAATGCCATATCATTTTGGACAGTGATAAATGAAATGCAAGTTTATGGTCTATTATTTACTATAGGCCAAAGGCGATTACAGCAATCAACCTAAATATTTGAACTTTAACAAAATACCATGTCTTAATTGTTCATTCTGACCAAAAAAAAGTCACTGAACCCTTGCTTAGTAAACAGAATGTCTTCTGTGTTATCAATATACTTATAGTTCAGTCCATGTATGCCAGGGAAAGTTCTCATTATGCGTGGTTCTGAAAAGCTAAGGTATGATAATGTTCTATAGGCAGGTTGTACATTTATCTACAAATAACTGTTCTGACAAGTAAGAAATTATGCTCATGTCCCTTACTTTCTAAGGCTGGACTCTGGAAGGTTGAAGGGGAGTTTCCACTTAGCCAAACATAGCTTTTCAGGCGCTTTTCTGGCAAAATTCTGTTCTCTTGCGTTCTTTGGTCTGAATGAGTAAAAAGAGAATATTATGTTTCAATTTCTGGGAAGGAAACATGAGATTTGCCACCTTCTCTGTACCTTAGACCTATATTCATTGTTATTATTTTAAATTAAAAGTGGACTGTGTTGTTCTGTTTTACTGTTTGGTCTGATTTCTTCTCTAACTGGGAGGGAATTCTTGGTGTTAGGGTGATTAAAGGCACATGTCATTAAAATCTGTCTTCTTTTCAGACTTGTTCTTTGTGAAAAAAAGCTCTGGCTGAATATTTAGAAATCAAGCGCTTTGCTTTTCCTCACCTTTTTTTTTTTTTTTTTTTTTTTCTTCAGCAGACTTGCTAGACATCCTTTCAAAAGGAACACAGCCAAAACAGGGGAACCTCCTGGCAGACTGTTATACTTCATTTTGTCTACAGAAAGGCAAGTTTTCCAGCTAACCATGTGAGGAGATAGTATCATAGAACTGCACCTTTGTTTTCTCAGTGTTGATTTACTTTACAAATAGGAACACTTTGTGTAAGGAAGGTAATAAACATTTTACCCCCACACAGGACAAATGCAACATGTTCAGCAAGAAGAGATTGAACCATCATTCTGAGGAGAAGTGTTGTCTCTCGCTGGAAAGTTAGCCACAACCAATTTGCATTTATTTTGATTTTTTGGTTTGTAGGTTTGCAGGGATTAGAAATGGAAAAGGTCAATGAGATCATCAAATCTATTCTCCTTCTGGCACAGATTGATCGAATTTCAGGCATGCTGTGTGTAGTGATGATAAGTACGACTGAAAGATCTATGGTCTCTGTTAGGCTGTTACTGACTGAGCTGCTGAGCATTCTATGAGGAATGTTTTTGTAGCTATCCTTCTGTTTTCCTCCCTTGAACAATCATCTGCTAGATTTTGTGACACTTTGAGACCAATTTGTATAGAAACACAGGCACTTTGATGTATTTCAGAAGCTTTTTACTATGTTATCTACATGCCAGATGATACTTCTGGCCTCAGTGACTGTCCAACCGTGGCCATTAATTCTCTGAGTGCTAGAGCTATTGGTGTGTCTCAGGCAAAGCCTTTTTAGATGTGATGTGACACGTAACAGAAGAACTGATACTTTCCAAGAAGATGAAGAGCTTGTGAGGCTTGAACACTGAGCCTTTTCAAACATGATGACAGAGTCTCATGGCTTCTTCACACAACTAAATCTCGGTGACTTGTTTCATCCAGGCATTGCTCTGTGCCACATATAAGAAGAGCAACCAAACAAATCTGTTCTAGTTGTCACACATAGAGCATGCTGGTGTGTAGACAGTGATCTTTAAAGCTCATGGTCTTTGGAGAGGTGTGTAGTTACACAAGGCATTTAGACCTGAAACAACAATTTGTGAAATAAGCATTAGCCGTAATTAATAACAATTTTGAGACTTCTCAGTTTTATATTGAGCCATCTTTGTCCTTCAGACTCTTCTGACAACTGACAGTAGTGTGGTTAACTCTATTCAGTGCTTTATCTGTGACCATTTCGCCCCAGCTTTTCCCATAAAAACCTCCGGTAGTGACCATGCAGCAGTCAGGTAGCATGGCCTTGTCAGTCTGTGCCACCCGGGAAATCAAAAGCACTCCTATTACTTGTTCAATTGGCATAAGTTTTCTAATACTATGGAAAAAAAAAACCCTTGTTTTTTAATTTTATTATCGTCTTTAGAACTTAAGAATGAAATGCTGATTAATCACTTGATAATTCAGTGCATTTTACTTGCTAAGATCAATTGAAGACTGTGTGCTGAAAGCATTAGGATAAGAAACACGATTGTAAGATTAGTGCAAGTACTTCCTGTTTTCCAGTTGGTTGCTAAAAACTGTGTTAAATTTTGCTAAACGACAAAATCTTATTGTGTATAGCAAATGTTAGCGTGGTAGTCATCCACTTTAATAGAAATAGGCCTTAAAGTAGCGTGATTGACACAAATCTAAGGTAAAGGGTTTCCTCGTGTGTCTGGTATTTTTGGGTGCAGGTGGCCTGTCATTTTACCAAACTTTTTGACAACATTGCTGATGCTAAATTTCAAGAGCATATAGAAGAATCTGTAAGTATTGCCCTTGGGATGTACAGCAGAGAAAAGGAGGTAGTTCCAGTCTATGTAGGGTGTGGATGCAGCGGTCAGGTACATTGGGTTATGTGAAACATCCTTTACAGATTTTGCCCTTTTTGAGATACAGATTACACAGATGCTTTCAATGGCATGAAATGCTGCTTTTAAAAATGTAAATTTAGGAAAAAAAAAAAAAAACACAAAAAAACCAAACAAACCCCTTACAACTATTTCTTCCAAATTTCAAAACATTTTGTGGCCAAAAACTTAGCAATAAACTATTAATTTAATAAATTGTCAAGCTGCCCCTTGTATGTAAGTTATGGTTTTGTTGGGTTTTTTTTAAAGAAGTGTAAAGAGTTAAGTGTTTAGGAGCAATAAAAAAGAAGAAAAAAAAAAAGAAAAAGAGGTCCTAAAAGTCGCCGAACTGATGAAGCCTATGGTTGAATGTTGCATTTCTCATACTTCTTCTCTTCTTCTGCCCTTTTATTTCATCCTCCATTATGCTTTCCCGTTCCTTCCTCTCTGATCCTTTAGCACACGCCTCTCCAGACCTCCAGCTCTCTCCCATGTCCCCTATCAGCTGAACAGGGTTTTAGCTGGGTTTGAGCCTCGTATTTGCTAATTGGCCAGCCAGAATGTGTGCTAACTGGGTAGTGGTAGGTCAGAGAGAACAGATCAGCAGCTTCTGAGACAATAACTTATTGTTCTCAGAACAGTGCTGAATGGATAAGCATTCACATTGCATAAAATCAATGTTGCATGTGGTTCTAATGATTGATTGTCTCAGCAGGGAGGCCCCAGACTGAATGGGCAAATATATGCAGCTTGCCTCTTGGAGATAGCTTCTCCAAGATACAGCTACATTTGAGTGCATGGAGACATAGGAAAGACTGTATTGTCTGTGTTTTCTGTTCTGTGGACACGGGGTAAAACTTCAGACTGTCATATTTGGAGCTCTAAGGCACTCTCTCTGTGTGTTTAAGACAAAGGAATGTGTAAAACCAAACATTGTCTGATATCTCAGTAACTGGGAAGGGCTCCTCTGAACTAAATCCTCCTGAAGAGGCCATAGGAGAGAGAAAATGGAAGGAAAAAACACCCCGTTCTCAGTTCAAGTTTGTAATGAATGGTTATGTAAAGAAAATCCTTTTTAAAGATTAATGAGATGAGCTGCTTATATTGTTACCACTTATGTTACATGCATAAACTTGTGCACGTTTGGGTTTTTTTTCTTCAAAAGGGAGAGTCTTGGTTGCAACACCTTGAGGAAACTGTACACGAAAGTGTGCGCCCGAGCATCAAGGAGGTGATACTGGCCTGTGAAGAGAAACAGAGAGAGCAGTGGGGATTTGACTACCCAGCCCAGGTTGCACTTGGTGGTTCACAAATCTGGTGGTTTTCAGATGTTGAAACGGCATTCTTTAGGCTGGAAGAGGGCTCGGCATCAGCCCTGAAGGGTTGCCGCAACAAGCAGGTATGGATATCTTCTTTTTGTTTAATTAAGTGAAAATAAGGACAGTGTGAAAATGGTCTCATAAAGAGATGAGTAGCATATCTAGTAATTTCAGTCCTGTAGTAAATTAACTGCTATTAGCACCTACTGGAAAAAGCAACATGCCTTCTGCTTCCATTTCTGTTTTCTCATGGGCATTGTTTTCACATCTTAATTACAGGGGTTTCTGTAGGATTATTCTGAACCGAGTTGAAAAGTAAAAGCAAAGATACTGCCAGACATCAACCATGAAGGTGTGACAAGAACAGGGTACGCAACCACTGCATATACAAACACCAAACACTTATGTTTGTGTAAGGAAGCCCAAACTGTTGGTTTTATTTGTGACAAACCAAATAGTTCACTTCTAGTATTATTATTTTCAGTCCCGCTTCAGAAGGGTACCTTCTGCAGGTTGATTTTTACTTCACCCTTGTCTACTTCCAGATTCTTTTGAATGTTTTTGTTCTGGTGCGAGTATTGTTTCTCTTTGTCAAAACTTTAAGTAGTTTTGGTTTTCTTTGCCAACCCAGAAAATCTGCCGCAGGGAAATATGAAATAGGAAAGAGACTTCAAGAGGAAGGAAATCTGATAGAGGTGGATAAAGATTAATCTTTGTTTGCCGTTTCTCATAATACAAGGCCTGTAATAGGCACTAAGCGAAGCTATTAGGTAGCAGACTTTAAACAAAAGAAATACTTTAACACAGTGTACAGTTTAAAATATGGAACTTCTGGCTGCAGAATGATGGAAGCATAAAAGAAGGTCAAGTAAAGGGTCAGTCTAGTTCATGACTATTACATATGATGGCGAAATAGGTGTCGTGGTTTTGAGGGTTTGGTTTTGTTGAGTTGTTGGGGTTGGTTTTGCTTAGTGAATTCTGACTACACATTGTGCCATGTATTCCCAGGATATCCATCTTCTGGACTCATTTTTTTTGTGCCTTTTGTTAGTTTTGGTTTTTGGTTTTTTGGTTCTTGTTGTTGGTTGGTTGGGGTTTTTTTTGGTTTTTGGGGTTTTTTTGTTTAAAAACAATCTCTGCTAGCTTCTGTGAAAGGCAGAGACTGATCCCTGATGAACCTCTGTGTGATCCAGGCAGGCTCTTTTGGTGATCGCTTTGCAAGTAGAGCAGAGACCTGTCTCGTGCTGTTGCTGCTTCCTGATGGTGCAACCTGTGGGTGGGGGCTTTGGACGGGTTCTGCTATAAAAAGGGTGGACTAGGAAAGATCATCTGGACTTCTCTGCAGGTAGTAGTTCACCACCATAAAGAAGTGGAGCTTTGGACGCGTTTAAAGGAAGATGCCAGAAATATTTCAGTTTACCTGACAATTTCATTGAAAATGTTGCTATTGTGATATGATACAGAAAAATAAGAAGCCTGTTGAAACTACCTGCTGGTTTTATTTTTGTAATTATTTTCACAATCTATTAGGGATTAGACAATGATTCTCAAAAAACTTGTTTGCATGGAGTATTATAGTCTGTAGTTTTAACTGTGTCTCAGTAAAAACAACACCAGTAGGTGTTTTCGTATATTTTATAAAAACAATACAGAAAGCTTAGTGTTTGAAGTCTTACTAATTCACCGCCCATTTTTAAGCAGGACTTTTGAAACATGTACAAGCATAGCCCTGTCTCTCACTAGCTAACCAATAAAATATATCTTTCTATTAAATTTAGTCATATTTGCCTCCTTAAAATTACATGTAGTAGCTGTGTACATTTTTCTTTCCTACTAATATGAAACGTGAAAAATTCCATAGGATCTTTCTACTATGTAACTGTGTATAATAAACTCATAGCATATTTTGTAATATTCCCTTTTGTTGTTTTGCATATTTTTAAAACATGATCTTTCCTAAGGTGTATTTTCAAACAGTTGGGCAATAAATGTACTCAAGCAATTAGTACCACAAGTTTTGTGGAGTCTGGTGCATGTTTCTATGGAGATGATACCCACAAAATTTATAATTCAACTCTATGTTAATATTTTTGTCCTTTCACTTTTCCTACATTGCCTACTTGATCATCTTCAGTATTTGTGGATTGTCATTGTCTTGAAATGTCTGTTCGAACCAGGATTTATTCTGGCATCTGAGGTTTAATATCCGTGGATTTGTACTTACAAGCTCATTTTTGTGGCTATTTAATTCATGATGTAGGCAGAACTAATTTCTAGAAGCAATAATGGCAGATAGTACTGGGATGCATCTGGTCTTAGAGACTTACCTAAATCTTTTCAGGTCACTCAGCTAAATGCTCTTATTAGTCTGCTGTTTGGAGAACTTTCCTTGGGTGAGGGATGGAAAATCATGACCATTTGCACTATAGACGTTCACACTAGAGGTGTAGTAGCCAGCCCTGTAGCTCAGAAGTTATGTGTTTGGATCAACTGTATTTTACTTTCACGGTTTTAGTGGATTTGAAAATAATTGATAGTACTTAAGCCAAGTTTGGGTCTGGATCTGCATGCAGCCACAAGGGAGGAGAAGGTGTAGTAGTTAGAATCATGAAGACAGCCTGCTTCAGAGCTGTGTGCCACACCTGTGTTCTTTGTCAGCTATTACAGAATCACAGAATGATATTGTCTTCTGAATTTAAAATTTTCCTGAACAGAAGTCAGGTGTCAACTTTTACCCTACTTCTGGGAACCGTTCAAACTTTTAGTAGCTTTTCTGTGAGCAGCAAGATATTTCCTTTAAATTTCAGATCACAAAACTGAGTGCAGGCAATCGTTGGGCAATCTGAGCATTTTTTTCCAAATGTCTTCAGTTATTCTGCTTCTAATTATTCCATCTTCAGTAGTTCAGTGTGTTTTGCTCTCCTTTTAGAGGCATACATATGCATCCTTAAAGCAGGGCAGTCCTCTCCTGTTGTGACTCTTTATTAGTGGTTTAAATAAACCCTCAAAATTATAATTGTATGCAAAGTGTGCTCTCTATGCATAATTTTGTTCAGGTAAAACTAAGGTGGCTGGCACAGGTTGCTGGTTTGAGTGCATGAAATGTTTCACTGGATGGGGAGTGTAATGGAAAAGAATTCTCAATTTCCTTCTGACCTCCTGAGCCTAAGAAATAAAATGGGTTTCTAAGATGGTATTGAGACAAGCAGAAAACAAGACTTGAGGAGTAAAATGAAACTCACTCTGGTCAAAGCAACGTCTGCTCCCATGCACGACCGCATTGTCTGTAAGGAGAGGTCTTGGCTTAGTAAGTGTCAATGCGTTCAGCCGTAATAGCTCTATTAAAAAGATCTTACATTACACTTGCATCTGTAAAAAAGCACAAATGCCTCGAGGTGAGTCTAATCCTTTATAATTGGTTGTAGGAGTTATTATGCATAAGTGGCTAGGAATGAGGTGTGAAACCTAGTGATGACAGCTGTAGCTTTGTGATGGGTCGCATTTCTTCCATCTGAGTAGCTCCTACCTGGCAGAAAGGCTCTGCAATGCCTGCTTAGGTCACCAGTTCCAGCTATGCCGCAGATGGGATGAAGCCCAGGAACACTGCTTTGCCAACACTTGTGATGCTCGGTTTCAGTACTTTTATGAGTACTTTGGAAATACCCCTTGGCTTGTTATTACACCTTTGAGTGACAGGTAATGACTGTTACTAATAACAGTGTATGCTTTATCTGTTTCAGTGAATAAAAAGTTAAATTTGCTCTTAGAAGTTCGGTGTTCTTTCATACCTCATGTGAATTTTATAAGGTTATTAAGACACACTAGCTTTGAGCATGTGTGCGCAGGTTGGTGTGTGTGTACTGAATTCATGGTGTGATCTTACTGTCCATTACTTTTAAAATAACTGAAATTATTTCTTGTGTAACAATGTACATTCAGTGTCTAGTCTCAAGAAGAATATGAGCAGATCTATACCAGGGTTAATCAGGAGTTTTCAGCAAAAGAATATTTTTTTTTTTTTTTTTCAGGTGTGGATATCCAAACCAGTACTCTTTTCATACCATGTATAATTAAGCTCTTTTCTGGAAATGTTTTCACTCTGGTATGGAGTTTCTTCTTGAAATTGGTGATCCAGAATGATGCATCCAGCAATCCTGAGTCACTTAACGCTTATGAACCTCAGTTGAGGAGGGCAGTTCTGAGGCTCAAGCCTTTGAAACAGGGAAGGTGGCAGCTACAGCCTCCTGTTTCTTTTCCTGTGTGACCACTTGCTAAAAAATGTTGATGTTGTTGGTTTTCATATCTAAAATAAGCCTTTTCCAAGTAGTGCCACATCGTGATTTTACATGAACGTGAAACCTTTTGTAAATGCAGGGAGGGAGCAGATGGTAACATAAATCACCTGTGTAATATATTACCTTAAAATAACTTTCTCTTCAAAATGTAGAGCTTGAATGTGAGTGAACTCCTGGGCCTACAGGAATCCAATTAGAGCTCTGCTGTTAAAACTCTGGCCCTGTTCATGTCACACCATGTCAAATCGTTGCATCATGTGGGTGAGAGGTTTGGTGGGATTCAACCTTGCAAGAAGACTCAGGGGTTCCAGTGTTTCCTGGTGTTTTTGAGACAGACCTTCCATTTCCAATCTACCATGTTCTCGTTCCTCTGCTTCCTTTACTTGATGCTGCCTCCCGACCTTTTCAAACCCACCACATCCCAATCAGTCTTATTTATTCTCCATGCTTAAAAAAATTAATTCTTCCTATAGACATATCTCAGCCATATGCACTCTTTGTTGCTCTAACGGTCCAGTCTTTTCCTTCCAAATTCAGTGCTGGCCAGAGGAACCATAGATAAATAGAAGCTGGTGCGTATCAGGGAAATGCCTCTGTTTGCTCAGGTCTAACAAACTTTCCCAGGCATTTGCTTTTGGCCATTGTGCAAGACTGGATCCAGGCCCAGATGCACCTTTGTCTCCTGACCCATGATGGCTGGTTTTGTATGATCCTGTTGTTTATCTCTAATCCAACTGCAAAATTTTTGTGTTACCTTTTTTTATAACCGATTTTTATTCCTTGGTGGAAAGATTACATTGAAGTCATCAGTTGGAATATTTATTACCATGGACCCAGGATACGCTAGTCGGACAGAACTACCTGAAAACCTCAAAGCTCTGTTCTGGCAAGTATGCTGTAGTGTATTTTTATGGCATACAAGTATATCAAGTCTGCATTTAGAGTACGTGTGTTGCCTAATGTTACTAGCTTTGATTTGCAATGAAATGCAATTTGTGTTTGCTTCAGAATTTTTGTGGAAAAAAAATCACTATTCAAGTTGCGCATGCCTGTACACCACAACGACGAGGGAAATAAAATGTATGTCTTGCCCTTTTAAAAAAAATCTACATATAGTTGTAAAGGTGCCCATGAACACACGGAGTGTACCTAAATATGTGCAAGAATATTCTCTGTTTTGTGGTAGATAGGAATCCTCACAGCTGGCTTCATCTAGTAAAATAACCACCTGTGTAAGTGTCTGGCTGTCACGTTCTGTCCATGGGTGTAGGCATGCTTGTGTTCATAGATATTTCATAACTACCCATTGAAAATGAAGCCGAATACTCTTACCTAGAAAGATATTCAATGTGCATAGCGCACAGCAAAGCAATGCATGTGCTTTTCGACACTGAAGGACAGTCCATTATCTTTTTCTTAAAGTATGTATTTATGCTTTATATCTTAACAGTAATGTTTCAAGGAAGAAAGTTTTGAATTTAAAATATCTGACTGTATTTTGCATGCTGCGTTCTGTGAGTTTCTATCAAAATGGTGTTTCTGAGAGTGAATTAATTCCACAAGCGGTTACTTGTAAAATGATGCCAATTTATTCCGACAAAGTGCTGGAGCTGCGCTTTGAACTATTTGATTATGGTCTTTGACTTAAATGGTGCAGGGCTTGCTTAAATGGGAATTGTCACTTGAAGTCCTTGCTTTTGCATTAACACTTTTCACTGATTTAATCAAGACTTGAGGAAAAAAATGATTCTGTGATTTCATTTGTCAACATATTGAAGTTCAGCAGTGCAAGCTGCAAGGCATTGCCAGGCTGTCTGGGGAGGCACAAATAGACACGTGCTATCTGGGACCTGCTTCTCCAAGCAGTAAATTTCTTTGATTTTTAAAAGATAGAAACTTAGGGCAGACCGGACATCGCCGTTGCTTCTGTGAGCAAATTGAAACATAGGTACTACCTTTTTTCTTCTGTATTAAAAGGTACGTCAAGGTTTTGGTGTCCTTTATTATTTCTGCTTTAGCCATGGAATTCCTGACATCATACTCATTCGTGCTTTCACTGCAGAAAGACACAAAGTCTGCTAAAGTTAGAAAGCTGTTTGCTGAGGCACATCTCATCCTCTTGCCAACAAAACATCCTGCTTCAGATGGCAGGATGGAGTGGCAGCAGCAATTAGCTTTCTTGTTCTTTGAGCCTAAATTACAATAATTTGTAACAAGCAGTAAGTAAACATCTGTTTAGGAGAAGGAGGTCAGGATTTGAATTCATGTGCATCTGCAAAGATTAATTTAAATTTTTTTTTTAATATTTCACAACTTACCTGTTGCTTTACCAAGTCTTCTCGTTAATTACCGCCTAAGATCTCTTCAAGGCAAAGCAGGGTTGGTGTGCACCAAGCGAAAGATGTTGGGCAGCTCCTCAGGTCAGGACCCCACAGAAGGGAGGGCAGGGTGACAGGGACCTCATCCATTCCTGTCTGTGCAGGGCGGCTGCCATCCTTCCTGCATTCGGACAGATTCTGCTACCTCGGCAGCCACATCTTCTGCAGTCAGTTGGGTGTGATATTTGACAGGAGAGCAGGAGGGATCACTCCCTGTTGCTACCAGATGTTTCATCTCTCGGTGGACTACCAGAGGATGGAACTTGCATATGATTTTTTTTGTTGTTCTCTTCCCCCCCCCCCCCCCCCCCCCCCCTCCTTTTCAGAAGAAAGGACTAAGGGATATGAAAGAATATTAATTAATAATATTTCTACTGAAGTATAAAGTAAAATTATGGCTCGTTTGGTGTGCTTTTTATTATGGTTTTCTTTGGTTTTGATCATTTTTTAAAATTTTCAAACAATATTTGCTACACGGAGCTGAAGTGTTACCTTTACTTGGTTGTCATGTAAAATAAAAAGCCTTTGGAATTAAGTATGAATTGCTGCATTTGAGACTCAGGAATTCAGCGCTGTAGCTGATGTCTGTAATAGCTCTTATCCATTGTACAGTGCACGGGAAAGATGGGAGGTAACTGGTAAAGCATCAGCTCCTCATATTTGCCACCTAATATATCTTCTCTCCCTCACAAGATTTTATTAAATGCTACTAGCCTGATATTTCTTGTGCAAGCAGTTATTTTATTTGCAAGAAGGGTATTGGCTATGGTAGGTAGAAGAGCATATAATTTTTTATAATTCACTGCAATGCATATAGCGACCCTTGTCTGGGCTTATGAAGAAATGCTTTTTAGGGAATAGTTTACTTAAAAATTGTTTAACAGAGGGGTGCTTGCTCATTTTCTAGACTATATGTTAGTGATTTCTGTCAGAAATACATTGCCGGTCTTAATTTTGTCACATTTAAATATGAATGGGGAACAAAAGAAATCTTTGTATTTGTCAGTAGTAAGAAAAGTGCTCTGATGGACAAATTTGCTGGTTTGTAGCTGACCTGAAGACAAAATTCAAGACATCTTCTCTGCTACTATATAACTTAAGTAGTGGTTTTTAATGAGGAAATTGTTTAGCCTTAACATTGTTTTGTGTTGTTTTTTTAATTGGAGACTTTTCTCTTTTATATAGTTAAAATAGCTCTGGTTTTAGAATCATAGAATTATTCATGTTGGAAGGGACCTTTAAGATCAGTGAGTCCAACTGTCAACCTAACACTTCCAAAACCATCACTAAACCATGTCTCTCAGCACCATGTCTGCCTGTCTTTAAATATCTCCAGGGATGGCGATTCCACCACTTCCCTGGGCAGCCTGTTCCAACGTCTGATAATCCTTCAGTGAAGAAATTTTTCCTAAAATCTAGTCTAAACCTCCCCTGGCATAACTTTGAACTAAAGGTGATATTTAAAAAAGAAACAAAAAGTGAAACCTCTGAAGATAACCATACCTTCATATAAAAAGCATTAAAACCATCCAAAAATCAAAGTCCTTTAAAAAATGAGGGCATTTATTGCAATGGCAGGGTGTTGCACTTGACTTCGAGACCCTGTAGAGCTGCTGGCAGTGTCCTCCAGCCACTGGTGGCCAGGGATGTGGCTGTGGACTGTGCTGGCTCTGAGTGTGGGCAGTACCTGTCTTGCAAGCCCTGTGTTTCTCAGCTGCCTCCTTTGTGTACAGCAATGTTGCTGAATACTAACAATCAACAGTGCCTAATTAGCTCCTTTTACTTTGAAGTAAGGTCCTTGTTAGCTTTGACTGACACTCTTAATTGTGACTCTCTTGAGCTCTGTTTTTAAAAATGTTTGCACACATCAGTCATTTGATTTAAGTGACTTATTCTTACCATATTTAAATACTAATCTGTGTATTTGGATTATGGGGTTTGTTTTCTTCCTCAGACTCTGTGCCATGGTTGTCCCTGACATCGAACTGATCTCTGAAATTACGTTGGTTGCTGAAGGGTTTATTGATGCACGCTCGCTAGCCAGGAAGTTTATTACCTTGTATACTGTCTGTGGGGAACTGCTTTCTAAACAGGTGAGGGTCTCTTTGGGCTTCTGGGTTTGATATGTGTTAATTAACACATACCCACTTGGAAACAGTGCGGCTGGACATTGTATAATAATAGGGTTTTTTTAATGTATAAGTCCTGTCTGTTATTGTGAGGATACTTTATATCACACATCCATCCTTATTAAATTGTCAGATATGAATTTAGAAGAAAGTGCCCTTTCCTCTGATCTTGGGACATTTGTAATGTGTTAATTTTGCATTAAATAATTGTATATCACTGTTTCATACCTGGGATGGCTGGACTTCATCATACTGTCATGTAGTATCTATATTAGAAATATAACTATCTGTCGGAGAAGAGAAAAACCTTAAAGGAGAATAGTAATCATTATGAATGGCAAATAATATATTATATTTGGATGAATGTCTGTTTAAGCTTTCCCCAGTAAATACAGTGGAGGATTGTTTGAAAAAGGAAAATAAAGCATTTCTAAAAAAATTAATTATTATACCAGGAATAATTCATACTCAGAATAGTTATCTTAAAAATCTACAATTTACAAGACCTGGAAGGTTTATAATTTCTTCCCCATATGCAGGCTGTTTACTCATTTCTAACTGTATAATTTTTCACAAGATATTCTTAATATTCAGTTTTATTAGTGGAATAAGAACTCGGAGAGCCCTTCAGCCTTAAGCCATAAACTCTCACTAGCAGGGCCATTATGAAAGCAAAAGCAACTGTATTTTCATGCCTGCATAATTTTGAAATTATCTCTAAATATCCTGAAGATTTCCTGACACATTCTTGCAATGTTTCTAGAGATAATGAATTTGAACCTTGTATATCTTAAGATAGCAATATTGTCGGCTTTACTAGACCAGGAACTCCTCAACTCGAATTATTACTTTTTCCTGGAGTCATTTTCTGAATTCAGAAAAATCACTTGTACTATTGTTTGCCATTTTTGTATAAATAATAGTAATAATAATATTAACTCCTGAAGCAAAAACTAGGATGTTCTTGTTTGTTATTTTTATCTTATTTGTTTTAGTTTTAATGGAAATCAGAGAAATCAAATCCTTTTGATTAAAATTCTGGGCTGCTGCAGAAAGTACACAGCAGCTGGGAGAGCTCTGAAAACATTGGTTCAGTGTTGGGTTTTTTTAGGCCTCCCAATATACCTATGGAAACCACTTCAGAACAGGGTTGTCAGGGCTTTAGACGTGGTGCTGAGGGACATGGTTTAGTGGTGGTTTTGGCAGTGTTAGGTTAGCGGTTGGACTCGATGATCTTAAAGGTCCCTCCCAACCCTAGAGGATTCTGATTCTAAGCTGCTCTTGTTCAAATTCTTTAAATCTCCTCTACGTTTCAAACTCCTTCCCTTTCTGCTTCTGTGCCACCCAGAAAGGAGAGGGAAAGAGGTGCTTGTTACACAGCCCTGGAAAAAGGAGGAAGAGCGATTGAAGAGCCCGTGTGTGATCAAAAAGTTGTGCCTTCTGCATTGGATATCTGTGTTCCCACTGGCAGGGCTTAGGGGAAGACCTAGCCTTTTTCTCTGCCTTTCGCTTGCCAAACGTTCCTAGACTTTTCCTCTAGGCTAAGGACTTACCTGTTTCTCTTTTCCTTTAATTATGGTGTTGGAGCTGGTTGCAAAATACATTGATAGTCTGTCCAATCTTCTCTTTTGGAAACAGAAAATTGTTGCTAGCATCAGGTCAAATTAGTAGAAGTTTGGCAGCAATTTCATTTCACACATTTCACCCTTTTTTGTTTTTTCTTTACTAGACTTCCAACACTGGCCTAAAACCACTGCAAGGCTACAAGGGAATAAAAAGGTATCATTTTACTCTGTGTGTAAGCAGATTGTTTTCTTCTTAAACATTAACGCTTAGTTTTATTTCCTGGGCTAACATGACTAGTTAAAATGCTTTCACGGGACCATTATGAGTGGGGACTTTGTGCTATCAAGTCAGTGTTGGTAGTTTCTGGCTCACTGAAATGAGGAGACAAGAACAGACCTGAGGATCAGGAAAAACCTGCACTTAAAACCATCTAAGAGCAGGAGCTGTCTTTGGCGTTTGCCTTTGAATAAAAGCAGAATCCTAAAGAGAGGAAGAGTTGATCCTTGCAATATTTCATTTACTATCCTTTTCCAGGTGCTTATGTGAGCCTTAAGAGACTTCAATTTATCTAAAACAGTGACAGATGATATCCCGCCTTTCACAGGCCTGATCAGTGACCTGTTTCCAGCTCTGGATGTTCCGAGGAAGAGGAACCTGCAATTTGAACAGATGGTTAAACAATCTACCCTGGAGCTTCCCTTGCAGCCTGAAGAGACCTTTATTCTGTAAGTAAAAGAATTCATTGCCTTTAATTATTCCCCTTAAGAGTTTCCATCAAAATAATTGCAAACGAGTTGTATTAGACATGAAGGTTATTTTTGAGTATGTTACTGTATTGGTAAGGTGTCCTCAGTGTCTTGGTATTTCAAAGTCATTTTGTCGGGGCAGTAATGCACCTCAGGATGATCAATAGGTCTATAAAGAAACACAGATCCTGTTCAAAAAAGCTACCTACATTGACTTGGTAGCAAATTAATTGTTGGTGATTATTTATAGGGAGGAAAGAAGAGTAAGGGAGCAAAACCATAAAAATAAGAAGATGTGGATTTGGAATGTGCATGGCTATCTGTGACTTTTGTGTGTTCTGCTATTTCTCTATAAAGTAATGCACATTGTGCTGTACACAGATTAAAACATGTATGTACATGTATGTATGCATGTATACTCATAAGAATTAGTTGCCTATAAGCTAAATTTAAACACTAATTTTAGTTTGAATTACAGGCTGAAAAGGTGAAATTTAGAAATGCTGATTAGTATACGGACCAAATAAAGTGTGCTTATTTGGACTACTAAGGAAGTATATTCCCAGCCTCCTTCAGGGAACATCCACATCTGCTGTATGCGATAGCACACCCTTTTCCAGTTTATTGGAAACTGAAATAACAAAGCTGGGTAAATGTGACTGATCTCAGGATTTATAAAGGATTTTCTGCTGTAGTTCCATTTTGCTGACAGAAGGGTGAAAGACAATAAGCTATACCTTGGGGTATTATGAAATTTGCAATCACCCTTCTATAAGGTATTTTGATTTCTGCTAACTGGGTGAATCAGAAGAGGAACATGGACTTGTTCCTATTGAACTTCAGAAAATCAATGTGGATGCTCTTCACCAAGATAGAAATCCATAAATCCATAAGCATCTGAGCTATTTTCATTCTGCAGCTCACAGAACTATTTCTTTGGAAGAAATGTATTATTTTAGCAGACTGATTTTGTATTTTACCAAATTATAGCTGTACAGCTGTTCTGGGTGTGGAATTCAGTCTGCTAAATTGATGGCAAAATTGTGGTAACTGTTTTGTGTCGCTTGGTTGGCACAGTCCTATTGGACTGTATGACTGTATAGCAGAATAAGATTTGTTGAGGAAACTACATTCATTAGTTTAAGTCAATTCTCTTCCCGTTTTCTGAGAGAGAAATGATGTTGCTTGATGCAACATCAGCTCAGCTAAGGCAAGTCTGCCGAGAAGGTTTAAGACCATTTTTTCTGTTAAAGGGAACAGCCACGTGGAAGGGGAGATAATTTTTTGTGAATAATTGCATGTCTATAGTAAGAGGAAAGGTGTTCACTGTGTATCCCTTCTGTGCAGTAGATTGTTCAGCTGGAGGACCTACTGGCAATGCATCACTCTGTTGTTGGAAATGTGGGGACTGGAAAGATTAAGACTGGTAAGAGTAATGCCTACCTACACAGTGTGGTTTTGACCTTACTTTGTAAAGAAATTGCCATGGTTCTTGCAGAAAACATTCTGCATGTTGCCTTTGCCTTGGGTTCAAGAGCAATAATGCACTATTCAGGCCATCCAGTCATCCACATGGTGTGCAATGGCAAAGCTCAAGTGTTACAGGCAAATTCTACATTTTATGTGTTTGCAGGTGCCAAAGGAAAATTAATTGCAGTACCAATTAATGAGCATTCTATTTGACACATTGACCAAGTAATACTTTGTTCTGGAAGGAGAAGCAGGATAGTTTAATTAGGCTTGTAGACAGAAATAGTGGAATATATTGCCAAAACACTAGACAAATACTGCTAATAGATAATGCTTGCCCATTTCTGCTGCTACATGTTGGCAGCTGCATGGATTTTCTTCCCCATTCAACACTTTTCTAATAGAAAAGATTGACTGCAGAGTACAGCCACATCAGAATGGGATTCTCCTTTCCTACCCTTAGGCTTAATGGAAATTTGGGGCTAAACTAGCACAGAGGCAGGAGTAAGTCAAGGTGAACAATTGACTGAGAGCAGGGATTTGCAGTCAGAGACCCGCTTCAGGAGGAAAGTCAAAGATTCCTGTTATATCAAAATTGTGTCACTAACATGGAGCCTGTGCCTCCTCTTCAGGTGCTGAAAGTTGTTCATCACAGGTACATGAACATAAAAGAAAAGCCTCTTTGGAATGATCTTAACCCAAAAGCTCTAACAGCTGATGAGCTCTGGTTTTATACACCACACAACCTGAGAGTAGAAAGATGGCAAGAAGCACATGTGTTCTTACTAGGGCCTGTTCTTAGGGGCATCATTCTCCATGAGAAATGGACAATGCCATAATTCAGAGGAGGTGTTGGAGACCAAATTCTTGCGGTTTTCTGTGTTTTGCTGCAATGAGATGTTGGTGGAGAGCGCTGGTGGTTATGGAAAGACTGGAGGCAGGGCAGGATGCTAGTACACAGAAAAGTACTATCCTGAATGATGCTGATTCTGCTGCCTTAAAAGGCAAGTTATTTTCTCCCCAGACCCATGAAACCTCCCATATCATTAAGACTAATGACATACTTTCCTGTAATCAAAACATAAATAGGTCATTATTACATAAAATACAGTCATTTTGCTCTATCAGGTGTTCACTGAAAATATTTTTGATTTTTTACTTTGAATAGCCACCTAATAAGCAAGCAAAGGAAAAAAGCATGGTTTTGATGCTACAAAAGCTTCTTGTTTCAGTGATGCATTAAGTCTTCTGAAGTTTTAATTACCATGCGGTGTTGTTATTGAAGCACTGAAGTGATGGGATTCTATTGAAATATAATTTTCGGGTCTCCTGTCATCTCTTCTGAGAGAGCAGGCTAATATTACCCATGAGAGGTAATAAATGATTAGTTTTAGATGGGGGCATAGATCCTATGTGGATTAAGTTGCTCAACACTGTTATGGATGATAACACGGTGAGCAATCTAGAAGCAGATACAGTGGTCTCCCCTCTACGTGTTTTCACATATGTCTCTTCCTGGGTTTTTCTGGAGGTAGTTTTTCAGTGTGTGTTCTTTTTTTCTTTCTTATAATTTCTTTGATTTTCATTATTGTTAAGCAATATTTTAGCATCTGATTAATGCATTATGTCTTTGCCTAGTTTGTACAACAAAAAAGATTAATGTAGCCTGCGTATACTGTAAGGGTGATTGTGCCTCCTAGTGTATGAGTTGATGTAATTCAAGATGTCAATCATAAGATTATAGAAACTAGCGTTTGGAAAGTCTCTCAGTAAAACAGATTTAAGATTCCATGAGTGAAGCCCTCACATCACTGTAGTAAGGAAAGCTAGCGTTAGGAAATGTAAATAAGTCAGTTGAGGAACTAGCAGTAGTATCCAGACTTCTTACTCCCTTCTTATTAATTATACAGTGAAACCAACTTTGCTGAATGTCCGAAATGCTGTAACGTGATGAAATCCAAATCTAAAATCTGAACGTAACCTTAGGAAGGTGTTTGTAGTTTAGCACATTTTGTTAAGCTTTCCTCTTTTAAGAACTTAATCCTATGTAGTGACATGGTCCCCGATTACTCAGCAAGGTGCCTGTCTGGGGGTATCGTATAGCCCAACTTCAGCTAATGAACAGAAAGCGGCTTTTCCAAGGGACGTTTCAGAGAACCTAAGTTTAGGCTCCTGCTCTGAATCATTTTCTGTTTATTTCTATTGACATTGAGAGACACTTCACCTCCCCTGCTTTTAGCAGCTTTCAGGAGAATTCACAGGGGTGAAGAAGGCTAGTCATCTTTTGAAAGAATTAAACTGTGAAAAACTCATACAAGGTGCAGTAAAACCTTTTGAATTTGTTCTCCTCTGTCTTTCTTAAGTAAAGAACTATAGCCATGTTTGAATAAAGTTTGTTTAGCTATGTACAAGAAATAGTGTACGTGCATGGTGATGCAGATGACCCTTGCTCCTTTGCGGGGCTATAACAACCACATGCTTGCCCTGATCAGGTTCTTGTTAGACAGTGTATCTTAACTTGCTTTTGCTGAAAAAGTTACTGATGATTTCTAGGTTCTGAGCCTTACAAGCAGTGAATGTGTGCCTTCGACTCCATCAATGTGGCTGCTGTTGGAAGTATACTATTTAAGAGCTGTTACCCCAGGTACCGTATCCAGAGCTAGTATTCTCTGTCTGAAGACCCAGGACCTGGGGTGCAATCAGTGAATATCTGATTATATTACTTAGCATTTTTAATTTACATCTTGAAGATTAATGGGAATAGACTCCATTCTTTATATTAGTTCTTCCTTCTAGTTTTTATTCTGATAATAGTGGGATGATTTAGTTGGTGGCCATGAATAATCTCAAATACGCAGTTTGGAGAATTTCACCATCAGTTAAGTGTTTTATTTTTCCCTCTTATGTGTACTGCTTAATCAAGGCGGTAGACTGGTGGGTTGACCCTGGCTGGACTCCAGGTGCCCACCAAGCTTCTCTATCAGTCCCTATCCTCAACTGGACAGGGGGAGAAAAATATGACAAAAGTCTCATGGGTTGAGAAAAGGCCAGGGAGATCACTCAGTGATTACAATCAGGGACAAAACAGACTTTACGTGGGGAAATTAATTTAATTTATTACCTATTAAAATCAGAGTAGGGTAATGAGAAATAAACCCAAATCTTAAAACACCTTCAACCCCACTCCTCCCTTCTTCCTGGCCTCAACTTCACTCCCGATTTCTCTACCTCCTCCCCGGCAGTGGCTCATGGGGACGGGGAACGGGGATTGTGGTCAGTTCATCATGCATTGTCTCTGCTGCTGCTTCCTCCTCGGGGGGAGAACTCCTCACACTCTACCCTTGCTTCAGTGTGGGGTCCTTCCCATGGGAGACAGTCCTCCACAAGCTCCTCCAACATGAGTCCTTCCCACAGGCTGCAGTTCTTCGTGAACTGCTCTGATGTATGCCCTTTCCACAGGGTGCAGTCGTTCAGGAGCAAACTGCTCCAGTGAGGGTCACTCATGTGGTTACAAGTCCTGCCAGCAAACCTGTTCCAACATGGGCTCCTCTCACCATGGGTCCACAGGTCCTTCCAGGAGCCTGCTCCAGCACAGGCTTCCCACGGTGTCACAGCCTCCTTCAGGCATCCTCCTGCTCTGGTGTAGGGCCCTCAGTGGGCCACAGGTGGATATCTGCTCCACTGTGGACCTCCATGGGCTACAGGGGGACAGCCTGCCTCACTATGGTCTTCACCATGGGCTGCAAGTGAATCTCAGCTCTGGAGCACCTTCTCCTCCTGCTCCTTCTTCACTGATCTTGGTGTCTGCAGAGTTGTTCCTCTCGCACATTCTGGCACCTCTCCTCTTGGTGCTGTTGTGCAGCAGTTTTTCTTCCTCCTTCCTAAATATTTTCTCACAGAGGCTCTACCACCATGGCTGACGGACACTGGTTTACATCAGCTTGGCTTTTTTTTTTTCCTCTTGCTCCTTTGGATCACAGTACTGCTCTTTTAACTTGTTTTATATCTGTACTTCATGCATATTAATTATGAGAACTATGTTTTCTAAAGAATGTGGGTTTCCATGTATAAAAGGGAGTTTAGTTGGGACAAGGCACAATGCATTAACTTGAAGCAGTCCAATGCGCTCTTTTCCTTTTGCATTTGTTGAGCTAATCCAAAACAGTTCTTATTATTAAGAAGAGAATCGTTTTAGCATTTGTCAGTCGGTGTGTTTATTTTCAAGCAGCATTGCTGCTGTTTCATGTCAAAATTCAATTTTGCAATGTTCCAATATCATCAAGACTTCAGTCAGTTCTGACTGTCTGTGTTAGAGTTGTGCTGCTGGGACAAGGAGCCTTCACTGCACACGATTCCCAGAGAAATCTTGTCAGTAGGAGAATTTAATTAAACAGCATGAGTCTGTACAAGCTGCCCACCTAGAGTGATGAGGATCAGAGGACTGGTGAGGACACAGAGAGGCTGTAAGAACTCTCACAGCAAACAGAGGAGCGTAGAGGTGGAAACAGTAGGCAACAAACTGTCCAAATAGAATAGCTGTGAATGAGTAAATAATCAGTTTAGGCCGTGTTTGGCTAATACCATGTGAACACAAGCAGGGGATAAAATTGCCTAATTCTTTGGAATATAGACAGTTAGACATGTGGCTGCTAACCTGAAGCATGTGCTATAGTTAGTGTAAGGATAAGGAATTTTAGACGTGGTTGTGATAGGAACAAGCAGATGAGAAGGGTTACTTTTTTGACTTCAATTACATATAGCCAGACTTTTCAGCCAGACCGTGTTATATATAGTGCTGTATACATCTGCAACGCAAGTTGTGTTGAACTTGGGTGTCACATAATTCTCAGTCTTGCGTACAACTTACACACTGGTATTTTAAATAGTCTGTTCTCAAACAACACAAAACAAATACAGAATCCTTGCTCCCACTTGCTTTTTGGTGGTGCAGCCCTCTGAAAGCAGGCACAAACTATCATCTAGGTCCTTTCTCCTTGCCCTTCCTGGAATAGAGGATGTAGTCAAGGAAAATGAGTATAACCATATGCCAGTGTGCTCAACTGTCATAATAGCTCTTAGAAATGCCACAGCATGATGACCTTTGCATGAACACATAAAAATGTTGTAAGGCTGGCATCACTTATGTCTGACTGAGAGCCGGTGCAGTCGTATTTGTGCATTGCACTAAAGGCAGTCACAAACAGTTCTCAAAAGTCAACAAAAGTTCACATTTCAAAGCTAGAGAGGGGAAATTTCTGTGTGTCTAAAATATCTGTGAGATGACACTGAGAGGCTCTTCTCTATCAAACCTGGACTCTTATTTTTGAGACCTACAGGGATTCAGAGGTTTCATACTGCAGCGGTCCACTGTCACAAGAAGAAGTGTAGTGTGTTGAAGGCACTGCACCTAATTCCCTGGCTTCTCAGTTTTTGTTGTTTCTGCTAGTAAAGTCTTAGGTAGCTTAGGGCTAGCCATTTCATCTCTCTATACAAGCATTCTGCCTCTCTCTAATTAAATGCTCACTAAATTCATTAGCATTAGGTACTCTCATACTCTGGTAATGAGGCCCTACATTATTAGATGATATTGAAGAATGGAGCTGAGCTCTGTTATTTTCATTTATAAATGATCTGATACTGCACATCCTTATGTTGACGTTTTAAATTTACTTAGAGTTTAGAATGACAAGGCATATTAAGTGTTTGCCTGCTTCTAAGTTAAGTGAATATGAGAGGAGAAAACTAATTGAGTAGGAGTGTTAAGAATCTGCCATAATGCACATGCCTGAACTGTGTCATCACCTTCATATACCTTGCTTTAATTAGCATAGAATGAAGGTATTTTGGTACATTTTATCAGAAGACCTCTTCGTGCCTTTGACCTCTGAAAGCTGCTCCTAGACAAACAGGAATCACAGCGAGGAGTTGCAGTCTCACTACTTCAACTGAACTTTTTGAGATTCACTGTCATTTTCCTATGGAGTAAGACTCACAGGTCACTCTCCTCACATATTTATTTACTGCAGACACTCTGTTCTCTGCTGGATTGTTGCCTGGAAATGTGCCAATGGATTGCCCTAGGGAGCTCTACTAGATGGAAGATCTTTTTGGTCATATAAACATCTGTGTTCCTATCCTTCAAAAAGACTTGCTGTTCCGTGTTCTCAGGAAGAAGATATTGTCCATAGCAAGTCATCTCTATGGTCTCACAACTACATAAATTTAAACTGAACTTTTTGTACCTTAGTTTATTCTTTGAAGTGTTTGCAAATTCATGCTCATTTAGAATCCTGCATTAACAGAACTTAATTGCCTTTTTGCTCCTCAAAATGAATGGAGAGATTTGGGGAAAAGAAATCTGCAGTGCGTCAGAGCAAAATCATGAACCGATGTAAACTGTTATAGCTTCTTCAATGGAGAATCAGCCTTAGAAAGTTTTCAGATACTCTTCTGAGAGGGATTTTTTAGCTAACGATTGCCATTCCAGCAGCAACTATAACCGAGGCAGTAAAGCACAAAGGCATAACACTTTCCATTGCAAACAGAAGCTGATGAAAGGAGTTCCTAGGCAGAAAGGTTGTGTATTCTCTTGCAGGAAACTTCTTAAATAAACCAAATAGGTGAAGTCAGCATCACAGGGGCTTTCTCTCCAAGTATATCGCACCCATCAACTGTACTGTGGCATAAAGTTGGTGAGTTTATGAACCTTTAAGTATTTGCTATGAGTGGTAGTAGTATTCCTTCAGATTTTAAGTCAAGTTAATAATGTAAAACATCCACTGCTCCTTCTAAGAAATATGAAGAGGTGAACAAAGAACTGGACTTCTCTGCTTGTCTGCAACTCTTCTGCCTGCTGCTCTTCAGCTAAGTCCCTCCTGTTAAATGCTCTGCTAGCAAGTCCCTCTGCTAATCACAGCAGGTGAAGAGCTGCATGACAGTTCAGAAACAAATATATTGTGTTGACTTTCCATTGTGTTTACAAAATTTTTTTGGTGACCTGTGATGGAATGATTTTGTTCTGTCATGAATAGCTCAAAATGGCTGCCTCTTATGTTACTTTGTGTTTGTGCACCAATGCTTCTTCCTATAAAATGCATTCAGATGATACACTGAAATGCTTTCTTTATGTGTTTTAGGTTACTGCTCCAAGCAATTGTTTGGAATAATTAAATTGTTTGATTTATTTTTTTTAATGGAAAGAGGCATTCAGATCAGATTACACAAATGAGCAATTTAAATTAAATCTTGGCTCAAAAATAGAACCTTAATATCTGAACTTGAAGTACAATTGTTCTCTACATTGCTGTGTTCTTTCCCCAGTTTAGAGGTTGAAATATTTTTCTTACAGATCATATCACTTTTAATCTGCAGCATTTTCTGCCAGTTCCCATCTTATCTGTATACATATAACTTTTTTTGAGTTATCTGCTAGAGTGGGTGAGATTAGCATGTAGTGTTGGGTTTTATTTAGCATTCCCCCAAGGCATATGACTCACCCGCTGCGTCTAGAACAGCAGAAAATTTCCGAATGTTATTGGCGGAGGTAGGTTCTGTTGCAAACTAATATTAGTACATCAAGTTTGGGGTCTTCAATAGTACTGAAGTCTGGAACAGTGCCACAGAGAATCTTCACAGAATCTGAGAAGAGAAGAAATTGGCATAAACATTTATGTACAATGGAATTTAGTACAATATATTTTCTTATTGTACTGCAATAATGCAGCATTTTAAAAAATATAATAGGAGTAACAGGTTATAATTGTGGACACTATTTAAAATTTAGGTCAGGGTAAGGATCAAGAAGCAGTATTTCTAATTTAGGGATTAAAAGTACAGATGTATATGTACCTCAGCTGAAAGAAGAAGAAAATCTTTTATGTAAGATTTTAAGGTGATTAAGATACTTTAAACCTTTCATATGCACATTGTTTCTGCAAAAAGCTTTTTCCCCTTTGTGGTAGAAAAGCAGAATAAGCGTCGTCATGACTTGTCCTCCCTCCCCCCGCCCAAAACTTATGATCATCCAGTGGCAAATATATTGGGATTCTAAATGTCTGTCTTGTCCTCCAGCACAATGTCAATTTTTATCATCTGTTTACTTTTCTTCTCCACAGTCAGTAACCATCCTTTTAGCTGACTGTGACTAGATGGAAATGTCCTTGGAAGCATTTGTTACCATTCTTGAATTGGCCAGACAGAATCACTGTTGAGGTTTGCAGATGATATATTTCACTGTTTGAAGAATCTAAGATGACAACACAAATACTCCTTTTGCCCTAATGGAAACTGCTTGCAGTGACATATTTGTTTATACTGCTTTGCCTAAGAAACCAAAAAGTCCCCCAGAATTCAGAACTGTGGCAGTGTTGTGACATACAGCATTCAGCTGTCACTATGCAAGTGCAGTTTCCACATCCTACAAGCTCTCGTGAGCATGTTGCCCCGTTGTTGGGGTGTTGTTTTTTTTTTTTTTTTAAAAAAAAGACAAGTTCAAAACCATATGTTTACATTTCACTCTCTTCTGTCTAACCTAAGGGACTTTAACATACAGTCTAATACAGTGGGGAAAAAGAAAGAAGCCTGTAGTCTGCATTTTTTTCCTATTTTACTTATTATAAACTTTTTTATTTGTTCCTCACCTTCCTTTCTTGACAAATACTAAAGTCACAAAAAATGTGGTCTTGGTCATCTCAAAACCAATCACAAGTGCAGCCCGAATTCACAACACTATTGACTGGACAAAAAAATCTGGGCTAGATGCACAAAATTTTTGAGACATCTTTTTCCTCTTGCCCAGCAGTATTGAGTGAGAAGTCCCACGCATATAAGATCTGCGTTAAATTCTTTCCTGTGCTGCAAGGATTGTAACCATCACCTTCCCTAAATGTTCCATAACCACCTTTGGTTCAAATCCCTGCTCTGAATGAGGCAGAGAGAGATTTCAAAATTAGCCTGCTCACTGAAGATGAGACCCCCAGTCACTGGGACATGTTGAAAAGTTTTCCTTGAAGTCCATCTATTACCGTGGTTTCATTTTGTGCAAAACATTTACAGGATCATTAAGACAGCAAAAATATACGACCTGGGTAGGAAGAGAGATGAGATAGGTAGATTCCAGTCCTGCTTTAATAAATTCTTAATGATGATGATGAAACCAAGTTGCCTGAGCAGTTGGAAATCAAACTTCTATGGAAGATGAATCCTTTATTGTGAATCTACCTCACTAAGTGACAAAAATTGAGGATCCCATGATACCAAAGTTTAATATCTTAATAATGCCTAATACAAGTACTTTTCTTCTGTATTTCCAAGGTGACTTAGGAGCTTCCTGTAGTTATCCTTCCCCTTATACCTCTAAGGGAAGCAGTGCAGTTGGATAAAGATTGTATAAATTCAAAATTTATGTCTCAAGATTTTACAGATCTGATGAATGTGCAAGGGTACTTGAATTAATTTGCTCACTGTTGTAATTTATTATCTGATACTCTCCATTCAGCATCATGTAAGCACCTCAATCAGCTTAATATTCCTTAGTATGGGAGATGCCACACTACTGTCCTCATTAAATGATAAATATAATTTATGTTTTTTATACCTTTACAGATGTTAAAGTCCTTGTTTAATCTTTCCCAAGAGAAGGAGAAAATAAGCTTCTTCACTGGTAAACTTGCTGAATAACAGAATGCCTGGGAATGTCACATTCAAAGCATTTCAGTTCCAAAGGATGCAGATAGATAGGCGGTGAGATTTTCTAAAGCCATGAAGTAGTCAATCAGCTAAATCTCTTCTGGAATTCAGAATCCCAGTGTGATGTTTTTTCAAAGGCACTCTGTAAGTTTCACTGATTACCAAGGACTTGAGTAATTCAAAAACCCTTGTAGCTGGTGAAATGTTTCATAAATTTTAGCCAGCATTAGCTTGAATTCTTGATTTTGTTTAGTTTCAGTATTGCTTAGTATGGTAATAACTTTTATGTATGTTGTGTTACATTTCAGAAATGCTTGAAAAAAAAGCTGGTCATAACTATGGTCCAGTAGGAAATAAGAAACTTACCTGTTTTATTGATGATTTGAATATGCCTGAAGTGGATAGATGTGGAACGGTTCAACCTCCATGCATTGATTCAGCAACACATAGATTATGGACACTACTGAGCATTTACTTCTTGCTAAATGTTATGCTATAATTTTTGTATTGTGGTCCATGATGGGATCCCTAAACCACATAGAAACAGAAAGCTTCAAGGAGAATTGCTTAAACAGAAAAGCATACTCTCCCTGGAGGTTATAGACAGCTTTAGAAAAGAGAAGCAGAAAGTGAAGGGGCTATAGATAGTCTCAGAAGGAAAGTATCCTTCAGCTGCTCCTGATGGAGTTGCTGGATGTTGATCTGGGCAATTGAGGTAATTCCCTTCTTACTTTCCAAAGGATAATGTAATTTTTTGGCAGTTAAAATATATTAGTATCCTTTCACCAGAGTCCATGGAAAGAGGAAAATTGCAGGTTTAAATCAAACAATTAGTGTTTGATTTCATTCTGTTATGGAAGGATGTATATCTTGTTATCTTCATAACATATCTTGATATCTTCATATCTTATCAATAACTTCGTTGTTATTATAAATGTGTGTTAGATTCTAGTTCATATACAAGCATGTCACTTTTATGTGACATTAAGAAAATGTGACATACAAAGAATACATTGTGAATGATCTGGTGAGTAAAGGAGAGAAGTAATCAGACATATAAAAAGAAAAAAAAAAGTTCAATACCGAGGTAAGGCAATAACATCCATACTGTTCTTGCATCTTTTAGTGCAGATTCAGTTGAATCGTGTAAGCTTTTCACTAGGTCATACTTCATCTCATGCAGCAATGATATCAGGTGTTAGCTGAATATCTTGTTAGGGAACAAGATGTAAAGAGAAAGAAGGAAGTGACTGCTCAAATCTGAAGCATCTCTAGCTCGGAGAAATCAATCAGGTCTAATTCAGTGACATGCACAGCTAACATCTCAATGCCCTTTCTGTTTTCTTCCCAGAGCTCCTACTGCTTAAAACTGTTGATGCTTCTTTCTTTTGATTTGTTTTGAATTGCTCCTTTGAAACAAAACCAAACCAAATTTTAAAAATCTCCATTTTACAAAGCAAATAAAATTAGGAAAAAAGTTAAGCCTGGAAAATATACAGTATTTTGTCACTAAAATTAATCAAGCTACATTGTCTTTCTCCGATTTGATAGGCAGAAGCTAACTATTAAAGAAGTTCATAATTGTCAGTATATTGCCTGTATGAATCCAACTGTTGGCAGCTTCATTAACAACCCTACACTCCAGGTATGGTTTGAAGTGTCGTATTATAGCAATCCTGTATTTAATACGTGAGATAATTACTATTTAGCTTTTCACTGCAATAAGTAGAAGGCAAAAGGGGATAGGAGAAAACATAGTGTCTGAAACTTAGTACAAGTTCAAAATCCTGCTGTTCCTATAGCTAAACAGAAAGAGAGACACTGTATTTATTAGGATATTGAGATTCCTCTGAATTTCATAGCAATTGCAGTCTCATGTGGTCCTTCACCTGGCAGATGTGCCCTTGGGGCTCATAGCCAGACATGCAACTGCTGTGGAGCTGCATCAAGGATGAGGCTAGAAATGAAGTATTTTCTGTGACACACAAGTAACTGTATTTTCACCAGGCTGGAGAGTCATTTAACACTTCATTGACTCTTACTGGCTGTCTAATGCTGGAGAATCTTCATCCCTTTTTCCCTTTTCACTTTCAGAGGCATTTTGCAGTATTTGCTTTGAACTTCCCTTCTTCAGATTTCCTGACTACCATCTATAGCAAGATAGTTTGCTTCCACTTCCAGCAACATACTTTTACTCCATCATTAATCAAGAATATTCTAGCCATAGTACAAGCAACCGTATGGGTTCACCAGGTGGTGGTTCAGAGCTTCCCACCACCTGCTGTTAAGTTCTCCTATATCTTTAACATGAAAGACCTCTCCAACATCTTCCAGGCTATATTGTGGGTTAATTTTCTGCCTAACACCACTCTATTATTGCTGCTCTTTATTATTTAATGATGGACATTGGCCTGTGGACTAATGAAGAACAGATGCCCTTTGTATGAAGTAGAAGATAGTCCCTGCCCTTAGCTGACTATGGTCAGGTAGATGAAAGGGGTAGAAAGCTGAAAAAGAAAAGATATTTAGTGGAAATAAAGCAATGGTTTGCAAAGTTTGCTATGCTTACTCATTGTTTTGAGAAGGTCAACATTTATTTGGAGCAAAGAACTTCCTGGAGACTAGGTAGATCAAAACAGAGATTGAAGAAGCTCTGAAGTGGGGCTTGAAACCAGTAGCCAAACACCAGAGCAGGGATCAAAGAGAAAAATGAGGAAAGGATATAATATGGTCAGCAAATCCCGATCCCTCTTGTAAAATCAGAAGAGTCTGATCCTGGTTTGGTTTCACCTGCTTTGCTGTTCCTTGGAATGCAGCTCTGTTTTCTTCCAGAATATTTTTCTTGCCTGCCCAGCCCATGGTTCATCATGAACTATTAGCAAGGAGACAAGGATTTTTCAGGTCTCCTATTGTATCACATACCTTGGTTTGGTGCAGTTGCACTGGCCCATCCTGCACATTTGAACCCATCCTGGTGTGGAATTTGTTAAGGAAGTAAGTTTGAGGTAACAGTTGAGGAAATGCTAATTTTGTCATGATAAACTGTGTCCTGTGTTCTAGAGTGGTATTGCAAAACGGGGCTAGTGAACACATAGGATCCTGACAGTGCTGATACTTCCCTGTGTTCTGTACCAGACTAGGGCATCAATCTATAATGAGTCACCTAAGTGTGCCAGTCAGTGGAGAGCAGAGATTGGTTTTAATTATATTTTGCATGCTTGGTTGGCTGGAGAACTTGCTAATTTAGAGGCATTCTGGTTCATGTTAAAGAATATATAGTTTCAAGCGCAATGTGTATTGGATATTTACTCAGTGTGATTAATGTCTTTTAAGGGAGACTAACTGATATTCTGCAGTGACCTATTTTGATGCCAGATGACAGCATTAAAAAATAAAAAAAATAATTAAAAAATGTGTTACCTTCAGGGCATTCTGTTTGCTACACCCAAGTGTTTTCAGAAGCCAAATGATCTTCAGCATCTCTGGCTTCATGAATCAGCACATGTCTATGTGGATAAACTGGTGGAAAAGAAAGGCTGTAATTTCTTTTATACAATTATGATGGACACAGCAAAGTATTTTGAGGTATGTTGGTAGCTTGAAAGTGTTTTGCCTAATGCCAGCAAGTTAAAAACTGGGTAGTGAAATGTCTTTCTTATGGGAACTGTAAATAGCAGACGCACACTATCTTTTTATCCTCAGCCTCCAATGCAAGCATCTTCCTTATTGAGGAAAACCAGGTGTCAGAATAAGTGAAAAGGGGAAACCGAGGAAGCTTCCCTTGAGAAGATTCTGAGGTGCTTATTCTTACTTTGACAGTAAGTGCTTGACTGGTGGAAGACTGTTAAGTGTCTCTGTTGCAGTGTTGTTAGTAACCTAAAGCAAACACTTGAGCCTCCCCTGGAATGGGGAGGTGGCAACCTGTTTGTGGACATGACTCTTCATGTCCTGCACTGGATATGTGGAAACAAGTTGTGATCTTCGTTTTCTGTTTCCTGATTCTGTGCCTCAAACAACAAGATTAATATACTTTTATTTTCCTTTACCAGCTTTTCCTTTTGTATTAGTTTTCTTTCCCTGAATAGTTTAACCTGAGTATTAAGTGTGTGTATATATATGTGTGTGTATATATTAAAATATTGAATTAAGTTATTTTTCAAATAATTTTAGATTGCAGTCTCCCTTTCGGCTTCAGGGCATATCAGTAAAATAGCATGCAATTTTTTGAACTGTGAGCACTACTGGTTATCCAAGTAAAAGTGTCTGTTATCAGGACTGAACTATTAAAGGGTTAAGAGACTGTAAATTGCAAGACATAAAAAATAGATGTACGGGTTTCATTTTGGTCTTTGTGCTGCATGGGTGTGAGGAATAATACACCCATCTGGTTTTCACAGTGGAAACACTGCAAATATAAGCCAGGATCCAAGTATGTTCCTTTGTCTTGATATACAGTTTCTTCTGGAATTAATGTGTGTTGGTGCCAATACCAAAGATGAATTAACTAGTGAGGACCACAATAATTTTTCTACTTGCCCTTGGAAACTCTTCACTTACCAGCACACTCATATTGCAGCAGGCAAAGCAGCAGAAACGTGAACTAAAATGAACATATTAAATGCATGTATGTTTGATTTTTTTGAAAAAGAAAATACTTTTTCTGGCAGTTGAGGAGGTGTGGAGGAGGAGAGAAAAAGAAAAAGGAAGGGGGCATTTGAATTTATTTGACAAAAAAATAGAAACTGGAAAATATCAGCTTTTTTTACAAGTCTTTTTTTTTTTTCTTTCTCATTTCTATTTGCCAGTAAAAAATGAATGAAAAAGCAATAGAATACGGATAGAAATGAGGACACCCAAATGGGAAATTCAGAATATTTGGGAGTGTTTGAATCTATACTGAGCAGTGACTTCCTGTCACAAAGAAATTATTGTTCCTTAGTCTTTAAGTAGTTCAGACATGAACAATTAAAAATATAGTCAGTTTTACTAATTGTTTGTTTGGAGCCTGTCTGTTTGGATGTTTGGATGCATAGTGCAAATGCTTTGAGCCCATACTTGCACCTACTTTTAGTCTGTCAGTACATAGTGCTGGGTGCATCAATCACTACACTAATGGGCTGTTTGTTCATGAAAGCAATTTTCATGTGCTGCATGGGGGGCACTTTTTAACTACTGTGTTTCTCTCTTGCTTTGTGGTAGAATGTGGAAGACCAAGTGTTGTTGCAGTCTCCACTCTGCTATTGCCATTTGGCAAACGGCAGAGCAGACCCTTGCTATAAGCCAGGGAAAGGGTGGGAACCACTGAGGAATATACTTGAGAAGTTCTTGGAAAGCTACAATGAAGTGCATGCTTCTGTGAACCTAGTCTTATTCAAGGATGCCATGCAGTATGTGTAAGTTAAGTAGCTATGAAGGGAGCAAGTAATTCATAGTGATGCTACCAATATTTGCATAAAGTTGTTGCTTTGTACTGTTCAGAGGTGGTTGCAGTGCAGACTCATAATACTCTCAATGGAAGGCTTATGTGAGGGCACTGTGCAGCAATAGTCCTGCTAAATTTGCTTTATTGCTACCATTATGGAAGAGTAGATTGTGGCTCAGTGTTAAAGCTAATGTCTGTTTTGTTTGTTTAAACAGAGATTCATCCTTTTTTGCGCTGCAAAGAAATGAACACCATTTATTCTCTGATGTTAGAAAGATAATGTATAATGCTTTAGATAATCTGTCTTATCTTTTAATTAGTTAATGATGTAACAGGCCTTTATAAGAAAAGTAATATTTACCTTTTGTTTCCAAGAAAGGAAAAATGCTTTTAAAATTAGATTCGTTCAAAACAAGGACAAGTAATACCTTAAGCATATACTAAATGGTGCCACTGCACAGCAGACTAGAAGTTGCTTTGCTGCCTAACGTTGTATGTTTTTAAATCTAAACCAGCCCAGACTTCTAAGTGTAATCATAGATTATTTTTATTTTATTTTATTTGTGCATAGATTTTTTTCATATATATTCTTACCTTATCTCAGCTTAATGGAATTTGTTTTTCTCATGTCGGGCAATATCTTAGTATCCATCTGTTTCTGAAATCTGATTAACTCCATTTGCTTTGTTTTCCTGCACGGAAGAAAACCAGCCAGTTTTCAGAAGATGAAGTGAAGATTTTGCTGAACAAGTGAAGCAAGGACTTCATTGTTGCTCCTTGTCATTACTTATAGTCTTTCTTCAACATACACAGTCATTCTGGTTATGTATATCAGTGATTTCCAGAAAGAGACGGAGGCCCATGCTGGCAGAGCTTAGTTTTGTTAAAGCAGTTTCTATTATTTGCAGTGTCAAATCATTTAACACGGAACCTTTTCTTCTCATTGAGCTGGACTAGGATTTCAGTGTCATCGTTTTTCACTTTGCACATATTCAGGCAGGAGCTATATAAGAGAAGGCACTCTTGACAAAGCAGTCTATTGTAGACGTTTCTCTCCAAGAGGATTAAAAAAGGGCTTAAATTACAAAGATAATCATATGGATCTTTCATAGGGACTGTAGATTTTGTTCTGCTGATTTAGAGGTTGATGTGATAATCATCAGAATTGCAGACAGAAGCCTTCTCAGGTATCGCTAGTTTTGCTTGAAAATGTTGGTAAGCCATTATCTGAAGCCTACTGACCGAGAGTAGTGTCCCGGTTTGGCAAACAAAGCGGCAGGGTGTCTTAGCCTTACAATTTGGCAGTCCCAGAAAAGTAAATGTGAAATTAAATCCTGTAAATTTTTTCCACACCTTTTATGGGTATTTTTTTTATGGATCTGTTGTGAAATCAAGAATTAGGCTGACAAGGCTCTACAGTGAGGTCAAAGAGAATTGGCTTCCAGTAATGTTTTGGTTGAACAGGTTTCTACCTCTTTATTAGATGCAACCAGATTAGACACATTATCCCTTTATTTAAGAAGGTTCTCATTGACGTTTTTTCGGGGATGATCTTTTCAGTGGCATGAGACATAAAGAGAAAGAAATGGTTGGTTTTCTGTTTTTTTCATTGCTATATGGAAGAAAAATGAAGCAATAGGTCCAACATGATGTCTGTAAGCTCTGGTCTGCTGATACTAGGCTGTAATCCCTTAGAATCTGCATCTGATTTTAAAAAATGAATTTTTTGAAAATAATTTTGAGATGCTTATAGAAATTATTAAAATATCAATTGCAAAAGATTTCTTTTAGTATCTCAAAAATAGGATTTTTTGTGGAAGAATTACGTACTTGCATTTGAAAATTCTAGCAACTAAATCTTGTCTAATTTTGGGCCAGGTTCTCATCTGGCCCTATAGTATTCCATGCTCCGCAAATAAAAACATGCCTTAAGTATCCTGGACTGGAAATTCCAGGAGTAAATTAAAGTTTGATGCATATTTTTCATTAAGTGATTCACCATCTTTCTGCCTCTGTGGTGCAAACTGCCAGGCATGAAATTCTCATGCGGTCCCACAGCCTAGTAAACCTCCCTCCAAGTTAACTAGGTCTTTACTCTGAGTCTAGTCAGGGTCCATCTGGATCTTGGAATGATGCTTTGGAGCAGCTCCATGTAAAGAATGAGCAATCAGGCAGCTCTGGTGATTGTAGAGGTCAGTGCAGACCTTCAATATTTGACAAACAAAACCAGCTTTTCTTTCCACTCGCTCAAATATGAGAAAGAAACAAAATGCTGACGTGAAGATAATGTTCCTTTAGGTGTCAGGAGCACATTACCACAAAAATAGACAAAAAAGAAAGAAAGGGGAGGAAGGGGGATCTTGATGCAATAAAAAAGAAATTGAGAAACTTGACTAACGAGGTTGTTGAAGTCTGTGTTACGTTATTGGTTTTTTGTCATCAGGTGCCAGATGAGTTGTATCGTAGAAGCCCCTGAGGGTTATGCACTTCTGGTTGGAGTAGGTGGTAGTGGCAAACAAAGCTTGTCGAGGCTGGCAGCCTGCATCTGCTCCCTGGAGGTTTTCCAAATAGCACCGCAGAAAGACTACAGGATCCAGGACCGGAGGGTAAACTAATAGATATTATTTGATTCTGTTGAGTTCACTACTTCAGGATTGTGTTGTTTTGTTGTTGCGTGGGCTTGATAAAATCACAGGCGAAACAGTGTAATTTACAGTAACAACCCCTGTGGTTTCTGTGGTTTCCAGCTGTACATCTTGTTTTCTTTATCTCCGAAAAATCAGTGGTCAAAAAGATATTTTAGTGTCTGTTTATGTGCTTCACAGAATTTTGGTAATTTCTCCACTTTTTCCAAGGCAGTTACTTCACACACTACAAAGATGTGGTCGGAGTTCTGGTATTTATATTTATCTGTTTGTTACCAATTTTTGCATGTCATTGCACGGGTATTGATTTAGTGGAATAATATTGTTGTGGATGAGCAGGGCAAAATTTTGTCTTTGTTCCATGCAAGTCATTTAATCACTTAAACTGGTCATATGAAAAGATAAGGAACATAGTTGAGTGAGGTGCTCTATCAGGCTTACTGACTTTCGGATCTTTCACCACTGAGCCCTATCTATGTGACCAAACAGGGAAGGAGGGAATGTTTTCTTCCTCTTCAGTCCATGTGGACAGCAAGCGATGTTTCTGAATCTCGGACACGGCTAAATAAGAATTTGATTATGGCCAAATTTGGTGGTCCCCCCAAAGCCCTTCTGTTAGCCTTGGGCCAGGGCCAAGACACCACAGTGTGTGTAGCCTGAGGCATCGGTTATCAGAGGGAGGTACATGCTGTTCTGTTTTGGAAAAGCGCTGCGTGTTCTTCCCTGTCTTACATGCTGTCTGACTTCTTGTGCCCTCCTTCCCTGGGCAAATGAGGTGCAGTGGAAGATGTGGGCTCAAGTGGTCATCTTCCCGATGCTGTTTTCAAGCAGGGAAACTTCCAAGCTTTTGTTAACAAGCCTGAGGATTTGTTTCCTGCTGGTTATGTGGCAACTTGTTCATATCAGCCAGCACTGACCTTATTCTGTCTTTCAAATGCGACCACACTTGAATGCAACTGATGTGGATTGGGTTTTTTTCTGGAACCCCATGCCAAAAACCATACAGTGTACCACTACTAGCACAGTGGCCCTACACTGTGTCTCTATCTGGGCCACCCACGTGTGACAACAAAATAACAGTGCACCACTGCACTACTCTGTTTTTTGGTTTGGTTTTTTTGGTTTTTTTTTGTTTTTTTTTTTTTTTTACGTGGGAAAGCTCTCTTAAATAAATTCACTAAAAAACAAAACAAAAAAAATTCTGCAGAAATAACAGTTTGAAATGGGTCTGACTCTTCAGTGCAATTCCCAGACATTATTGGTATGGTTATGGCTGTTCTTGATGGGGACTTTCGTGGCTGCAATATCCCTTTTTTAGTACATTCATGGGGGGATTCCCTTCACTAGTAGTCTGTTTTCATCTTTACCATTAGATCATGTCAAAACCTCAGTGTTTGATACGGATAACAGAGGCAAACTGTTTTTCCCTTTGGATGTTATGCAGCAAATTGCAATATGTAAGCAAACTGAAAGTAAGAGTAGTCAGCAACGTGTTGCCATCCATGTATTTCACACTTTTTATGTATCAACGTTTTAACAGAATGTGAGTGATTGCCTCTTTTCCTTACAGGTAGCTCTTGCCAGTTTGTACATCCCAACTGGTGCCAAGAACATTCCCACAGTGTTTTTGCTGACAGATGCCCAGGTTCCAGATGAACGCTTTCTCATGCTGATTAATGACTTGTTGGCATCAGGTGATTAGACCAACACATTTCTTGAAAGATCTTTTCCAATGACAAATGATCTGTGGTTTCATTGAACTTTAAAGAGATTATTTCTCTTTTTCAGGTATTTGTAGGGGGAGCTTTTAGAGAAGCCAAGTCAATCCATCCAACTTGAGCATTGAGTCTAACTTGCTTAAGAAAGCATTGCCCACTGAGGAGATGAATTGCTAAGGCTTATTGTGCATAAGTGCATTGATCTGGGGGGAGATGGAAACCTCTCGCTTAATGCCATGTTTGCTTTGGTATGATTCCACTGACTTCAAGCAATGTCTTTGTGACTGCGCAAGTGTAACCAACAGTAATGCGGTTTCACCCATGTCTTGAAGAAGTAGAGAATCTGATTTCTGAATTTTGGGATCTAGAGACAGGTGGAAGAAAAAAATGGAATAATGCCAAAGAACCACTATTCTGAGGGATACATATTTTATGAGCGAGCTTCCTATTGGGACAAATATTTTTGTCATTTTAAAACAATGTTGTTTCCTCTCCCTTAAAAAAATATATTTTTTTTTTAAGGTGAGAAGGTACGGGGAACAGGAGGAAACTCTTTTGTTACTTGATCTACCTATTACCATAGCATAGCTCTAGTTATGCGCCTAAATCCCATTGCGCTAGTGGTGTAGAATGTTTCTCAGAATGTGTTGTGTAATGCTTCTCTTAACTACCCCTTTGTCTTCTCACAGGAGAGGTTGCAGATCCGTTCAGTGATGAAGGCGTGGAGAGCGTGGTTACAGGACTTAGGAAAGAAGTTGGAGCCCTGGGCCTCGTGGACACCAGAGGAAGCTGCTGGAGGCTCTTCTTAAGTAGAGTGCAGCTGCAGTTAAAAGTAAGACCTATCTCGGGGGCAAGAGGCAGCAATGAGCTGCTTAAAGTAACAATAGATTTCAGTCATCTTATAACCCCTCATATGTTGGCATACTTCTCTGGAAAGGCATACTCTCTGACATGTGACACCAAATTTGCCTCTCTTATGTCACCCTTGTGATGGCCTTCTCTATGTGGAGGCTTGGTATTGACTTCTGCCTGTACATAGGAAAGTCACGTAGCTGCTCCGTGTATTAGTTTCATGGTGTTATGTGCTGAATATAACAATGCATTTGACAGAGAAGTAAGATGCTGATGAGGAGGTAGCAGTGCAGTTAGTACAATTGTAAATATATTCCCTAATTATACGTACAGTTATTCCCCTGTATAGCCATCTTTTAAACATTTGCACAAATGACTGAAATTTCACAGTAAATGTTAATTCTTTCTACTTCTCCTATGCCATTTAAAACTGGGAAAAATAAAAATATCCATGTAGCTGTTTTCAGGTCAAATGCCATTTAGGAATGCACCTTAATATGATACAACATATGATAATTGCGACAAGTGTCACTCTTAGAAGTCCATTTGAGAGGCAGTGTAGTTGAGGTGGGCTGTAGTTCTCCCCTGAAACCTGCAAAGCAGAAGCTGGAAACACTGGTTTTGGAGTGGCATCTTTAGGAACTTCTGGTTTATGCAGGCTTCAATTTTACACATCATCTGAAACATATATGTAGCCAATAAGAAAATTAAAAGTTTGAAAAACATTAGCCTTTTAGAGAATATTTTGAAATTAATATATACCTCGTACTTTGTGCATTAAACTGATCCATTTGGGGATGAGAAGAGCCTTCCCATAGCAGATTGTTCCACATTAGTCTTCCGTGCAGGTTTTTTCTTCTTCTGAGGTGTTTAACCACCACTGATCTAAAGACCATTCCTATTTGGTTATGAATTTTTTCAAGTTCTTACACTTTATAATATACCATTTTCTCACTTTTTTTCCCCCTCATTTTCTTTATTTTCCTGTCCTGCTCTAGTTTTGCTGATGTTCCCTCCTGCCTCTGATTTTGTTGCTATCACTTCTGTCACCCCACAGATTTCTTCTGTAACTTAAAGGCCAGTGGAGACTCGTATGGGATCTAATGTAACATTTTCTGTATCATTTCTACTTTTCTGGACTTCAGTGACATGGTCAATAGTGGTGCTTACGGTCTGTATATCTATTTCTAGTCAGCACTATTTGTATCTGTTTCATGACCATTGCATTTGTGTACATTTTTTTAAGAAAGGACAAGAAAAAAATTATGATGTATAACATCTCTCTTCATTTTCTTCTTTCTCGTTCCTTTCCCTTTGTGTTTTCCTTAGTTCCCGAGCAATTTCTTTCTTTTTTTAAAGGGCTTTTTGAAAGCCAGCTTTCAAACGCCTTTCACCTGGCAACCATTTCACCAGTCCCCCACTGTGCAAATTAGCACTTTTGGAGGCAAGAACAGGAGATAGCTATTCATGTTGCAGGGGAGCAAAGTAGGGACATTATAATACTGAAGGAGACATAAATTTCATGAGTTAACTCATTGGCACATATCTGTATGGACTTTTAGTTAGTGCTGGGTGACCTATCACCACCTCTTTTCCCTAGATTTGAAGAATAAAAGACTAATAAAATGTGAAAGAGAACAAAAGGGAGAATTTAGACGGTTTCAGAATGTTAAAGCTTAGTCAAGTGAGACAGTCTCATTCTTCCACTTGACTTTAAAGAATCAACATCCTACATTAAGCCACATTTCCTTTGTGGTCACCCACCCCACAGTTCTGTTTATGATGAGGAATCGGGAACCCAAACTACACAGTGCAATTCTTTGAACCACCATAGCCCTTTTTGTGTTGGTTTTGTGTTGGTTTTGTTTTGATTGTTTTCAGCCTGGAACTTGCAATCAATTCTGCTGCTAACGTACTGAGAACATGCCATGTATGTAGGTGCAAATTTATGTCAGTGTAAGTTGGAAGTATGTCAGCTGAAGACAGTGGATTGCACCATTATAAAATATGGGTCCACAACTGAAGTGTGTGTGAGGACGTATATGCACTTGAGGACTTCAAAAGCTTTCATGATGAATAATGAAATAAATTAAGAAGGAAGAATGCTGCTCAAGCAAACAAAGCTGATGGCCAAACACTGTGAGTAGTAATGTGCTGACAGTGCTAAGGCATGCCACTGCATAGGCTGAGAAGTTTCTAAGGCTCACAGTGATTTACTGGAGCTCCAGAAGATTTTCAGTATCCCGCATCTGTGCAGCAATCACTCTTAAACACTCTGCAAATAAAACTTAAGGCCAGAAGAAGCAACTACTTCTTGAAAGCATGGATATGAGGCATAGTCAGTCAGTCCTGCTGTTTCTTGAGCTCCATCTGATTTTATTTTATTCTTTAGGTTGTGGCGACCTTTCAAAAAATGGGAATGCCATGCTTAAATGCCTTGCAGCATCCTACACAAACATACTCTTAAATGCACTCTTTCGAGTAAACGTACTCTTTACAGCATTTCATCCTTGCATGTTTTCTGAGTTCTACATTTCCTTCATCTCAGTTTCTTCAGTGGTATTAAGCATTACTATATCACAGAATCGCAGAGTGATATGGGGTTGGAAGGGACCTCTGGAGATCATCTAGTCCAACAGCCCTGCCAGAGCAGGTGCACCTGGAGCAGGTTGCACAGGAACATGTCCAGGAAGGTTTTGAATGTCTCCAGAGACAGAGACTCCACCACCTCTCTGGGCAGCCTGTTCCAGGGCTCTGCCACCCTCAAAGTAAAGAAGTTCCTCCTCATGTTTAGGTGGACTTCTTATATTCAAGTTTGTGCCCATTTCCTCTTGTCCTATCCCTGCGTACTACTGAAAAAAGACTGGACCCGTCCTCTTGACACCCACCCTTTAAGTATTTATAAGCATTGATCAGATCCCCCCTCAGCCTTCTCTTCTCCGGACTAAAAAAAACCCAAGTCCCTGAGCCTCTCCTCATAAGAGAGATGCTCCAGGCCCCTAGTCATCTTTGTAGCCTTCTGCTGTACCCTCTCCAGCAGTTCCCTGTCCTTCTTGAACTGGGGAGCTTAAACTGAGTGTGAGGCTTAAATGAGACATTTGGAAAATGAGAGGTTGTTTGTTTTTTTTCTTAGGAGAGGTGAACACTACATGGAAGTTGATACTAATTTCACGATACCAGTTCTTATGTCCCCACTGACTGTTTTCATTATGCAATTGTGCAAATTTAAATCTTAAAAATTTCAGATGAAAGTCTCTGCCATAGTGCTTCTTGATCCACATTGCCTTCAATGAAAGGGATGGCTCTATTTTGGAGAATTTCCTGTTTTTCTATTACTATATGAGATACCCTCCCTGTAATACTTAGATCCTGCTTGTCTTACAAGAAATGAAACATATCTTACATGGAGCATTTCCTATTCCTTTTTTGGGGGTTTTTTTTTGGTTGTTTTTTGTTTGGTTTTTTATCTGGTTTTTTTTTTTTTTAAAGCTCTGTCAAATTAGGCTGTCATTTATGCTCTGAGAAGAAGATAAATGTTTTCAAAATAGGACTGCCTTTCTTAAGCAAAGATTGTTCAAAAAGTAGTCAGTAATTTTTCCTTACAGCTCTCTTGTTATCAGATCACATGATATCTTCATTATTCTGTGTGCAAAGCAAGCAGTGCACAAGGTCCTTTGTAATATTGGGAATTCACTGGGGGAATACAAATGAACCCTGAAAACATGCTGCATCAAAGCCTTGCCTGGTATGAATTTACCAAATTTCACCAAAACCAAAGGAGATAGAAAGGTTATGCCATGGTGAGGATCTGCTTACCTGCTTTTTATGACTACCTTTTCAAGTATATACTGTATCCTGTGTCTGTATCATCTACAACAAATAATTAACGAAGACATAGATATTTAATTAGGGTGGTACATCATACCTAGGGCTGTGCTGGAATTTCCTGCCTGACAATACAATATAATAAAAATCACTCAGCTGTAACTTTGTGTTTTAGAGAAAAGTAATGGAAATTTTAAATAGTGTGTTTGGGTTTGAGTTCTAGAACCAGCTATTCCAAGAAATAATGTATTACAGGATTGAGAAATTGTTCTTCTAAACTTAGTCCTGACATGATAATCTACCAAGTGTGTAAATCGCTAATTTTACCTATTGCTACTTTTTAATCAGATTGAATTGTTTCTCTTCATTCTGTGCAAGGTTTCTAGGTTGTAGTCAGGTCTACTGCTGTTCTCTTTATTATTGGCTTTTGCAGATCCTCTCATCTAGTCTATCTCTTCTTAGCCTTCATAGCAGTTCTTTTCAGCTGTGGTTCTCCACATGAGCTCCAGTGGCATGGTGGTGGATAAACATGAGATTAGAATAATGTTTAGAACGTACTACTATAATGTAGTCCTAAAAACTTTCAGAATTTTTTTAGAGGGTTGACCAAGGGCAAGGGGAGAACAGATGGGCTCTGGGTATGGCTTAATAAATCTAAAATTTAGATGCTAGGATAAAGTTAAAAGTAAACAACCCTGAAAGGGTCAGTATTATCTTCTCAGAGATCTGCAGTTCATATGAACTAGCACAGCTCCTTATAGTTATGAGTAGTTCTTTTAAATCACTCCTAACAAATTACATTGGGTAGAGAAAGCACCTTCTCCCCTAAAGTTCAACGTAAGATTGATATAAATAGGGCATAAATAGTAATCATTCCATACAAACAAATGTTTAATATTTAGGGAGGATAAAAAAGTACAAATAAAAGACCAAGGAAAACACTAAATTCTGATTTGAGTTTGGCAAATGGTCCAAGACTTTGATTTGGACTCTCCTTGCAGTCCAGTACTTAATGAGTTAAGTCCAAATATGAGCAATGTGAGCAGTGTAGGAGGGTGTAGAAGATGTAACTTCTAGCAAGATGGTCTGCAGCTTTGGAGGTGTGATAGATTCAGTTTGGCATCACTGCTATAGCAAGGGCACTTGTGAGAAGTACATCAAAGCAGGAACAGATATCTCTAGGCTCTCCATTGCTGCTGCTACCGTACCAGGGATAGTGTGCAGATCTGAGAAGGCAGCTGCTAGAGGAATAAGAGGAGAAAACAAGCTGCCCCAAGCATCAGCATTGTTCACCACGCCTCTGATATTATAACTGAACATAGAATTTTATCAGAAAATAAGGTGACATGAATGAGAGGGAGAGGCAATGCCTAGTTGAAGGATACATGGTGTAACAGAGAAGAAATTTCAGAAAACTCACAGAACTCTCCAAGGTCTTTGAGAATCGCAAAACAGACCTAGCAGACTCTTCATGTACGTTTCTTCTCTGATTCAGAGTTTTGGGGTGGAGACCATTTATTCTTATATCTTTTCCATTGTTTCTCCTGTGTTTGCCCTTCTTTCTTATCAGCCTGATAAAATTTTGCTGTAAATTCCAAGATCTCTCTGTGTCTTTGTATGGTTACAGTGTAGTTTTCATCACTTGGCTAGACTGGATTTCTAACGCACATTTCTGCCATTTACCTCCTCATGTTGGACACATTCAAAGTAGATGACATCATCTTCTGTTCTGTAAACCAGGCCTGCTGATCAGCCTGTCTTTTTAACATGGCTGGGCAACCTGGGCTCTGTTGTGGTTTTGCATGGGTGCCTACATTCTTGAAGATGGGGGAGAATGTTACCTTCTTGAAAATATGAGAACATGCACTGCTGTTTGTAATTCTTGCAGGAGTCAAAGGTGACAAGTGATTTAAAACCAGAGATTTCTCTTGCTGACACACTCTCAAGTACTTCCTAGACAAATGTGCAAATCACCTGTGGTTAGAAGAGTTTTAGGCTCGTGTAAGAGAGGTATTTTTCTCTGTTTGATAATAAAGTATATCAGTAGGAAGACCAGAATAACTACAACAATTCAAAACACTGCTTTAACATGAAATAGTCCTCTACAACCCATTCCACAAGACAGAGGAAAAACATACTATGAGATCTGGGAAGCTCTGGGAAACTAGTAAGCGTGTTGGAAATTGAATAGGTACTAGTGAATACCCTTCACTTAGAAATATAAAGAAGGAAATGGATTAAAAAATGGTGGAACATGCAGTTAATTCATAGTGCAGTCTGAAGTATGGGCTTGGGGGCTCTAATTTATTGAATATTCATGGTTCACTCACCAGTAAAGATTTCAGTGAATTCTTCTCTATTTTATGCCCCATTAAGTATTTTAGTCTGCATCATTTCTCTTCCTGTCTGTCACAACATGGGAGACTATCATTTTCTGTTTGCCTTCCTTGCCTCTTCTTCTTGTTGCCCTTTTTCAGGTCTTTCTTTTTGTTCTTTTAAGATTTTCACTTGTCTTTTGCCTTTCACCTCCTCTGTTTCCGTGATGGCTCCCAATGGAAGGGGCCACTCTTGCTTTTGTTGCTGTTACACTTGGCCATAACACACCCTCCTGAAAAGGATGTCATTGATCTGAAGCCTTCAACAATCTCAAAATTCCACTCAGTTTGTGGAGCCAAAAGTTATTTGTGAGATACAGACCTGACCAATGGTTGTGACCGGTGGCTATTTCTTAATCTTTTTTCTAAAAAAGATGGTAATAAAAAAAGGACATATCCTGTGGTTTGTCATAAAATCCAAGCTTGACAAAATGTATAAACGTCCCAGGAAACAGTTTCTCTTTGAGAAGGTTTTCTGAGTAGCAGTAAAACGTTTTCTTGTTTTGACTTAGTTCTACTGAAACTTACTCGTCTCTGCTCATAACTGAAGGTTAATTGCAGAAATCGTTGTCTTGTGTTTTCCAGTACAGAGATGTATTTTTAGAAATTATGAGACAGTGGCAAGTCTCTTCTATTTTCCACACAATCTTCTTTCCAGATACCATAGAAACTTTTTCCACTGTTACTGTCTACTCATAACTTTCTCTCTCTTCTCTGACTGCTTTAAAACCCAGTGAAGTATTGTCCCAAGTCAACCTCCTCCTTTCTTCACTCCTTTTTTCCTTCTTTTCTTTCAACTTTCTGCTCTTCTTCCTTTTCCTTCCTTCTTCTTCCTTCTTCCTTTCCCCATTACTCTGGAGGCAGAATAAATCTGTCCCTTCCCTGACGTGCCTGACTGGACTCTGTCCTGGCTCTTGTTGCTGTTGAGGAAGTGATAGTCTGTTCTGATACCATTTGGATATTTTCTATGGGAATTAACAATAATGATGCCATATGGTTTGAGAAGCCCTGTAGAGCAAAAACTAGAAGTGCATAGGAGGGAAAACAGCCCTGTCTAAACAGCTAATTAACCAAAAGCAGATACAATGGCCAAAACACGTGCTAACAGCAGTAAGTAGGTCCACTAATACAACTGAGAGACTAGAATAACCCTTCCTTTCCAAACGTGAGTGGCTTTGGGTAGGCCTGGTTATATTAATGACCAATTACAGATTTATTTTCCTTTGAATATTTTAGCCTACCCTTGTTCGGCCATCCCTTTCCACTTTTGTAAAGAATAGTCCCTAAAAACTCACATACAAACTAAGATCCATATCTCCTCGCCTTCCCGTTCTTTAAAGGGGGTTGCAGCGTGTGTTTAAACGGCGTCAAGTGGCTCGAATACATTTAGCAACTCAAGAACTGGGTTTGTGTCACCGTGACCGGCTGAACGTGCACCTTCTGGCTGGCTGCGAGCCAGCTGGCCCCTGCGGCTGCATTATTATTTATAGCTATCAAACCGGGTAACTGGTACCAGCAGGGAGAGAAGGGAAGGAGGCTGCAAGTGTGCTGTGTTTGTGCAGTGAAAAGGGAGCAAAATCTATGTGCTCAAGGTGGCTGGCAAAGCTTATTAGCTGCCAAACTTGTTCTGGAGGCTCAGCTGCACGCCGGCCGGCGCCGGGCCGCGGTTGGTTGGATGCCTTTCTTTGACCGCCTCAACTTGCCGGGTGATTCTTTTCTCTCCCTTTTCCCTCCCTTCTCTCTGCAGATTGTTCTGTGTTTCTCTCCGGACGGTGCCACGCTGTGAGGGTGAGCTGGGAAGTTCCCGGCCATGGTGAATGGCACCGCTATTGACAGTTTCATGGGCAGCAGCAGGAGGCTCATTGAGGAAGCCGAGGGGGTCGAGGTACAGAGTTTCAAGTTCGTCAGTCTTCTAAGGAAGCAACGGAGACCATTGAAAGATCGATAACTGAATAAGCTGAAAAAAACAATGCTCTTTTTTTACTCCTTCTTGCATACTTGTTGCCTTCAGTGTTGTTCAAGCTCAGACCTGCTAGAAGCTGTATTTTTATTGTGCGTCACTGCCCAGTTCCTTCAGCTGGGTTTGGAGAGCTGTCTAGCACAGGCAGAGAAGTGAGGGGAAAAGAAAAGAAGAGATTAGCGCTATGTAATTCATAGCGCTGTCTTTGCAGAATTCTTCAGTCCTGTGCCTTTTAGGATCTCATAGATACAGAATTTATTTAACTCTCTTCAATACAGTTAAATATATTCACTAGTGCTGTAGCCAGTGAGGCTGGAATATTGCAGTCCAAGCTAACTAGGAGGAGTTTTCCCTCTGTTCAGCAGCTAAGCAGGTGAAAATTTCCCTTATGACCACATAGCAATTGCATTTAGAGTTTTAATACCTGTGCAATTATTCTCTTTTTGTTCCTAATTGATCTGGAGTGTGACTTGTTAGTTTTCAGAAAAAAAATAATCATGCATTAGTGAGTTTCCTTTCAGGGAAAAAGAATGTTCTCATATTCTTCTAAGAGTTTTAATGAGCTGCCTCTTTTGTGCCACCCAGGTGCTAGTGATGAGACTGCTCAGGTATTTGCTGGTGGAGTAATTCACATAGATCTAGAGAAGATTTACTTTCAACGATTGCTGTTGTAGTAGTTTCATTCCGGAGTGCTGTTGTATTTGGGACCGTTCTTTTGTATACGGGATTTATAATCATGAGAGACTGAGGATTTCAGGAATGCCCAAGGAAGAGCCTTCTGGTTTTAGCCAAGGGTAGCACCAGTCCCCGGGGCAAATCTCTGCGTGAGCGATTGATGAGTTTACAGCTTTTTTCCGCTGTTTAAACCCGTACAAAATACATGGAGTCCTCTGGAAATGAAGACGAAGGGGAGAGGAAATCTGCAGGGATGCCTGAGGCTGCTTCTAGGGTATCCCGTGGACCCTTCCCCTCCCCAGGGCTTCTGCGAGGCGGGGCTGGGGGGGGCGGCCCGGCTGCCGTCCGGCGGGCTGGTACCCGCGCTGCCGCGGCATACGGATGCCTCCTATTGGATTGCGAGGGAAAGAGAGATGTCTGCAAGTCCTTGGCGTTTATGTTTTCCATGAGCGCCCTCTGCTTTATTTTAGCAGCTCAGAAGAGATTTAAAATCCTAATAGAGTAGTTATTTGCTGTCCTGTGGACTATGTGGGTGTTTTGCCCTTTTTTGAAGTGATACCAACTTACATATTCCCATTTATTTGAAAGAAACTGGTAGGATTACATGGAGAAAAGAAAATAGTATTTGTTTATTTTATTATTTGTTTATTTTTTTATTACATTATCTTTTCGGATTCCTAACTAATTATATTTTTCTCCTTTGAAAGCACATCTGCTCATCAGAATTTAGGCTTTTAATATTGAAACTGTTTGGGGGAGGGAGGGGTTTAATTATTTTTTTTTAAAGCATTATGTTCCTATATAATTCCTTTTGTAGATATTTGGCAAAGAATTCTCTGACCCTAGCAACTGTTTATGAGTCTCTTTTGCACATTGCTGTTAACTGCTCCTAGTAAATATCTTTCCTCTTCAGTTCCCGCCGAGTGAAATAAATGGCAACTAACAAAATTACACGGCGCTTTATTGAGTGAGTTAAGGTTCCTGTGTCATCAACATACGTAAAGCAGTGCTGGGAGACTGAGTATGTCTGCCTGTGCAGCCAATGAGAAGACCAGCAGACAAGACAGTAGAAGGCAAAAAAAAATGTTAGAAGACAGGGGAAGGATTTGAAAGTGATGGAAAAAAGCAAAATCAGAACAGAGGTGTCAAAATACCAGAGAAGCTATGTCAGTGTTATGGGGGGAGAGAAGGGAAACTCAACCAAGAAAGACAGAAGAGAAGCAAAACTGAGCCAGAAAGGTAGGAGAGGTGTAAACCAAAGAGTCTGAGGAGGAGTAAAAGGGAAGTGAAGGGAGAATGATGACAGAAAAATAATTAGTAAAGGGAGGGGAGACAGGAGTATATTAGGATATCAAAAGAACGAGAGGGGTTTGGCGGAAAAGGACCACCCTGAAGAAGTGGGAGTCTCAGCTGCAGTCTGCCATCCCGTCTCTATGGCTTATGTATGCCTGGACTTCTGAAATGTATTCTAATTGTGCTGTCCCTTATGATGAGCAGTGCAAGGTCTATCACTGAGTGATTATTTTGGTATAATTGACAATTGACCAATTGTCCTTTTTCTGAGTTTCCAAAAATGGATAGATTTTTTTGTTGTTGTTGTTCATCACTGCGTAATGTTATAGATTATTTTTAATTAGGGTAGCTTGAAGTTAAGCTAGTGGTCTTATTTTTTTTCTCTTAAAAGTTCGATACAAATAGGGCATCCTATCTACATGGCCCTAACAAAAGCTGGAAAATGTCTGGGTTTAAATGGTGAGAGAAAACAAAAAAAAAAATCACAGTGATTGTGTGAGTTGAGAAGAAAGATTTAGATTCTCCATCTCCTTATCTTCAAACCAAGTCCTAGGTACTTTTCTGGAAGATACAGTTTATCCAGGGAAGGGCAAAGGGGGGGCAGACTAAGCTCAGCAGGGAGATGGTGGGCTGCAACGTCAGTGTGTGCTATGAAGGATGCTGTGAGTGTCCCTGCTGCCCTGTGTGAAAGTATCTGAACAGAAAGAACAAGTGATCCTCCCTAATTATGGTGCCTGTTGAAAATAAGTCCCATGAGCCCCTTTTCACTCAGAAGCACATTGGTCAATGTGTGGGTTAAGGATAAGAGACAGTGAGTTCAGAGATATTTGGAGGGAAATGGAGAGTATCAGAAATTTAAGCAATTTGGATGACTGATTACTTGGGAGAAAAGAAACGAAAAGAGCCCTCTTCTGTTTCAGTACCCAAATTGCTAAACTTAATTTTAAAAGAGCACAAGAAGAGAACACTGTGTAGCAGTTCTGAAATCCATATACCAAGCTTAACAAACTTACAAAACTGCCTTTGTACCTCATTTGCTATAAATCATAATCTATAGTATTTTAAAATAATGTCTCTGTCTCCAAATTCAACACGACAGGCAATCTCCCTTACTTTCAGCTGGTGTCACATATCAGCGCTGAGTATAGAATAAAAGAATCAGGATTGTTTAATCCATCCCTTTGAAAATAACAGCAAAGTACACCTCTGCCCTCTCCTTTGAGTGCTGCCGCTGCCGTGTATGCTGCTCCTCTGATGCTCAGCACAAAACAGCGCATGCTATTAAGCATACCAAGGATAAATTCTTTATGCTCTTAGTTTATCATACTCCGTAGTATTTTACAGCACGTGGTATGGCAAAAAAGAAACCTGAAGTAATTAATTTTTTTGCCTTCTTCCTTTGCTTCTTACGCTCCCTGCTCCTCCACACACGCACTTCCCAGTTACCTCTTCCTTCAGACAAAAGCTGGCTTGGTTTTGTTCTTATTTTTTATAACTGCCTGCAGGATGCATTCAAGTTCGGTGGCATTGGTCTGTCTCGTTCTTTGCTGGCCATGTTTCGCTTAGCTCAACTTAATGGCGAAGGGCTAAGGTTTATCAATTTGGTAATGAGTAGTTTACAACCTGAGGAAAGTAAAAGGGCAAAACTCCTGTCTGAACTCGACTCATAACTTGCATTATGTGGTTTTGGTCTTTTTTTTATGCTTAAAAATTGGTCAGCCAAGGCCTAGAATAGAGAGCCTGCATCAGAATGAGCAGACTTCACCCTTACATTTTTCTTTCAGATTGTATATAGGCTTATTGCTCAGTTGTCTTTAGGACTATTGAATCGGTTTGAATCGTAACAGCCTAATCTTCATTATCGGCTTCAAGCTACTTTATGCTTTCTAGTGAGCTGCAGTTAAATCAGATTTTGTTACTGTATCAATTCTTTTTTGTTTCCTTTTTTTTAATAAAGAAGGCTAAATTAGCAATAATAATTTCCTTTGCCTACAACCCTGACTGGGCATATATTGAAAAGTACAATGTAGTATTAAAAAAAAAAACCTCTGTAGATAAATGAATGGCAGAATAAATAATTTATGCTAATGAAATTACTGCAATTAGTAGTTCCACAATGACCCTTTTAAAAGCCACAGCTGTTAATGTCAGGAAGTGCTGTCACCGCTGACCTTATCATAAGAGAAAGTGACAAATTGAAAATGCAGGGAAGACCAATCCTCAAAGAGGTCTGTTCGGGAACGATTAGTGTTTTCTGAAAACCAGTGTGAATTACAACCAGCTGCTCTCTGGCTCGGCGTCTCTCCCATGCTGTGCCATTTTGTTAAGCTCGATAACAATAGTTATTTTGCCCCATTGAGACAAGTTGTCTCAGGCCACTTCCAGCTCTACCGGAACCCACTTCTTCCCTCACTGATTTACAAATGAAACTGTTGTTAGAGGGCTTTTCAGGGCTGCTGAGTAGAGCCCTCTCATAAGGATCATGTGTAAGGAGGTTGTCTTGCGTGAGGAAGAGCTGTACTGCAGGGTGCGTGTGTCACAAACAATGAAAAAAGGAGAAAAAGGCTGAAACACATTTCAGTTGGAAGCCAAGCGCTGCTCAAATCTTCATAAAATGCTCATTCCTGCTGATTTGCCTTGCTTTTACAAACAATTTTATTTTTAAGATGAATTTATGCGAGCTTTGCCTCAACTAATGATGTTCTGATTTATTTTTTTTGTAAAGCAATTTATTTCGGCTTTCCATAAATGCAAATCATTCTTTATTTAGTCCTTGTTTTAATTTCTGTTTTTGTAATAGTATGTGAAATAAGTATTCTTCTAAACTAGCTTTTAAAAGTCACAAGAAAATAATGAGGTTTCTTACTGAGGAAAACGGCCAGTCTTTCTGCATCAACCTGATTGTAATATTAATGATGTAGGCTTTAAACATTTTACTGCATCTACAGGCATTCATGAGCAATTTTCCCAAAGTTCCCTAAGCATTATTGACAATGCTTTGGTAAATTATGTGTGACTTTCCTAAGAGTTGGTGTAGCTCATTTAATTCATATTAATTGATTTTTAGGCTTCCCTTGATTAATTGAACTGGGTTCGTCTTGTACAGAATGCAATAAATAATCATTAAAATGAGGGAGATGTGACTCCACAAATTACAAAGTTTAAGTATGCTAGAAGTCATAGAGGACAAAATGGAAGTTAGTTACAATGGTGGAGTTAAATGGGTTTTCTTAGTATTTCCCTGTTAATTTTGCATACAGTACTCTTGCTTAGACACGTATATGCGTGTATTCTAGTAATATGGGTAGATAGGGCCCTTTAAAACAAACAAAAAATATTTTGGGGGGTTTCTTTTTTCATCTTTATCCTGAGGAAGTATACTCTAGTTCAAAAAAGTGTAGTAATATCTTGTATTTGTTATTTCAGTTTTCAAAAAATTTAAAAAAAGGACCTTTGAGCTGTAGTCCTGGAACTACCTCTTTTTTTGCTGGGAGAGGTGAATTAAGACAGACATTTTTCCTCTGCATTTTGCTTAGAAATACATGACTAAATGACCATCTGGAGGGGTTTTAAATATGCCTAGCTTGTTTTGGGTATAATATAGTATGTGAAAGAGAGTTTTCCGGTATCAGGGCTGCATTTTCCTCCCTGTGGTGAGAGAGCAACCCCGTGTAGTGCTGTGTGGCACCCAGCACAGCCCCCTGGGGCCACGGGATTGAGCTGGGGTCCTTTCTGCAGCATGCTGAGATTTGCTTGGAGCTGGAGGTGTACTTGGTGGTTTGATGCTTGGTGGCGTGTAGGGAAGAATGTCAACTGTCACAGCTCAGAGTGACTCTGAACTCCATTAAGCCGTAACTACTTTTCTGGCCAAATGCCCCTTGAAACTGATAGAAGGCTCTTCAGCACAGACATGTTGCTGATTTTCTGACATGTAGAGCCTCAGCTTTCAGAGAACTCCACGGTTGCCCAATCCTGCCCTCGCAACAGTTTGTGTTAGTTTATTGCTGACTTTGACAAGCACAGATTAGCAGGCACTTGGACAACTTCAGAAATCTAAGTCGTGGAGTCTAGTTCTGCTCAATCTGAAGTTAATGGCATAAATGCACTTCAGTCTGAATAGGAATTTGATGATATTCTATTGTATTTCTTTAACCTATACAGGATTTTTCTTAAATGGGATTTCCAGAGGTGAAATAGAAAATACATATAGTATTAACTCTGCATATAGCAATGTAGTGACTGATTTAATCTCTGTTTTTAGGTTTTAAGAGTATTTATTTAAAAAAAAATAATGAAACTACGTTGAAGCACTGAGCTTTTGTGGTGATGAAGGCTTAATGAATGCTAGCGCAGAATTAATTAATTTATATCCAAAAAAGTTGGGGAAGGCTCATTTTGCTCTAATCTTTTTTACATACTGACAAAGTTATGTATAAGGTAGGTTGAAGAATAGTTTTGTGAATGAGCCATCCTTAGAAATGTAACCTTTTCTGACTTACATAGATATAACTAATTTTTGAAACATTTCTTTGCTCTTGTATTTACATTTGTTGTTTTTTCTTGGGCATGGTTCAGCCACTCAACCAGGACTCCATTTGATATTTCATGGCTTATGCCCACACCACTCTGAATAAGCTGAGTGCCAAACACAATCTTAATGAGAGGCAATACAATTACAGTGCTCTGAAGAGTTTTCTGGAGCAAATCACCCTTTATAACATCTTCCTAGAGAAGAAAAGCAAGGAGATGTTGGGACACATGGAGCACTCAGTGAATGGCATGCAGAACCTGAAGCCAGCAGCTTTCCAGGTAAGATATGAAAGTCACAACCATTTCTTTCATTCTTTATAAATAATCTTGGCTTTATTTCTAATAAAACAAAGTTATTGCAGTGCTTTTTCATTAGACTGATTACTTGTGGGGTGCCATTTTTGTGTTTTGTTGAAATTACTTGGTTTGGGAAACTGGAGTGGTTTTTTTTTCTTCATGTAGAATCTCTTAGAATCATGGAATCATAAAATAGTTCAAGTTGGAATGGACCTTCAAAGGTCATCTAGTCCAACCGTTCTGCAATGAGCAGGAACATCTTCAACTAGACCATGTTGCTCAGAGCCCCATCCAACCTTATCTTGAATGTTTCCAGGGATGAGGCATCTACCAGCTCTCTGGGCAACCTGTGCCAGAGTTTCACCACCCTCATTGTAAAAAAAATGTTCCTTATCTAGTCTAAATCTTCCCTCTTCTAGTTTAAAGCCGTTACCCTTTGTCCTATTGCAACCTACCTTGCTAAAACATTTGTCTTCCATCTTTCCTGTAGACTCCCTTTAAATATTGAAAGGCTGCAATAAGGTCTCCCCAGAGCATTCTCTTCTCCAGACTGAATAATCCTAACTGTCTCAGCCTGTCCTCGTAGGAGAGGTGCTCCGGCCTTCTGATTGTTTTTGTGGCCCTCCTCTGGACCTGCTCCAACAGGCCCATATCTTCTTGACAGAGCCACTCTCAGCCCCTTCATCCCCCAGCCTATATTGATACCAGGGGTTGCCCAGATCTAGGTGCAGGACCCTGCATTTGGCCTTATTGAACCTCATGAATTTCACTCAGGCCCACTTCTCAAACTTGTTCAGGTCCTTCCAGCTGGCGTCCTGTCCCTCAGGCATGTCAACCACACCACTCAGCTTAATGTTTTCTGCAAACTTGCTGAGGGTGCACTCGATCCCCCTATGTCATTGATGAAGATGTTGAACAGTACTGGTCCCAATATAGACCCCTGAGGAACACTACTTGTTATAAGTCTCCCTCTGGACATTGAGCTATTGACCACTACCTTCTGTATGTGACCGCCCAGCCAATTCCTTATCCACCAAGCACTCCACCCATCAAATCCATATCTCTCCAGTTTAGAGAGAAGATGTTGTGAGGGACTATATCTCTTTGAGCTCTTTAGCTTTCTTTTGAAAAAGGAGTCCATCCATTTGAGCAAGGACAAAGTATGGAGGGGAGTGTAGTGGGACCACAGTAAAACGGTAGAAAGGGAAGTAAGTGCCACAGTAAAAGAAAGACCGTGGTACAGAGAAGATGCAGTTCTGTATGTCGGGATTTTGTGCAGGGCCAATGACAAGCTGAGGGGCATTGAAGGCAGGAGGAACAAGTGCAGAACCTTTTATCAGCCATTGTCACCTCCTTGTGGGGCTAGTGCCACATAGCCCCAAGTCGGTGCTTATGCCTACAGTTCTTTTGTGGCTAGTCGGCCCATAATGACAGAAGGGAGGGGAAACTGCTTGGAAGCCTTTCCCCCTGTTCTGTAATCCCTTTTGCAGATGCTGAAGACAAGCCGTAGTCCAGTGATTTCTTTATTAAAAAAAAAAAAAAAAAAGTCTGCATGGTTTATAAAAAAACTGCAAATGAAATGCTTGATGCTAGTCTTTGCATAACATTGCATCTTGGTGCTACTGCATGAGATTAATAATGGGAGCTGGCTGGCTTACTCCCACTTTTCAAGCTGAATACCTGCAAAAGTAAATGGTCAACAGAGAAGAGTAACTGCTTTTTTAAAGTCTATTTTTAACATGGTATCTCATGCTAGTAAATGATTAAAATGCCCTTTTTCTCTGAATTCTAATTTGACGATGACCCAAAGGTGATTTGACAACTTCAAGTGCTGCATGCTGTGCTGGCAGATGGAGCTGCAGCTCCTCTCTAGCCAGGTACTTGAACACTGAGCCATTAGTACCCTGCACCGTGGAGCTCCACACAAGAATAGCAAATGCAGCACCCTCTAGTTTCGCAGAAAGAAAAAGGCATAAAGTCAGCTCACACAAATTGAAAAATGAAGTGAGTGGAGAGATTTGGGATCTTTACAGACACCTGTGACAAGTCAGTATTACAACTTTGTCTTCTCATTTCAAAAAGGCCAGATTTTGGAAAGGAAGATTTTATAGGTTTTGCATCATTTCAGGAGCCCACCAAAGAAGAGCCCTCAAGACCTTCCATCTGATAAAAGTTTAAGCCCTCTAATATTTGTCTTCCCCTTTGTCTTATCACCCTTATCCAGATGAGGTTAACAGGAGCTCCCTCTGGTTAAAATGTAGTCTTTTATCATGAATAGCTGCTGGATAAGATGCTTCGAGGGATCGGGCTAAAAAATAAATAAAAAACCAAGTATTTGAAACAATTCCTTTATATGTGGAAAGATATTGTAGCTGGATATTTTGATACAGGTTTCTTGCTGGCAGGCAATAAATTGCTATTTCAGCAAACTAACAGGTAGTCTTTCTTTGTCAGTCTCTGAGTCTGTCTTAACCTTTCAGCAAACCTTTGCTGGAATTGTCTGCTCAGAGTGATTACTAAGCATTTTTTAGAATGCTTTTACATTTGCATCTTTGCTAGATGCTGCAGCAGAGCCTTGTTGCGCTGCTGAGACACCTGGTTACGAACACACGCTCAGCAGCTGCATGGACATCTGAGCATCCCAGAGGAGCTGCAGGGTCCCTGGTGGGAGCAGTTAGGCTAGTTTTATTAAATTCTTTATGTCAACAAAATTCTGTGAGGTGCAAACAAGGAGCTGTCAACTGGAAACAAAGTAAAAAAAGGAAAAAAACACTTTTAGTACTGAGACGAGCGAAACGCAAATTTTCTTTTCAGTTCAGCTTTTTGGGGCTCACGTGGTATCGTCTTTCCAGAACCATATCTAGTGACCCTCACTCCTGAATAACACATTACCTTTTTCCCTGTTTAGAAGATCTAAAATCCAAACTTGCTTCTCAAGAGGTAGAGCTGCAACTGAGAAATCAAAATGCTGGGGCTTTGATTGCTAAGATAGGGTTTCAGGCTGAGAAAGTGAGCCAAGAAGGGGCTATTGCAGATGCAGAGGAGCAAAAGGTCAATCTGATTCCCCCATTTAGTGCTGTTGAGCTATATTTAGCACAAAATAAACCTTTTTAGGTGAACAGTTTTGAACAACTTCCTCTCCAGGGAGCATAAAGTCTAAGGAATTATTATACTTACACATATAACAGCATTTCACACCGTGATTACCACTTGACCTTTCTTTACATTATGACTTTTCCCAACCTTTTAGCTGTTTTAATGAGATGAAAGAATAATAAATACTGAGCTCATTCAAGCATTTAATGGATGTGGATCTTGAGAATCAGACCTATTTGTAATACAGTAAAGGTCAGAGAGTCATCCCTGAGCACTTCAGATTTCTAAAGGCTTTGAGGCTCTAGGTAAATTGAACAACTCAATTGATACAGAAGGTCATTCCAGTATCTCGTAATATTGCAAGGTGCAAACCTTGAATTTTAAGATTATAATAGCAATCCTAATAATATGTGTCATCAGTGTTGAATCTTCTTCCTTTTGCTCTCAGTTCAGCCTATTAACATTAGTTACCAACATCCACTCTGGAAACATAGAAGTTTACCTGCGTTAGTCCTCACCACAGAACAAATAGAAATGCATAATTTCATCTGGACTCCAAAATTTTCATCTGCTGTTAGAAGCACAGTTTTTGAAATAAAACACCAGCAGTATGGGATGCTGTAAACTAGAGTTCCTCTGCCTTTGAATTCTGAAGGGCTCGTTCAGCTCTGGCATTTTGCTACAAAGTCTGATGTTCATTGTGTGATTTATCAATACTACAGAGAGAGATTTTTAATTGACTTATAATAGTTGTTAATGCCTAATTTCAAGCTATGGAAACTTTAAGTTGCCAAGAACTTTGTAAGCAGTTTTCAGATACTAATCAACAAGGAAGACTATATCGTCTGAGCAATCAAAATAGACCTTCATTCTCTTCTGCTTTGTTTCTTAAAGACTTCTTATTATTAGGTAATATTTAATACTTCTCTAATGACCTTGTGTCTCATCCTAATTTTGTTGAGAAAAAAGTGATTTTCAGCACTGACATAAATGAAGACTAGATCAGGACTTTATATTTCTCTGCATTATGGTAATTATGGATTTCAGCCTTTTGCTGATCTATATCTTTATAGGACTTTAAAATCACTATGAAGTTTAAAGCCCAAATGCTGTAAGGAATTAAACTTGCACAAATTGAATCCAACAGCTCAACATCCTACCAACCACTTTTCAGTGGTGCTTTTCCTGAATTGGTTCCATATGCTTCTGATGGATTTGGATGATCAAAATATACCCTTAACACAATTCTAATTACTTCATTAGGCAACTAGGTGAAAACACAGAGAGTGATTATCGTGGGATAATCACATCTTTGGGCCACTTTGTTTCATGGATGAAGTTCAGCACATGACACTAATGATTACTGTTCTCCCCTGTTCGTTGCTTTATTGCAATTCTGAAATGTTTTCATTGGAAATGAAAGTTTCATTTTGTGCTACATTAATCTAAAACTATTTCATAAGGCTGAGGATGGTTTCTAAATATTAATCTTCTATAATTTCTGTTACAAAAAAAAAAAAACCTCAGCAAATGAGAATACATTTTCCAGCTAAGTAATTTGTGAATACTCTTCATAATTGATTAAAATTTGTCACCTTAAAAAAAAAAGTATTTTGGCTTTCCTGTTCTATAGATTTCAAACTGGAGTTTATAAGGCGTTTTTGAATTTTACGACATTAAGCCAGTAAACACCTTGGAGGTATTGCCTTGGAGTGAAGTACTGCCTAAAAAAAGGTGAAGAGTGGAAGTCACTTTAGATCAGACTCATCAGGAAAAATGGGGTCAGTCTGCATGCCCCATAAATGTGGCAGAGATTACTACACCTGTACAATAATCAACAAGGGTCTGACCATGAACATGACACTGTTAAGGTTTTAAAATAGTGGGCAGTAAAACAGCTGTCATTTTACTGGCCGTTTGTATGTTCTGCATGATGCCAGTGGGGGTCTGCTACAGGCCACCTGACCAGGAAGACCAAACAGATGACTCCCTCTATAAACAGATAAGAGCAGCTTCACATTCACAAGCCCTGGTCCTCATGGGGAATTTAAATCACCCTGATACCTGTTGGAGGGACAACACAGCAGGGCATAAGCAATCCAGGAGGTTCCTGGAATGCATTGATGATAACTTCCTCCCCAAGTGATAGAGGAGCCAATGAGGAGAGGTGCCGTGCTGGACCTTGTTCTCACCAACAAGGAGAGGCTGGTGGGAGATGTGAAACTCAAAGACAGCCTTGGCTACAGTGACCATGAAATGGCAGAGTTCAAGACCCTTAGGGCAGCAAGGAGGTCACACAGTAAGCTCACTACCCTGGCTCCAGAGGAGGGCCATAAAGATGATCAGAGGGCTGGAGCACTTCTCATCTGAGGACAGGCTGAGAGAGATGGGGTTGGTCGGCCTGGAGAACACAAGGCTCTGGGGAGACCTTATCACAGGCTTCCTCCGGTACCCAAAGAGGGCCTATAGGAGAGGGGGAGGGACTGTTTGTCAGGGGGTGCAGCGATAGGATGAGGAGTAACGGTTTTAAACTGAAAGAGGGTAGATTTAGATTAGATATCAGGAAGAAAATCTTTACTGTGGGGGCAGTGAGACACTGGAACAGATTGCTTAGAGAAGCTGAAACCCTGGAGGTGTTCAAGGCCAGGCTGGATGGGGCTTGGAGCAACCTGGTCTAGTGGGAGGTGTCCCTGCCCATGGCAGGGGGGTTGGAACTTGATGATCTTTAAGGTCCCTTTCAACTCAAACCATTCTATGCCAGCCAGAGTGTTTTACAGGTGAAGATACATATGCCATTGCCTTTTAAAATGGGACCTGCCCCTTCAATGGAAGAAAGCATGCAGAGCATGGTGCAGGTATATGGTGATAGGGACACTAGCTGAAGGTTGGGAACAAACACGGATCCAGACTGACGAGCTTTTTTGATTTACCTCCCTCAGCTGAAGTGCATTCTTTATTTACATGGTATATTTGTGCCACTCATGATCTGATTGCTGAGGGCACACTTCTTCCACCTTTTCTAACAATTTAGCCATCATTGGCGAGCTCTATACTGTAGAATTTATTGATGTGAAGGGGACTAAACTTCTGGAGACAGGGATGAAAAGCTCTTTCATCTTTTTGTTAGAGGAAGTAGATTTGAGAAATACTGTCCTAAGGTTTATCTGCAACCTGCTGTGTTTAATTTTTCCTCCCTTAAAAAATGTTATCTTGTCCCATATTTTTGGGGGGCCATCAGCAAGCAAAGAATAACTAAGCATAAGAAAAAAGAGAGACAGAACTATAATGCAACTTGTGTGACTTAAATTAGCTGTTTGTTTTAATGGAAAATGCCGTGTCATGTTAGAAGCACTATGTACTGTAAATGTTATGCTTGTTCAACTGGTTACATTCTAAACTTTTCATTTTAAGTTAATTTCAGCAAGATAGATCTCAAACCATGTTAGAGAAAAGATAAACCAAATCAAAACTGTAACTGTATATGCAGTATTTGTTTTTAAAAATATGTTGTGGCTAAGATGCAAACCAGAAATTTCACCCTAAAAACTATATCACAAAAGATGAGGAGATATTTAATTTTATTAGTAACTTTTCATTTGTAATATAATACATATTGATTTTTAATCTTTGTCATTTCACGGACAGTGTCTATGTGTGTCCCATTTAATAAACGTGTACATGGAAAGTGCCCCCAACAATTGTAGAAGCATGTTTTGTAAGGATATTAAATTCTTACAGAGGCTTGTTACTGCCAAGGCATAGTGCTTGATCCAAGTATTAACATCTTGATCACTGTAACATCCTCTTTCTCTGTAATTAGACTTTGTTTAAGCAAGACATGACAGGAAATGAGCCTGAGCATGAGGTAAAAGGATAAAGATGAACCAAATATAACTAATTTCAGCCTCAGGTAATGTATCCTTAAAAATATGTAGGATAATTGTCCAAATACGCAATTGCAGATGATACAGAACACCCTCCAGGTGTATTCTGCCAGAGAAATTTGCACCAATGATATGATAATCAGCTCTTAAATAGATAATTAAATCATTGCAGAAAATTGAGAAGGACTCAGATTTTACTTAAAACTCATGCTACCTGATGTAAATTCACTGATCTAAGCCACTGTTAAGCCCAGAGTTTTGACAAATCTGCTTAGATGGGTATCTGTTTAATTTCCAAACCTGAACTTAAGTACAGTGTTTTCATATAGGATATTTCCTTTTTTCCTCTTCTTTCCCTTGTTAAGGCCTATGGTTTCAGACTTGGAACAGAGGAATTAAAAGAAAAAGTCAAATTTACCAAAAAAGGGAGGTTGTTTTAACAAATCTGATGTTTTTACCTATACCCCAAAAATGCAGTCAATGTTGTACTGGTTAGGGAGACCCCCAGTGCATCACTAGAAATGACCATCGGCTCCCTGGGATTTTCTCTGATTTTCTAAAAAGGAGCCCTTTAAAGGGTGAAAATGATGGGGAGTGCGGGAATAAAGGTCACAATTCTCAAAATATTAGTAAAAAATCTTTACTTCACCTCCTCTACACATCTCTTGCTTAGGTCTAGCTTCTGCATTTGAACTTGCAGCTTCCCCACTGAAATGGCATGAGCTACTGAGTTCTCCCGTTTTCAATAACTCCTGAAAAATAACTGACTGCCCTAATACTCCCCAGATTTTTCTTTCATTACCTGGTCTCCTATTCTTCATTACTAAATCTCTCACTCTTGCATCCTACAATATTATAGAGAGTCCTAAACAGCCATCCTTCTAAATTTTTATATCTTGGAGTGATCTTCAGGTTCCTGTTGGCAACCAGGAGCATTCACTGTCTGATGTGTCCTCACAAGCTTACAGGTTCCCTTTTCAAAAGCATCCTTGCACTTGGCCTTGTTGAACCTCATGAGGGTCGCACAGGCCCACTCCTTGAGCCTGTCCAGGTCCCTCTGGATGGCATCCCATCCCTCAGGTGTGTCAACTGCATCACTCAACTTGATGATGTCTGCAAACTTGCTGAGGGTGCACTCGATCCCACTGTCTATGTCATTGATGAAGATACTGAACAGTACTGATCCCCATACAGACCCCTGAGGGACACCACTCATCACTGATCTCCATATGGACCATTGACCACTACCTTCTGGATGCAGCCATCCAGTCAATTCCTCATCCACTGAACAGTCCACCCATCAAATCCATATAGCTCCAGTTTAGAGAGAAGAATGTTGTGGGGAACCGTGTCAAAGGCCTTACGGAGGTCCAGATAGATGACAGCCATAGCTATTCCCTTGTCCACTGATGTAGTGACTCCATCATAGAAGGCCACTAGGTTGGTCAGGCAGGACTTGCTCCTGGTGAAGCCATGCTGGCTGACTTGAATCACCTCCCTGTCCTCCATGTGCCTTAACACAGTTTTTAGCAGGATCTATTTCATGATCTTCCCAGGTGCAGAGGTGAGGCTGACTCTTCTGCAGTATGGCTGTATAAACAGGAGATGTTAATTCTCACCATGCAGAACAGGTGGAGTCTAGAGCCAGGCACAAACCTGCTGGAGTGTCAGAGTTGTAGAGGTCTTTTTATGCATAACATAAAATAATGGTGGGGTTTTTTTAATCTGTTTGTGTATACAGACCTTATACTGTGCAAGTGCGAATGCTTAAGCAGCTCTGATTTGATTTACAGCCTTAGTCTTCAATATAAATCTTAAGATTCATTGTTTTAATAGGTAGCAGCAATCTAAGGAGAAGTATATCTGAGACAGAAAGAATGTGATGATGACCTGCTGAAAGCTGCATCTGCTCTTGTTGCTGCTACAGCAACCTTAGACACGCTTAATCAAGTAAAGATCATGCAGCTTGATGTCTGCAAAAAAATTTGTTCATTGTTCAAATAGTTCAAGGCTATTAAGTGGTCATTCCAGTACCAAACTGCCAAGCACAATCAAATTTCCATCTTCTCTGGGCATCATTTTCCAAAGCAACAGTCGGCAACTGCTGTACCTGACCTGGCATTACACCTGCCATCACCATACTTGACCAAGTTGCACATAGGGTTGCAGAGCAAGCGAAGGGCTGTGATTGTGAGTATTTTCGCCATATAAAATAATTAACAACAGTCTTCAAAGAACTGAGAGTTGTATATTGGTAGTCAGAAAGCTTCTGTGGAACAAATCCACTATTGTTGCACAATTCTGTAGCTGTTCCTTTGATCTTCTTTTTTCAGGTTAATCTTACAGAACCAAAAGCCTTCACCAACCCACCAATGGCTGTAATCAATGTTATTGCTGTGGTAATGGGTTTACTGGAATATAAATGGAAAGTGCTCAGAGATCAAAGCTGGGAAGCTACAAAAGTCTTTATGGGAAAGGTAGTGACTGATGTGACATCATACAATATTTTAGATGCTAGCTTTGAGAACCAGAGAAATGAATGAGAACCAGAGAAATGAATGAGAACCAGAGAAAGAGAAGCTAAATAGCAACTTTATTTTCTTATGGTTTGAATTTACGGGGATAAGATATGACACTGCATTGTTCTTTCCTGTGTACCTTTGGTGACAAACTCAAGCCAGACTGAGTGCCACTGGGATTTATTAATTGCAAAAATAGAAGGAAAGTCAAAGGGAGAACATTTCATTATATTTATCTCATCTCTGCTAAAATCCTCAAGTGAATCATACCATCTCAAAATGTGTTTGTGAGGACGAATACTTCAGGCTTTGGAGGAAATAATATTTTTGCTTTGTACTCCATGTTTCCGAAACAATAAGCCAGTGCAGGATTCCAGTTTTACATTTGTGATGGAAGTAGGAGTTAACTTTTAATTCTCTGAAATGGAAAAGAATTGATGCACTGGAACTTCTGTTCTTGCAGGTTGATGACTTCTTACAAGCTTTAATCAACTATGATAAGGAGCATATTCCTCAGAATGGTTTGAAAGTCGTCAAGGAACATTACTTGAAGGATCCAGATTTCAACCCAAATTATGTTCATACAAAATCCTTTGCAGCAGCTGGTATCTCTGCCTGGGTCATCATATAGTAAAGTTCAATGAGGTATGTATATATCGTTTCATCTCTTGAGTAGCCCTGATGGGGGAAATTTCTGTTATTAAAGTTTTTTATTATTTTGGTAAGCTCAGCTTAGTGTTCTGAGGAGAATGTAACAGCAACCACAGATAAAGTAGGAAGTATTCAGCGCTTAACAGTATGTACGCGTGTATTTATTTTTAGTAGAAAATGGTTAAAAAGATGTGGCTGTCCAGGACTTTTAAAATCGTCATTATAGTGCAACAGTTGGGAAATATTCTTCTCCAGATGTACACGTTTCACTTGAAACGTCCATCTGAGTCTGGCTCTGGAGTGTAAGACAGAGCTTATCACTTGTGATTCCCTTGAGCACCTGGCAGCAGGATTCCTCCATTCATCCCAGTACTAGAGCATTTTATCATTTAATTACAAAATAGTAAAAAACTAATCAATTTTAGTTCAAATCTGCTCGAGCGCAATGCCTGTCCGATTTCCACCGGTATTCCACCTGTTTGTTTGGTTTTTTTTTTAGTGTGGTTGGACTCGATGATCTCAAAGGTCCCTTCCAACCACTAAGATTCTGTGATTCTGTGATTGATTCTAAAACCATGAAAGTGATACATACAAATTAATTTTAGTTGGAGAGTAGATCCACTAAGGCTGCATTCAGTTCTGCTTAAGATGTCCTTATATAGGATATAATCAAATCTCCTGTAGTCTTAAAGTCAATTATGAAAGAAATCTCCACGTCTCGCTATTTGTGTAGGAAGATGGCTCTAAAGCAAATATATTAATGAGACACTGCTAGGATTATGTGAGAGTCATTCGTCAGGAGTCATTGAGTCATTTGTAGTTTTTATAATGAATGTGAGACCAACTTCTTGCCTAATATACCTATGTTGTATGTCTTTTTCAAGGTGTATTGTGAGGTAGAGCCAAAATGTTGTGAGTTGGCCAAGGCAAATGCTGAATTAGCAGCAGCCACAGAAAAACTCGAAGCTATCAGGAAAAGCTTCTTGTAAGTACTGCTTGATTAATAAACATTCTTCTCCAAGCCCATTCATCTTGAGCCCATTTAATTTTATTAATTTTATTGTATTTATTTTATTTTGTTATTCTATTTTTATTGATTTTATTACTTCCTAGTTCAAGTATTAAAGATATGTTTTTATTAGGGATTATCACTGTTTTCCCCTACAAACCTACTAAAGAACATTCCATAGTTTGGGTGGTAGCACAGGAAGCTGTTTATCAGAAGTGACTGAATTTCTTCAAAGCCATCTGGGCACATTATAACCAATAGGTTAGTAATCTGAAATGACAGTTGATATAAATAACTGGCTGTAATTTTTATGAGGAACATATGCCAAGTGTTTATATGAGTAACCACCTATTGGAATATAGGAATGACTTCCAGAAAGAACTTCGGAAGTTCATGCTCATCTGTGTTTATGTTTTTCATTGAATGTTATCATTAAAATGGTGTCAAATCTCCTTTGGTTTTTTTTTTGAAAGACCTCCAAACACACATCCGCATGCTTGTACGCATGCACATAGAAGTGGAAACTTTGATTAGTCTTTTACTGACAAATGTCTTTTGAGTTACTGATTGAATCAAAGACCACGTTTACCACCAAGTGTCAATTGAACTTTTGAGAGGGATTATTTTTTGTTTATTAAGTATTTATTTAATAGAGTTACTGCAACACAAAACGCTCTTGAAACAAAGATCTCTCATGGTGTCTTGGGAGATGGTGGGTGGAAGGAGTTTCTCTACAGCAGGCTAATTACCCTTGCTTAGCAAAGGAGGCTTCAGTTGGTTCGAAAGATATAGCATTAATTGGGTTTAAAAGGCTTTCACTTGGTTTAAGGCATTTTTTTGTTGGTAAGATTTAAATCTGAAATCTCCCAACTTAAGGTATCAAGCAGTAAATGAAGGCTGAACAAATCTGTAATGTGGGGATTATTCTTACTGTTTTATCTTAAATTAACAATTTAAGAGAATAAGCAAGATTCCCTTTTGCTGAAACTCTTAGAAATCTGTGAGTTATGGTGTCTGAAAATATCGTTCCTTGTTTCAGCAATTTCCTTTATTTCCTCCTGCTATTGTAGTTTCCATTTTCTTCTTGTTCTGAAGGAGATGCAGATTTAATGGGCAAACAAAGATAGCTTTTACCATCTTTCTTCCTCATCTGGCCCCTCTGCCTTCTACCCCAAAAATCTTATCAGCTGCTACAGCTTGTATTTTGCCTCTGTATGATACCCCCTAAGCTTTGTGGCCTTGGAGCTGCCCATTCGGACCAAAGTGCATCTGTCCTAGTCAAGCCTGTATCTACACTCAAAGCTTTACTGAAGAATCATGGGTTTTTTTTATTTCACATATCTATACTGATGTATGTTTATTAAGTGCAAATACGTACTTTTTGAACAAAAATAGCCTTTAAGTGATCCTTTTTTTAACTATTTTTAATACACAGCAGTCATCCCTGAAACTCATGGAATCTTTTATTGTTTTAAGGTGTTCCTCAGAGAAGAACACTAACGTGTCTCTGTTCCTTGCCTGACAGTATCTCAAAGAACCCTTTCCTGTTTTAGGTGATCTTGCAGTTCAGTAAGCCTACAACTTTGAATCTAGTTCCATCTTTTTATGTTCATTTACTTCCCCTTTCATCTCCTCATAAATTTTTCTGAAGGTGGTTAGCAGCAGTTTTTCTGTCACCTACAGTTAATTCCCAGTAGGAAGAATTCTGCACCACAGGCGAAGCTGCAGTTCCCTCTGCAGTTATCTGTTTCCTGTGTTAGGCCAACAGTTGTCACATTGTCAGCTAATAGGAATATTTTTGCTAACCACTTTATAAAATTCCATACTGCGTGTTCAACCACGCTTCCTTTTACAATGTGGGAGCTTCCAGTTAAACTATTATTTGTGTAACTGATTCATACCATATCTGATCGACCTGATGAACATTTTTAAGGAGCTGTAGCTGCAGCTTCTGATTTTCCAGTAGGTATTACTCTTAGCAATAATAAGCTCCAGAGCTTATGACGTTGGTTAGAGTTGGAAGGGACCTTAAAGATCATTGAGTTCCAACCTCCCTGCCATGGGCGGGGACACCTCCCACTAGACCAGGTTGCTCAAAGCTCCATCCAGCCTGGCCTTGGACACTTCCAGGGATGGGGCATCCACAGCTTCTCTGGTCAACCTGTTCCAGTGTCTCATCACCCTCACAGTAAAGAATTTCTTTCTAGTATCTAAGTCTAAATCCTCCCCTCTTTCAGTTTAAAACCATTACCCCTCGTCCTATTGCTCCACTCCCTGTTAAAGAGTCCCTCCCTGTCTCTCCTGCAGCCCCCTTCAGGTACTGGAAGGGGCTATAAGGTCTCCCCAGAGCCTTCTCTTCTCCAGGCTGAACAACCCCAACTGTCTCAGCCTGTCTTCATAGGACAGGTGCTCCAGCCCTCTGACCATCTTTGTGGCCCACCTCTGGACCCATTCCAACAGGTCCATGTCCTTCCTGTGTTGAGGACTCCAAAGCTGGACACAGTACTCCAGGTGGGAGTACATAATACATAATGGAATGAAAAATTTGAGCTTTTTATGAATACTTCTTGATTATTGTTTATTCATTAGTAGCTTAGGGAAGAAGACCTGGGGCTGATTGTGGATAGTCCAAAGAAAACTTTGAAGTTAGCCCTGTTTTGAGCTGAGGGTTGGGCTGGATGACCTCCAAAGGTCCTTCTAGCCTATGATCCTATGCAATCCCATGATTCCATGCAATCCCATGATTCCAAAAATAAAGCAGAAATTTGGTTCATCCAGTAATATTTTACAAGAAGATGAACTTCAGTAGAATAATAAAAAGGAAATACTTGTATAAGCAGTGCCTATATTATGTGTGCTACAATGTATTTGTAACACTTAAGAGAATGAGTGGTAACAGGGTGTTACAATGATATAGTAAAAACTGCTGCACACATCTCACTCAGGAAAACTTGCTTTTGGCTTGTTTCTCGTAACTGAGCTGTGACTCGGTCCAGAAATTTGAAGATGCAAAAAAGGGATTCAATTTTTATATGTGAAGAAAGTTGAAAAATTTATATACGTCCACAATTCATGTCTTAATCCATCATTTAATTACTGAGGATGTTATTGGGGATGTGACACCCACTTTATAAAATGTTAATTCAAGAAGTTCCATCTATAGAAAATTGCATGGCCGAGAGATGCATTTCCTCTGATCATTAGTGCCCAGTTTCCTACCTGTGAAATGTTAGAGGATGGTGAGAGGCTGAGTTCATTAGTAGGGTTCAGTAGGTGGCATGAGCTCTGCAGACTGGCGAGTACAGAACAGGATCCTTTCCTTTCTTTACACTTTTGCTTTTTAACAGAATTGACACTCATTAATCCCATGAAATCCATCACATTGCTTGGAGTTTTTTTTAACCACAGTTACAGCTGGCATTTCACAGAGCCCGCGCTTAGCTTTCTGGGCTCAGCCTTTTTCTTCATCTAAACATGCACAACATGGTCAACAACTAATAACTTTGTCTGTAGGTTTTCATCCCTATTCAGTGGTCCTGAACTGCGCTGTTCAATCTTACATTTAAAATTAGCTTGAGTTCCTCTGCTGGAAACTTGTATTAGTCCCCGTGTTAAAGGACATAATGTTCGATGTGATGTCCCATGGGGAGGACTGTTATGTACAGCAGTAGCATTAACAGGGACTTAGCTGATGAAAAGATGCAAATTCAGAGTGAAAGACTGACTTTTGGTGGCATCCATTTTTAGAGTTAGATTGAAGTTCTATATAAATATTCACCAGTTGTATTCCGCTTTTTCAGAGAGCTTTACATCTAGTAAAGTTTCATCAGCGCCATTTTTCCAACCACAGTAACTTTTTGATCTGCTTTATTTAGTGTTTACATTCAGGATTTTGTAATGTGCACCCCTACTCTAGGCAGCTTGTTGCAGCTGGCTCACGTCAGGCCTTTCAAAGGTATGATTCACTGTGTAAGGGAGTCTGTGAAATGGGTATAAAGAGAAGGCAAACTTGTATTTATTCTGGAAGAAATGAACAATGAAGGCACTTCAGTGACAAGTACCTACTTTTTATTTATCATAGCTGCTGATGACCCTCTGTACCCCATCAGCCTGTAGAAAGCTCTTATTCCTTACTTCAGTTGTATGATGAGTCTATGTTTCTGTGGACAATATTGTGATGAATATTGTCACACTAATTGATGGCAAAATTAATGGCAAATATATATAAATTGGTACTAATACAGTATATAATTTTAAACATTTATAATGTTTTAAAGATGATTAAAAATACTCTGTGAATGGTGATGCCTAGTGATCCTTTCTTGCATGTTAAAATTTTAATATGCAAACACATACATTTGTCCATTCAGTCAAAAAATTGCTATATATTTACAGTAAATGGAAAAAAGAGCAGGTTAGAAAATAAGAAAAAGGACCATTTCATCACACGAAAAATTATTTTTTAAGTATTTTGAGTGAAATTAAATCAGATTTCTCTCCTTAAAGAGACCACAGTTGTCTGCTAAAAATATTTATGGAAATTGCGATTCACATATCTATTACAGTAAGTCCACCTATAGTATGCCAAAAAAAAAAAAAAAAAAAAAAAAGAAGAAGAAAAGATCATATTTCTATTAGTGTTCTAGGCTAAAAAATAGGGTCAATTTCATCCTTTTGGCATATATGGTGCAGTTTGTATTGTTTACCATTACAATCATTTTTATTAACATTTGAGAGCACTTAAATACGCTGAAAATACACTCTGTGCCTGAACGGGATTATACAAGGGCACAGTCCAGCAGACTTGCTATGGACCGCAATGACTCTCTGCTGTGATTTGTGGAGCATAGTTGTCTGGCACTAGCTTTCTCAATAACAAGCGTTTTTAAAACACGTGATTTATCCCATAGAATTTGGAGTACTGGGGTATAAAATGCAATGTGTAATCCTGCTGTTGCTAGATGTACTTTATTTATGTTACATCCAATGAAAGAATGACAAAAGGGAATAGCATGTGTTGTAATGACAACTTTCCTATTCAAAAGTCATGAGATGGGAAATGCTCTGATAAAGGAGACTATTATGTATGAAAGAAAAGCCCACAGAGATGTTGGGGCATTCCTTACTGATTGTCTCACTGCAGAAGAATGTTCTTGCTGTCTTTACTACCTGAACCTTTGACGGATGAGTGTACTTGAACTACGGTCAGATCTATGTTATCTAGCAGGCAAACTTGAGATGCCTAGAAATAAGTCTCTCAAAAAAAAGAGGGAATAAAGAACTGTGTCTGTGTTCATTCTTCTTATGTCTTGCATGCTAGACTGATGAAATTTTACTTATAGCCCATCTCTGTGAGATGCCCTTATTGAGCATAAGTCCTCAACAGTCTCTCGATTTAAGATCCATCACCATTAAAAAGTGGATTGGCTGTCTCATTATCCCTAAGGAATCAAGCCAACCTTCTTTATTAAGCTCTACGTTGTAATTTAATCTTTCCTCCTTTGCCAATTCATTCCTTATTTTTATTTTTTATATTATTTTTGAATTTCCTGATCGCACACCACGAATTAAAGCACTAAACATGGCAGATAAGATCTAAATCTTTGATCCTGCAAAACCACCAGGCTTTTGTGGAGGTGTGCACTCCTTGCTCCTGTTCTGGTTCTTCCATTAAGCATGAAATAGGAAATTTTTGTTCTAAAGTGGAACTTGCTGTAGTTAGTTCTGTAGTTACTCTGGAGAAACAAAACAGTTTCAGGCAACTTGCCTGCTGCAGTCGCTGTTGTCTTGCCTTGTCTTTTCTGTTTTCAAAATGGTCTTTCAAACCCTGTTCTTTATTCAACTTTTGCCTCAACTGATTATCTGTAAAAATAGTACTTTTCAAGGTCTTAACCTCTTAGCTTTTGTCCCTCAACTGACTTTTCTTAACACACTTCTTTTCATTATTTCTTCTTAGTTTGCTGAACTGGAGAGGATTCTCTTTTTTTCTAATAGAGTAGGAAAGAATGTAAGTGGTTATCTTCCTGATGAAAGCGCATCGGGGGTGGCTTTCCTCTTTTTGGTTCTTCTTGGTGAACAAATGCAGTAATTTGGAGTTTTTATTTTTACAACCAGAAGTAACTTTGATTCCCCCCCTCCCCCCTCCACCCCATTTTGTTGACTAACTATTCTTGACTGATTATTACTGTATTTCTTGGACTTTTTCAGAGAGACAGGGTGTTGTGTCTTCAACAACAATAGCAAGATAGCTCCTTATCGAAACATCTTTCAGCTGGTTTATTTAAGTGGGCATTAACAGAAACAATTTTACATGATTTTATCTAAAAATCCCATGACATCCTAGCTGCTCAGTTAAGAGAATACAGAGAAAATGCTGCAGCTCAGCAAATTACCAGTTCTATGACAAGAGTGATGGAGACTGAAGACAATAAAGGATCTGAGCATTCCAAGAATGGGAACTTACAGGGGCTCAACTGGGACAGGCAGTGACAGCTACTGAGTTGAACTACATTCAGTATGAAATCCCTGAAAGCAGAGGGAGGGCATGTGGCTGCCTTTTGAGCAGAGTGCATAAAAATGTGGTTAAAGATCCTTGGTGGAGGTATGAATCAGCGTGCAGGAGATCTGCTTGTTTTCTGCCACTAGTGAAACAATCCCGTCTGCCCAAGAGCAGTTGCAGGATCTTCTTACGCCATCAGGCTCATAAACAAAATTAAAATAATAATTCTATTCTTGCCTTTTTTTTTCTCTCTGGCAGAGTTTTGAATGCTCCAGCATGCATAGGGCATAGCTACAATGGCATAGGATGTTTGTTACTGAATTGAGCATAAAAAACTTGCAGTTTTGTTGGGAACCTCTAGATCCTACTGCAATACAGGTCATTGTCATTGAGTAAAAATGTTTCTGTTATTATCACCTCCAAGCACCTGATCTCTACCATTTAAATGGATATTTGGTAAGGGTTTCTTTTCCTTAGATGATGGTTTTGTTCTGAATTGTTGTCAGTTAGCGTGTTTATGTTGTGCCAGGAGCTGTAGAAAGAACATAGAGTACAACAAAACATTTCTTCTAAAGTTTGTATGCTTTAGAGTTGAAGGTACTGTCTACAATTATTGTCATTAAAACATATCCTTTATAAAACAAAGCAAAGCAACACCAAGAAGTCAGCAAACCTTGAGCTACAGTATTTACCCATCCCTTTTCTGAATAGGTTCTGGAGAGCAATCTGCGTGAGCTCACAGTTTCACTCGAGAAAGCAGTTGCAGAGACAGTCCGATGTCAAGATGATGTAAACCGAACAAATAAAACCACTGAGCTGGCCAACAGGTTGGTCAGGGGACTTGAGGTAAGATTTTGCCTGAATGTTCTTGCTAGTGTGAGTTTTGAAATACTTGAAATGTTTTGTTGAGCATGAGGTTAAACTTAAATTTTTGAGGATTGTGTGGGGAAAAAAAGACTGGGGGGAGACAGGTGAAAAGATGACCCTTATTAGAAATCATTTAAATGAAAATAAAACAATACCAAAACCAACCAAAAAAGCCCCAAACCGCACATAAACCTATAATAAAATCCTGAGAAGTAAAATGTGCTGCACCACAGCAGCATTTCCTAAAAATTATGTATTGCTGAGCAACTGCTATTGGCATGATTGGTAGAGGGAAGTCTTCATAACTAAGTCACCACATTTATACACAACTGTGAACACATTGTGACAGCCTGGGCAGCCTCTAGTTAATGAGCAGAAAGACTGAATAATCCTCTAGGTCAGGATGGAGTCGCCCTGCATCTGCCCCCCTTGCACTTTAGATTGTAAATAAGTGGAAGACAGCAATCAGATATTTGCAGTTTGCTTTTGGGTTGTTTTTTTTTTCCCTTTGCAGAAACTATTAATTTTTAAATAAGAATGAAATGTATTTATGTTAAAATTATATATATTTCAGTGTGGTCATTAGCTTTATTTGCAGACAAACATCATTAAAGATAACACATGCCTATTTAATGATCAGTAACCATTCAAGACAGCCGCAGTGTTGCTGTGCAGTCTCTCCTAGGTCTTTACAGAAATCATGGTGTCTCAATTCATCATCTAGAATTTTAACCATTTCTTTTTGGCAATGAGTGTAAATACAGGAAATAAAGAGTACAAATAATATTTGCGCTTCTACGTGATTTCCCAAGGCAGTCTGAATAAATATTTTAAGTTGGATTTCATAAAATCCCTGGGACTTTGCTTTCTAAGATCAGGGTGTGAATACTTTTGTTTCTGCAAATTTCTCAGCAGAGGCTGGCAATCAAGATTGAATCAGTTTGGGAAAAAAGTTATTGTAAAAGTATAGAACTAATAAAAAACAAATGGTGCAATTAAACAGAGCTGGGTTTTGACACCTGATTCTGAAATGAATATGCCTAGAAATGTAAAATATGAAAATAATCTTTCCTTTGGTAGAAAAACAGTGAAGTCAATGTTACTTCTGCATATTAAAATTTTTGTTTGCCCCAAGATGCCTGAGATGGTCACTGATGGCCTGACTCTGCAGACTTCCAAATCCTTTCGAAGACCTATGGAAGCCAATGGCCTTTGCCCATAGGTAGTCTCCAAGTCTTGGATTTGAAGGTTTATACATAGTTAAAATAAGTTTTTCTCCAAGGTTTGAGTTTTCATTAGTGATCTTATTGTGTAAACCAAGGAGGAAAATATTTAAAAGGATTAATTGAGAACGTCAAGTCTTTTCCTCTGAGAATAAATTCTTTTTGACTACAACAGGAGACAGTTAACTTCTGAAAAGCATCAAGACTGATGATTTTGTCTATATAGCATTGACCTGGAAGCTCAACCATTCAGACTAATAAATCAGGCAATTTATATTTAATCATTAACTAACTCCCGAGCTGAACAGCTGTTCAAAATTAGAAATGGGTCACCCCGGCCAGGATGACATTACAGGCAATCTATAATGCATTAGAATAAAATTATAGTGATTTTTAACTGTCTGGAAATTTATTACACTGCATGTTCCAACTCTTAAACCCTTGTTAGCCAATGTCACTAGTGATTTATGGTGCTTGGGTGGTATGGTAAAATTACTGAAGATTTAAATAGACAATCATTCTCTGTTTAGTAAATCTTCAAATTTCAAAGCTATTTTGGAGAATGAGGTGGGTGCTCTTTATTGTTTATGACTTACCAGTCAGTGACAACAAGTAGAGAGAATGGATAAACCAAAAGCCCTCTTGTAAATTAATGGATTTATTGTCTTGTTGCCTTCAGTTAATGGTTTAAAGAAGAATCCAATGACTTCTGCAGGAAAAAATGGATGTCTAAAATACTTCAAAACAAAACTGCTACATTACAAAGATTGCTGTTAGAGCTTTCAACAGGAACAGTCCTTTGCCTGTGTTTGTTGGGCATCTCTTATGAGTGTAACTGGGGTTTAGGAGGCCTTCACACACTGAGTTCTGTGTTTACACTGTGAAATATTTAAATCCTAACTCCTTTAAGCATGTACTTTGAGGAAAGATACTTCAATTTTCTTCCCACTTTATTAAAAAATAAAGAGTTTGAGTATTCTGTTATTGTAGAATTCTGTGTCTGTCCCTGCAAGATAGGATGTTTAACCATTTCAGTAAATATTTTTGATGTTTCTGAAAAATACAGATGAAAAATAATTCATTAATATCACATTTAACAATTATTTTTTACTTTGTTTTTGTACACATAGAATTTATTTTTAAAATTAGTGAGTTATTTGATTTTATACATTCTTAAGGCTTTCAAGAACGAGCACATCTTAAAAGAATGCTTTTAAGCTCTCAAGCAGCTAGTGCCAGCAAAATGCAAGCATTTTACATGAAATTACTTGAAGTATGGAGGATACTTTCTATTCAGTGATTTTCATTGAGTTTGATTGCATCATGTAAAGGGACTGGAAAAAATATGTTTTGATTACTGTCATTGCTCTGAAAAATAAATGTCTGTACAGACAGTGGGTAAAGGATAGTCCTTATAAGTTGTTCAGCAGTGTGCTTTCCTTCTTTCATGCTGGCCCTTTCTTTGCTTCAGTCTCTCTGTTCACTGGAGAATGCCTTCCTGAGGTTTCCTTGATGCAAGTTATCAAACTGTGAAACAACTTTCATTTTACCCTGAGTATTTCAAACAGTACAAACAAGGAAGAAAGGTTATGGCGGTCTATTCCAATTTTACATGTAGAATTTCAGCAGTTTGAAGATGACAGTAATGGGTGATCAGTTTCTACCTTCCTTTCCATGCTGAAACTATTTGAGCATACATTCATGCATACGTTCACTCCTTTGCTGGGAATTGTATATACAGAACAATCAAAGTATCATGTGCCAAATACTGCTAGTTTGGTTTTTATACCATGTCATAAATTCCAATTGAAAAGGAGATGATGGTTTGATCCATATCTTAAACATTAACTTTCTCTAAAGAGATACTTTAATTTCTCTGAAATTCTTTAATCACCATTTCAACAATTTTAAATAGATGGTGGGCTGTCTTTACAATGTAAGTGGAATAAAATAACAGCTACTAATAAGATATCATGGATGTCTGAGACCATTCCTGACTATTTATCCAAAATATCCTAGGGTAAGCATGGTTAACATGAACTCTGTGAAGTGCACAAGGGATTCCAGAAATCAGGGCTCTTGGAGGTGGGGGCAGGGAGGAGGAGGTAATATGAAGAAAATAATTTCTTAAACTTTGACAGAATCTTTGAGGCTGGAAGAAACCTTTTGAGATCATTTAGTCCACTCCTCCATGCTCAAACTGTCTTGGTTAGACGAGATCTTTGTTGAGGTTGAAACAGCTGTATCTCTTTTCTTCATTTTTTTTTTCCTTCTAATATTCTTGTTTCCTTGCCTTTTCTGAATCTTATTGGAAATGATTACACTTTGTAAAAGGCAGTAGTGCCATACTGTAGTTGGCAGAGGTATGCCAGATGTTGCCAGAATTGCCATTTGTCTGCCGTACTGCATCTGATCTAGACAAAAGCGCCAATTACTGAGAAAAATCAGATGAAGGAAGGACATGGAATGTCTGATTAAGAGCTCCATCCTATTTTTTCAGCTTCAAGGCTTCAAATCACCACCAGAAAGTATGGATTTTTTCCAGCCTCAAAGTCTTAGGAAGCGTATCTCTTGCTGACAGAGTACCTTTCCTCTTGTACTTTTGTGTGCTTCTGTTTTTTAAAGTGGAGATTAAACATTCTGTCACTTCCAAGTTGTTCAGGAGATGACATTTTCTAATTCTACTTTGCAGTCTGAAAATATGCATTGGGACCCGTCCACTGAAAACCTCAAAGCACAAAAGAAAACTTTATGCAGTGACATCTTCTTAACAGCAGCATTTGCATCTTGCTTTGGACCCTTCACAAAATAGTATTGCCAGGAACTGATGGAACATTTCTGGATTCCTTTTCTAACGCCACAAAAGGTAAAATTTACTGTACAAAGTGGAGAATCTGATTTGTTCTTTTCCAGTGAAGAATCTCGTTTGTTAAAGTTGTCGTCTTTCAAAAATTGTAAGTACAGATCTGTATTTAAAATAAGAATATTTTATCTGCTATAAAATATTCTTTGCAGGTATTTGTTTTCCAGCATATACATATATATGTGTATATGCACACACATACTTTCCTCAGATTACAGGTAGATTTTGAGGGGAATAGCAGAGAGAGGTTAAGTTCTCTATGGCAAAAAAAAAGAAAATACCTTTTCAATTGTCTATGCCAAGTTCTGTCCTTTGTGACACCAGTGTAACAGCAAATGCTATACACAGTGATAGAGAGTGTAGAGACCTATTCTGCTCAGCTTTTCAGCTCTGGGAAGAGCAAGTGCTTGCGATAATCCTCATTTCTCTGTGCACGGAGGAAACCGTGATAGTACTCAATAAATGCAGAGAGGCTCTAACCCCTTGAGTTGTCTCTGCAAAGCTTTCTCCGTCCTTCCTTGTGAAGCTTTGGACCATTCCTTCCTTACTTACTGCTTCAAGTGCTCGTCACTTCTTCCTACTTTTTTCCTATTTCTCATGTGCCACAAATCACAACATTATATCAGGATAAATGTATTTTATTCTCTGAAATATGTGACGTGTGGAAACCTCACCCCACTTTAAATCACAAAACTAAGGCACAATGGGTGAGCTGAGTTGCCTGAGGATGCTCTGGAAATACAGTTAAAGCCAAATCCAGGCTTCCCAAGGTCAGCACTGAGACCTGCGAGGGCATCTTTCTGTAGACTGTTTTGTGCGAGAGTTTAACGGTCACTAATTTGTGTGGAGCTTTGTTTTCCCTGGAACATTTCCCTGTCCTTTTCCACCAAAAATTTGTTCAAAGATAAAGTTGTCTCTCAATAACTTGCAGCCTAGTGCTGATAGGTAGAAAACATTACCCCTGTATATTTGTTTTCAATAGTGGGAACCTGGAAATAAATGTCATTCTTAACTCTTTTAAGACTCCTCTGAAATGGGTTGAACATTTTTATAAATAAAAATAATCCATACTGTAACTTTTTACTTTTTAAGATACTTTCACTGAACAGCAGTGAGATAAAATACCTTATTTCTGTTTTAATTGTTTTTGTGCAGGTGGGGAAGAGTCGAAAGCAGGAGATAAATGCATTTGGGGAGTGATGTTAAAAATAGATGTTTATTAATAGTCCTCTTTAGAAGGAACAAGTAGTTCTATGCCCTGAAGCATGTCAGCTTTGTGCAAATTCAGGGATAATAGATTTATCTATATATTAAAATATTTTTCTTGCATTGTGTGAAAATTTGTATTAGAAACCCTAAGTAATACCCCAATGTTAGTGTTTTCCACAAGGAATTATTTCAGCTCATGGAAACGATTGTATTTCTTACCTTACAGTCCAGAGATAAAACAAATAATATTTTCAATCCTCTGGTATATTTGGATAAATGTGTTACACACAGGAGATAAATACGCTGCCTGCTTGCAGTAGGAAGTGTATGCCTCTTGGTCCTTTTGTGCTTGCATTTTCAGCAAGTTCTTCAAAAGTTAGGTTTATTTTGGGTTCTGTGATTAGAATCAGGGGTTAGCTATTTTTAAGGTGATGTGTATTTTGTAATAATACAGTAACTATGTCACTGTGCTACAGAAATTGCAGTAGAGGTATGGGGAAATTTTTATTAATACTAATAAATGTGCAAATTTGGCTGAACTTCAGTATATGTAATTATAAATAAATATTCACATGATTTACATGCTTTTTTATTTCAGTGTGCAGTTTTAAAAGAATCTCCAGTCTACAAGCCAGCATTAAGGACTATACACGTCTAGGGAGGAGAAAAATTTTGATAGAAGAATTTTTAAAAGACTTCTGAATGGGGTAGAAGTTAGTTCAGGCTGGATACTGATGATATGTGCTTTCCTTTAATTGATGGGTTTAGAATTTAATCCAGAAATGACAATTTTGGAAAGCTGGGATAACATCATGAAGGTATTGGTAGGGGTTTGCCCTTTGTTTCAGTAAGGAAAAATTTAATTCCAGGCATCTGGTGTAGATCTTCTACCAGAGATGCTTCCTCTGGCCACTTTTTTTCTGCCAAATCACTTAGTTATTCACTCGCTCTTACTCTGTTGTGTTGCATTAGGCATTTCCCCTCTCACCCATCCCTGTTTGGTAAGCACTGATTTCAGATGTGCCACTTCCTTTTGACTTCACTTGCTAGTAGATGCCTGTGACAAGACAGGATCCAGTGAGCATGGCTGTCTGATGGCTGCTCTGGCATACGTGGAGGTGGCAGCTCACACGAGAGCGTTGTCACAGCTGGTGCCACTCAGGGAGCTCCAAGGCTGCCTCTGCCCCTGGAGGTGATTGTCTTCTCTGGCTCTTGATCTTGCTAACTCCTAGCTGAACTAGAGTAATGAGATAACATGGGGATCCTGGTTTTGTAATTTTTGTGGAGATAATTACTGCTTTATGTTCCAGAAATATATGCTCAAGAGCACACATGAGCATTGAATTTGCAATATCAGAATCCATCTACACAAAAATTTATAATATATGGTGTTTTTTTAACATTATTGAGCTATAAATGTATTTTATAAAGCAAATGTCTTAAAATGAAAACACTTTTTTTTTTTTTTTTCAAATCTGTGATCCCACAGGTCTTTTCCAACCTGAATGATTCTATGATCCTATAAATATAATAAGCTGCTTTACAGCACATTTCTTAGAATATCCTTTTGCATCTGTTCCCCACAGGGATCCTCCTTACTCTTCTGCCTAGGAAAGCTTTAATTTATACCAGGCCAGTTACCTTGTGCATTGCACTGAGTCATGTCTTGCTGCTTGGTAACCTTGCTCGATGATTGTATTCTACTCTGATTCAAAGGTTCCTGTGACAGAGGTCCTGGACCCGATTGCCGCGTTGACGGATGATGCTGTGATTGCGGCATGTAGTAACGAGGGACCTGCCCGGTGATAGGATGTCAGCAGAAAATGCCACTCTTCTAACAAACTGTGAACGCTGGCCGCTGGTGATGGATCCCCAGCAAGAGGGAATTAAATGGATAAAGAATAAATATTTAAAGTCATACGTCTAGGACAGAAAGGGTATGTGCACGCTGGAGAATTGGCTTCCGTGTTTATGGCCCTCGAGTTCCCCTAGTTTTTGTAAGGGATTGGTGTTTGTTGGAATGCACTTACTTGAAGACTTGAAATATTAGAACACTGCTGCTTATTTATTCATAGCATCATTTCCATTTAAAATGGTGCTTGAAAGGGGACCTTTTTTAATGCTTTCTTCAGGTGTTGAGGGTGAAATAAAATGGAAGTTGAGGTGCGCCTCTTGTGAGGGGCAAATCACTTTTTCAGTAGGTAGGGTACAAAGCCTGGTGGAATGACCTTACTTACACTGTACAGTTTAGTCAGCAGAACACAGCACGTGCACCTTACGGAGGGAAAGATTCAATCCAGTGAATGGCATTCAAGGCAAAAGCCAGTATCAGGTCCCAGTAAACAAACATATTTTTAATTCTCATTGCTATTACTGAATTATATGTAAGGTGATAGCATTTGCATGTAACTGATCTGTCATATCTTTTCTGTGTTTACTTTGATTTAGGGAGACAACTAGGTAAGATTTAACCGCTTCGTTTCAAAGGGCTATCTGAGTTTCTTTTACGGAATTCCAGATATTACACAGCACAGTAAATGGTCACAGTAATGCCTCATTTTTTAAATAAGTGTTACTCATTTAACCTGTCTGCTCCTCTGAATGAGCTCTTTTCTCTCATCTGCCCCGATTTTTTAAAATTCTTTTTTCAACCCTTACAAATAATTGTGTTTTCATTCATAACTATATTGTCTGCTTACCTAACCCTCCACTATTATCTGCTCTCTTCTCAGTGCCCGTTGAAACAGAGTTCTCCCAAATCGTTCAGACTCTGACACTTCAAGATAGTGTTTATCATTTAGATAAGGATATACCAAAAGCTATAACACAAAAATGTAAAATTTAAAAAATAACAAAAGCTAAAAAATATATGTGCCCCTCCAACTTCTCTGTATCAATTCCAATGTCTTCAATGTGGTGCTATATCCTTATATTTGCTTGCCAGAAAAGCCCCAGCAATGTATTTTATGTTTAATATGAGGACTAGCAGGAGCATAGGTAGAAAGAGGTTAAACTCAAAACTGTCAAACTCTTAACCACTGGGAAATTCTTGCTGAACAGTTTTGCATGGTTTAACCATGCTCTTTTAGAAAAACTTCTCCAACTCTACTACATAAAAGATATCTTACTAAAACCAGCAGTTATCTAATATTTGAGGCTTTATATCTTTATTTTTCATGTTAAGTTTTCTGAAGACCATTGAAAGAGCTTGGCTTGTGGAGAGTAGTAATCAAAAACATGGGTGAATTTCTCGATCCCATACTTGATCCCCTCCTTGGAAGACATACAGTTAAAAGGTAAAATAAGTATACTTGAGTAATTAGAATTTTTCTATGACAACTGGATCTATATTGCTTTGATTGCCACATTTTGCTTAATACTTCATAACCATTCATGAAGTTATTTATTTCTTTTTAAAATGCAATGGCTAAAACCTGGTGATGAGTGGATATTAAAACCTTAGTATCTACATCTGATTGGATAACAAAATTCTCTTTTCAATTCACAAATTGGACTCAAAATACAATACAGACACCCATGTAGTTTCTCAACCCAAAGTGAAAATCTTTTTTTTTTTTTTTTACTTCATAAAAGGAACGAAACAAGGAGGAGCATATATTATAAATTGGCTCAAAAGAAAAAAAAAAATATTTCATTTCCATGCTAGTCATCTATAGCAAAAGGAAAAGCATTGGAAATGGCAGGCTAGATTTAGGTTTAACAATACAGGATTTTCCAGCTGTAATATCAGCATAAGAAAACCATGCCTCCACTTTGCAGTGTGTTACCAAAACTGTTTGTTGGGCCACCCCATGAAACAAATCTATTAACTGGCTTAAAAAGGGGCGGGAGGGGGAAGAAAAAAAAAGTAAGACTTATTGAGGAAAAAACTGATACGCTACAACATAGGGCAGAGATGAGCAGCCAGAGATGGGGACTCTTTAAACATTTCCTCTGATGAACTGAATGCCTTGTTATTGTCTCTGCTCAAATGTGATTATTTTTTTAAAAGCCTGAAAGCGTTCCTCTCTTCTATTCCTGTTTTCAAACAACACATCAACAAGCTACATTTTTCATGGTGAGGAATATGGTGTTTATTCTGATAGAAAGTAAGAGATACCCCTGAAGCATTTCTGGATGGATCTCAAATGTTGCTCAAAGAGTGTGGAGTACTTGCACAGTTTCAGAATGTTAAAAGAGAAAATATGAAAGAAAGATTAAATAAAAATGGTATCTAGTTTTGGACAGATTACCCAAGATTCTTCTGCCTCCTTCCACTCCCATATTTCAGGCATTTGTGCCTGCACAGTAAATCCAAACAATACACAACAGCTCAAATCTCCTTGCATATGGGAAGCTCCTGGAAGTGCATTTCTTGCCCTGCACTGTGAGATCTTGAAATGATTCCTCTTTGTTACATTTTTCTGTAGTGGTTTTTGAAGTACTTCAGAGTAAGACCACATAACTTGCTTTTTAGAATCTGTAGTGAAGAAAAACTAGTGAAAATTAGAATTCTACTGGTCTAAAAGAGCGATCAGAATTTGCACAGTCTAACAAGTCTTCATGGCATGAGTCAGAGGGATGTAAAACAGTAGAAAGAAGTTGAATTGAAAAGGACAGGGGTCACACCAATATAGTTTTGCATTTACTTACCAAAGGCTTCCGTGTAGCACAACAGAGCTGTAAACCCAGACACAAACAAGAATATATGAAGCTATTCGAATATAGGTTCTTCTGGTGAATATTTTAAGCAGCGTTACATGACCTAGCATTCTGTGGCTCATTGAAGATGCAGCAGGTCTTTTTTGTGGGGCACTGGTAATATATATTATTACCAAATAAGCAGAGTTTTCCTCATTCTGGATTCATTTCTGTTATTTGTTGATTTTAGTAGTTGTGTCAGGCACTTTGAATTTTTTTTTTCCTAATAAAGAAAGACTAGGAAGGTATTTGTGATAGATATGGTGCAGTCCAGCAGTTGAAGTTCATTAATAATTGGAATGTTGCAGAGTATGAAGTAATGAATACTAATTACTCCTTTCATGTCTGACAGCACCCTGTGGACCAATACATCAGCCCAGACTTTAATTTGGTTCTAGTAATGGTTTCATCAATAGTACATTAATTCTGTGTTTGAAAAGATATACAGTTGAACCTGACCCACACAGTAGATACCACTGTCATAAAATGGCCACATACTGACAACAACTGGATAATTACAAATAATTAAATCCGTTGAGCTTCAGACAATCCTAATTTTAAGTAAAATATATCTTATCATATCAATCGACAGAAAGCATAGCAAGGAAGATTTATCAACTTGTACTCCTTCCAAAGCAAATTTACTAGCCTGCATACTAGAGAACTTGCTGCTCTGTGAAGCAGCTTCATAAAAGTATTATTCCCCTTCCATGTTTACCAAGATTATTCTTGTGTTGGACTCCTGGATATTCTGTAACACCAGCTTCTAGTATTGTTTCTGAATGAAGCCTGCAAAAGAAATTCTCAGCTTCAGACAACTTCAAATACATGTGTAAATTTATCTTTTCCTCAAAATGTGGGCGATTAGAGGGCAAGCTACAGGTACTTGTTATCTCTGAAAATCAGACTTCTTACTTAAGTGCCCTAGTATATATTTAGAAGCCTAACAAGTTTTAGGTGTTCAAGTTTGGATATTTTTTTAAATTTAATTTTGGAGCTGCAAAGATGCTCAGTGGGTCTTTATACACTTTAGACTGTGACCTTATGTTCAAAATGACTTTAAAATGCAAAGATTTTTATTAAAATAATTTAGGATATTTGCTTTAAGAAGAGGGAGATAAAGCAAAAGAGAATAAAATAATTTCCAAAGTACATCAGTTGTAATACATAGCTTTATGTAGACATGAAAGGCACAAGGAAAAAATGTAAGTAAAATTTGGGTGCAACTTACTATCAGTGTATGCAAAAATGGTTCAAAATGCACGCATGCACTTAGATCTTCGGGAGCAGATAAGTCAAGGCATAAAAGTAAACAGGTGCCAGTTCTATACAGCGTTTGTCTGCTGTAAGATGAGTGATGCCATTGAATAGGTTTGGTATGGATAAGCTTTAATATTTGAGTTTTATCTGTGTGTTTCCTGTCCTGTCTCCCCAGCACTGCTGTTTTGGAGATCACTGGATATCAGCATTAGCTGTAATAGATCAATGTCATTTTGACTCGTAGGAGAGAAGACAGAGGAATAAATTCATTGTTCGTAAGGCCCCTATTTGCATTCACATGAGCCATTACACCTGCTCAAATCCTTTGCACATTCACAAAGTGTTAGTCATGTCTCTTCAGTGGCAAGATTAGGTTATTACAAGATTCTTTAAGATGTCTTGAAATTTGATTTATGTGCAAACGTAGCTTGTATGAGCAAGTTTCCATTCTTGTGAGGCATGACTATTATTCATGAAGCAGCAAGACAATTCACTCGGTTTCTCCACAGGGAGAAGCTTTCCTTGCCTTGAACGTCTCTCCAGCTGTGCAACTTTAAGGCAGCGCTTTTCCCACTGAACTGGTTTGACCAACTTGCACAGTTTGCCTACTGAGATTGCCTAGTAACAGCTCCATTCTGCGCTTGTTTTCACCTGATTTATTCAACTTCATTCTCCACATTACTTGCTGGAGTTTGCAAGTCGGTTCCAGAAGCTTTTAATTTTAAGCAGCAGGAACTGAAAGAAGGCTCCTTTGGAAAAATGTGTTTATCCCTTTTTCTTCACACTGAAAAATATTGTTTCCCTTTCCTCTCCTGTCCAAGAATTTATCACTTCTTTTCATTCTTGCTGAGCTGATCCAAAACATTTAGCTATAGGAAGCTATCCCGCTTTCTGCCATTTAGAGTCATGGCATGTTTTGGAGAACATCCGCCCTGAAAGGTACTCCTTTGAATTTTGAGTTGCATAAAAGTAACTGCTAAGAATCCCATTTTGAATCCTTTAATCTACTTTATTTCAAGATCTTCAAGAATTTCAATGGGAAAAAAAATAGATGGAAAAAAATCTCTCTCTAATTTACTTTGTATGTTCTTAAATAACAGGGAGCTGGAGCTCATGTGAAAGGTGCTCTGTCTATTCCTGGGTAGAACGGTACATTAATTCTGTCTGTTCTATCTGTCTCTGCTGGTGGAACAGAAAATTATGGAGAAAAAAATGTACCAAAAGCAGAACTTGTCTCTAGTAATTTCTTTGGTGATGATTTTTTTTTTGCTCTGCCTTCTATCATGGACTTCCATAAATAGTACCTATATCTGCTACGTTTCTTCAGAATCCAGAACTAACCTCTAAACAGATACATTTCATTGAAAAAAAATGAAGCAATTCTACTGAGTTTTCCCACCTCTGTGTTTATCATTGTTGCTTATACTCTTTGAACCGTGTGAGAGCAATAACAAAACATTTATTTTTCCCAGATCTGTAATTAACAGAAAACCTAGAATAGCTGCAGTAATAAAACCCACTGAGTCATTATGTAGTTTTTGCCTTTCATAGATTGTAATCACAGAAATTGGTAATTTATTGCTCCTGTGAATTGAGAACCCATAAAGTACTTGAATCCAGAACTCTAAAGCTTATCCTATCACCACGTAGACTTTCTGAAATACTGTGTGACCCCCTTAGCAAAGGTTTTTCCACTGACAGAGCAAAGTGAAGAAGTTGTCTTTTGTCAGATCTCCGCTTCTGTCTTCTGGCTTTGTTTGGTGTGTATTGAAAGCAGAACAAAATTACTCTCTCTGTGTCGAGCTCTAGCGTTTTTCTTCTCTCCAGCCAGTTTCGAAGGTCATGGAGAAACCACAGTATCAGAATTGAAACCCATGTTGCAGAACTGAAAGGTGAATTCAGCTCCACCCGAGGGAGTTTATATTATCTGAAGGGCATGACTGTGTGGTTATTTCACTATTACACAAGTATAAGCCAGGAAAGCTCACGCCCAGCAGTTTGCACAACAGTAGCGTACAGCATACAGATCTGATGTTGAGTTTTGTAGAGTTGTGGGTTTCCTTGCACCCTACACATGATGTTAATTTTAGGAATTCACTTGAAGTATATCATAACTGACTGTCTTTTCTTCCTTATCCTTGGTGAAATGCAGAAGTGCTTTCAGCACACCATTCCATTTAGCCTATGTCTTCCATCTAACAGAATGTCAGAGGCAGGGAAGGATGTTAAGAGTTGACATATGTGTCCCTGACTCAGGCAGTGCCCTAGGATATCCTAGAAAGAAAGCGATGTTAAAATTTGTACAGAAAAGACTTGTTTTATTCATGTTCTGATGTGACTTTGGTGAATTGCATTTCAAGTGTTTAGTATCTATACGGTGTATCTATAGCACTTTAAAGATTTATTTGACTTAAATGTCAGTTTGAATTTTGTGAAAAGGGTTTGTGTCTACCTATGTTCTATTGCATAAATGTTTTACAGACTTTTTTTAAAACAGAATTTTGCTGCTAGTGTTCTGATCTCCTTTCTTGGCAGAGAGCATTCAAAACCATTGCTGTACAGAAAATATTGTACTTGTGCTGGTGTAGGGGAGGTGATGGCTGACGATCAGCGTACTACTTACTGGGCAAGCAGATGACACAAAGTTGTCTCGCACCAAACCAGATGCACAGCACGCACTGTCAGCTATAAGCAGTCTTTCCATTTTTTTCAGCGCTGTGCCATAGAAGTAGGAAAGTGAACTTTATGTTGCCTCGCTGCTGGGCTCCAAAATAGTAGCAGTGTTGCTGAATGGGGCAGGCTGGCACCTCTCGTTGAAGGCAAGGGGTCAGGAAACGACACCTCTTCAGTAAGGGATCTTATTCAGTGAATAAAAGGTGAACCTAGTATAACTCATTCTTTCACCTGGAAAATAATTGATTTGGAACAAAACATTTAGTAGGGTTACCTTAAAAAATTATTTTTGTCATTTCAGTCATCAGCCCTTCCCTATCCTTTTGTCACTGTCAGTTATAAGTATGTGCATCTTCATAGTTTCTTAGGATTTAGTGGTAAGCTATTTCAAAAGATGGAAAAGTTAACTATATTTAAGGAAATTATTGTAAGAACTAACAGATATCTCATTAAGAGTTGTTTGAAAACTTTCCTAAGTTTGTGGTAAGTAATATAGACAGACATTTACCCCTAAGCCACAAACTCTTCAGTACAGCAGTGAGCAATCTACTGGTGTCTGCTGCATATGCAAATGAAACTGCCAATTAAGAAATGTTCTGTGTATTCTTCAAATTACGTATACAATTTTGGTGTGTTCAATCATCCTCATTTTGTTTCTTAAGCTGCAGGCACCTAAAGTTTGGTTTGTATCCATTTCCTATACCGCCAAGATCAGGTACTACCCATCTTGTGCAATCTATTTATGATTTTTTAATTCAGTTTCAACAAACAGTTGCCTGTTTGAATCTGCTGTACAGTAATTGTCAGCAACCCATCTATTGGAAAGACTTTAAGGGTCAGATTCTGCAAAGTGTAGAAAATACTTCTACTGATTTGCTCAAATCTGTGCTCCCAGAGGGCTGGGCTTGACCAAAACCTCTGCTAGAAATTAAATTTAGAGCGATCTCGTTTCCACACTTCTTTCTATGACTTGGTTTGCTTTGTGCATTGCATTTAATTTACAGTGCAGGATTAAAGCCCTCTGCAGCGCTTTGTGCTTCAGTGAACTTGAGCCAATAAATGTGAATAAAATTTCATGCCAGTCCATAAGAGGATATGATGGCACTGTTAGGACCTGGGGCATTTGGTTAATAAATCATAATTTATTCCTGCAAAGATGCAGTTCTATGGCTGCTGCAGTCATACTGAGGTATAGTAACTTATGAAGAAAAACACTTTTATAGCTGGTTATAGAAAGGACTTTGAGCAGACTGATCTATGAGCTAAAAAATGAAAAAATACTTAGGAATATGAAATGAATAATAAGAATATTTCCTATTTCTCTAGTGTGTCTTTCCAGTTTTCCCATGTAATTTACTAACTTCATCCACAAAGATTTGCTGCACCTCTTTGAGGCACTGCTGCTTCATGCAAGGGCAAACTGGATCAGAGAGTTTAATTACTCCTTGAAGAATGAGAGCAATATACTTGGGAACACGACCTGAAAACAGCTGGCCATTTTCCTCTGCATCTGCACATCGCTCCACACGGGGCCGTGTGCTTACAGCGCCTGTATCGCCTCGCATTTTTTGATGTGAGGGTCAGATTCTGATGGAGATGTCCCCATAAGACTGGTCAAGGCAGCTGCTCTCACTGTCAGAAGGTCAGTCCAGCAGAGTAGATTACGACCATGCTTTTCCCCCGCTGCTTGCTGCCGAAGTGGGGTTCTCCAACCTTGTGCTGCTGTTGGTTTTCTCAGCTGCCACGTAGCTCACCGCTTGCCATCTCTGGCAAGTTCCCAGCCCTTTTGCGTAATATGAGGAGGAAGAAGGCTAGGAGAGAGATAAAGTTCTGGTCCATGGTGACCTTGACACTTCAGGTGTCCCAGAACCTTAGTTCTAATGTGCTGGGAGAGAAGATAAACTGTCTCTTTCAAAAATTAAATTAAACCAACTGATGTAATTAAATATATAAAATAAAATATATAAAACTAAAGAAAATATAGCTCACAAATGCTATAAAACAGCATTTCTTGTTGTGATTGTTTAAATACAGTATTTTCCTTCCCTCTGCTAGTCAGTCCTGGCCAAGCAGCAGAACTCTTTCAAGACTGAGCTCGGGCCGTTGGAGGATGACGTGCTGCTCAGCCACCCAGGGCAGTTTCTTCGATGACTGTGAACTTGTAGAGAAACTCAAATCAATAAAGTCAACTGCAGCAGAAATACAGCACAAGGTAATAACAATTGAACTATTTTAACAGCTTAAAGTCCCCTGTAAAATGTGTATTATTAATTATTTTTAGTCAAACATTTCTATGAGGTAGGAATGGTCAAATTCCTGTCTGTCCAGCAAGGGCTGTCCACCCCATATTCACAATTTCATATTTATGGTATGTAGTTGTCACATTCATTTTTTTCCTTTTGATTTAGGTGCTTGAGTTAGTACTCATAAAAGAAATAAGTGTCAGCATGAAATGTGAACCATTCATATGTGATTGCCATGTTTTCACAGGTGGACAGGCATATTGCTGCAGAGGACTGTCGTTCCCTAGTGTTTATCTGAGATAAGACGCTTGCTTACCTTAAATATTTACTGCTGTCTGAAATGAAGTCAGTTTGCTAGAGTTTATCCATATTCTTTTGTACAGCTAGGAATGTTTTGGTAATCGTGTGGGATAATCACGTCACATTAAAAGACAAATGAGACAAATGTCATCCTATATGTAGCTGAGGTCAAAGAAAATGAAGCTCAGACTAATATGAGGAGAGCATTACAGACTCACAGCCACAAGACTGTCCATTCTTTGCTTCGTTGGTAACAGCCTGGGAAGCATCAACCCCATCGAGCAGTTTTCACTGAAGGTAAAAATGTATCTTGCTGATGTGGTTTCAAAGTGCGAGGAACAGAATTTGCCTCCAGGAGTGATGCCCAATATATTAGTTATTACTTGTACCAGATGTTTACATTTGCAGGGCTGCATGTCCGATCACAATGTGATCTCCTGCTGGTCCCTAACATGGTCCGTTCCCACGGGTCTCTGTGTTGGCTGTCTCCACTCTGAGGGTGTTTTCTGACTGTGCTTGTACGGTTTACCTTCCTTAGGCCATCCCACAGGGCTAGGTAGGAAGAGTATTGAGGGATTCTGTATAAACAATTCACTGTGGCAAATCTACCAGATGATCCGATGAGAAAGGGAGATTACCCACTGCGAAATTACCAGCTTTCTTAGGTGAGAGGTTCTGCCTGCTGAGTTAAAAAAGGAAGCAGAAGAGTATTGTCATTTGCAGTCCTCACCCCTGGTTTGCTGAAAGTTTCCTCAACAGCCTGTTGGCAGAAGTGCCTTGTATTTCAGACTGCTTAGGCCAGCTCTTCGTAGAAGCCTACGGTCAGAAACCAATTATCTTACGAGTAGAAAAACAAAAAAGCAGAATTCATATAAATAAAAATAACTGTATTTATTTTCAGGCCTTCAATGCAGTCTTCCACAAAGCAATTAGCAAGCAGAAAAATCAGGGGATATTCAGCATTGTATCTCTAACTGGACAGAAGCTATCACATATTCAACTTTTCTTTTCACAAGCCAAGGACTTTTTGAAAAGGATAAGCTCATTTTCCTGGCCCAGACAGCTTTTCAGGTGAGGAACAATTTCCAGATCCATGATGCTGATACTTGCTGTGTTTGCTCTTTCTTCACTAGAAGGTGATCCCTCTGCCCAAACCAGTTATCTCATTAACTTGCGGCTGTGCAGTTTCTCACACAGTGTGACTGCTGCTTCAATATCAATAATAATTGCAGAAATTCCAAAGATGCTTTTATGTAATTCCTTTCGTTTAAAATGCTGCAATGACTTAATGAAGCTACTCTGAGGATAAACAGCATGACTTAGCTGCTTGTGGTTGGATAATTAGGGTTGAAACTGGTGTGGCATGTAAAATAAGAATTCACTAAATAATACATATCCATATAGCATTCAGGCTGTAATTTTTCTTTTTAATTTCAGTATATGTATGCCCTGGGAAAAATCAGGGCTCAGTTGTACTGAGTGGCAGGTTTTGCCCTGAAGAGCTGGCTCCAAAAGAGGTTGTATCACAGAGCTGGTCAGTAGCAGAGGTTGGAATTAAACTACAAAGCAACAATTTGGGAAGAAGGTAAAAAATTATAAATTGAGAGATCTGATTCAAGGGGGGGAAAGAAAAAAGAAAGCACTCTACGTAGTGTATAAAATGGGAGTAAGAAGCAGACAGAAATGCCTGGAAGAGAGAGGAGAAAAAAGGGGTGGAAAAAAACTGATGATGATTTTTCAGCATTATGGTTGCAGATGGATTTATTCACATCACCTTGGTTTCTAGCACTGTGTTGCTTAACTTTTGTCTTTTTTTGTAGCAGTGGTACTAGGATAGATCATGAAGAATGGAAATCTGTGCCGCGATTGAAAAATAAGCTCAGTCACAATTACAGATTAGACAGAAACCAGAGTAAAGGGCACAATAAACTTCTGATTTATTGAATACATTTTTAGATAGAGGAGGAAAGATGCATTTATATCAGAAAGGAGAGAGAATATATGGCATCATGGCAAAGGTGTGTCTTTTTCCCACTATATGTGGTTAAAGTGATAAAAGAACTAGAAAACCCCCCTCATGGAACCTGAGGAGTTTTCTTCAGGATACATACAGCTCATGTGACAGAACTGATTCTGTGTAAAACAACACCTAAAAAAAACCCAAACAAAAACCAATAATAAAAACCATTCGGGATTTGCAAATTTCCCACAGCTTTGTGACAGCTTGCAATCTGAAGAGGGCTTAGAACGGTGATGGAAACAGCTGTGCACTGTTGTTCTTCTCTCTATCCTCCGAGACGTAAAAACAATACATAGACATAATTAGATGGAATGCAGAAATTTATACTTTTTTGTTATCATTATTAGTATAAGATAATTTGTGGGAAGGTTTATTTAAGGCTAACTTCATTGTGCAAGACTTAAATTTTTGTGTTTGCTTATGTTCCCACAAGCTAAAGAAAAATAACTGCTGTTGTAGGTTAGCTCACCTTAAAATTTGGGTGAATTTGTTTTTCACTACATAAATGTATTATATATGTCATATGTATAATATATATTATATATATATCTATAATTTTTATATATAAGAAATATATATATTCAGTTATATTTTCTGCAAAGAGTTTTTTCTGACAGGTGTTTGGTTTTCAGGGTGTCTTTTTTAACAGGTAAAGTTCAGCTCTGTGTGTGTAGAATAGTTTTGAAAAAATTTATCACACCCTTTAATGACTAATATCTAAGAATATAACTCCATTTGCAATAGATTTCAAATAAACATTTAAAAAATATGTAAATTCTTATAACTGAGTTAAAAAAAATGCAACTGTAGGAATTCTTGTTGCTTTGAGCTCGTTTCTCAGTAATAGTTTGAGCAGTGAATACTTTAAGGCAGCAGTGGCTCTGAAGCAAGTCTGATGACCTTTTTCAATTTTGTATGCTGCCAAGGTTCTTCGAAGAAGTAAAGAGATAGAACTCCTTGAATTGGATTTCCCTCTTTGATTCAGAGTTGAACACGCAAGGGTCCCGTTGACTTCGTAACTACTCAGTTATGGAGTGCCATTCAGGCAGGTTGGGAAAATTGCTTTTCAGTTCTAAATCTTTTTTGATGTTATTTCCAGAGGCATGCTACAACTAGACAAATTCTGATGAAGTCATTAATTCCACTGTAATTTTTAGTAGAACGAGTGATGCTTTCAAAGAGTTGTCTTCTTTGCTTTTTGAGTGCATTTTTCCTTCGACATCATGTACTGTGCTCTGTGAGGAAACGCTGTTTTATCCTAGTTCATCCAGTCCCCTAAAAATACAATTTTGATCTTCGTACCACTCTTTACTATGGTAAATGTCCCATACAAGGTTTCCAGTTTGTCATATCTTGGTGTTTAACAGTAATACTGTTGATTTGCTATTTTCTGTCACGTGGCCCCTATCCCACAGAGAAACAGGAAAGATCGTTTTCTGTCTTGCTTCACCACCTGCCTCCCCTTCTTGCCTTCAGTTCACTTCCATGGCAATTTCTTTGATGAAACAACTGTTAGACCATCTCTGTCAGCCACTCAAGTCTGAGAATGCTGCAGGCTTGAAGCTTGTATTGGGGAGTGTTTTTGGTGTTTAGTGCATGGTTTTATGTATGTATAGGAAATTTGTGGAGGAAAAGCTTGGCTCAAGCTATGTGGAAAGCACAAGGATGGACTTAGCAAAATCCTCTGAAGAGAGGGGTCCAGCCATTCCTGTTTTTCATTCTGTCTCCAGGAGCAGACCCACTTGAAGATACTGAGACACTAGGTAAGCCTCTTATTTGCTTCTGGTGCAAGGACCGCTCAACTGTCCTCCTGTTAAATAAAAAAAAAAAAAAATTGAGCTCAGAAGTGGAGCATGCAGGGCTAGAAGTGTAGATAAATGGATATACAGTTATACGCTTGTGTGTACATGGCCATAAAGACATACTTGTATGGGTGTATTTTTACCAGCCAGAACAAAGCCTTGTGGAATCATCTGTCACTACGATGGAGTATGCGTTACTATGGGAAAGTTGGACACAGTTTATTTTCAACAGAAGATTCAAGTTCTAAAGTTTCTTCCACCCCCACCATATTCACGGTAAATAGGGTGGATGAAAAGTGTAAGGCCATAAGCACTACGGTATGAGGAAATTTTCAGGCCGAGCATTCCTCTGCTTGGCATAATGCAGGTTTCCTTTGTACTGTTTTCTACCTTTTGACTAGATGAGGGCCAGAGGGCAATTTTCTCCATGCTCATGTAATCTTGTGCCCCCTGTGACTAAATAATGGTCATTATACAAACTATATTCAATTGTATAGGGCTCTGTGGCTTTATACTTAGCATTACTATTCCCCACAGACAATAGTGAGAATACCAGGTTAATACAGCTGTGACCTCACTGTGCTCAATTTAAACTCAGGCCTCACAAGGTGAGATGCTTGTGCATTTACCCACTGAACCAATCAGTTAAAAAACTGATGTGATATCTACCACATGTTGCTCCCTTTTTCATAAGGGAATTGCTCTGTACCCCCTGTAAGAGTTGCTAAAGCTCAGTAACAATGCCGAGCATCTATCAAAATGTCAAAAGGTTCATTATCTTAAAACCAAGGGAACAGATTTCTGCAGGCTTTTTCTAATACCAGCAATAAGGCCACTGTTGAGAGCTCGCAATTTTGCTGTTCAAATTGTAAGGGTTTAGTGAAGTGCTTCAGAAGAAGTAATACGTATTGCACAAGTGATAGTGAAATTAATGGGGGCTTTATCATTCTTTTTCCTTTCTGCTCTGCTAATTTTCCTATCTCCTCCCCCTCTGTCAATCACCCTTCCCCAATTATTTCTTTTGTAGGCAAAAAGCTTGGGTTTACTATAAACACTGGAAGACTTCGTAACATCTCTCTAGGACAAGGGCAGGAGATGGTTGCAGAGGAGACACTAGAGAAGGTTTCCAGCCCTGGCTATTGGGTCCTTTTCCAAGTGAGCATCAATCAACCCTTCTGACGGGGACAGTCTCCTCAGTTGGAGGGACATTCCCAGGACAGAAACAAATACGCAGTGGATTACAGCAGCAGTTTTAAACAGCTAATAATCTTGTTCCTTTTTGGTTTTGCCTTTTGATTGTAAGTGGATAAACATCATATTAATAGAGTGTATGTCATCTTTTGCTGAACACTGTCCTCACCCTCCTAGGAGGAACAGGAGAGAGAAACCAGAAGTCCTGTGGTGTGTAGCTAGGACTGCCCTCAGGCATATGCTTCCCCTGTATAATTAAGAGCTCCTGTTCCATTCAGTGGGCCATAATGGAGACTTTCATGCGATATGCCTGCCTCTCCTTTGGGAAGCTGTATAATTAGCCCTGGACTGCTGCTCTTCTGAGATAGCAGCCATGGCTTTGGCCAGCATCATATAGACCGAGAACCCACTCAGCAGCGGACAAAAAGATGTGTGCGATGTCCTGGTGAGCTGCGGTTCCCGCTCAGTAACGGAGCGGATGGGAGCACTGCCATTGATCATGCTCCTGAAAGAACATGCTCCCCTCCCTCCTTTTTATGCTAAATAACTGATGGATATTTGTAGCAAGCCCTTTGCTCTTAAGCCAAACAAGAAATGCGTGTTCCAGACCTTGATATTAAAAAAGTCATGGGGATGGGGTGATTCCCTCCTCTTCTGGTTTTAACCTCAGCAGTCTTTGGTGGTCCACCGGGTTGCCTGGAATTAAGAGATGGGCTAGACTTAGTGTTGTCTGACGGCTGAAATAAAATTATCATGGGATTAGTGAGGGGCCTTTGTGTCCTGGGTGCTGTGCAAACAGGCACAAACTGAACCCTTCACCAGTGAAACTGGAAGAATTCTTTAAGCAGATTTCGCACAAGTAAACCAGTCACACTAGTCTGAAAATAACCTTGCTGTTCTGCTTGTGAGTATGGAAATGTTGTCTTGAAGGAAACAGCAGAGTTGGTTTTCAGGGGAATTTCAGAGTTCTCAGCTGCTCTGGGGACAGGGCAAAAAAAAATGGGAGATGACAGAAGCCCTAAATCAGCAGTGTTGTGTGTCTGAAGCCAAGGGGATAAATGGGGAACATCTGAGAGGCTTCGGGTGTTGGAGACTACACAAAGATGCGGGTGCTAGAGCGGGTACAGAGGAGGGCAAGGAAGCTGGTGAAGGGCCTGGAGCATAAATCGTACGAAGAACGATTGAGGGAGCTGGGACTGTCTAGTTTGAGGAAGAGGAGAGACCTCATCACTCTCTATAACTACTTGAAAGGACATTGTAGAGAGGTTGGTGCTGGTGTCTTCTCACAAGCAAATAGTGATAGAACAAGAGGGAATGGCTTCAAGTTGCAACAGGGTAGGTTTAGACTAGACATTAGGAAGAAATTCTTCACTGTAAGAGTGATCAGAGACTGGAACGGGCTGCCCAGGGAGGTGGTTGAGTCACCATCCTTGGATGAGTTTGAGAGTTGTTTAGATGTGGTGTTGGGGGATATGATGTAGGGAAAAACTTTGTAGAGTAGGGTAGATGGTTGGACTCATGATCCCAAGGGTCTTTTCCAACCTGAATGATTCTGTGATTCTATGACCAAATCCCAGATGGCGCTAAGCTAGCTAGAGCTGTGGGATTTAGGTGTACTCAGCGCTTCTCAGGCCCCAGTCTTCTGGGGTTTGGTCCAAGACACATATATCTTTATGTTTAAAAACAAATCCTGGAGCAAAAAGGTGAAGTATTTTACTATGCATTTTGTTGGAGGCTAAGGGGTGTATAATTAGATATTAAAAAAAAAAGCCCTGCTATTCTGACTGACCCAGGAAATACTTTAAAAATTGCTTTGGCTTCAGACCTAGCAAAAACAGTTGGCACAGTGGTTGGTAAACTGGCAGAAGAAAGACTGACTTGAAATTTTTTAGTAGCAGGTTTAACTCTTCTGTCACTCTAATTTCTCAGTCAGACGTCTGATATATTGAATGTTTATTTTGTTATTATATTAAGACTTGAATCACCACTTCCACTTTGCAGTGGATGGATGTAGCCTATATGAAAATGCAGGTGCCACCAGGCTGCTGTCATGTGATGTGATATGAAAGTCTCCTTCTCTTTCCATTCCCCTGTTCCTTTTTCCACACGTCAAGGGACGATTTGGGAACATCTCCTCAGCCAGCCTCATGATGAAGTGATGCAGCAGTCAGAGCGTGACTGACATGGCGTGTTCCTTGGCTGCTGTATAGGGTTGTGATTCCTCTTGCGCTGCACAGAGATGGAAGCCAGGGTAATCAGCAGCTTCTGGCACAGCAGTGAAGAGCCAGAGAGAAGCTGCCTGGCCCAGCTGCAATTTGAGTCAAAATGCTAGCACTGTAACAAAAAATAGTGGAGTCTGGGCTAATGGAAGGGTGAAAAGAGCTGTAGCCCAGCCACATTTTAAACCTTTCTCTTGATATTCCAATATTTCACCAGTAGGTGCTCTGGAAGCAGATTTTTCCATTATAACTCACTTCTCTGATCTATCAATGATTTTCCACTGTCTTTATATATTACAGGCCTAAAAGACTATGAGGATCTGAAGCGATATGAAACATATTTTTTAAGTAGCAAGGAAGTTGTAAAAATTTTTCTTTGTCTAGCACTTCTTCAGTCTAGCTCCTGATGTGCATTGGACATGTTTTGTCCTAGGTCCCAGTTCTACAGGGAACTTTGCTGGCTTTTCCCAGCTTCCTGCCCCTCCTACCCTTTCCTGATTTCTGCCGAGTCGTGCTTAGCCTTACATGTGATAACACCCAGATCTCTTAACCTTGAGTTTATAATATTTTTGTTAGCTTCAGAATCAAGGCCTGAAACTTTAGAGGCTAATGGTGAAACCTCTGTTATTTCAACATATATGAAGAAATGGCAGTAGCTAAGAATCTTCAAGTTTATTCTTTGTATTATCAAGTTATTTAATAATAAAATGATGCTTTCAGTTAAGCAACTTAACTATTTTCCATTATAAAACCACAATAACAATGCTTTAAGGATGACAAATTTATTTGTTTTCCCACAATAACATTTTTGACTGGTTTTCAACAGAATATTTACCTAGCAGCCAAGTGGCTAGGAACCTTGGAAAAACTCCTTGCACAGTACAGTGAAGAAAGTCATCCTGATTCCCATGTCTTTATTAGTGCTGAGCCAGCTCCAACCCCAGAAGAGCACATCATTCCTCAAGGAACACTAGAAAACCCAATTAAATTTACCAGTGGGCGTCCTACAGGGACACTGGCGAATTTACATTCTGCTAGCTACAGTTTAACCAGGTAAAAGTAAGATATACTTTCTTTTTAAATTTATTTGTTTTAATTACTCCTTCCCCTGTGGGGAGCAGTGGTAATGTTGATGACTGCTTTGTAGGAGACCAGAACTTGGGATCTTTGAGCTTCTGAATTAACCTGACAGCTGCAGGGTACCAGTCCTCTGTGCCCTGCACTGCTTCTGTGTTTCCTGTTGATGTTGGACAGAAGAAAAGGCACGACAGTAATGCCTACATTTGTATTATTAAATGTACACATGCATAGGTATGCTTACAAAAATAGAAAATGCATTTATAGCACCAGCTTTACCCAGTGGTGCAGTCTTACGAAAAAAAAACTGCCCATGCTCTAAAGTCAGAGCTCCTTCATTTGATGATGGTACTCACGAACTTTGCTCAGCTCTAAATCTGGTTTGACCATGTCCATTCTCCCACAGGGTGGATTTATGTACCCAGATGTTCAGGCAATGGATCAGTACCCTGTGTATGAATTCCTCTAGTTAGGCATAAAGAAAGGAATTAATGAGCAAGGGTTATGCACTGTTTCTTGTTTTGTCTTTTGCTCTTTCCCTGTGTGAGGTTCTACAGAGCTGCCTGGTAGGTGGGAAGAAAGATGCAGGAGAAAGAAGATGTGAGAATGCGGAGGACAGGGATGTCACTGGACGTGTGTAGCCTCCGTCACTCCATATCCCTGGTTATCCCAGTCTGTTACTCTGAGGAACTTGTAGACAGATCTTCAAGCTTGGTGTAAGTCAACTTCCCCACAGCTGTGAAAGCACTGGAGCAGGAAGCTTATTTGTGTCAGCAAAGCAGACCCTGATAAAGGCAACCGTAACTGTAAACTTCAGCCTCCCAGCAGTGTATTAGCATGGATTTATTCGAGCACAGGACACATGGAGGCAGAGCTTGGATGTGGAAAGGGTAAGACCTCTGCTAACCAGTGCCTAGAAAGAAAAAGCTGTGCACAAAGAGAGCTGTGTTCAAGCTACCTTGGCTACAAATGGATTGATTTTGATGGTATGAGGTGATTCTTGTGAGATTCTTGTGAGAACGGAAGAATCACTGTGGGTTTGTGGCTAAACAGACAACTATTAATGCAGCAAATTTTTTTTTCTTTTTTTTCTTACAGCTTATTATAATAGTATTTTTAATGGAAAGCTGAAAAAGCTAGACTAAGTTTTTAATAAAGGCAATTCGTGTGCATTGTAGTCTCACTTCAGGCTGTGTTCCATTCAAGAAATATATATATATATATATGTATTTTAATTAGCTAATTTCTCAGCTTGATACTTCAGAAAACTCTCTTTTCTCCCTCATTATTTTCATCCATGGGTGTTTGTGGCTTACTACAAATTCCTGTGCAGACACTGTCTATAGTGCGTTTCTGGTTAAGGTATTTTAATTTTTTTGGAAAAACCCCCACAATTGTAATAAGAAAATCAAACTATGCATAATCCAGGTGGAAGAAAATTCATGTTTTGTTGTTATCTTCAGGTTAGAAGCTTGTGCTGTATTTTTTGTGGTTAAACTCAGGATCCTGACTTAAGGAGGGGTTTTTGTCAGACAATAAAATCCTTCACCTTTGCTCAGACTTTGCTACTTGTTCAGTTCAGGATGACCTTTTCTTTTGACAGCCAAGAGTTTATCTCCTCTGAAGTTCCTTCCACACATCTATGTTTTTATGGGTATCAAAAGTCATTTTGTTATGTCAATTACTTCTTAAGCTAAAAGGTAGAAGATAGAAAACTGGCAGAGAACCAAGAATGGATTTCTGCAGGTTTTGTAGGAAAATGGCAAACAGTTTGTCTCAGTAATTTGAAAACAACCTGAAGCCCTATGCAGAATCTCATTTTGTTGAGACTCTTTACTAACACTATAAATGAAAAAGGGAAAAGAAAAATCACTGAACTTCACTTTCAAACATGACTCTTTAGGAAACAGTCTAAGATTTGAAGGAATAGTACGCTTTTTAATAAATGTTAAACTGGCAAATTTTCTACTTAGGCTAAAGTCTGTGGGTGATTTATACTGAGAAACTACAGCGGTTATTCAGGTAATATTTATAGAGCTCTAGTTAAAGTCTCTATTTTTATTGGTTTCAGTAGAGCCACGGTTCTCTTTCCTCAGGGACATTTGGAAATAAAAAGGTAACCATCAACACTTTCGCTTCTGGGAATTACTGCAAAAACTACTTGCTTCATAGCCACTGATCACTAAGACACCCTTTTCTCACTCTCCTTCGAACTCCAGGCTTGTGAGTGCTCCCTTTCAGCAGCTGAGGCGGGTGCAGCTATCGATAACACTGCTGGTTGTTACTCTGGGTAAACTTATTCCTTTTTTTTCTTTTTGACAGGATACCCTTGAACTGTGTACCAGAGAAGGGGAATTTAAAGGCATCCTTTTTTTTTTTTCCTCTGTGCTATTTTCACACTTGCGTTGCTGGGAGACTGAAGTTTGGCCCTTGGGGCTGGAATGGAAGGTACCCGTTCAGCGCTAGAGATCTCACCGTCTGCATCGCTGTCCTCTGCCACTGTTGTAGAGACCCCCACGGAGATAGGAAGCAGTGGTCAGGTAACCACACACCAAGGTCATTTCAGCTCAATCACCTGGTTATACTGAATAAGGGGGACACTATTCCTTCTTGGAAGCTGTTATTTAGGTCGCTGGCATTATATGGTGCTGTTGCTGAGTACGAAAATAAACCAGATCAAAAGGGGGGGGGGGGGGGGGATGTTCGTGGGGTTTTTTTCTGGCAATGGATGCTTGAACTTTGTAATATAGGTCAAACCAGTTCCACATCAGCAGCGAAGGAGGAAAAAAATGCCCTTCATTATGTTAACAAAAACAGTGGTTTACATGTGCATATATGCCAAATTCATTAGGCAGGTAATGAAGCATTTGCACAAATGTAATTACATACAGCAATTCTGACAGTTCATAACACTGCATTAATAATCACTACAATTAGTTCTGATGATGGAAGCAATTTACAGCACGTCACATGTATAAATAATGGTGCATTTCCTGCATGTGTCATTATTATGTATTAAGGATGCCACCTTGTTGTGACTTTCTCAGTAATGTTCCCCTTGAGTCAAAGTTAAGGGTAGATGAGTGATTTTATTTCTGAGCTATGGCATATTTTACACTTGTATAGTTTAAATACTCAGTTGAGGTCATTTGTTTAAGTTCTGTATACGAAATGCCTAAATAAAAGCAATAATTATTTATTACTGAATGATATAGGATAGCGCTGAGTAGGTCCTCCCATTTTACTAATTTACTTAAGAGATATTTATAAAGAAAAAAAGAGAAGGAAATATCACCCCTTGATGATACAGTTTCCTCCATATCTCCCAACTAGTATTTACTCTTAGAAATTAATTTTCCTTTTTTTCTTTTTACCCCTACTGACCTTTATTTAGCTAATAGGACATGAAACTGTTTTTCCTTACTGTGGTACTTGGTGTCATAGTGAAATAATTGCTTAATTTTATAGTGATGATTTAATAATGCTTCCCATTTAGAAAACAAGTCTATAAAATCAGCTTATTCCAACCCTTAGTTTTCTTTGCTAATAAATCTAGCTGCTTTAAGCTCTGGTCTTTTCAAACCACAATTCATAAGCTGGAAATTAATTTTTCTAATTAATGAGAGGGAGGATTCTGATGGCAGGGAGGACTAGAAAGGTCTGTAAGAGCAAGAATTATTTCTTCTCTCCTCTTGGTAATATTGCTTATTGGCCCTTCTCATTGTGTTGGTTAGTGATTCATTACCCTGTGGCTTTAGGAGCATTTTTTTTAACATAGATATTGAAGAGAGAAAAGCGATAATAGTTTTTTTTTAAATGTGACTTTGTATGTATATATATGTATGTATGTATACGACTGTGTTTGTGTGTGTGTATGTGTATATATATATCCTTATATATATATATATATAAAAAATACAGAAAATTTCCCATCTGAGTATCCTTCAGGGACAATTGTTTAAGACACCTAGGAACTGACCAGAAAGCATAAACTGGGCAACCTGAGCTAGTTCATCAGCTAGTGGAAATTGCCCTAACTCCATCATCACTTGCACCAGTTTATGGTGGTTTGCTGGGAATATTTAATCTTGCAACTTGGTTTGACTTAACCCATTTTGCTGTTGCTAAGACAAACTCCACCACGCCAGCCTCTGAGAGTTAAGGTCTCCACAGGTGACATGCAAGATGCCTGATCCTGCCTCATTGTCCTGCTCTTCCCCTCCACATTCTGGTCTCCATCCATATTTCGTGGAGTTGTCCTTTGATGTTGTGAAGGGGATGGGACTCTGTCCTCACCATATCCACCCACTGAGCAATGGCTCAGTGGTTTTTTTGACCATTTTTCTGTAGAGTACGATGGCAATTATGCAGACCTGATAGGCCAAAATATTTCTAATGCAAACCCCTCATTTTTCTCACCCTAGCAGAAATGTCCCATTTATATCACAAGCTGTGATTATCCCAGTAGAATCAGTGCCCCCGAAGTGTGCAGCTGAGTGAACTTGTACTGAGTCAGAATGGTGATATACTCATCTAAAAGACAAAGGAAAAAGCCATTTCTTGAGATAAATATATATGAAATTAGAAAAACATTAAATGTGTTTCTGTTGCCAACAGAGAGAGAAAAGCAGGTTTATTCTAACCGCATGAATGTTTCATTCTAAATCCAAGTTGTTGGCATTTGTCACAGAGATTCTCTGTTCAGGCTTCTCATCACGAGCATGCAGCATTGCATATTATATTCCACTATATACAGTGGCCTTTTTTTTTCTTCTTCTTCTTATTTCATTCTCTTCAAACCAGTTTAAAAGAAAGATGGATTAGAGTTTCACATATTCAAATTGAAATAAACTTGTAGCAAGCAGGCTGGAATAGCTGCAGCTATTTAACTTGTTCTGTTCTGTCACATCATGCAATATTTAAAGCCTGTAATTAAGTTTTTATTTGAACTGTTGGGAGGCAAATACTGCCCCCAAGGGTGTAAAGGTTCCTGTCTGGAAAGGCTTCATCGCAAAACCAAAGGGTAGCAAAAAGAAGCTTCAAACTCTGGGAAGCCAAATAAAAGAGAAAGACAGTAGGTCCTTGAATAAAAATGTGTTACCACTGTTAATCACATGCTCTAACAGTGGCATTATGACTAGAGTTGTACAATAAACATAATGCTTACATGATGTGGTAGTAATGGGATTAATATTAATTCAATTTTTACCGAAGTTCTTGAATACATCCCAAATTCAAATAATGTAGAATTTCAGTTACTTAGCATTTCCTAGTGAGGAGACATAAAAGACTGCAATCAGATACAAGTTTTTTATTTCTCCTCTAAGAAAGGCACAGTAGGTTACCTTCCTGTCACTCGTGAGGATTATGTTTTTAAAAATCTGTATGGGAAAATACATGCATGCGCTCGTTAATGAGTTATGTTCTCTTATACCATGCAGTGTTTGGAAAATGTACTTTTCTCTTAAAAGCTTTTTATAAGGGATAAGGTAGAAAACATGACACAAGGCTCAGATGATACACTTTACACCGTTACTGAAATTTAGTCACAAACTTAGTATTTTCACTCAGGTATTTATAGATACCTCTCACTGGATTGAAATAAAAGCAATCTGTGTTTCAATGTAGTTATTTGCTAAACAAACAAAACCCAGCAGTGCGAATATATAACTGTGAAGCTTTCTGAGAGGAAGTATTTGAATTTCTTTTGTTTCTCTTAACAGTATTTATTCTGAGTAGCTTTGGTTTTGTCCTTTAGAAAACTGATTAGTTTTATTCAGCGATGCATTCTGTGCCCCCAGGTAGGTTCCATGGGAAGACCTGTGTTACCTCTTTGGTGAGATCATGTACAGTGGCCGCATCGCTGGTGCCTGGAACCACAACCTCTGCTGTATATATCTGCAAGAATTCATCAGCCTGCCTGTGGTAAGAACTTTCATATAAACATAAGGCTCTTGAACATGTATATAGTCCCTTCAGCCTAAGAGAAAGTCATCTTTCAGAACTGCAGCCTTGAGGGGAAGACCACAAGCTTTCTTGTCTACACAGCCCCACCTGTAGCAAGGTCTTGTCTGGCTCTGGAGGAATAAATTCTCCAACTTGTAAAGATTACAGTGATTCATCGTGAGCGGATTTTGTCTGCGAGGGTTTGTTTGGGACTCGGCCCATTGCTTGTTTAAATACTTCTGCAAGCACCCTTACTTGGCAACTTGAATTGTTTTGTAACACTGACTGGGTAGCCAGCTTAATGACATTAGGGGATAGTACATTTAGGTTTCAGTTTTTCTAATAAAACTATTCTCTTTTAAGGTTCTGCCATTTAGAAGGTCTGGGTGGGCATAGGAAAGTAACTTTTATGGAACTGCACTTTAACCAACATAACTGCTAGACTCACCAGTTACAGCACTCCAGAATGGCACTACCCTCAAAACTTATATTTAGTTGTATATATATTTATCTATATACAAGTTATATATTGTATGTTTTCTTCTCCGGATAAATAATAGAATGGAAATGTTATACATTTCCTTGCGTTTTCCTGTTTCCAAAATAGGGGAAACAGTTTGTAAGACTGTATCTCATTTTCCACCACCCTCTCACACATCCCTTTCTGTAGCTTTGTCAGATTACCAGCAGCTGATATACACTGAATTATTCAAATTTCATTACTGAGTTTTGGTCCTGGACAGCAGTGTATGTGGAGCATCCACGAGTCCAAGATGCAAGATTGCCAAGTTCCTTCTAATCAGAAACAAATGGTAGAATTTTTGAGGACACAAAAAGAAAATGTTGCTTTAACTTTCGTTCTAAAACGCCTTGCACGGAAACTACTTTAATCTATTTTCATATACGTACATTTATATAAGATATGTATGTATATATGGGGGTATGTGTATATATATATATATAAAAAAATAAAAAAAAAAACCAAAACAACTGGCTGCTTCTCCTAAGCTGCTGAACTAGTCACTTTAGAGAACTGATTGTACACAATTTTCTGAAAACAGCCAAGAGATTTTTCAAGTGCCCTTTCCAGACCAGTTATTTTTCAGTGTCCAAAGGTAAAAAGCTTATTTGGGAGGGGAAAAAAAAAAAAAAAAGAAAATTAGCATGTTAGGTGTGAGCAGGCCACTTGCAGAGCCTGGCTAACTTGGGGAAAGTGCACTTTTCCCCCTTGGTGAAGGTGGTGAGCGAGATGAGCTTGCTGGTGTCTCCTCAGTCCCTAACGAGTGGCTTTTCATATGTCAAAGAGCCACACTCAGATGAAGGCAATTGGAAGTAACTGCTCAGAAGAAGATGCCCAAGAGTAAGTTGCCATGGAGATGGAAAGGCTAAACACCACTGTACTCCTGACCTCGGCGGAGGCTGATTTCTCCAAATGACAGCTGAGGTCGCGGGGGCATGGTGGGAAGCTCATCCTGCTGGCTCCAGCTCTGCCTCTAGCCTATGGATAAGTAAAGAATTACTGCTTCCAGTTTAGGCAGTCCATTAACCTTCACAAGCCTGAACTTTCATTCAAATAATTGTAAAATAAGTATAGGTGGTGAAACCTGAGCAGAATCACTGCTATTTGTATGGCCTTTGGAAAGTTTAGGGACCCAACCCCGAGCGCGGATCCACTGGTATTTTAAATAGTGAGATAGCTTTCCAAGCTTTTTGCAGTAATTAGAAAATGTTAGGGCCCCAAATTACCAGCAAAACCAGAAAAATCATTCATTGCCTGGCAGCCAAATGAATGCAAACAGGATGGCAATGCCTCTCATCAGCGCTGGAGCTTTGTGTTCGCTGGGGAGATTGCCTTCTTTTTTACCTATTCCCATTCCTGATGAGTTCTTTTAGCTATAAATTCATTCGATGAAGTGTGTTAGAATAAACCACTCTACGTCAGCTTTGTTATAGCTCATCTGGGATCTGTCGTAAGGGCAGAAGGGGGGGTGAGTGCCTGCTATGAACCCCCGTAGCCCGCAGCCTCCCTCTGTGTGCACGACTCCCAGGAATACGGTAAAACCCGATGTAAGTGCCAGCAGAGAGACTGGTAAGTACAGATTGTCTGAGAGAATTGATCTTCCTCTCGAGGTGAATAACAGGGCTTTTTTTTTTTTTCAAAACCACTACTTCAAAGCAGCGTCTTAAGACACAGTTTATTGTGGGTGAGGTTAGTGGTGCAGGCTCGGGCGCAGGTAAATGGCTGGTTGCAGAACCAAAATGACTTCAGAAATAAGTGCTTACTGGTGTTATTGTGAGCAGCAGCTTGTTGTTGACTGTTCTAAATGCCAAAAGCTGTTAAATTTTATTGTGATTTTGTGGAGTGGACCCTGCATTAGGAAGAAATAGCTCCTGTGAAAAGTACCACTTAGAGCCAGAAATATTTTTCAGCAAAAACAACTTGCAAGTCTAGTTTAAATCCCAGACAGCTCTATGACAATAACTTCAGAGAAACTCTTTGAATCCAGTGAAGTCCTTACAACACAGGAACTGGGGGAGCCTGGAAAATAAATGTGATTGCTACAGCTTTTGTTCTGTCCTGTCGTCAGTAGGGATGTAGCCCCCCCCCAAGAGTACATCTCACCAAAGGAGGGACTTTTTATCAGGGAGTGGAGTGATAGGGCAAGGGGTAATGGTTTAAACTGAAAGAGGGGAGATTTAGATTAGATCTTAGGAAGAAATTCTTTCCTGTGAGGGTGGTGAGACACTGGAACAGGTTGCCCAGAGAAGCTGTGGATGCCCCATCCCTGCAGGTGTTCAAGGCCAGGCTGGATTGGGCTTGGAACAACCTGGTCTGGTGGGAGGTGTGTGCTGGATACTATAAACACATAGATTAAATGCTTCCATCCGAAAGCTCTGTACTACGTGGACTGCACCCCAATGCTGAGATGGGATACTTGACAACAATATATTATCTCTTCAAAACTATTTTGGAAATGCAACCTATTAATTCATTTGCAGGAGAGGGATCAGGCCAGTCTACAGAGGAAAAGTTCATCATCTGGTGTATTGTTGGTGCTGTTAATGACATGTGGAGTATACATCTCACTGTGTTATTTCAGTAAGAGACTTCATTTCTAGGAAAAAAAAAAAAAAAGGATGCATCAAATTAGCAAAGAGTGTTAATAGTAGTGATGTTAATGTGCCAGCCTGTGCAACGCACTGCTCTACGGAGGCATTTGGACCAGAGGAACATCTAACAGACTGTTATGCTGTGCTTTGCAGACTGTTTCTTTTTCACTTGGAATTTAAGATGGGGTGAGGATGAATCTATCTTGCTTTTTTTTTTTTTTTTTTTGGTGCTTTTATAAGCAAGTACAGCAACACCAACTGCTTAAAAAAAGCTATGGTTGGTTGAGTGGTGAGCCTAGTCTTCACCTCTGTGCTTTGCTGCAAACTCCTTTGGGTAAATTGGGTAAATTCCTTTGGGTAGTTTCCCTGCTCCTTCCTGCTTGTGCCAAGTGTAGGAAGTCCCTCCCAGCCTCCAGTCCTGGCTTCTTTCTGCCACGTTCACAGCACATCCTAGCAGTGATGTGTAGGGTCTCCATGCTGGGAAGAGCAGCCCGAGCAGAGTCCTCTCCCACCGCCCCCGCATCCTGCATCCTTGATCTGAGCCAGAGCCACGTGGCTGCTCCAAGAGGCTTCCCTTGCAAGCCTCTTGTCCCTTGACAAGGTTTTCAGGGATTTTTTTAGTTTTCTGGTAGTCTGAAGAGGTGAACTCTGGGCAAGGCTGTCTGACCATCTCTTAGCCTCAGCACCTCTCTTGTAGCATATCTGGAGTTGAGCAGAAAAATAACATTAATACCTATAAGCTATCAGATGCTGGGTTGAACGGCCCAACCCTGATACAAAGATAAGCTTTGTCACTTAATATGGAGTTAACTGGGACACTGTAGTTCTGTTCACAGTCAAGATATCTCAGATACCCAGATATCTTAGTGCAGCCAAATTGATTTCAGAAAAATGTAAAAGGCTGGGTTTTAAGCAGTGCTGGTGCTGTGCTTAATAGATTAAATGAATAAAGGATGAACAGGAAAGGAAAATTTAATCAGAAATCTCATCTAGTTCTGTTATCAGACCCTTTCTGTGCCTTCCTTTCTGAGTGTAGACCTGAGAAACTGTCCAGATGCCCCAAAAACTGGCATATCATGAGACTAAGCCTTCAGCTCCTCACCCTTACCAGAGTGTCCCGGTTTGAAGTAAAACTGAACCAATTTTCTGTTCTGTAACTTTACATCCTAGCTAGGCCTCCTCTAACTCTCTGAAATTAAGGGCATATTGTGGAGAAAACTGCTCGTTCTCAGAATGATAAGCCCAATGTTTGTGCTCCGTGCCAAGGAATGGTGTGCAGGGAGGCCCTTGCTTATACTTATTGCTGTAACAACCAAGGGCAGCCCATTCCGTTATTTGCCCCCTTAGAGGGTCGGAAATGGAAAAAATGTAGAGGGGTCACATCGGTGGGGAGGAGTGGACAGGAGAGGTGACCCAAACCTGGCCAGCTGGGGTATTCCATCCCATCTGCCCCATGCTCAGTACAAAAGCTGAGGGATCAAAGGGTCAGCCCTCTTCCTGCGATGGCCGACGTCCAGAGAGGACTCTGTCTGTTCATCTGCCTTTGATCCCGATCTGTGTGTTCCTAACTCCAGAGCTGGAATCCAGTTCCCATTCGTCACTGAGTCCAGTCTGGGACTTCCCCAGTGCCTGCTGGGGACGTGACTGTCATCCTGGGAGCTTGATACGGTTTTGTATATATTGTATCTATTTCATTATTTTCTTCTTTATTTTTATTTTAATATTAATTCTTCATTAAAGTAGTTTAGTTCATTCTAAACTTCTGAATCTCCTTATCTCTTTCTCTCCTCTCTCCTCTTTTTGGGGGGGGGAGAAGTGGGGGGGAAGGGCCATCTGTCGGTCCGGTTTTGGTAAAGTTGGCCGAAACGACAACACAGAGCTTATTAAATTTCCCCTTGACTGCCACCCTTGTTCTGCAACTCTCCATCCCTTTTCTTTACTCCCTCCTTTTCCTCTGGGAATTCTTTTTTTTTTGTTTGTTTGTTTTCTCTTATCACCATCAGATCACGGGGGTTTTGCGGGAGGGAATATGACAGCTCGGCATGCAAGTAGCCAAACAACGTTTCATTCCCTGGGAGCAACTTGTGCTTTTCATGTTTGGTTCCTGTCCGCTGTAGTGCCTGTGGACAATTATATACGGCATTCATCAGTCACCCTGCCAAAGCCAGGGCTGAAAGGGAGACTGAGCTGCATTAATGTTGTGATTTCAGTTCCTGCTCATTAGTACTGTTATGAGCTGGTTTTCATTTGTGTTCTGTCTCCGTTCCAGAGCAGGCCTGCAGGGAGGGAGAGAGGCTCTTTTTGGGGGGGGGTGACACGTGTGTGCATGTGCCTGTGCTGTATTCTGCCTAATGCCCAAGACAGTAAGGGCTGTGGGCGGTGAAGTGGGGGGGAGACAGAAGCTATTAGGTACTATAGAAATACAAACTACTAGGAGAAACTACCTGGAACTACTACCTGGAGAAACTGGCTGCCCATGGCTTGGATGGGAATACCCTCTGCTGGGTTAAAAACTGGCTGGAGGGCCAGACCCAGAGAGTGGTGGTGAATGGAGTTAAATCCAGCTGGCGTCCAGTCACGAGTGGTGTCCCGCAGGGCTCGGTACTGGGGCCAATTCTCTTCAACATCTTTATCAATGATCTGGACGAGGGGATCGAGTGCACCCTCAGTAAGTTCGCAGACGACACCAAGCTGGGTGGCAGTGTTGATCTGCTGGAGGGTAGAGAGGCTCTGCAGAGAGATCTCGACAGGCTGGATCGATGGGCCGAGACCAACGGGATGAGGTTTAACAAGGCCAAGTGCCGGGTCCTGCACTTGGGTCACAACAACCCCAGGCAGCGCTATAGGCTGGGGGCAGAGTGGCTGGAGAGCTGCCTGGCAGAAGAGGACCTGGGGGTGTTGGTCGACTGTCGGCTGAACATGAGCCGGCAGTGTGCCCAGGTGGCTAAGAAGGCCAACAGCATCCTGGCCTGTATCAAGAACAGTGTGGCAAGTAGGGACCGAGAGGTGATCGTCCCCCTGTACTCGGCACTGGTGAGACCCCACCTCGAGTACTGTGTCCAGTTTTGGGCCCCCTACCACAAGAGGGACATTGAGGTGCTGGAGCGGGTCCAGAGAAGGGTAATGAAGCTGGTGAGGGGTCTGGAGCACAAGTCTTACGAGGAGAGGCTGAGGGAGCTGGGGTTGTTCAGTCTGGGGAAGAGGACACTGAGGGGAGACCTTATTGTTCTGTACAAGTACCTGAAAGGAGGCTGTAGAGAGACGGGGGTCGGTCTCTTCTCCCAAGTCACAGATGATAGGACAAGGGGTAATGGCTTCAAGTTGCGCCAGGGGAAGTTCAGGTTGGATATTAGGAAACATTTCTTTACTGAAAGGGTTATCAGGCATTGGAATGGGCTGCCCAGGGAGGTGGTGGAGTCACCATCCCTGGAGGTATTTAAGAAACGTGTAGACATGGTTCTTCAGGGCATGCTCTAGTGTCCAAGATTACTGGTTTGAGGTGGGGTGCTGTGTGGGTGGGTGATGGTTTTTGGTTTGGTTGTTGTTGTTGTGTGTTCAGGTGGTGGGTGGTGGTTTTGTTTGTGGTGTTTTTTGTTTTTGTTTTTGTTTTTTTTTTTTACTGTTGGTTGGACTCGATGATCTCTGAGGTCCCTTCCAACCACTACGATTCTGATTCTGATTCTGATACTAATCATGCTTTACTAAAAACCAAGGCAATCTCAGGATACGTCCTCGTAACAGCAGTCACCCTGAGCCCAGGGACAATGTTGTTTGGCTCTGGGGGTCAGTGGTACTTGAAAATGTAAAGCTACATAGAAGCTGCTGAATGTTAACTGGTTTGCAGTCAGTTCTCTCAACCCTGTTTCCAAAGAGACAGCAAAGCTGGGGGAGCATCTGGTTTTTATCTGACAAAGAAAATGTGATTTTTTGCACTCTCCAGACTTGAAAGTAGAAGAGTCAAAAAGAGTTGATTGCAGTGATTTCTAATGGCTCTGTTTGTGTTGCCTGGAAAGGTTAAGAATATTCTGGACGTGCTTCCCAAGGAGTTTAACATGGCAGACATCACACAGACGGCTACTGCCTGGAGCCCCTATGTCCTTGTTTGCCTTCAAGAGTGTGGGAAGATGAACCTCCTCCTTTCAGGGATCCGTAGGTCTCTTAAACAGCTGGACCCAAGTCTGCAGGCAAGTGACTTTTTTATTAACAGTACTGTTGCTCTTCTATGCAATTTGGGGCTTTTTCTTCCTTTTTTTTTTTTTTTTTGGAAATGAAAAGAATAGCTATTCTTTATGATGCCAGTATGCTTTTTATTGTTCTCCAAAGGGGAAGTTGATGTTTTCTCCTCACATGGAAGCGCTGCAATCTGCACTCTTCTACGATGCTGTGCCAGACACATGGACTAAACTGGCCATATCCATCCACACACAGCCTTGCCCCCCAGTAAGTACACTTCGGTAACAGGGCTTAGCTGCTATGCACAGAGCTATTCCAGTGATCTAAACCCAGTTTTGTTCCATTTAGTTTCTTGTCCAAAATTTGTCTTAATGCAAGTCAGTTTTACTGTGAAGCAAGTTTTGCAGAAATGCTAAGCGCTTTGCTAAAGCAAGGCTTCGTCACCTCCCTCGTCACAAGTGCTAGTGGTGTTCAGCATCTCGCAGGATTCCTTTTCCCCTACCCTGCCACCAGCAATATCCGCTTGCAGGCGGTTAGATATGGAAAAAACTATGCAGTGTCTTTTGGAAATCTCTGATATCTCAAGGCAACGTGTGCTGTAGTATGTCATTATTCAGAGTCCCTGTCAGATGCTTTTGTGCTCCTGATCCGTACTTTGCGCTGTCTTACTGGAAGTTTAACTGCACCACTGAAGGTGGTATCAGACAATTTGCATCTAAGAAGCCATCAACTGTTGTTACCAATTTTTGGCAGTTTCTGAAAGTGTGTTAACGTTAGCAACGGTGATGTCTTGGAGAGAAACCTGAGCAAGTTTTACAGGATTGAGCATACTCACATTCTCTGTTGCCAGCAACCTGTCTCATGCTGATCAGCTTCTACGCTTGATTTTGTACATACCCACATCAGGCAAAGAACAAATTCCACTAAAACCATTCTTACATAAACAGGTATTTTCTGGTTACTTCAGCCGTGTACCTTCTCAGTAAACAAAAAAAGACTTGAAGTCTGCAATTTATTTTCTCTGAAAAAGTAGTACAAGGAGGTTAAGGCAGAAGCTATTGCTGCTTCTCTTTTAGCGTTACTGATCTTCTCATGCGCTACAGAGAACTTGAGATCTGGACACAGGACCTTGTGCTGCCAGCGGTGGTGTGGCTTTCTGGCTTGTTCAGTCCTCAGTCCTCGCTGACAGGTAAGAAGTGATGGTTGCCATTGTCAAGGCATATCATTCCACTGCCAAACATTTATTTTTTTTACCATTGGTGTTACTTACCTTTGTGATGTTCTCTGGACAGTTAAGCACAGTTTAAATAAAAAGATAAAAATCAGCCAAATACCAGAATAACCATCTCCTGGAAGCAGGGAGAACAATCCAAACTCATCTTCAGTCTCCTCAGAAGCATGAAGACAAAGCAGCTAAGGAAATAAATGCTGAATTTCAGAGTTTAAAAAAGGTTAAGAATGCAGGTCTTCCTGCCATTATTATTTAACCAATTCAGTGCATGTGTCATGGTACCATTGTATTTTATTCCTTAGTATTAATGCACTGTTATCAGGCTAAGCAGGAAAAAAAAAAAATAAATCAGTCTCCCAGTCCTCTTTGTGTAGTTGTTGCCACAGCAGGGGATGAAAAATCTTCAGCAGTGTATTGATATCTCACTTCTTGCCATGATCACAGCACGTATGCATGTTATTATTCTGCAGACAACACTGAAGGCACATGACAGCCTGACAACAGGGTATCTCAAATTCTGCATGGCCACCAATGGCACTCAGATAATTCTCTGCTAACGTAACAGAAACATGGCCAGGAGCTCCTCACAGGACACGTTGGCCAGGCTGCCATTGTTACCTAGAGAAGATGGGCAGTGGGGGTCCGGGGAGTGTCTATAGCCCAGACACCGAAGCGCTTCTCCCTGTACTTGGAAGCAGAAGGAGATGGCAGCATGAGGGCTGAAGGCAGCTTCTCTTCTCTCTGCTGCTCGTGGAGAGGTCCCCAAATGGTGCTCATTTTGTGCCACAGGCACAGAGAAACCCCACTATATTGTTTTTCACTGCTTTTACTGCCTCTCTTCAAGCTTTTTCTTCTGGGCACTTGTTCCTGTCAAGGGCTGGGGGGATGTAAGGACCGTGCAGGCTGAAACAGATGTTCACACGGGCTTGTTCTAAACAGGGACTCAGGGGGGGCTGGTTTGTTCTGTACTGTGCAAAATGTTTTGCTTCCAAACAATTGCATTCATGCAGCTTTTCTACCTTACTTTAAATAATGGCCAAAGGAAAAAAAAAAAAAGCAAAACACACCAAACCATCAGTCTCACGTTTAAGCACAACTGGCGCAAGAGGGGCACGTTACCACTTCCGATATTGAAATTACTGGCTGGATACTGAATTATTGAAAGCATTTTTTTTAAGTTGTAATGCAGAGTATGGCACGCAAGAACAACTGGCGTTTGGATAAGGTTAGATGTTACCAAAAAAACCAAAGAAGATTATGGCCACCTCTGAAGGGAAGGAGCGTGTATCTTTCATGGAAGGTAAGAAACAAACTTAAATTGCTTGATCTCAGTAACCTAATTCAGGGACTCTAGATTCTTTCGTTAGGTAGCTAAGTTCCACCAGGGGTTAGACTAAAGTGTTGTGACCCTGTGAACAGCACCGAGGAAGTTTAGGAATAGTGGTGGATTGTTCATGTTGGTCCACTGTGACTTCAAATTTCATACCAGCTCAGTGTCCTAATCACTGACTATACTTAATTAATTTAAATAACTCAGTCTGAACAAGGTCTGCATTGTAAAGAGCATCTCTAGTTGAGGTTCAAAAGCTTAAAACATATTCCAGAGACTTTACATTTTGCCCTGATACTGATCACCTAGAATTTTTTGCAGCTATTAGAGGTGCAGAATAGGATTAGTCATTATCAGATGGTTTAAACTGACAGAGGGGAGATTTAGACTAGATATTAGGAAGAAATTCTTTACTGTGAGGGTGGTGAGACACTGGAACAGGTTGCCCAGAGAAGCTGCGGGTGCTCCATCCCTGGAGGTGTTCAAGGCCAGGCTGGATGGGGCTTTGGGCAACCTGGTCTAATGGGACGTGTTCCTACTCATGGCAGGGGGGTTGGAACTCGATGATGTTTAAGATCCCTTCCAACTCTTAACCATTCTATAATTCTATGAACTTACATTTGAACTTTCAATCTGAAAAGCAAGAAGCCAGCAAAATGGGTTCTGGCAGGAGCAAGCTTTATTCTTGGCAGTTTACTGCTAAGTTTTCAACAGTACGTGCTGCTTTCTCAATCTGCCTGGTAGTTAAAGCAAAAGGAGATAAATATTTTTCACAGTCAGCTGGATCAGCAGATTTGCCTCACAAAAGATGTTCTTTAGTTTAACACTTACACGCTCCTCATCTGTCAGTGTTGTGTTTATGTGTTTCTCCATATAATGATTATTGATCTGCAAAGCATTCCTTCATTACACCAGCTATGGGAAAATAAATAGGAAACATCAGCATCTGGGTGTAGTTTGACTCACAAAATGCTCCTCTTGATTATTCTTTATTTTCTCTACGTAAAATGCAGTGTGTATCTTACAAAAATTTTAATATAATCATACTGCAATACAAACATCTTGCATTTAAACAAAGTTGGTTGGACACTTGGTTGTACATATGAAAAAACATCTAAGTATGAACTGTATTTAAAAAAAATAATCCTGAACTTTGTGATTTAAACCAGTTCACCAGTTACGGACTGCTGTAAGGTAGTTGGTTCAGGCAGTAGGCGCATCACACAGAAACTGCTGGTAAGCAATTCTTTCTCTTTATTGGGATGTTTAAAATTTTTAAAATTTTATTTAATTATTTTTTTTTAATTATTTTTTTTTTTACAAAACACTGTTTCACTTTCATGTTTTAGTGATTAATTGCACTTTGGAATAAAAAAAAACTAATCCTCCCCTGGTAGGTTGCATCAGCTTTTGCTGGAATATAATGGCATTCAGGTGAAAGTACACTTCCCTTCTTTGCAGGGACAAGTTCCATAAACTGCAGGTGGAGGAACAGGTTTAGAAAGCAAGGGTTGGAAAACTGAATCTTTGTGGTCAAGTTGGAACACAAAGAGGGGTTTTGTTTCTTTAAAGATGTGGTATACTTTACAGGTAGTTGTTAAACACCCTTTCTGCAAACTTACACAATTATATAAATAAAAACATTGCTCAAATTGGCCAAGTTTCTCCATCAAGTGGTTGTGTAGCTCTATTAAAAATTAACCACTCAAGGTTCAAGAGTGCCATTTCACTTAGCATATAGGTCTGTGCATGTAGATTTCTCTACCAAAACATTTTCCTGAGAGATCTTTTGCATAAGACCACATCAATCAAAAAGTTCCCAACACAGAAATTCATATACTATACTCTACAATTCTATCTTATACAAAACATAGTAATAACCTTTTGAAGTCAAAACTTGTCAACATATCAACCAGTTGCAGGCCCAGCTTGAGTTCAGGGTTCTCAATTGTCATCCGCCAGTTGTTTCTGTAAACTGTAAGACATGTGAGAAAACAGTGCTTTTTAGGCAACTCAGGTTCCCCATAAACAGATTATTTAGAATCATAGAATCATTCAGGTTGGAAAAGACCCTTGGGATCAGAGTCCAACCATCAACCCCACTCTACAAAGTTCTCCCCTACACCATATCCCCCAACACCACATCTAAATGACTCTTCAGGGATGGTGACACCTCCCTGAGTCACCATCCACATTTCTATTTCTGAAGATGACAGCTTCTAAAACAGCACTTATATACGCTTGAAGTGAGCAATACTGATTTCAAAATAGGGAAAAGCATTTCACTTTCTTAAGCAAATGAGTTGTTTACACAGATAATACGACTCACTTCAATGAAGCTGATTTCAGCCTAGGAGAAATCTCGGGTCCGAGAGACTTCTTTTGCGTAGGTCCAGGATCTGCCCCAGGCCACAGAAGTCCAATGTTATTTAGAGGCCTACAAGAGTCTAAAAAGGAACGCCCATGGGGCACGGCCCTCACCTTTCCAGGTACTCCTTGACGTTGTTGTAGCCGCAGAACTTAGCCAAGTGGATGAGCATGCCCGTGGCACAGCGCCCGTCCCGCCGGCGGCAGTAGCTGCAGTTGCACACCCCGCGACAAGGAGGACAGATCCAGGCCTGCAAGGGGGTGAATGTGGGGAGGGAGGATAAAGGCAAGCTGTAAATAAGGTTATATTCACCCTCTCGTTGCTCAGACAGACATATATGGCTTCCTTACTGCGTGACTGTTCAGGGCAAGGTTTTAAAAGCTCAAATCTGCCAGCCAAAAAAACATGTTAACACTTTCCAAATTCTGCAGGACTAAACAGAGAAAAGGGAACCAACACTAAGACTTTTAGGTATCCATCTCCTTTTTTCTCATATTTAAAAATTAGAATCTAAAACGAGGAATCTCCTTCGCATGCCACATTACGGAGAGCATTAAAAAAGGGTATGTTTGGGCATTTTTCTGAAAGGTGACAGATTCCTTTTCTTAAAAGCTCTCATGCTTTCCCTTCACTATCTGATAAGCAAGTGGAGCTTCAAAGCAAGAAGATGGGTGGATCGTAACCCAGGTTCAGCTCCTTCCACTTCAGTTCCAACAAGATCAGTGTCAGTCGTAACAGTACTACAGATCTTCTCACGGCAAAAAGCCCTGAACACCGTGTTTTCATGAGCATATACTCATCCCAGCTTACTAACAAAACCATATTCATTACACTTTCTTTCCAAGCTCAAGAAATAATACTTACCGGATCAAGCAGTGCTGATTTCACATCTTCCCCATACCGATTTCGAAGACACGGTCCACAAAACTGCCCCCTTACTCCTCCACAGCCCTGGTTGCGACAGATTGTCTTTGTATCAATTGTCTTTTGTCGACACTGGTGGCAAGTACTACCCTAAAGTTGGAAAGGAGGAGAAATGTATGTAATGAAGGACATCTCAAATGCTTGTTGCTGAACGTTCCTAATGTATCTGCAGATAGCAAAGCACAAGCTTCAAACCAAAGTCAAATTCAGCAAGGAAAATCTTAGTCAAAACCGTAAGTTTTGTTATTATGATAAATCATATAGTTATCTGGAGAGATGCTAGAAATTTTAGAGAGACAGTGCCCAGCCTCAGCTGCATTTGGAGTCTCAAACTACATGAACCTCATGTCACAGTTCTGATCCTTTCCTCTCTCTAGGAAAAAGCTAAAACTATTCAGAAAATTACTTTGTGACTCATCTCTGCAAATACAATGAAGCATGAAATATACAGTAAGCTGATCATCTAGATCTTTATGACAATTAATAATAGTCAAATCCAGTGCAGGAAAGGAAGGAGGAGTTCCATCAAGAGCTTTGGAAACTACCCAACACATACAGAAATGACATTTCCGGGGGTACAAGGAGCAGCAGGGATCACTATTATTTAATGGCACAACCACCACTGCCTCCACATTTATATTAAGTGAGAATAAGAGATAAAAAGGGATGTCAACTTTTATCAGTGGTGAGTCATAGCTATAGCAAATTCCCCTTAATACCTCTATGGCAAGAAAGCACTTCTTTGCAGAGGCAAAAAGTTGGTGGGGCGCATCAACCAGCGTGGGCAAGCCCATGGAAGCCTGGCAAAACTTTCAAGTTGTGCTTGTGTAATTTAATAATGCAGAGCCGCACTCTCCAGAACCTCAGGAAAGTGAACCTTTCAGCAAACACCAGATGAACTATTAAGAGATTTTCAAGCGCACGAGATACAGTAAAGAAAACAGCAGCCACTTACTAGAACTTTGTCGTAGATTTTGTCTTTAACAGTGATTGCAATGTTGTCCAAGTCCTCCTCAGTAATATCCTCTACTGGACGGTGTGATGAATACTTTGATGATCTCCTCCTTTTGCGCACTCCACAATCCTCCTGCTGAATAAACTCATCTCAACACCTTTTGTCTAATGTCATGAAGACTCTGTCACCACTTGGTGACAAATTCTTTCATTTATAACGTGTACGCAGTCTAGAGGGGGTGGACTACAGGCTCATGGACCACTGGAAGAACAGGGAACAGAGTTTCCAAATCATCACTGCCTCTTTTCTTTCCCTCTCCTCCCTAATCTTTTCTCTAGTCCATTTATCATTTATTCTGTTGATACGTGCTTCCTTCTCATCATTGCTATTTCTACAAACCCCTAACGTGTTCTCCTACAGCCTCCTTTCTTTTGCATTGCCTGCACGCCACCACTGTAACTCTTCATACTCCATTTCTCCCCTCTCAAAATAAGGAACTATAACCATCCGCCTTCCCATGCTTTGCTCCTTCAATCTCCAAGCACACTCTCTAATTGCTGTCTCCAATGACAATCCTTAATGTCCTGCAAAAAACCTTTACTGAAGTTTTAGATTAGTCCTGCTGCACCCAGCCCTTTCTTTTTACCCTCTTTGTTATTTGGAAGAGAGTCCTCCACTCACTGTGAAGTGCTTTTTTTTCGTTCCAATTATCATTTTCTCTGGCCCTGATTCATGTACAAGTTTCATCTGTTCCTTAGCCTTCCCACTACCCCACTTTTAACACCTCATTTGTCCTTCACCCTAGATCAGCTCTGTTCTCTCCAAAATAGTTATTTACCAGCCCAGGTTCTCGTTCAGTGCTACTCCACCTTTTTTTAATAGCCAAGTTCCCTCTGAAATGCTTCAACTATGCCCAGCACTCATTCCTATAAGCAGAGCCGGGATCCAGCCTGCACAGATACAAACTTAAGAGTCTTCTTCATAAAGACTATACAGTAAATATAACCAAGACAAATGACCACCATAAGCCAAGGGAGGGAAAAATAGATTTGAAAAAATAGGGAAGAATAAAACCTGCAACTTTTGAATTGCTAAACAGCACGTTGGCAGTTTGTTGGTGCAGATTCTCAGTTCAGCTATATCACTCTTCTCTATCTTCCCTCTCCTATTTCCAGAGAGGGGTTTTTGCTAATTTTTCTTGAGCCTGAAGACAAGACATCTGCTTTGTCACCTCCACCAGCCCCACCACCTTGCCACTCGAAGGCCTTCTATATTGTGGGCTCCAGTAATTTTCAGATAATAAATAAATAATAGACCATAAGTAAACCGCCTTGTTATGTTTGGACAATGCAGGTCACAAATAAAGCCCAGTTAACAGCTGAAAGACGAGGCAGGAAGGCCTGAATGCAACTTCTCTATAGCTAATCCCAAACCAAAGGTTCTCATTAACTTTCGGTAGGATGTGATGTCTGCTCTAAGGGCTGGCCAACAATTTAAAGGTTTCCGAATCCCCAACCACTGGAGATATCAAAGTCTGGCAAATACCATACTGAGTCTCTTCTTCAAGAGGTTTTGTTGTCTATAGCTTCGGAAGTGTTCTGCAAATTTGACAGCTGACACAGTAAATTTTTCCAAGGCAAATTTCTCTGGTGGACGAGCATTTCTGGTTGGGTTCATGCGACGCGCTATCTGGCCTTCAGAAAATGTCCTTCTTGGGATTTTCTTCTGTTTCTGGGAAGAGAAGATGGTTCCAGTAACTGTCTTTTCAGTTAAGTTTGTAAACACCAGAAATTATCTCAAAATGTCTGTAACACACTTGTACTATCATGAATTAATCTGTTCTACTCCTTAAAGGTTAAGCCAAACCTCACCAATTTCTAGCATACTTAATACTATACATGCTATATCTTTTGCCTCCTTTTAAACCACCACACTTTCACAGTCAAATTCTCCTCCAATTAACATCACAGAACTATACCAAAATTTGTTGTATGGCATACGAAGGCAGAAGCTAATTCTCACTGTTCTTCAGCAGATAAAGGTTCAAATTTTCCTACAAATTGAATACACCTTCAAGGAATAATCTGAATTCTAGTTTATCTTCTTTTGTATTTTTTAAATTGAAAGTGTCTTAATAAGTTTATTCTCTGGAAATCCTCCAGATTTCTAGGAAGGATTTCTAGGAATTTTCTTGGAAACTACTAGGAGGCACAAGATAACCCTTTTCCTATTCTCACACCTGCCAGTTACCGCATGACTGGAATCATGCAACCGAAGTCCTGCACAGACACCTACCATAAAGGCATCTACTAAATCTGACAGGATAAACAAGACGTAGGAAGCAAGCCTGCTTGCTGCACTACTCTTTAGTTATTTCCTTTGAAAGAAGTGAAAGGCACATCACAAGGAGACAGACTGGAAGTCAAAAACCAAGCAGAAGAGATAACCCCAGTATTCTTGATGCCCTCCCCCCTCCTCAAGTAAAGATACTAAATAAAAGTAGCAGGCTTTATGTATGTATTCAAAAGATGGTCTAAGTTTCTATAGCATTTAACTAGAGCTAGCAAGTTTCCAGCCTTTCGAAGACCATATAATTTGGCTTCACCTCTTCACTTGACAAGCACCACAAGAGCATTTCTACATGGGCTTCCCGAAGACATGGCCCTTCAATTTTTACTCAAATGTCTTCAGTTTTTAATACATGTGGAAAAACCACACCCTATAGAGAGCCTAGAGGGGCTGACAGCTCTCTGCTTGTAGCCAAGAACAGCCAAGTTGAAATAACTACAGTATTATCTCAGTTTCGTGTCAAAGTGGTTGAATTTCATCAGCACAGCTCTACTGGGAAGTGGATTTTAAAAGAAAAGCCTGCAAGAGGGAAATTAACTGGGAAATTAATAGGCACTAAACACAAAGGGAAGCAACTACTCTTCCTTATTCCCACATACGCAAACATAGACTTGCCTAGCATCTCCAAAGTATTCCTGGGGCAAAAAGGATAAAATAACATACTCCCATATTTCTTCAAAAATCATCTTATAGAATTTAATTTCTTTACATAACCCTTGGTACTTAACTACTGACCAATAGCAAATCCATTCAAATAAAGCAACTAAACCCAAAGAAAACCAGAACAAACTTGGTGAAAGTGTTTCAAAGGAAACACGTTAGTCCTAACTCTAGGAAAAAGGTTTCTCACCTCTAGATGGTACCGGAGACTTACCGGAGGAGTGGTGGTGGGTGTTTTCACTGGGAACAGGCCGGGTATGGAATTCAGTTCCGCTACCAACTGGGCAAGCTGAAACCAACAGTGATGCCGCATTGAAAACTCACTGCAATCTTGCAAATAAGCAACACGTTCTCATCCACGCTGCACACACACTCCGAATTCTATCTAAACACGTGAAGTTTCAGTGCATGAAACCTTTCCGGAGGCACTTTATTTAAGTGGGGTTCATAAAAGGAGCTCATTTACCCCTGAATGAGCAAACCTCTGTAGGCAATACTAACTTCACAGCTCCCATTAACTCTTGCTGGGAATAGAATTAGCTAGAATTACACCCAATTTTGTCAAAACAGCACTGAAGAAGTGCATTAGTGTGGTTACAATATCTGTGACTGATAATGAGAAATTCACAGTTCATATGACAGGAGGGAAAAAAGGAAGACAGGGTTCCCTTGGCAGCAAGAGTGCTCCAAGCTCTACTGGAGGATTCTAAGATGTTCCCCGTGGACTGTTTTACTAAATGCCTGATGATACACCTGTGCTTTTTGCCAAGGAACTTGACGTCCCCTTAAGTAGTGACACTGCAGCAGGGAAACTTTGCTCGTCATTTTTCAGTGGTCCTTAGTAGCAACGACTCAGAACTTCCCTTTTTCTACCACGAGAGCTAGCGCTGATTTCACAACCGCTGCAACCACCCATTGCTTTGTGCAGATACACATGGGTACACACTCATTTGCAAAGTCGTTAAACAACTAAGCCCCGCTGGCAGCTCCCCTAACCCTGGCATATGCAGTATCAGAAGCACTTCAGCAGGACGATCTGTTGCACCGTGCAGGAGATGTCCTGGAGGTGCATTTCAGCAGAAGCAGTGACTGACAGATCAAAAAAAAATATATATATAAATAAATAAATACAGACCTGTTCTGGAAGGCCAGGATAAGGCCATCTGAAAAGCCAGCAATAGTAGGGATGAGCCAGGCTGCTAGCTGTCTCTGAGACCGCCGTACCAATCATGAGATTAAAAACTGGGTACAGCATCTCTCAGTAAATACTTGAGTGTGGCATTTATTAAGAGCTATTTAATGTCATTACAGTACCATAACTAGGATGCTAATGAATTTCATGCTGGTTGAACTAGAAGGAAAGGTGGAAGGTGGGAAAGAAGAGCAGCAAGACCAACACAAAAACAGTGAGGAAACAGGACAGATTAGAACCACAAAGCAATTAGGTACATTTGTACATTAGGTACAAAACTAAAGCAAGTTTTATGTGGGAGCTGCAGACCCACACACTCAAGAGGTGTACTTGAGCCCCACGATTGCTTGGAGGCTGCAACTTTTCCTGGAATACAGTAAAACCAGAGGAACCGCTGAGGACCCAACATCAACTCGGATTTGCACAGCAGTGTGACAAGAGTTGATGGGATTTTGGACAACAGAGAAAAACGCGTGAGGGAACAATCAGTGTCTCTCTTTTCCCCACCTACACACACACATACACACACTTTCAGTAGTTACACAGCAAAGCATCCCATCCCACACAACTGAAAAATTACATTTATCATCCTTAGCAGTTTTTAGCTGGCTTTCCAATCAGTAACTGTGGCAGATCTCTCAGACATAAATGAAAAATAGAAACTCTATTGAGCAAATAACACCACAAACCACCTGAAGGGACCAGCTGGTTTTCTGACATGTTCGGAATATCAGACTGCAACTTGGGCATCTGTAACTTTGTTCACATCCACATACAAAATGCTTGGTTCAACTCTGCTTTTAAACTTGAGCAGGCTAGTCCTACTTGAGGGTATTTGAGGGGTAAATATCTGAGGGCTTATGGCCCTCTAGAGTCTTCCCAGACAGAAAAATTCAAACACAAACCAACCTGAGATTTTCCCAAGGTTCCAGCACAGCACCAGTGGGGACCCCAAAATTCAAGTGTGCTAAAGCCAAGTACTCGATGTAAATGTCAGAGAACAAAGCACTGCTCGTAAGTCTTACCATGGCTTTATTTTCTTTGATATTCATGGCTCTCTTAAGCAGAGCACTGGAACTTTCCTCCTGTGTTTCTTTAATGTCTTCTTCAGACTCTGAAGCAGAGCCCTCTAGTTTGTCCCACCGCTTGCAGCTTATTTCTTTTGAAATGGGTGTGACGGATTCACTGTCCTTTAAAGGTAAGTTAGAAAAAGCCTGTTCAGGCACTTTCTTCTCAGACGATTTTCTGGTGGGAAACTGCAAGGCAACACGAAGACCAAAGCTTCTTCTCTTGGGGGAGACCTTCTTTGCCTCTTCCTCCTCTTCTTCCTCACTACCCAATAAATTATCACGTTCTTCATCACTCAAGTCTGACTCCACGGCCTAGAGGCAGGAAGAATCCCCATGTTACGTTATTGGCTGTGACACAAGAAAGGTCTTTTTTAAAATCACTAATTCTAGGCAGCAGTCTCACCACCCAAAGGCACTGTCATAAATTCATTTAAATCAACAAATTTTTAAAAGTTCACAGTACACGATTTCTCCCTGTGCAGAGACCAACACAAAATTTATATATTAATATTGTCTAAGATACAGACACAGCTGCCTTCAGGGGAACAATCTTGCCCAGCACAGTCAGTCTACAAGCAGGGGAAGAAGTTCTCATTTCTAATATGTGATGTTGCATTAAATAAAGCTTTTTTTTCCTCTCTTAAGATAACACACGTTTTTCTTCAGCATGAAGAAAGAACACCACGGTACATCAGAAACACTCCCACTAGAACATGAGGTTTACACAGAAGAGACAGAAAAAAAAGAAATCAACATATACATTCACACGTAGGTGACTGCCTTTACCAGAACTCCTTTCTTGTTCACATCCACCTCACTTGACGCGAAGCCTTCAAAAGCTTCCATTTCAGAGTCAGTGTCTTCAGTGAAAATCTTCTGCAGTTCCTCGGTGAGGTATCTGGACTGAAATTGCACCCCCTGTAAAAATACCAGCCCGTAGCTGTGAGAGCCAGTCAGAAACAGAGTAGTCACACAGTCATAATACACAGTGGTTCTGTGGTTCAAGCAGGTACCAACTAGGTAGCACAGACTGTGAAAGCACTTTGCAGGCAAAGCCTGTCAAAAGAAAAAAGCAGAAGACATTCAGAGTTTCAGCACTGAGCTATTTTAGCTTAGCAGGATTTTCTTCCCTTATTTTGAGCACAGGGCTTTAACTGAGCTGCTTCTTGTGGGGCAAGCTTTCCCCTTCGCCTCTTCCTCCTCTTCACTACTACCCAATAAAAAATAAACTATCCATTTTCTTATGTGTAACTTACCATGCTGTTTTGTATGTTTTCTTTTGAATGCGAAAATCAAGCCTTGAATGGAAGAAAATACAAACCAGAACCAACCACAGTAAGAAAGAGACCTCCTTTTTTTCACTTAGCAGTACAAACAACACCCTCCTCTGGGCTTGCTGCAGCTGTACTCAAGGCTCCTGGAGATGGAGTCTGCTCCTTCTCACGCTGTTACACCATCACTGAAGTGACAGACTCCAACACAAAACCACAGAGCCTTGAACAGCCTGACTAACATCCCTCCACTTCCCAACTGCTCAGCTCTCTGTTTTAATGGTGCAGTTTATCATTCAAACGCATTCTAGGGTAGGCAGAGCCCAAATTTCTGTGTACAGACTAGGAAGTCAGCCCATGAAAATGAACTAAGATCTCATTAAAGCACTCCTCATGATACGCACATTACACACCTATTAAACACAATGCCTTTACTAAATCAGAAATATATTTCCATACTTTTAATCAAAATTACTAGAAGACCATCTGTCAACTCGTCTCCTCATAGACTTGTTCATGGTGGGAATAACCCATGTTCACACCACACTTGCTTCTTGGAAGTCAGCAACACTCACTTAAGTTTGTTTCCCCAATTTTCCTCTGCTATTTCTTCCTCCCACACAAGATACAAAAATGACCTTTCATACGATGCACTTGCTAAATATCTTTATTTTTCCTTCCAATCCCCTCCCTTCCTTGACTTTAATTACACACTTCTTTACATTAAGATAATATCTGGTGAAAAAGATACAATAGATGAGTGGAACAGGGCAATGGGAGGGGGGAGCTACCCCATACGCTGTTTCTTAACACTTAAACATCTCCTACAAATTATTATGGGTAATTGGAATGAGTTTTCTCTGAGCAAAATTACTTTACTCTTTTGTTGGTAGCTGCAGCACAGCTGCTTGAGAAAGGAACAAACACAATAGGGAAGTTATGTTAAAGTTAAATTGCATTTCTTGGAGGGAAACAAGTTTTTATGCATTCTGTGTTTTCATGACATCCCACAATGAAGTATAGGGGGGGAATAAGCTGTTTGTTAGCTAAAATGACTAAAAATAACACACCTAGAGCTATACTGTTACACCTATGAAGAATGGTCTACACAAGGCAAAATACACATCAGGGACACTGAAACTCAGCAGAAGGGCAGAGATTATGAGAGCAGGACTGCAGAAATCCCGAAGGAAAAACAGACACACAAACGGCAATACTTGTTGATGCATTTGTGCATCAACTTCCAAGGGAACACCTGATGCACTAACATCCCATTCACCAGTGGCTTTGCCTCCTCTCCCATCAACTACAGCGTTTTTCTGAACTTCCCATCATTTTGCTCTTCACACCAAAACCTTTTCATTTCCTGCACAAGCACCTACGATCTTTCTCGGCACCAGTGGTGTTTGGCATCATAAACAGATGGAACTCAGGATAAAAAAAACCCCATGTTTTTATTGGACCATTTAGTGGTAAAGGAGTTAATGCTGATGGAGATTTAAAATAATTCTCAGCCCAAGGGAAACACAGGAGTGGTGAGGAAGGCTGCAGTGCCAGCTGTAAATTTGGAACAAGTCTCACTGGGATTCCCAGTAACGCATGTTAAATTAACAGTACCTAGCTCTTCCTCAGCATTTCTCATCAGAGGATTTCAAAATGCTTTGCAGCAAAGATCATTATCATAATCTCCATCTCACATGGGCAACCAATGTTGGGAAACCAAGGCAGAGAGAAGTAAAGCAAGGTGCCTGCAGTCCCCAAGCAGGCAGCAGAAGCAGAACCTCAGGCTCCCACACAAGGCTCTACCACCAGCAGCTCTCCTCGTTGATCCGTCTTCATGCTCCACACAAGAGCAAGCTACCTCCTGGTTTTCTGAAGTTACTAGCGCTGCTGTCTAGCGCTGAGATGACAAAGCAATACAGAGCCAAATCAAAGAATGGTTAGAGTTGGAATGGACCTTAAAGATGATCGAGTTCCAACCTCCCTGCCATGGGCAGGGACACCTCCCACTAGACCAGGTTGCTCAAAGCCCCATCCAGCCTGGCCTTGAACACCTCCAGGGATGGGGCATCCACAGCTTCTCTGGGCAACCTGGGCCAGTGTCTCACCACCCTCACAGGAGATAAATTTCTTCCTGATACCTAATCTAAATCTCCCCTCTTCCAACTTAAAACTATGACCCCTTGTCCTGTCACTACACTTCCTGACAGAGTCCCTCTCCGGCTCTCCTGTAGGCTCCCTTCAGCTACTGGAAGGCTGCTATGAGGTCTCCCCAGAGCCTTCTCTTCTCCAGGCTGAACAACCCCAGCTCTCTCAGCCTGTCTTCATAGGAGAGGTGCTCCAGCCCTCTGATCATCATATATTTCATTACTTTTAAGTCACTTCCTTTCTCCATAGCACAGACTTGAAGCTCTACTCCCAAACAGCTTCTGCACTTTGTAGAAGCCTCTCTAAGGCCATTCGTCTATGGAAGCTCAGAAACAGCACATACTCACACAAGCCTCATTCTGTCTGTTCCCCTTCCTAACACTAGTCATATTCTTTGTCTGCAGCAGCTCTTAACCAGGTGCTGACCTGGTGGAATAGGAAAAGAAAAAGACATTTTCGATTTTTTTATTTATGGAACCGAGGGACACTTTTGAGAGCACAACTGACAAGGGTATCTTTTAGCACATTAGCCCATATCTATCAAGTGTATAACTACAAGCTTCTAAAAGACTAGAAACTAGATTTTCTGGCAGCCAAGACAGCATACCAGTTCTCTTCCTTTCTTCTGAATTCAGCTGGTACCTCCAGCTACCAAATCAGAGAATGAAAAATATCAAATCATTATGCCGATCCAAGCTACTTCACCACTAAGAGAGCAGAGAACCAGCAACCTGATGGTTTCTGTGGGTCACCACTGCTTAAACACAATTTTAGTGAAGAAACAGCACTGATACAAGTTTCTGGAAGAAATACCGTGAAGTCTGCATGCTCACAAAACCCATCCATTATCATGTATTTCCACTGTCTTATGTATCCAGATCACACCAGCCCAGGATGGCAATTCTTTTTCTCTTGTTTCCTACACTTACCTACTTCACTTAAACTCACATTTTAAATCCGTTCCTACCTTTTTTCCTGACTCCAGGGCATCAAAGCTAGCATAGCTGTTCTCTGACAACAACCTCTGCCTGGAAGCATCGTCTTGGAACCCCGGAAAATCTTCATTGTCACTGGGGGCATTGAAAATGTCAGCCACATCCTTGGGTGTCTGTTTCTGATTCAAAACAAGACAAGATACAAGTCAGATGCGCCAACTTACTGGGAAAATTCAAATTGGCAACAGTACAAGTTATTATTATACTCCTATGCAAGTACAAATCTGTATCACAAAATATGCTATGCGTAAACTATTTAGCTAAACTCCAGGAAAATTGGGTCCAGGCTGTTTTAATCCCTAAATACAGACTCCAGATTTGGGGCTAGGGAGGGGATGTGATGTGCAGGGTGTTTAACTCCACAGAACAGGCGCAAAAACACGTGTGCACCTCATCTTTGCAAGCGCGTGCTCAGGGCACCCTTTATCCCTAGTGAAACCCACCACCGCTCCTCCTCTTAGAGAGCAACAATGGCCCAGAGGCGAGGAACACACCTTCTAATAGAATGCAATGTGAAACAAGGACAAAGCAACCTTACCATTGGATCCAATAATAGCACCATTACGTATTTTATCAGACACTTACCTAGCTCCAAAACTAAAACAAATGCAACTCATTCTCCTTTGTCAGCGCTGCCGCAGAGATTTTTCTGCCACACTTGTGAGAACCCATTTTAACCAAGACCGTTTCGCATTTGCTGGAAGCCCGTGATGTAGCTCACCAGGAGAAAGCACTGCCAAAGGCAAGGCAGCAGCACCTTCCGAGGCAGCCAAGGTCACAGCTTCAGAGCTCAAGAAGTCCAGTCCCTGCATGGAAGGAGATTCGTACCACCAGGGGTAACCATTCCCCCAACCACATACATCACCAAGCACTTCGGATAAGCCTCTCCACGTAACGGGCCAGTAGCTCCCACCTAGAATTTGATTTTTTAGATTTGATTTTTAGCATTTGATTTGTGGAAGGATGGGATGAAAAGATCCAGTCTTAAAACCCGAGGCAGAATGTATTTTACCGAGTTTCAGAACATGGCTTTACACATCCCAGTACCATTTGTAATATCATCCTGCCATTCACAGAAATGCTTGGGGAGAAAAGTGTCTGAATCGCCCACCAGCGCTCACATATCTATCTTCTGCAAACTCCAGACCACACGTACACGTCACCCACACTACTCTTACTCGAAGCAAGCCTCCCTGCCGCTTGGTGCGTGCTAAAGCCACACATGGACTTCCCACTGCTCCCATTAACTGTCAGGAGCAAGAGATCAACAGCTGCCTGGTGAGAGGGGACAGTTCTTCCTCAGAAGCAGATGGTCTCCAGCCCTTAACGTTCAAGAGAACATCCCCAAGATGAACGCCAGAACCAAGAGCAGCCTGCCCTTGCCGCTGTCATGGACAACCAAGGTTGCTCATAAAGGGCCCCATATAATGATTTTTTTTTTATCATTTTATCTTTATTTATTTGTGCCAAGGCAAATGGCCCAAAGGAGGCTTATTCTCCAAAAATAACGTTGCTGACAAAATTCCACTGCCATTAAAAGAGCAAAGCAGCACCCTGACCAAGGCTTCACTCTCCGAAATAACCTACAGTAATGGGCATACACGGGCTTAATTCTGTTCTTGCTTTCCTTTTATAAAGCTGATGTAGACTGATGAAAAGCCGATTTACTGTTGCTTGAGCAAGAGCAGGATTCATCTCTGACCCTCACGGGCACGTAACGGCACGACCCAACGCACTAAGACGTGCTGGCCGCGTTTGAATCCCTCTGGATATTCCCCTGCCCCTTACAAGGAACAGCCGGAACCCAGCTCCGCTGCTGTGATGGAATTCTCTCAGTACAGAGCAGCGTTAACAATGAAGTATTAGGCATTTTAATGGAAAAACATTCAAGGAGTGGTGAGGCTCGTTGCTATGAATAAATTGCTTCCAGGAGCCACTGCATTAGTTCTTGTACTATTGTACAGCCGAGTTAGCCACTGCTGTGATTACTGTACGCCTAACTAATTTCTCCTTCTTCGTCTATTACTTCTGCATCTGCACCAGAGGAGCCATTATGGGGGTGTAATTACTGATGTTGAACAAGAAAAAAAAATAAATTCTTTCCCAGTACATCTTTTTCCATCTTTACGCATTCCCAAATGCTAAGGTACTGATTTAAGTAGCTTACTGCAGAACTTCAAAGATTTTTAGTTTGTGACTTGCTCCCCACAGCCTGACTACGAAGAATCCCATCCAGCCGTTGATGAGTCCCCATTTCACCTTAAGGGCTTAGGTTAACACCACAGAGCACCAAACAAATATAAGGTGAACATAGTCCAGGAGTTTAAAAAGAGCACCCTCATCACCGAGCTTGCTCACTGCCAGTATTTCTACACCTGACATCACAAGCCAAGTTTATTGCCAGCAGACATCCACTGCCATCAGCAGACAGACATCAAAGATGAGCTTGCACCAAACACCTCTGCCATGATGGGCTGGTTCGCCGTTATTTATCGTGTAGTCCTGGAAGCCACAGACGTTTCCACTTTTAACTTTCAATTAAAATACATTCAGAAACTGATTTATAATCAGCATCAGAATCTAACATTTTAACTCCGTCAACAAAGTAGCACATACCAAGCAAGAAAATAAATCTTTGCCTAAACACAAATGTCAAAATATTAATCTATTCTAAACACTTGAAAGATGCAGGCACTTCAAGAGAAGACCTTTTGGCCACTAACCCCTGGAAAAGGCAGGAAGGCAGAGAGGTGATGAACATTCCAAGCTCGCTCAGGGGAAGTATTTCCACATGAACAGATCACAGGTTCAGACACAATTATCTGCTGAAATGCTGCAGAGAGGTGAGAAATACTCCCTTTTACAGGTACCAGCTACAAAAAGCTAAGTACCAAAAATCCCGTAAAAGCTGCAAATGATGCACAGCTGCTGAAAAAGTCAAAGTCTTATTTCTAGTAGGAAATTTCATACCTATTGAGCTCTGATATTTTTGCACATAAAATGCACTTACTTGCTTTAAAACACCCACAAGGGAATTTACAAAAGCAGCAGAAAACCTTCTCCGCTGCAAACAGCGTACAACCCATCAACCGCCAGCATCACCAACCCTAAGTGTGTTTTATCAACTAAAGATCTAAGTTAAAGATATTCCCATCTCTCAGTTTCCCCTTCTCTAAATGTGACAAAATACCGCCAGCACACCCAGAAGGGCGCCCAAATTTGTCGGACTATGTGGAGGAGAGCTACCGTTCCCACAGAACCAGGAACGGGCAGCTCATGTGTGCCCACGTCAGATCTGTCACCAAGGGCCCAGGGTGACAGAGACAGCAAATGTGGCCAGAAGGGATGTCAGACCCGTTCTCACGGTGCTCCTACACTCACCACACGAGTGATGGGAAAAGTAAGGTACCCAAAGTCCTCACCAGTCAAAATGACGTTTGTCCAAGTGCCATCCCCACACGTTCCACCTGCCACATTAGGCAAGGAGAAAAAGAAAAAGCCTGGGGTGACATGTTTTACTTTCAAAGTCAAGAGGAAGAATTCTCATGTCTCGAGTGAAAAAGCAACTTTATCGATACCAAAGCCAAACCAGATGCAACAACCTGCCCTTCTGCAAGGCAGCATCACGGCAAGGCTGCGAGGAGAGACTGCTCGCCTGCAGGCTCACCCTCAGCTTTGGTGGGAATCATCACGGCTATCTTACATCACTGTCAACCATATGTAGAAATACCTCTTAACAATTTCAAATATTGCTTTCATCACCCATCGTCATATTAGCACGTTCTTCTGGGACAACAACGTCCCAGGAGAATGTAACGTGTGAGAAAGCAGGGCTAGATGTAATTCTCTATTTTGACTCCTACCAAGAAAAAACCAAAACCAAAACCATCAGTTGGGCTGTTTTCCCCTCATTCAAGTTTGCACAATGTATGGACATTCCTACTTGAAGCAGAGGACAGATAGTTTTGGTAGTGTTCAAACTTGCTGCTTATTCATTTGAGTCAAACAAATAATCCCAGTTTAATCTCAAAGGCATACTCACACAAACCAAACTCCTGCAAAATCTAACCTTCTAACACACACAGGGAAAAACCTCTTGACTTGTCCCGGGCTCAGCAGGCAGCAAGGAACACAAGGAACACCACCCAAGGGTTACAGGCATTGGATCTGGCACGTAGCCCCGAAATAACAACCCAACAGGGAAGCGCTCCAAGGCTGACAATTACGGGCAGAGCTACAAGAATAGAGGGCCCCAGCCAGAATGCCGAGAGGTGCCAAACCCAAATCCCAAAACTATTTACAAGTCGAGATCCTGGTCTTTCCACTGGAATCGTAAAGGCGACCAGCACTGCATGAAAGTTTGATTTTAAACATCGCACAAACGTGTGAAAGACGTGGAAGGCAGAGAGAGGCAAAGACGTGGTGCAGAAGAATCACACAACTCGACCCATGGTCAAACAGGACCTTCAACACCACCCAACCAGCCTAAGGCTCAAGGGCAACAATGAAATCTAGGAAGGCAAGGAAGATACCAGATGATCTCAGCAACTTCTCAACAGCATCAGAGCTCAAAAACCCAAAACCTTCTGGACGGTGAAGTGTATGCCTGGCACAAGCGGCACCAGAGTGAAAGGCAAACAAGCGGTACAAGAAAAGAAGGAACAAGCGATAAAACGAGCAGTCATCATGCGGTTTTATGATCTTCACAGGGATACTTTGATTCCACCGAAGGTGAAGATGGATTCTGCCTGGGCCTGTAAATCTGTCAAAGCAACAACTCCTGGCACTTTCAGGGTTGTTCCCCCTGCCCCCACAAAAAGTTATGGTAATTTTCACCCCAGTCAACCTACTGCTAAACCAATTTTTAGTAAATTCAGCTATTTTCAGAATAGTAGAGTATGGTTTCTACATTGATTTATTTAAACTTATAATTAAATAAGCTAAACCCCATCAAGCTACTTTATCCTAAAATAAAGAATGCCCAACTACCATAACCACACGGCAAGCCATTTAAAGTGTTACCTTCCTTTGGTAACATTTACCTGGAAAATATCCCCTAACTTTTTTTTAAAAAAAAAACAGTGATAATAACACGAATACCAGCACACCAGCATAGGAGCACAGTCCGAACGCTCTGTCAACCGCTACTCTCTCTTCTTTTGCAATATCTAATCTTTCGCTGATCCAAAACAGTAGTAAAACCCATTTCTGAATTAACTCTGCATAACTCAAGAGCACCCCCTTTCATCTGTGGTGGTGCCTAATTGCTTCCTGAGCCCCGGCGTCCCAAGGAAAACACTTCCGTACCATGCCACAGGCAAGCAACGCGTCAGCTCCTCACGTCTGGAACGCCACCGTCCAGGCTTTGTGGGTGAAAAGCTCTTTGTCAGCTCGCACCCCTTTAACAAGCTCCATGTACCGAAACTGCTGTGCAAGGACCTCTTCAATGAGACCCTGGGATGGGAAATGCAACTGCAGGTCTCACGATTCAAAGGAATCTTGTACTGCTGACTTCCCCGGCCATGGCTTTCAACGGGGGCACGTACTTACAAGTGCCACCAAACGAACGACAGACGCTCTCTGAAAAGAAAATTGGTTCTGTTTTATCTCAAACCAGGACAACAAACTAATTTACCAGTCAGCAGGCAACCCGTGACTTCAGAGACAAAAAACGGTCACCATCACGTCCTTCTGGCTCAGCCAGGACTGAACGCACTGCTCACCAACTTGTCTCAAAGAGGAGCAAGAGCCAGCAGAAGGCCTGTTCAGCCAAAAACAAGCTCCCATGAGAAACAGGAGAGCACCCAGAACAGACAGCATCTTTCTCCTCTTCGTTGAGCCTTAAAACATACACAGTGTACATACGCCCTCTTAGGTGTGCAGTAGAAGGGTGACCAGTAGACAGTAAGAGCTTCTTGTGATAGCACCAGAGGTGAGAAGTAAGTACCATTTGCCTACTGTGTCAGTAGGGCTTCTCCAAAACTGTTTTACAGTGCTGTTATCTCCACTCTGCCCATGGAGAGCCTGAGGCCATACAAAGCCCCTGAGAGGACAGAGAAGATCATAAAAAATGTTTCAGTGTTCCTATAGCCCTCCTGTTCCACAGAAACCCACAAAACTCCCTCACTGTCCATCAGCAAGAGCTAACTGAGATCACAGAGATCAAGAGTTGACCGAGATCATCACCACCTCCATAGGCCGCCCAGGGAGGTGGTGGAGTCTCCTTCTCTGGAGACATTCAAAAACCACCTGGACAAGTTCCTGTGCAACCTGCTCTAAGTGGACCCACAGGGAGGTTGGACTAGATGATCTCTGGAGGTCCCTTCCAACCCCATGTGATTCTGTGATAGAATGGTTTGGGTTGGAAGGGACCTTGAAGATCATCGAGTTCCAAGCCCCTGCCATGGGCAGGGACACCTCCCATTAGACCAGGTTGCTCCAAGCCCCATCCAACCTGGTCTTGAACACTTCCAGGGACGGGGCATCCACAACTTCTCTGGGCAACCTGTTCCAGTGTCTCACCATCCTCACAGTAGTGAGATGCTGACTTTCTCCTCCCTCCCTCCACCACCACCACCACCTGGGAGAGCCACCACACCACCTTCTCAAGACCAAAAACCACACAAACAGCCTGACGCATCCAAGCGTGTCCCCAGGGGGCTTGAACCACAGCTGAGCACCTTTGTCCCTAAGCCTCCACCCTTCTAAATACAATTGAGGTGACACAAATATGTCTTTACGGCATCGTGGCATTACAATAGCAAAAAAAAAAGAGAACACAGAATTACCAATAAATAAACAGCTATTTCCAAAAAGTGACACACACCCACCCCCACACACACCCCCCCCACACACACCCACCCCCACACACCCCCCCCAGCCTCACACAGGCTGATTAATTAACAAAGCTCCTCCCCAAACGAAGCCACGGGCGGCCCCCATCAGCCTTTAATGAGGGACCCGCCACCGCCGGAGTTTCCCCATCCCGACGGGGCCGCCCCAAAAGCGGTTTCTTCCACAACCATCATCCCCCCCCCCCCCCCCGCGTCCCCGGAGCCGCCGCGCCACGTGGAGCGGGACCGCGGGCCGCCGCCCCTTACCGGGACCGTGTTTACCGGGCCCGGGGGACCGCGGCGGGGGGCCGGAAGAGCTGCCCGGCGCTGTCGGCGGCGCCGGGACCGGCGGGACCGCCGGTCCCGGCGCCGCCGACAGCGCCGGGCAGCTCTTCCGGCCCCCGCCGCGATCCCCCACGAACAAAGGCCGCCGCTGCCCCCGGGAAGGCGGAAAGCAAGCCCCGCCGCCCCTTCCCCCGGGGGCCCGCTGGTTTCCCGCCCGCCCGCCTCACCTTGCCGCGGGTCGCCGCCGCCGCCGCCGGCCTGCCCGCCGCTGCCCCCCGCCGCCGCCGCCTCCGACCGCGCCGCGCCATGGCGCGAAGGAGCCGTTGGAGGAGGAGGAGGAGGAGGAGGAGGGAGGAGGGGAGGAGCGGGGGGCGGTGGCGGGGTGGAGCCGGCCGGCGGCGGCGGGAACGGAGGGGATAGGGGTCGGGGCAGCCCGTGTGGCCTGGGTAGGGATGGGTAGCAGGCCGGGCGGGGTTGGGGGGGGGATTAATTGCGGGGCTGCTGGTCCTCGGGCGGGTGAAGAGGATGCTGCCGCCGGCATCGTCGGTTCTTCCCTGCGCACCCCTCGCTCGGCGGCTGCCATGAGCGTGAGAGAAGCGTTCTTCGTGGAATCATGGAGTGGCTTAGGTTGGAAGAGACCTTAAAGGTCATCGAGTTCCAACCCCCCTGCCACGGGCAGGGACACCTCCCACCAGACCAGGTTGCTCAAAGCCTCATCCAGCCTGGTCTTGAACACCTCCAGGGATGGGGCATCCACAGCTTCTCTGGGCAACTGTTTCAGTGTCTCACCACCCTCACAGGAAAGAATTTCTTTCTAATATCTAATCTAAATCTCCCCTCTGACAGTTTACGACCATTACCCCTTGTCTTATCACTCCGCTCCCTGATCAGGAGTCCCTCCCCATCTCTCCTGTAGCCCCCTTCAGCTACTGGAAGGCTGCTATAAGGTCTCCCTGGAGCCTTCTCTTCTCCGGGCTGAACAACCCCAACTCTCTCCGCTTGTTGTCATAGGAGAGGTGCTCCAGCCCTTGATCATCTTCATGGCCCTCCTCTGGACCTGCTCCAATAGGTCCATGTCTTTCCTGTGCTGAGGATGCAGTGCTCCAGGTGGGGTCTCACCAGAGTGGAGTACTGTGGAAGAATCACCTCCCTTGCCCTACTGGCCACACTTCTTATAATGCAGCCCAGGATGTGGTTGGCTTTCTGGGCTGCCAGCGCACATTGCCAGCTCATGTTGAGCTTCTCATCCACCAACACCCCCAAGTCCTCCTCAGGGCTGCTCCCAACCTATTCTCCATCCAGCCTGTATTGGTGCTGGGGGAATACACTTTCATCTTCCAAATAATTTAAAATATTTATTTACGTGGTACAGGTGTGAAGCGTAAGCCTTTTGAAAAACTCTAAACCAGGGGACTGGAGATGATATAGAGATCCCCAGCTTTCTGAGTCAACTGCCCTGAACTGCACAAGTGAGACATAAAGGTGAAAGCAATAAGAAGCAGAGATGGTTTCTTTCAACAGCAAAATCAAGAGTTCAAATTTCAAAATATCACAAATGGTGGAAAGTAAGTAAAATTAGAGGAATCTAATTGGAAAAATGGGAATATAACAATTTTTAAAGCATTTTTTCCTCCAAACATTTTCTTATTTTATTCTATTCTTCCTATCTTCAGGTAGCAGGAAGATAAATGCACACAAACGGAAACTATTTTTCTGCTTTTCTCTGAAAAACCTGTATTTCTCAATTAAGAGGTTTCATTTTTATTAAAAACTTACATCATCATATGTGCCCCTTTATTAGTGAAGGGGGGGTGGCACTAGATTATGCACTTTATCTTACGTTTACTCAGTTATTCAGTGAGAAAAGCAGCCCTTTGGGCAGAGACATGCCCCCAAAGATGGTCAGTGGGGTGGAGGTCCATGCACAGCTGCCCCTGGTCTGCTCACACTGTGCGTCTTAACTTGTCCAGCGCAATGTGAAACAGTGTTCTGGTTTGAAGAGCCCACAACAATTTCTTGTTGTTTAGACAATTATTCTATCACTCGATGACCCCTCCCCACCCGGGAAGGGGAATCGGAAAAAATAAGGAAACCCAAGGGTTGAAACATAAACAGATTTAATGGAATAAGACTAAATAATTAACATTAATAATACTAAAGAGCCAGTATTGATCCTGATACCAATATGAGATATACAAGGACTATACTCAGCCACTTCTATCAGCAGGAAGCTGTGCACTCCCAGCAGGGACAGCAAATGTCAGACACTATGAGCACTGCAGCTTCAGGAGGAAGGGAAGGGCTCAGGGGTCCAGCACGGGGGCAAGAATTTGTCAAGATCACAGCCATCATAGAAGAGAGAGAACTACTTGGCAAACTTTATAATTTCTATTGAGTGTGACGTTCATGGTATGAAATAATCCTGTTGGACAGCTTGGGTCTCGCTCCTTCTCATCCCTGCACCTGGTGAGCTCGAAAACACTGAGACCTTGAAACTCACACACCACAGCTGGCTATAAAGTAAATACTTTTACAAATTCAGACACTAGTGTCTTCTGAAAATGCAGTTTTCCCAAGCATTAGAAAAGACCTTAGTGAAAAGTAAAATTATTGAAAGAGAAACGAATCACGCACCCAGGACAAACAGGTCAGGCAGAAGCCTGCTGAGATGGTATTTTCCTGCTGCAGCTTTGGTAACAGAATGGTGCACTTTCCAGTGTGACTGAAATTAAGTTAGGTCTTGTGATTAGGGCACATCTTGTAAAGCTCCCTTCCTTTTTCCCACTCTTGCGTCTGAATGTTTCTCCCTTGGTGGGCCTGAGAAGCATCCCCCCCTCTTGGCAGTATTGCAGGAGCACACCTCCTCTGTGGGGCTGGTGCCATCATCCATCTCAGCAGGATGGCCACTGCAAGTGGCTCACAGGCAAAGAGCCCTCTTGGGTCGGCAGTGAAGTACCTTCAGTGCTTGCAGCGCCACAGAATAAATGTGAGAAAATAGGAGAACGCTCGATGGCTACGTCTGAACTGGGGGGCATGCCAGGATAAGGTCTGGGGACATGTTCCACACCCAGGTTTTTGTCTAGCAGCGTGTGGGTGACCTTCCACAAGCCCTCAAGTTTGGGTAGTTGAACGAGGACAGCAAAAAATTCACTTGCCCACATAATCTGGCCAAAATAAGACCATGATAACTCTTTTTATAGTTTTTGCATTGATAAAAGCAAACCAGATGAACCGTGTTCCTCTGTAGCTTGCCTTCAAACCTGATTGTGAATTGCCACGCTAAAAATAAATTCAGATTATTTTGATTATTTTAATACTTTCTGGATGCCATCAAATTAAATATTATGTGTATGTTTAAATTTAGGGGAGAGCTCCAAAACGCACTGTGCAGTCTGCCTACGACGCTGGGTTCCCAAGCCTGACTGGGTATTTTAAATACTGTACTGTAAATATTGACTTAAAAGTCAGAGAAAAGTAACCTTTTAGTGAAGGACAGATGAGAAATGGTCATCTTCTGCCCCTCTCTGAACAGCCACCCTAAAATGTGGAAGGAGAGCTTCTCTGCGTACCATGGAATCTGATCCTCAGTGTAACACGCAGTGGACTACCCATTTAAGCACTTCCAAGCCTTTATATTCCAGACACATGGAGAGTGTTTGTTAGAAGGGAATGTGAGGAAAGTAGTTACATGCAAACAAAGAGCCGTTTAGCCAAAGCAGGGCATTTAAATACTGGTTTGCATTGCAACATCCGCTGTAGAGGCACCTGCGGTCGTCATTCAGGCTGCAGAAATAAGAAGCTTTGGGGATGAGATGGGCAGGAGGGAATTCAGTAGAAGACAAAATGCAGGAATTATGTATAATATCAGCAAAATTGAAAGGCGTACTTCTTAAAATATGAAAGAATAAAGACCTCTTGTGTGATACGTTCCTGAAAGACATGTATTTTACGTATTCCAGTGCTGACCCTGGGCTTGGTTTTTTCACTTGTCCCCAACAGTCTACGTTATGAAGCACTTCGTTTGTTAAAAGCTGTCAAGATGCTCTCTTGGATTGCGAGCAACAGATTAGAAATGACTGTGTTGACTGTCCTGCGCTAAATTAGAGTGAATAAAATTACATTCCGTTACAATAGAGATGTGCAGCTATTATGCTGTTACAAATACATTGTGAACCGCCTGATAATATCTTGTGCTATTTTATGCAATTTGATGCTTTGTTTCTCTTTTCTGTTAACTTTCCACTTCATTTTGTACTTTCACAGTCATTCTCCTTCCCAGCGTTTTCAAGCCCTTCGTGTCAGCTATTGCTCTTTATGTTGCTCTGTTAGAAGTGTGGAGTTTTTTTAAAATTGCGTTAGTTTAATTTCTCTGCAGCTGTACCTCAAATAATTCTCAGTGTGGATTTTCCGTCGTGGAATTCCTGCCCACTTTCTTTACCTCTTTTCATATTACTTCAAAGTTTGTTTTTCTAACCCCCGGTAGCTTTTGTGTTATTGCCTTGTCAGTAGGATCTCATCAGCCGCTCAGATGAAGTTCAGCTGGATTCCAGGTACTCTTCAACTTCAGCCTTCTGTATTAAGCCCGAATTGTTTTACAACAACTGGGTCCAGAATAGTTTCTGACCTTGCTCATCATCCCGTTAGAACATTGCTGATAATGTCTCAGTCCAGGTCTTTGGACTCCCAAACCGTACAATGAAACTCGAAACAATAAGTTCTGTCTTGGGCTTCGTGTGACCATTATAATCAGACTATAACTTTGCAAACAGAAGGAATTACGAGCTGCTTAGAATATGTATCAGATATAGTAGATCCATCGGTTCACAGGGACCATCTCGCCAACATGCTGATGCAGAGTAAAACCGCAGGACGGGACCACAATCTCTCTGCAGTAGCCTTGCAGAGGCGAAATTTGTTTGCCGCTAATTTCAAATAAACAAATAGCAGTCTAGGTTATAATTCTGAACTTTAATGCTGTGAATTTACCAAGCTGGATAAACATTAAAATCAATCCTTCCTCCTGAGCGATGTTTTCACTGCTCCCTCCAGCAGTCGCTAATTTGGGGGCCATTGTAATCGCAACTGGGGGCTTTGCTCCCATCTTCCTGCCACCACGTTTCTCTGAGACCTGTCAAGCATTTTAAGTAGCATGCACTTTCCCACACTTCTCAATGAATGCTGACATACCTAACTTAAAAGGATTACTTTCTGCTGAGAGGAATTGTAATCCTCTTTTCCTGCTCTGCAAATCCTCTAGTAAGTGGAAAAGAAAGGCCAAGATCTGTTCTGCTGTGCGGGGCAAATCACCATCTCAGAAGGCATAGAAGAAAACAACAAATCTAAGATTTACTTGTGGTCACGCTTGTCCAGGAGCTGTGTCCCTCACTATTAACTCATTGGCACCTTCCATCACTATTTTTGGTGCTTTGATATTTTCTGGTTTAGTTTCTAATAGCTGCATGAATACATGCACAATTGGTACGTCAATGGTGCTCAGGACAAAACATTTCTCTCAAAGGTATCTACAAAGAGCTACAGATGCTGAATTGCCTTAACTTGAACCCAATTTTTAATATTATGTATTCTGTTAACAAACCCCAGAAACATACTTTTAGCTTGTATGCCAAAACTAGTGGTTATTCAAACTGCCTAAGGTAAATTTGGAGAGTATTTTCAAAAGCTAGAGCTGAAGATGCTGGTGGTGGTGAAGGTTTGCACTCTGAGGGTGGTGTGTCAGTGGCACCCAACACAACAACAAAAGCACAGATGTTCCTGCTACCTGGATTTCCCCCCAGCCATCTCAAAACCTTTCCTCACATGTGGTGGTTGTTGCAACAAATTGGCTTGTGGGTGAGGCTGAGGGCAAAGTTTGGGTGACCTTATGCCACCAACTGAAAATGAAGCATCAGGTTATTCTCTTGCAATAGTAGCCTGAATGGTGTCTAAGAGAGCCTTCCCCGTGCTCTCTCATAGCTCCCTTAAAAGAGCTGCAAGGATGAGGGAGGGTCACCAATAAAGCTTGCGTTGGTGAAAATTTCATTTCCTTGTTTCATATTGTTTATTTCATGTTCATTGTTTCATTCATGTTTCATATTCATTGATATGTTTCATATCAAATATTTTGCTTCTCGTCATTCGTAAAATAGATGAACCAGGATTACTGTCTCCTCCCCCTTTCCTTTCCATTCCATTTATTAGACAGCAAACTGTACTTACAAGGTGGATGGACACCAGCTTCCACACAGGAGGTATTTTCCTTTCCGGTATGCCTCTGCTGCAGCAAAAAATCCACACTCCGAGTTTATGACACGATCCTTGTCTTTCTTTTCTTGATCTAATTCTGCAAGTCTGAGGTCAAGGCAAACAGCCGTGGCCTTTGCTAATTCACTCTAAAATTCCATGTTGATATTTGGAGGTGTCATGTGCTTTTACTTATTCTTCGCTGTATTTCAGCCCACACTGATGGATGGCTGCTTCCAAACTGCCCGTGAGCGGGCTGTGTTAGTTTTAGCTAATTCCTCCTTGAGTAAGTTCTGCAGCGTCAGCGGAGCTGGACCATTTCAGTCGGATATGGGAAATGCCCTTCTCTTCCCTACCTTCCCAGCCATTCTACTGGGACAAAACAGTCTTATTGTTTCAGAGAAATGAGCTTTGGATTTTCCCTTCAGAGGAAGTGTTATTTTGCCATCTGAACTAGAATCATCTGACCTTTCTCCTCCTGCTTTCCATGGATTAAAACAAAAAAAGGTAGGAAAACACAGCAATGCCCCATTTCATCCACATCCTCTAGGTGTTTCACTTCCCAATTCTTTCTCCTATGTCATCCTTTTAATTTCTTTCTGAGGCCGATTCCTCAGTTCTGTAAATGCTGCTGAAGATCATAATTGTTAGCAAACTCAAGACCCAAAGATTGCCTGGCATAAGTTTCCTCAAAAAATCTGCTACGTCCCTACTAATTGCCAGTCCACTTTGACACGTGAAACTGAGAGAGCTCCGACTTCTTGTACCCAACAAAGTCTTTGCATCAGAGCTCTTCTCTTGTATGAAAGGTCACCCCTCATGACTTCTTGGGACGCTTCAGGTTGCTATTTTCATTGCTTTTGGCACGTTCAGTTTCATTTTCAATTTCAAATAAATTTGTCAATATCTGAGTTTTGCAAGTACTTCTACCACCCGACATAAGAGTTTCTTGAACTCAGTTACATCTTTTTTCTCCTGGGGCTTACTGGTGGGCAGGATCCCGCAGAAAAAAAAAAAAAAAAAAAAAGGTGGGTGCTTTCTTTGGCCAAAACAAGGGAATGCAGTGGGAATCTCCATCTTGTCTAATAAAACACAAAAACAAACTCCCCATATTTTGTTGTGTTTTTAAAAAATCTTCTCCTGCCCAATCAGTATAGTGTTGTGGCTCAAGAAAGTCAAGAAGTAAAAACAGTCCAGTATAGGAATAACCCCTCTCCTTTCTTTTTATTTTTATTCTCTCCATTGTACCAGTGCACAGATGCTCTGGATCAAGCCCTATCTTTAGTAAATGTGAACAGTTAATCCATTAGTCTGAAGACTTATGGGCATATCTAAGAGAGAGAGAGGCTTGTACCACCATACAATTAGGAGAGTAATCTGTATTTAAGAGTCTTTATGTCAATTGTTAAGATAACCTTTTTTTCCCCCCAGTTGTTATAGGAGCGAACTCATTACAAATAAACTTGCTCCACACTTCAGAGAAGGCTAAGGTAGTAATTAAGTGAATTGTACACACCTCTCTCCTGCCTTCACCAAAAGTCTAGTTTGAAGGATTGCTGAGGGAAAGCCATGTTCCCCACAAACAGACAGAAGCTCCCGGGTGCTGCTGGGGGACAAAACCTCAGTTCCAGGACTGTTGTAGCATCCCATCTTCCTTGTGTCTTCTGTTGAACAGTTGTCACCCACAGGTCCAAGAAAGAATACATCCCCTTCTCCAGAGGAGATGGAATAAAGGATGCAATAAGAAGGAGGAAGATCTGCAAATTCAAGAGGTGTCATGATCTCACTTATGCTCTCAAACCACAAAGGTGTCCCCCATGGGAGCAAGGGATGGATGTGCAGGAGAGGGGAAGCCTTTTGGTACTGCCAATCTTTTTCCAAGATTAATGATACTAAATTATCCTCAGTGACCCCTCTCCACACATACTGCACTGAATGTACTGCCAGGCACCTCCTAAGGCAGCAGGTTCTGGCCGAGTCGGGAACAGAGAGGAAGGAGAACAGTTTGAGGGAAATTAAAACACAAGCAGAAATCCAAAGAGAACAGTTATGTACCCTCGGTGGTTGGTCGTGCTTTGCCTAGCATTACTATGTCAGGTTATTTAGAGCTCCCCGTGACAGGGACAATACCTGCTACGTGTTTAAACAGAGCCTAACAGGATAAGGCCTCAAGGCAACTGGTAACAGAGTTAAAAACCATATATCCAGGTTAATTGACAGACCACGGAGAAACAGATCACTGTGCTTAGGTTTCTTTCGGGAAGATCCTGTTACAAAAGGCAAATCAGTCACCAAAACCACTAAATCACTTTGCTAATGTGCTGCAGCAAACACCAACAAGAGCCTGAAATTTTTCCATGGGGAAGCATGCCATGGGAAGGGTGGTAATGCCTGGCTTGGCTGATCTCCAGGACAGGCTCTGCACCTACTCTGCTCAAAGAAAGCAAGTACCCAGGTGATAGCTGAGGAACAAACACTTCTTTGGGGAACCCAAACATTTGGCTGACATCAAATATTTATTCTCAGATATTACATCCTTTGGAAATAGGCAGAGACACAAAGAAAGACTATTTCCCTGTAGTCACATAGGGAATGCAGGAATGGGGACCGGTTTGCATGAGCACTAGCTCTCTGCCTTACCTTCCTTCCCTTATGTGGCTTTGGTCCAATTCCAGCTTGGCTTGCCGTCCCCTGCGTGGCTAGCAGGGCACTAGCTCTCTCCCTTGGTAGGATGTGAAAAAAGTGAGGGCTGGTGTAGCCTGGCTGGTTTTCCCTTCCTCTCTCCACTGATTGCCTCCCCCCACCCCCCAGCAGAAATCCATCAGCCCTGTTACCCTTCCCTTTCTTCTCTCATGGGTCCTTGGTGGCAATTCTCCTTTCATCATCAGGAGAGTAACTGATACAGCTGGGCTGGGAAAGTGGGACTTTGGCAGAACGAGAAGCAGCTGAGTTCTCACATCCCAGCAAAGAGGAGGTGGTGACAGCCACAGCAGTAGTGATACATCTCCTCAAAATCCCTTGGCATCAGCAAAACTGTGATTTGAGAAAACTCAAATTTGTCAAATTTGTCTACTGGGGTTGTCCTCACTCACAAGATAGCCCATCAGGAGGGAAGATTCCTTCAACATCACCGGGTGATGAGGCAACCATCACCAGTGCATACATCTTCCCTCTGACTGGCCATCTATTGGACTCACATACTCTACCCACCATCTCCAATAGGTCTTCTGCCCATTTCTGAGTGAGTTTCACTGGTTTGTTGGAGGGTAACACTTTTTTTTTTTTCTGGAAGCATCATGTTTTACGTGCTTTTGATAACTCAGAAGAAGGGATGGCGCATTGCAGTCACCACCCCCCGTTGTTGCATCTCTCAAGAGATGGTGGTTTTGTCAGCTTCTCCCCTGGCAGGGGGTTAGGTATGAGGAATACCTTCAAGACTCTTTCTAGCGTGCTGCATCTCCAGCACTATTACCGCACAAATTTTTTCCTATGAAAAAACAGAGTCACCCTGAAACCAGTTCTGTACTTGTACATTAATGCCTGTACTTTGGACTGCAACATGGGTTATAGAGAAATGTGAGCAAAATGTATTTGCTTGTGTGGTCTAGCAGGCAACTACCTTGAGCCAAACAAATAAAACACATTTTTTTAAAAAGCCTTTTGCTTCCTGTGGAATACCGCTTTGTTTGCCATCATTGTTTGGCAAATAGGAAAGGGCTTATCTCTCCTTCCCAGAAACCAGTGCAGCTATAGAGGAGCTCCAGAAACTTGTCAGTCTTTACTAAGAAAAAAATATTGGTTTAACAGCCCTTGCCAGGAAATTATCTGAACCTTCAGAAAGAGAGGAGGTGTAAAAATTAGTTCACTGGGCTATGCCATTCTCGCCTGATTTCCAGTGTTCAGTTCCAATTCGAAGATCTTATCAGGTGTATTTTCAAAGGCGAACTACAGTAACCCTTAGTATTAGAATGTTCCTATAATAGATATTTCTTGGTTAGCTGCAAAATTAGCATTTACCCCCCCAGTGCAAAATGTGCCATATTTTTGTTTGATTAATTTGTAATTAAAATTTAAGTGAGTATGTCTGGTTTCTGGCAGATGGAGGCAAAGGCATAGCTTTGACCCTAGTTACAGTTTTGTTTAACCCCCTCCAGAGAAACATAGTTACTGTGCATTAATATACAGCCTTTCACCACCAGACCTGTTAGTGTACATTATGGACTAATAATAATAATTATATTGTCAAACAATTCAAACTGGGTAACAATACAAGCTCCTCTGAAATGTGAAGCGCTATAGGTAATGAAACCTGCTTTTCTTTATACAGCCAGCTCAAACCTCTTTTTGAGCAATCTGGTGTTAAATAAATAATGGGCCTGGTTGCCCCCTCCTCCAGGAGAAACCACAGGAGGGAGCAGAGTGGGAGGAAACCTCCAGGAAGTTTTGCCTTGTTGACGACTGTGCCTAAGCTTTTCCCTGAGGGTGGAGTTGCTCATTCCCTGCGATGCCCTCTCCTCCCATGCGTGTGAATGGGGGTGTAAAGAGACACCCCACCTGGAGGAGATTTTGGCGAGGGTCTCAGGCAGACCAGGAGAGGATGGGTGGGCTCTTCTTGGCACGGCCGTTGTGCTTATGGTTCACTGGGCGTGCAGAAAGGACAAGCTTGAAGTGCAGCATCACTACTATAGCAACATCTGTTCTTCTTCACGGGGGCCCTGGGGTCTGATGGCCATGCAGTGCATCCTCTTGTCTCTGGGGCCATGGCCCAAGCTCTGTGGTAGGACAAGGACCCTGTTTTGACTTTAGTGTTAGTAACCCGCCCATTTCTAGAGCACAGTTTTGTGGTTCTCTATGCCACGGATCAACTCGGTGCATGTAGGTGACTTATTCTCACTCGCAGTTGCCGTTAATTTAGTCCCTCATTGTAAACTAGAGCTCTGAGAGCAGGTGAAGCTCAAAGTCTCCTGCAATTTCAATACAGTAGAAGCTGAAGGAAACTGGTAGATGTTTTCCTAATTCTGAGCATATGCTTATGCAGAGCTAGTGCTATGAGCAGAAGACACAGGAAGCAGAGTGGCGCTGGCTTGCAGGTGAGTGCTTTGAGAAGCTTTGTTGGTAGCTCTTCATTTCCCACCTTTTGTTCAGAAGTTGTTTTCCCACAGGTGAGATGCTGCAATAGTTTCAGTCCATGCCAGCTCCCATAAGCTGCTGCGGTCGATGGGGTGACCCAGCCCTGGACCCGGGCAGGACCACACGTAGGATCTGCGATGGTGGCTGCTGGGATGACAACTTCCAGCAGCGATGCAGTAACAAGCAGGTAGAGATAATAATGTCTTAAACTGCTTCTGCTGTCTCAAACACCACCATGTGACTCTGAGGACACTATGGAAAGCAGGCACAGGCAGACAATGATGGGGGTATCGGGAGGTATTATGGGGCGGGAGATAATCCATTCATCCTTCTCGTGCCTTGCAGAGTGACCTGTGTCAGACGCAAACCTGCTCTTCTAGGTCAAAGCCACATGTGGGAGGTGTGGTACAAAACCGAGAAGATTCAACCACTTTTCCCATAGACATTCCTTAACCTTTTCCCAAGAAACTCCCCTCTCAGGTACACCCAGGAAATTTCCTGGTGCCTGCCCTTTTTTGTTGGGGTTTTTTTTTTTTTTTTTTTTGCTTCACCGCTTCGGTCTTCAGATTCACTTGGAAAAAAACAAAAAACCACCAAAAAAACAAACTCCTGGGGAGGAGGAAAAAGACAAGCCAGATTTACCGGGCATCCCCCAGCTTTCAGCTTGCCGCCAGCGGTGGCCGCGGCCGGGCTCTCCCCACCCGGGGGGGGCTGCGGGCTGCGGCCGCGGGCGGTTGGGTGCTCCAATGGTGCCATCTCCTGGAAGGAACCCGAAGAGCAGTGTGTGGCCCGAACATCGGGAGGTGGGTGAGTTGGCCGGAGGTTGTCCCCTCTACCACTGACTGCCGCAGCAGTCAGTGTGCGGAGAACCGGTCCTGCCGGAGGCCGGGGGGGCTCGGTGGGTACCAGAAGGTGCCGGACACAAACCGACGCAGGGGCATGTCCTTGGGGCTTGATGATGCTGGAAACGGCAGCGTGTGGGACTGGGGGGGCACACAGAAAATATTAGCCAAGGCAGATCCCAGGGGTGAGCAGACTGGGTTCACCAGCCTGAAACTTTGCTGAAACTCCCGTGGGGGAGCCTTGGGTCTGAGACGCTCAGTTGAAAAACCCTCACAACTGAACTCCTCTGCTGGGTGCTGGTGTAACTCCCTGGGTTTTGCTGGAATGGGTCCTGTGAAACTGAGAGGTGAGCTAGGCCCAGAGCCAACCACTGAAGTCTAATTATTCACGCTGAAAATTTGGCTAAGCCATCCCAGAGAGCTTTGGTTACGGAGAGAAGAGGTCCATCCTACCTGGCCCCTGGTCCCTGAACTACTTCTCTACCCCCTCTCTGATTCCTTTGTTGCCATGGCAATACTGCTTCAGAAAGGGATGGAAAGCCTTCAAGTAATGGTCAAACTAGGCAAACTTTCCCTCTGTTCTTCCCAGCACTAAGCAGAAGGAACAATGATCAGTACTAAAGGAAGAAAATAACCGGGATCTAAAACTTTCTCAAGCAAAAAAATAAAAATCCCAGAAAACCGAAGAGACGTATTAGTTCGTTCTGTCTGTCCCCCCAGCAGTCAGAGAAACAGTGAGCAATGATTTGTCCTATAGCATACTGTACTGTATGGCTCCAAATTCTCCTCCTACTTATATTGGTATAAATCAAGAAGCCAGCGGAGTTACACAGGTATAAAACCGGCATTATCGGTTCCTGGGTCTCTTTAAATATTACTGAATCCTACTGCTGATTCTTCTTTGTTTGCCTGTTAGAAACGATTGTTAAAAAGGCACATGCATTTATCCATAGCACACTGTATCATGCGAAGGGGTTCTTTTATTGGCTTTGGTCTTTCTTTTTACTTTTATTATTTCTTTGAAGAAATGCAGGATTATTACCTCAATCTAGCCAGCTGGCCTGCTGGGGCTCCCTTTGCTACATCAGGGGTTTCTCTTTTTTCTAATCCTCTCTTTATGGATAATCCTTCTCTACCTTCTAATGACTCTTGGCTAAGGAGCATATTTTGTTATTACTACCTGTTGTTTAGAAATTCATTTTATTTGGTGTAGGTGTTGCTAATTGTTTGCTAATGAAAACCTTACTAGAATCAATGGGGTCAGGATCATGCTGGTCTTGTGGCAATTAACCCTTTCTTCCTATCTGTTCTGATTTAGGTTTCCCCATGCACTTTTCAGCTTTTAAATGTCAAGCCTAATTCTGTTTTTTGGGACCCAAAGTAGAGGTTTCTCTGTGCTTCCAGGTAACATGAGAGATTTAAAAAGGCAGAAGTTGGTATTTTGTTATCTGCAAAAATCTTTGTATGTGCAAATGCAGTGATGTCTAAGGTAAGCCCTGGACCAAAATGTGTAGGACAAATCTACATTTTAGGACAAGGAACGTAGATCATTCTGTTTTACAGAAATGTGGATAATGTCAAGGCAGGGAAGACTGTATACTCTTCAGGACTCTTTGTATTTCTCTGTGTCACATGCTATTTAGACGCAATACGTATCCCCTTTACACGCAGGAAATGAAGAATAAGCCCCGCTTTGAAGAATTTACAGTTTAAAAAGACAAAGGCAGATCAACAGCATTAGGAAGACAAAGAGCAACAGCTGCACACAATGTAATAAAAATACAAAGCTTGTCTGTTACCATTCCCTCCTCCCGCTTTGTACCATTACCTCAGCCTGACCTTATATCTCACATGTTGCCTTACAGCCACCTTATCAACAGGAAAAATGGATTCAGGCAGGTGGTGCTCCAGCCCACACACTACCCATTCTATAGGATCTCTGAATATTGAAGTGCGTACCAAGACCAGGGCCTTCAGGAGGCAAGTGCAGTGCAGGACACAGACAGAGATGCCCAAGAAGGAGCATTCCCCACCTCAGGCCATACTTTAGAGAGTGGACTTTAGCCTCCACTTCCAAACTGTTGGAAAAAGGATGAAGCTCCAGCGGTGTAAAGAGGAACCTGCCTCTGCCACCATTCCTTTCTCCCTTGGGAAGGGAGAGGGGAAGGAGCCAACAGCTAACGTGGGTCCAGGTGCATGGCAGTGCCCTGTGTGGGGAAAGCAGCAGCTGAAGCCCTGGCCCTTCAGCCTGGAAAACTCAGGGGACTCTTAGCAATTCATATATCTGACTTCTGGCTCTGCCGAGGGCAATCACAGCTCAGCTGAGGCTACACATCATTCCCACACTAAGGAACCTCAGAGCCTTTTTGAATTAGTTTTACCTCAAACGGGTTTTGTTTTTAAAAACCTGAACCTGAATGTCTTCATGCTCTGAAGTATCTCCAGTTTGAATACCATGTCTCAGAACAGTCCTTGCCAGTCCTTGCCACATCCTGTGTTAGCTGTTAGCGTACAATGAAGAATTCAGCACTGTAAGCTACCAAAGCAAAACCAGGAATGCTCCATTATTGCTGCAGACAACAGCTGGGAAAAGCAAGGAAGAAATCCTGCTTCGGCAGGGGAGTTGGACTGGATGATCTTTATGGTCCCTTCCAACTCTAAAAAAATTCAGTGAAATTCAGTGAAGTTCAATTCAGTGAAATTAATATTGAAGTAAGAGAGGCAGAGAAAGGGCCGTATCTTAAAGATCTAGATCACTTTTGTTTGTTTGCTGCAGTATCGTCCTGGTTGCTGAATACTAATGTGCTTTGACTCTTTTTCATCAGAGTCTAGAACCTTTCTGTCCTCTGACAGCCAGGGCATTATGGTACATCACCAGGATGTTATTCAGCTGATCTCTCCATAATAAAAATATAAATGTCTTTATTATTTTTCCCAGTCACCACTGCCAATTTTGCAGGGTGCCAGACAACCGTGCTACTGTGTGTGACTGATGGCACCTGGCCAGTCTTGTGTAACCATATTATTTACTTGCTCATTTAGGCTCAAAGTGAAAACAGGTTGGCACTAGCTTTTCAAATCTGGCTTCAGCGAATATTCCTTTCTTTGAGCAACCAGTGAGCAGAAGGGGAAAAAAAGAAGGGTAGGAGGACGGGGGCAAACCAGGAATAAAACTGAGCAGCCTAGAGAGCAGCATCTCAGCTTGCTCAGGTTACCTTTCTGCTACCCCTCTGGGAGAGTGAGGGAGTGGGAAAAATCAGGTAACCTGGATAACACAACAGACCTGAGCCGCTGCTGTGGCAGCTTGGCCGATGCTCCTCATCCTCTCCTGTACAGCTCATGCTTTTTTGGCTGAGGTAGAGGCACAGCATCAGCACAGCTCCAGGTCCAGCTGAGCTGCATGTTCTCTGCACTGACCCCAGGCTGAAGACCCTTCTTAGAAGCTGGACGGCAAAGCAGCAGTGGCCACGTGGCCACAGCCCAGCCAGTGCTGAGCCTCCCTGCCGGGCTCAAGCACTGGCAAAGCTGCTTCCCTTGGGCTGGATGTCACCCAACGGCAGGTGACTGCTGGCTTCAGCAATGGCACCGTGGCATTGGCACAGCAGCCTCAGACATAAGCTAAAGGGTCTGGCAGGACCCAGGGTGGTTTGCCCAGAGTCATCATGAGCCTCTCTGCGCCCAGGAGCAAGCCATTGTCAAGTAAAAGGATTAAAAGCGCAGGATGGGGGCACGCTTGTTAGCATGAATATAACCCACTTATTTGGAGTCAGAAGGTCTTTTAAAATCAGTGTAGAAGTTTTCTTTGATCTTTGTCTCCTTTTCTCACCAGGTTCAAATCATCTCTCTTGCTCTTCTGCCCATTCATCTCTTCATTACCGGGAGCAGATTCTTCTGCCTTCAGCCCAGCTCATCTCAGCAGTTTCAGGGCAAGCTTTGGAAACCAGACAGCGATTGCTACCGCCGCCATGCCCTGAGACCAGACAAACATCCTGTTTTGGTTTAACTGCTTCGAAGACTGGAGGGCTTCAAAGGGCTCGTGGGTTTTTCTTCTTACAGCTTGGGCCTCTTCACCCAGCTCAGCTGCAGCTGGAGCATGTCTGACAGACACCTGGGGCTGTGAAAGCTCGATGAAGGGTAACCAGTTCATCTTTTTGATGCAAACCAGCGTTGGGGGACAAGGGAATGGCAGCTCAGTGTAATGGCAGGCAGAAAAGGTTAGTGCAGAGAGCCAGAGACCTAAGGCTTTGGTTTTGTCTTTAAAGATTACTGAAGCAGCCAAATCCATAGGTAGGAGGTTAGTTCAGACCCAGCTTGCACACACTTCTGTATTATTGAAACTCTGTTCACTTGGAAGGTAATTTTGGCACGTGAAACTAGTCTCCTTCCTTGCACCAGCAAAGCTGCAGATACATTTGGTTACCTCATCTCACCGCCTACTCTTTTATGTACATACACCAGTGTTCTTGCATTAGAATTGAGTTGTTAATTTTCACTGAGGCAGGATCTTGCTGGCAGCAGGACGCTGAAATCTTTGGGGTTTGGGATTGTTGTTTCTTTCTTTTATAAAGAACCTAGCTTAAGGGTATGGTATGCTCTGCAAGGTGTAACATAAACTCCTCAAATCGCATCACATCACAATATATTTTCTTTCAGCTTAAGACAGTTCTGTAGCATCCCTTATCATAGCAAAAGTTGCTGCTGTAGCAGAAGTTGGTTTGATATCCTTCTAGCTCAGAGAATATGGATTGATGTTTTGTGTTTCTGTTGGTTCGCCTTGAAAGCGTCAAACTCCCACCAGAGTTGATAGAGTTGATTTTTTATGGTACAACACGGTTTTCTTCCTGGCAGCAATTGATGGAGGTTTTCAGAATTTTAGTTAGTACAGTAGTGCAAAATCAGAGATCCAGCCTAGGAGGTAGGAGATGTGAATTTAGGCTCCAGTTCTGCTTAATGAAAATCTGCCCTGGGGTCTGACACTGGAAACAAGGAACGTGCTACTCCTTCCCTGCCTTGTCTATTAAGCTTGAAAACACACTGGGGGCAAGGGGGCAAGTACTGTTGTCCTGGGCATTGCTGTGTCCCAAGGCCACCTGGAGCGGAGACACAGAAATAGTAGAAACAGTCAGTTTAAGAAGCCATTTCATTAACCCTCTTTGAAGACTGATACATGTAGCATTAAGTTTGTATATGCATCCACCACCAAAAAGGTGAAATTCAGTATGGATCTCAGTGGGTTTTTCACCTTGGGTGCAGAATCAGGCATTCATGGAATGAAGCTGGAGATGTGTCTTGGTTTGAGGACAAAACCACGACAAGATGCATTCATAAAATGTGATTTCCAGCAACTTTGACTAGACATATGGAGACAAAAAACCTAACAGCAGAGGTGCAGGAAATAAAATGTAGCTAATTTAAAATATCTTTTTAATCACATAGCTGGCTTTCCTACATTAACACAAAGGCTTCTGAATGGGGAGATTGTGTTTCCCATAATAGTAATTTTTTTTGCTATAAAATGCTTTTTTTATCCTTCTCCACTTCTGGACTAAATGAATGATGTGGAGACACATGACTGGCTTGGTGAAATCAGCCACTTAGCAACACTAGGACCAGATGCCCACGCAATACAGTGCCAAAGCAGAGCGCTGGCGTCCTCCACAGCTTGGACAAATGTCTGGGTCTAATGACTCCATGGCAGCCCTGTCTGCAGACGATCACAGGCCACAGAGAGCTGCACCCAGAAGCAAAGCCTCGGGTGGCAAACTTGGGTGGCTAGTGTATGTCATACTGGCAAAAGCATTGCAGATTTTTTGCAAGTGTCCCAGCAAAAAGCACAGGTTTTGTGTGCTTGCCCTGTTTCACTAACGAGGATGATCAGCCCACAAAAGAAAAAAAAAAAAAAATCCAAAAGCAGCAGTATGCCTACAGTTATACTGGTGAAAGAAGTTGTACTGCGCAACTTGTGCCTGTTCCATTAATTCTTATTTCGTCTTTGTGGGGATTTCAGTGTTTACTCCATAACAGAAATCTGCTTCATGTAGCAGCTCAATAGCTTAATGTGATTGCACTGCAAACCACCTATTTAAACAAAAAAGTAAACTTCCAGCCCTCCTTTCTTTCAATCCAGGAAAGATTGAAACTGTGACTAAATTAAACCCATGTTCTCCAAGCAGAAAGGGTATACAAAAGCTCAAAAGATATTTTATTTCTAAAGTCAGGGCTTAAATTCATGATTTTTCATGGCTGAGAAATCATTTTTGAACATTTGATGACAAAACTTGTATTCAGAGCTACATTTAGTGTTAAGAGTAATTCTTAGCAGCCAGTCAAGCCAACCCTCTGCACAGATGCTCGTTATCTCCTTACCGTTTGTAGACCTGTCTATTCTATAGCGACGGAAGTCACCTGAAGCTCTGAATGAACAACAATTTGATAACGTATCTTTGTCACTGATGCCCTGGGTTGATTTTAATCATAATCCACCTGGAAAGACACAGCCTATGTGGTTGCAAGAATTTTACATCAGCATAATTTGCCAACATGCATTGGTTAAGGAGTCAAAGCAGCAGCATGACCTTTCATCTTTTGTTCCAGGTAGGTGAGAGGAAGAAGGGCCACGAAGATGATCAGGGGCTGGAACACCTCTCCTATGAAGACAGGCTGAGAGAGTTGGGATAGTTCAGCCTGGAGAAGAGAAGGCTCCAGGGAGAACTTATAGCCCCTTCCAGTACCTAAAGGGGGCTACAGGAGAGATGGGGAGGGACTCTTTTATCAGGGAGTGGAGTGATAGGGTGAGGGGTAATGGTTTTAAACTGAAAGAGGGGAGATTTAGATTAGATATTAGGAAGAAATTCTTTCCTGTGAGGGTGGTAAGGCACTGGAACAGGTTGCCCAGAGAAACTGTGGATGCCTCATCCCTGCAGGTGTTCAAGACCAGGCTGGATGGGGCTTGGAGCAACCTGGTCTGGTGGTAGGTGTCCCTGCCCATGGCAGGGGGGTTGGAACTTGATGATCTTTAAGGTTGCTTCCAACCCAAACCATTCTCTGATTCTAAGAAAGATGGGCTTCATGATTCAAGCAGCTGGCTGGCACTGAGGAGATTGGGGCTGAATTTCCAGAATCTGCTTCAGATTTTCCTGCCTGTTGGTGAGCAAATCCCTGCAGGAATTATCTGTGTCGGAAATTCTTACCTACATCTCAACAGGGTGTTCAGTACTTCTAGTTCCTTAGACTTCATGAGATGTAGCTGGGTGGCTAAACCATGCTTGGGAGTACCGTAGGCACTAAGAGAAACCAGGACAGGGCTGCAGCAGGCAGGGATCAGAACTGGAAAAGAGGTGAATGCAGCAACTGTACCCAGAGCTGCCTACCACGGGGAAAAGACACTGGATCCTGAAGATCAAGCCTTGGGCATGTGGGGAAAGCTGGGAAGACACACATTGTTGGAAGCTCTTGTTGCCACAAATGCTCATCTGTCACTGATTAAACTGTGAGGAGAAACCTAAATTGCAGCTGAGCGGAGTTACAATGGCTGATTATAATACAGAGCAAAGTATTTCTAGCAACAAAGGCCCTAAGCATATTAATTCATTCAGCTCGTTGCATTGTGTGTAATTCTTGCTTACCCTTGCTGTCATGCAATAGAGTTAAAATTTACAATCTTATTGATGTGAGAAGATATTTTTATATATACTACTTTGTTAGCCATTTTTCTTCCTAATAATTAATCAAATCGCCAAAGAAGTATCATGTTGGGGAGTGTGGATTTATTTGTGTTATTAAGCTATTCTAGCAGAGCATTTCTGTGTGGTAACAGCTCTGCTACAATATGGCCCACTTGTTTTATGACAAGTTACAATTTTCTTGTAATGTTAGCTGCAATTCATCTCAATAATTATGCTAAATTAAGTACTCATGCACATATAGAAATAAACATTAAATACATTAAAATAAAGTGAGAAACATAATTTAATCGCTCTCAAGCTAAATAGAGCAGGGATTGCTTAGCTGTCCTTAAGCCACCCATCTAAACCTGGCTGAAGACCCCCAGGGCTTTCAGGTTTCTGGGATGGGAGGGACACCGTGGGTCTGGGAAGGACTTTGTGGGTCACTGATTTCTGCCACCTTCTAGCAAACCTGCAGCCCTTCCTGCTTTTTGTGGGCTTAAGCTCTGCCCTTATCCAGGCCTGGCTGTGCAGCCCCACAGCATCCCCAAGGGCTGCCCCAGAGCCTCATTGCTCACACAGCTGAAGGTCTCCTTGACCTTCACATCCAGAAACCAGGAGATGCTATGGTCATGCCTCTGCTTGGGGAAGTTTCCTCTACGTCTCTGGAGAGGTGGGTCTGGGGGGAGCCCCGTGCTGCAGCCCAGCAGTTGCTGCAACTCCCATCCCACTCAGCCAAGCCCAGCACTTGGAGGGGACTTAGGAAAACTAATCAGGAAAGCAGTGGCAGTGCTAGGGACTGACCTCAGCTTCTTGGTAGCCTCCACATCCTCAGCCACAGGTCCATCCTCGGCTACTCTTTCCATTCAGTAGCAAAAGCTCCTGGGGAAGGCTGCTGGTACCACATGGGGGGGAGGAGAAATTAAAAACCCAGGGACTGTGTGTTTGCCCCACACCTGTCTTTTGTCCCTGGTACAGAAAGTTGATTGCAGAGGGAAGACAACACTCTGCTTACTTTTAGCCAGCACAGTTTTGGCCAGAGTTCTGTTGCCACGACTGGCTAGAAAAGTACAAAATGCTGTGTCCCATCAAGGAGTGTGGTTTTGCTCATCATGTCCAGGGGCTGAAAAGCAAAGATGTTTTGTGCTCACTGCCGTGAGCTGCACACTCCACAGGACAGAAGGGGGCTTGCAGGGCCACCCAGGCGATGGACCTTGGGTTGACCTTGCAATTAGGAATTACTACCATTAGGATGGCACCCAGGACTACTAAGGCCAGTGCCACCATGACCCTCTGCAAAGGCATAGCCCAAAGGAAGTCTCATGGAGTCTACCATATTGGCACACACCCAGCGGCAGAGAGCATTAGGCGTCTTCAGGAGCACTCACGACGCATCAGCTCCATGCCCAAGTCCTAGGGAGGCTTGAGCACAAAACACCCCTCACCCTGCCCTGTGCCTTCCCTTGTCGGCACAGTGACATGCAGTGAAAGGGGTTTGTCTGGGGAAAAGGGTGGCAAGAATCCTGGGAAGGAAGAGGGAGGGGGAATATGTTATCCTACTGCTTTAAAAAATTGCCTAGCCATCCAAATAGAAACTATTTTAAAAGCCTGAAGGTAGTTACCGAATCCACTGTCAAATTCTTTGTAAATGGGGTGTATGCTGCTATCTGGCTTTCTTTTTTCTCTCTCTCTTTCTTTTTCATCACTGTTGAAAAGACCTGTATTAAAAAACTTTCAGAGGGGATTATATTCAGGATGGTACCTCTTTAAATATCCATCATGGAGCACACCTCAGCTGAGGGTTAGACCTCCGAACCATGCTCAGTCTTTGGAAAGGCTCCATTCTCCCCCTCTTCCCGCCCCAGAAAGGAAGGTGGTAAGGGAAATGCACAGGAGACCCTCACCTGCAGCAGGTCTGCTGTGAGCCATTCTAATGAACAGCACGTTTTTCTTCTGTCTTTTGAACAGAGAAGAGGTTTCCCTAGAAACCATTTTTCTGGGAAATAAAGTCACTGTTCATACATAGATTTGCCTAATACTGCTGAAAATGCTTTAATGGCCTCAAAACGTAATGACAGGTTATATATGCCTCTGATTGTCACTGCGGAAAGGAAATAGTGACATAAAGGAAATAAGACAAAGACCATGGGAAAAGCAAAATTCTTGGAGATATTTTCCAAGATCTCTTGCTTCATGCAGGTTTCCATTGTCAGAATTACCCAGCTGGCCAATGCTACGCCCATCCCCAGCATTAGCTGGAGGTACAAAGCCACAGCTAGTGACTTACACAGTCACCAGTCACAGCAAAGCTGCATTGTCCCATAGCTACAACTGGGACTACACTATCGTCCCAAGAGCTGCAGAGGAAAGTGGAACAGTGTTTGACACGATGCTTTTTCCATGATACAACACCTTCTATCCGTAATTACAAACTGAAACATCATTATTATCATCCCAAATAAAGTAGGGCTTCAGGATAAAAAATGTTTTATAGTCATTCACTTTCCAGAAAAAAAAATCTAGCTAAATGTCTCTGTGAAACATCTCTTCTTCATTGCCCCACCAAGCTGAAATGAACATTGGCTCACTCTATTTGCTTGCCTAGAAGCCAAACCACCCCCTCAGACACAAAGTACGCTATGCCACACAATGAATTATGTGAACATATTTGCATGAACATGGACTATTTTTTTCATATTTTGAATGGAAGAACCATTGCTGTGCTAAAAAAGACCTATCCTCTTTTTGTTTTTTAAGCAGTTATATCATTTTGATACATTTTGTCCCCTAAGAACAGAAACACCATCAAAGATAAAGCCTTGGATGACCTCAGGTCCATCAATGGACATGATGTTTGAGATTGCTCCAGCCTGTGAGTCTGAATCTGGGCTGCCTTACCTGATTTACTGATCTTCACCTCCTAGGAAGGGACCAGCGGGTGTGTTCAACGTCTGGGAATTAATCTTCACTACTTGATTTTTGCTGTAACTCCATTTCCTGTATGATCTGAAAAATAAGTAAAAGCATCTTTAAGAAAGAGACTTGGAGCTCCTGGCTTGGAGCCAGGCTTGGTCATAAGGCACCAAGAGGTCCAAGTGCACACACCTTTGCCTGCCTATGCTCTGCTGCCATGAGCATTAGCTTAATTGGGTTGAGAGTCAGACTGATTCAACACCATACCCAGAGAAAAGTCCTACTAAATTAATTTTTCTTTCATTGCCATTCAAAAGTTTTAGATGTATGAGGAGTTTGATTGATACCAGTTGAGGCAATGGCTTAATGTACTGCATTATTTATTTATTCCACCCACCCTTCTCAACTTTTTTGGCTGTTTACCCAGGTAAAGGCATAATCTTAATTAAGACTGAATTAGGGGCAGAATGGATTCCTGCAGGCTATTATACGGTGTGTGATATAAAGCAGCAAATAAACAAGCATGCTGCACACCCCGTCTGTAATTACTGTGCTCAGCTGCATAGCGGAGGTGAATTGGCTTTGCCTTCCCCGCATCTGTTCCCTGCAGCGTCCCTGATTTCTCTGCTGCACTGTAGGATCTGGAAACCCTTCCAGAGGTGGGTGACTCTTTTCAGGGGACTCAGTCAACTCATAGTTCCAACTCAAAGGACTTTCTCCCTAGTGACTGCTGGGTGGGAGCTGGGCAATGGGCTGGTGCCAACCATTAGCCTTCTGGGAGGACAACCAAGCCTGACCGACAGGAAGAACATCCCCCAGGCTGGATGGGGCTTTGGGAAACCCGGTCTGGTGAGAGGTGTCCCTGCCCATGGCAGGGGGGTTGGAACTCGATGACCTTTAAGGTTCCTTCCAACCCAAACCGTTCTATGATTCTACGTGGCAGGAGAACACATGGCACTTGTACGTCCGTAAACCACATGCCACTGCTCAGGGCATCCCTTAGGAGTGGAGCTTCAGCTACAGATACTACTGGTGCAACTGGTTTTGCTCCTGACAAATGGCAGCTGTTTGGCTCTTGCAGTTTGTGCTCTCATCCAGAGGTGCTGTAAGACCAGTACTCCCTCCCTGGCTGAGAATGGTTTTCCATTTCACATTTCTGTGGGAAGCGTTGTAATTGTTGGTTTGATCTTGACTGCTTTTGGTACACCATATACCACACACATTTCATTTGTAAAAGTTTCTTGTGTCAAATTTCATGTATTGCATAGGTGAAAAGTACTTCTCGGGGAAATGTTGCTCTATAAATAATGACATACGTAATGATACACATCTTATTGTCTTTGAGCAAGTCGCCAAGTATTGTTAGGCCCTGAATTTTATTTTCAAGGTTGACCCTAGTAATCACTGGGGCTTCACATTCAACCAGGTTCTCAGAATACTCATTTTTGTTTACTGAATTTGATTATTTTGTTTTCCAAACTGAATTTGACTTAAAATTGAAGACACCTTTGTCCTGTAGACATTCAGGAGAAAGGTTTTGAATTGTAGCTAGAATTGTAGTAGACTAGATTACTTGCTTTCAAAACTAATTAAACCTATTGTAAGAGGCTGAATTGAAGAATCTGTTATCCTTTAAAATTTTTGGTTATGTTAACACTGTCCTGAAATACTCCATGCTTCCTAAATGCAGCTTGGGTATTGGAAAGTATCAATACCCAATTTCCTTAAGAAGTTTAGAATGTATTTAAAATGTAAAACAAAATAAACAAACCCATTAGGTCATGAGCCTTTGCTGATGAGGCAGTTGTGGATTATTCCAATTTTTGGAGGCCATGTGCAACCTTTCTTTCTCCAAACAATAAATGGCATATCAACTCGCACACCAGTAGCTAAACCACCATATACTGTTATGGTTCACCAATCTGGAATACAGAAAATTGGCTATTTCCCAATGTATTTGGAAACAGTGATTGCTCAGTACATATGAGATACTGAAGTTTACTGGTTTTGTTGTTCTCATTTCTTCAAGCTTTGCTCAATTATTTTCATCCCCAGTGTTTGTTGATGCCGATTGTAATGAAATGTCAAAAATGGGTGTCCAAATGCTTTTTCAAATACTGCAATTAACCCTACATTCATATCAAATTTATTTGGTGTGCCATCTGTTACAACACATATAGTATTTGATGTATCAATATCATTTTCAAATGATCATTTGCACTATTGCCTCACAGGCATCCTCACCCTTCGCTGTCATCAGCTTTACTACTACTTCTTTCACTTCGCTGCAACTTTTAAATACTTTCTTCTGGTCAAATGGAAGACAACTCACTTTTAAGTTATTTCATATGTAATTTTTGATTCATTGGTCATGTCTAATTCTTAATATTCCTGCTGCATAACATATATTTGACACATTATCTAATTTTATTTTTGTAATCAAAGTCTCCAGGTAAGGACTTTGCACAAAACACTGTTTCTTTGATGTAATTGCTATCAGATATGATTTTCCATGGAACGCCATGCAGCATGTCAGTTCATGGCTTCCTGAAACATTATTGTTGCTACTGCAGACCTCCACCACTGAGGTAGTGTACCAGTAGAGACATAACTACGTGATAGATAGATAAGATATATGATAACGTGATAGATATGTAACTATAACTAAATACACAGGTAAAATAAATTTAGTTCACGTAATAAATTACTTAATTTGCTTTTCTTCCTCCACTTTGGCATCTGACATGAAGGGTAAAAAACTGGCAGAAAACGAGCATTTATGCTGAAGTTCTTACTAACAAAATTCATGTTATCCACCTAACTTTACATACTTTTAGCAACAACTACATCATATGCTTTTTCCATCTAGACCTCAAAATTCCTTGAAGAGATGAGTATCATTGATATTTCCACAAGGGATGCCACATGAGAGGGTTCTAACAGACCCTGGAAGGCTGGTGGCAGAGCTGTAGGCCAAAGTGAGGTTTCCCAAGCCCCAGCTGTACTCACTGGGACACCTCGCCCTCCACAAAGCCTGCAGCTCATCCCTTAGGATCTGCAGCAGGGAATAAAAGATATCTTGTTATGGTCTTCTCTAGAAGGCCCTACCTCAAATCTGGAGTAGCTTCCCAGACGTAAAAGCTAACTTGAATTCATGCTCCCACGAGAACAGGTAGAATTAAACTCTTGCAGACTCCTGCAGGGCCTGAGCAGGAGATGAAGACACCCTGGTATCAAAATCAATATTGGCACTGCACAAGGCAGCTACATTACAGCAGAATAAAGACTTTTTCTCTGATATTTGGTGACTTTGAAACCTAATTGAGGGAGGAGGGAGAGAGATTTTTCTTTCGACAGATTCTTAAAGGTGAGAATTCAGGCAGCTACAGAAGAAGGTCTTGTTAAATCAGCACAGCTCTGACTAATGAACAAGAGTTAAGGAGTTTAATGACTGCTTAGCTCCTTGCAAGGCTCGCTTTCCTGCTAGCCTGACTCACAACAGCAATCCACCAGGAAGGGTGCTGCCCGGGGGACCATTACAATGAAACCATGGGATTCCTACAAACAATTTGCTCTGTGGGAAAATCCCCCTCTTGGAACGACTATTCTTTCCCTGAGCCTTGTTTGACTTTTCATTGCCACAGCAGGGGCAACCTTTTTTCCCCTCAATTTCTTCGCTGAAACTTTGCCTGTGAAAATGGAGAGAAGGTGGCTGCAGAGGAGGCCATGGATGCTATCTCTCTGCAGCGCTAAAAGGGTTCCCATGTTGATTGAACTTTCTTTTCTGCAACCACATCAATTTAGCTCTTACCACAGTGGATGTTTAGGCTGACTCGTGGAGACGTTGAAGAGAAAAGGTAAACTAATTCAGCTGAACAGGATTGGAACTGTGCAAATAGATTATTTCTGCTTGGATAAAACTTTCTTATTTTCCTCTTACTGAAACAAACAAATCAAAAAATTCACCTGGCTGCAAACATTCCTTTCAGCTCTTTATGAAACACTTTGAGTGCTACTGAAAGAAAAGAAGGGCTGGATTCACAAAAGAGGAGGAAACAGCATCTCCTGTTTTCTCAGGAGCTCAGTCACTGGTGCACTAAATCTCTCATCCTCGTGCCTTAACCCCTATGCTGTAAGGTGTTCGTGCAAACTTCATTACATTTTGTACCACTTTGTAAAAATACATTTATATTTTTAATTTTTAAAAATTAATCAAAAAAAACATTTATATGAGTAAAACATCACATAACTCTTGATTTGGCTTCCAGGTCCACTACCTGTGGCCTAATGCTGCATAGTTTGGAGGAGTAGGAGTTTTGTGGTTTGGCATTTTTTTTCTGGAGGTTATGGTTGTTTCATATTATTGCTAGGAACACTATACCTCTGTAGCAGGTCATACTAACATGTACCATAGTTGGTCTTTCTTGTCACCTACCTGCTGGAGTGCAGAAATACAGTTGTCCCATCACACGGGGGCAGAGCATCACACGCCTCTGCTGTTTCATGACGGGTTTATGCAAAGAACAGGAGCTCATGAGGGAGGGAGAGGGGCAATCCCGCTCAGGTGTAGCTGTAACTCACGAGTAAAGACAAGCCTGGGAAATGAGTGAGCAGCTTCAACATTTACACTGAGTTAGGCAAAAGGTGAAAGTCAACAAGGGTTGTTTTATCAGACGTGGGGAACTCTCTTCAGATATCTAATAGAGCATTCCTGTGTCCCAGACGAGTCTGGCATATCACAGAATCACAGAATATTTTTGGTTGGATGGGACCTTTGAGATCATCGAGTCCAACCAACAAAAAAAAAAAAAAAAAAAAACACCACACGCAAAAAATCCCAGAACACCAAAACCAAACCAAACGCCCACAACCACACCCCACCCACAAACAGACACAAACCAACAATCTCAGGCACTAGAGCATCCCCTGAAGTGCCATGTCTACACGTTTCTTAAATACCTCCAGGGATGGCGACTCCACCACCTCCCTGGGCAGGCTGTTCCAGTGCCTGACCACTCTCTCAGTAAAGTAATTCTTCCTAATATCTAATCTAAACCTCCCCTGCTGCAACTTCAGACCATTTCCTCTGGTCCTGCCGTTATTCACTTGGGAGAAGAGGCCAACACCCACCTCTCTACAACCTCCTTTCAGGTAGTTGTAGAGGGCAATGAGGTACCCCCTCAGCCTCCTCTTCTCCAAACTAAACATGCCCATGCCCACATTTCTTCTTGTGCTTGTTCCAGTCATGTGGATGGACAACCACACTCTGCTAAAAACAGTCCTTCATCTCCTGACTTTTTCTTACGGTTCATTTAGATTTCTGAACTAATAAGAGAGACAATTAATGACCACTACATCTATGTTGACTCCTTCCTTCCTCCAGATGGTATTGTATGGACATTTCGGCTCCAAGAGCAGGGTGGCTCAGTTGCCACCCGATATCTTGGTTATAAAGAGTTTGTGCAGCACAGGTTCTGTAGCGGACCGCTTACTGACCAGCCTGCACAATTATTAAGGACTTTGTTATGGAGTGAACAGCTTCAGCGATGCTGGCATTTCACCCAGTATCTGGTGGACCCAGACTTCCCTGAGCTACCCAGTAGGATATACCCATGCAGCTATAGAATTAGACGGGATATAGAAATACATGTGTGTAATGAGACTTCCTATTGTATAGTACTTTCAATGCTTAAAAGGTTTGTTCAAATACCTAATTTTTTTTTCTAAAGATTTCAATTACAAGGGTACAGAATATGGAGTAGGTGCAAAATATACTAATACTTTTAGCTGAAGATAAAAGTGGCTCATAAAAACCAAAATGTGGCAGGAAGCATGGACAACCATGCAATCTGAGCATTGTACAGGAGTGCCAGCAGCAGCAGCATAATTGTTTTTTCCAGTTTTTTTTGGTCCCCATGCTGGCTCGCGGTGTTAATCTGCATATGACTTTTTTCTGAATTCAAGTAAATAAAAGAAAAGCAATGCTCTGGATATACACACTGGTTTTACTTGTTTCTTTGTCTAAATGTGAGAGGAGGATGGGTTATGGAGTGATATGTAATATACTGAAAGCTGATCTGAAGCTATTTTGCTACAACTTGCTAGTAGGGGGAAAAGAATGTAATTCACAGCTCCTTGGTTAGGAAAGTGAAAAAAAAACAAAATAAAACAAAAACCATATTAAAACAAAACTTTCTTTTCCACCAGATAGCCCCAATTTTGCTGAATGCTAACATGATCTTCATTTTGATAAACCGAGTGTGACTTTTCGTTGTTTTAGTCGCGGCAACTGATATTCAGAGAAATTATAGTGTTTCACTATTTAATTTGTTAGAGGTAAGAGCATTTTTTCCTTTACACATCTCTTGCTTTCCATTTCTTCACCACCCATCTTTTTGGCAAAGTCCCTTTTTTGTCCTATTTTCATGAACTTCAAAACATAATTAGCTCATTTTAATCAGTTTAATTTTCATATTCATACAGGTTTTCTCTATAACTACTGAGAAACTGAAGCTGAAAAACAGTCGGTTAGTTCCAGTGTGTCTGTGTCTACATTAATATGCTTGAGTCCAGAGGCTAAGCCCTGTAATCAAGCTCCAGAAATACATATCCAAATTTTACAGCTTACTTTGCAGTCAGCCTATCTAACCAGTAAATGATACTTCTAACACCAACAATTCCCCTTTGACACTCTTTCTGAATGTTAAATTATTGACAAGTCTTAACGACTTTCTTTTAAATGCGGCAGAATTAAGGGTAATTAAAATAGCAAGCTCTTAGAGAAAAATGGTGACCGCAAAATTTTCTAGAGCACCAGTTGTAAAACTATCCTGTATGTGGTCACTTTCTTTTGCTGGCTGTCCCAGTGCCACACTCATGAAGACGGAGACAGGGATCAGGGCAAGAGATTAATTTGCAAGTTCTCTTGGTTTATAGGAAGCAAAACAGCGGTGGCTATTAGCCTGACTGTCATACGAACAAAATTTGGTCAAGAGATGTTTGTCATTAGGACTTGACTTCTGCCTATTTTCTGTGTCCATGTGGCACTGTATGGTGTGCCAGGTCTTTGATTTATTTCGAGCCCAGTATTCCCAGAAAGCCAGGGCTTGAGCACTGGAGATACGCAAATAGTTTTTCTCGCATTGGTCATGAACAATTTTAATGATGATATAGATATGGAATTTGAAGGCTGAAGCAGAAATACTGAGGAAAAAAAAATCCTCATTTGAATAGTGGACAGTTCCAACTGAATTAAGAACAAACCAGAAATACTTTTAGGTCTGTTGACTGGTTTGTACCATTAGACTTGAAAGATGGGGACAGTGCAATGACTTATTTTGAATTAAATTTAGATTAATTTCTGAATAAAGTGTGAAACAAGAATAAGTATATTTTCCCTTGAACTTTTTTCCTCTCTTTGATTCTATATAAATTTGGGGGGAGAATTTGCAGATAGCTTTGGTTGCTTCCAACCTGAATTTTGGTGACCATAAAAAGGGATGGAAATCAGAAGGGTCTCTCATGAGGATTTTGAAGACGCTCTATAAATCCTGCAATGTTTCTTTTGTTTAGTCCACTACTTTTTTAAAGAAATTGTTTGGTTTTGTTTTTTTTTTTTCCAAAAGGAACTCTGCCATTGGAAATATTCTCAATTCAATGAGTAAATAAATCAACTGTAAAAACGTTTCTTAAATATGAGTCATTATACACAGACAGCTGTCACTGTGAGCTTGTTGCCGTCAATTAGGATGCAGAGACTGCACCTCACCATCTGAATACATGAAACACACAAACTCAACAAGAGCCAGCATTTATTAAATATTTTACAACTTTTACAACTGTAACATTTGGGTTAACCAACTGCTCGGTCAGCCAGATTTTATAGAATTCACCTTGCAGTACTTATAAGTGCCTGTTGCTAGGACAGACTTTCAACATCGTGGTAATTCTTTCATTAAATTTGGATAACTGAACAGTTTTGGGAGCTGTTTCTGAATGCAATGCTGCATGTCTTTTCCTGTCTCGACGCTGTGCTGGTGAGATGCTGCTCTGTTGCCAGTTAGAGACACAACCAGTCGCAAGCGTGTGCCAAAGGTTACGTGAAACTTCTTAAAGCAAGAAGCTGAAATTCCCTAGGAAAGCTGTGATTGCACATATCCCTCAGGTCCTCCAAATAAAAACGAGAATGAAAGACTCTCCTTCGTCATTAATATTTCTGCTTTGACTTCCACAGCAACTACTAGAGAACAGCTCCATGTACCTGGTGAACATATGCTGCCTTCTATTTGTTTAAAAAGTCCTGTCTGACATTGATCCTGTACGGTGAGAAAAACAGAGTAACCTGCACTGTTTGTGATCACAAGGGTCTCTTAGTTTCCACCCTGGTGTCTCTTTTCCCAGATGGAAATCCCGGTCTCAAGATGGGGATTTCCACAGCCCTCCTCTATACCTTCTATTGCCCTGTCTACGGTGGACCTAGACGAGGCTGCCAAAAGGTGCCCAAGGTACAAGGACATCTGTAGTTTGCAGAGCAGCAAAATGGTGGCTTCTGCCTTGTTCTCAGTGCCTTTCCTGGCAATTGCTAACTTTCCATCTGCCTTCTGAGTATGTAGCTGTTGGAAGATGTGAACTGGTCACCGTAGGCATCACGTGTGATCACTTGTCTAAAGGTTGCAGCACCTTCACATTGAAGAGCAGACTGGCGAATTGCCAGAAAACGAAGCAATTCGGAGTGCGTTGGCCTAATGAATTTGAACTGAGCAGAACAGAGAAATCCTGTAAGTCTTCAAACAAGGGCAGTATGGATTTACCATACCCACTGAATAATTTCGACTCAAAGTTTGTAATACCGTTATCAATTTTAGGTGAAATTAACCACCTCGGATATAAAGGTTTGCATACTGGAGCGAACAGAGATCCAGTAGGAAAGTAGCTCAGCGTGAGCTCTGCCTGGGTAGGTGCAACCTGGCAAGTTCTGGAGATCTGGCATCTACTGCACGGGGGAAGGGCAAAAGGTTGGTGGACTAAAACCAATCCTGTCCCAGCGCCGTAAAGAATCCTTCACTGCCGATAAACCAGAGGATATGTTTAATGAAGTAGAGGCCGCAAGCTGACAGGAGTGTTGGGAACGGGTGGAGAGGAACCAGGGGCTGGCAGGCAGAGCTGGCAGGCGAGGCGGCTGGCCCTCAGCTGGGGGAGGCAGAGTGGAGCTGAGCCTTGGCTGTGCCCAGCTGGCGAGAACAGAAAGAGAGCACGAGGAAGTAGTAAAATCACAAGCTCAGGCAGAACAGAGTTTGTTGTAGAAACCAAAGTTACTCTTGAAGCAATAAACCTTAAACAAAACCAAACCAACCCTGCCAGCACCGTAGGTTATGGTAAGATGGTGAGACACAGAAACTCCCGTGGCCTCCAAGTCTTGTAAGCAAGCACAGAGAACTGAAAGCTTCTCCAGGAACAAAGGCCAGACATGAAACAGGAGAGGAAAAACAAAATGCTGCTGCGAAAGGACTCTGGGCCTGAATTTTCCCTGGTTTGTATTTTATCATCAGTCCAAAAAAGCGAATTTCAAGTTCTGCTGAACAAATCGCAATATGCATCGGTATAAACAGTCATGCATTTAAGAAATTATTGCCTTTTCCTTTTCAATGCAAAGTTCCAGTCCCTCCCTCCAACATGTTTTTTCTCAGTACCCTGCTACAAAAATCACTAAAAATGACATAATTAAAAACTTCAGATTTTCCAGTATTTGTGCACAATGTGAAGCTCTGCTGAAGCTGGCAGAAGCTTTGCCTGGCTAAGAATGAGGATACTTCAGATCTCTGAATTCTTCCAAGTTTTTGGAAAAGTAAATTAGTTCTTCTTTGGGAATGATGTTCTCTTGGCTCATGGTATTTCAGTATTTAACTTTATAAAAACATGCCTCTTGTTTATTCCTGTTATTTGACTGAAGGAATCCATGTGTTCTAATCTTGCTTTTTTACCAGTTTGAAGAGATGGGGTGGCAGGATGTGTGTGTGTGTGTATGCATGAAACAAAATGGATTATGAATTTGAAAATTGCCAATTATGTTGCATCACACAGCTCAGAGCACTGGCACAATGATGAACCACAATCCAGATTTTTCAGCTTAAATGGCTTTACATTCAAGCAAGCAAATTAACCATAAAATAAAGGGGGGGGGGGGGTTACAAAATATCCCAAGAAAGAATAAACTGCAGATAATAAGCACCAATCTGGTGTTGAATGCAGCCCAAGATACCAATTGTTTTAAGTCACGACAAAGACAGCTGAATGCTCATCTTGTGGATATAGAGCATGGATGATTGCTTGCCATGAGTATCTTCTCTCACAAATAACAGTTTTTTCGCTCTTAATTTTCTGCTAAATTGGAAGCTAACTGCTTCCCACATTGTCGTCGGAGCACCTGCAGCTGTGCTGGATTTCTGCGCACCATTTCTTTTAGGTAAAACAGCACTCCACTTCCTTGAGCTCATCATTATGTTTATGTCTTCCTTTCATTGCACTGCCGCACTAATGATTCAGGCAGGCTGGTCAGTCATTAAGTGACAAGCAAATGATACCATATGCAACGTGTGACTAATCGGTCTGAACAAATGAAATCACAGACTTGCTTTTCCCATCATTCATTTCACAAACAGTAGCAATGTGGTGCACAGCAGGTAGTTCAGTTAAAACCAGCCTTGTAAAACAAATTTCCTGCAGCCGTTTAAGTGCGCTGTGACGGATTCGATGCTTTAACGAGTAGACGGTGCCCAGGGGAACTAAGGATGGTTTGGGCGAAGGGAAGTAGGGAGGAGGAGAAATGCTTGGTACATACATTACCGTAATTAAAGGTTTAGTTACCTTATTGGTTTGGGTATTTTGGTTGTATGGATCACAGAAATGACTACTGGATTACCAAGCCCAAAACATACAGAATGTACACAGTGGTTATCAAGACAGAATACACAGCTCTTTAACTAAAGTTCCCCAAAGATGCATATTTTATGCAGATGATCTAAGCAAAATTATCTCTGATAGCAATAGTGGGAAGACATACATGTGCAAAAGTAGAACTTAAACCTTTCTTTTCTCTGTGCCCCATGTGTCTTTCACTGATTTTAATGAGATATTTCTCAGCAATACTAGCATTAAAATATTTAATATTTGAAGTATTTAATACTTGCATTTAAAAGATACTATAAAAATTAGCTGCTTACCCCCAGTAAAGTCAAAGGTACAAAAATAATTTCCCCTGCAATCATTAACATTTTACTAATATTAAATAAAGGTCCTAAGTAGCTAAAGCCATTTCCTAACTGTGCAGTTGAACTGTTTGACTTTTTTCTGTGCTATATGCTAACTCAGAGTTACATGTTGTTCATATCTCATTGACAGGTAACAAAAAAAGACTTCTGAGCTCGTTATATTGACATCATGGACATGAAGGGACCCCCGTACTTCTTTCAGTCCTCTTCTCCAAAACAATTTTTTGGAGCTGAAAAGCCCACACGAATAAAAAGATCTCAAACTAATCTATTTTTTTTTATGGTAAATAAATGAAGAAAATCCAAACGCATGGTAAAAGGCAGAACATAGATGCATTCACCTAGCCCAAATCGAGATTTTGAGATGTTGTAATCATAGTTAATGAGGAGACACAAAAATAATTTCTTCAGTTGCTCAGGTACCAATGCTAGAAGCCTAGATAAGAAAGAACTGGACTCGTTCATCTCCCAGCATAAATGTTACCCCATAGGTATTTCTCAAACCTCGTGGAAATACTTGCATAATTAGAATGTGAAAACCAATTCTTAATGAGGATCAAAGAGTCAAAGGGGACCCTCTTTTGACCTTCTGTGTCAAAGTAGCTTTATGGTTTCTCAGTCATTGACAATTCAGAGGCGGAGGATCATGAATACTTATGGGTCAATCATCTAACAGATAAAAACACAAAGTGGGAACAGGTCGTACTTTTTGCATATCATAGTGAGTGACCATCCCACAACATCCTTCTGTGACAGAGACAGCACAAAGTTGTGCTTATGGAGCCAGGGTAGATCGAGTGGTTTGTGAAACAGGCACAAGCAAGGAATATGCATTTAAATTCATAATTCTGGTAACAAAACACGCAATATGTCTTTACTGAATGGGGATCCGCTCTGGCAAAACAGCAACTTCAGGTAAAAGTTTGGAGTCCTGGTGGGCAATGAAAATGTACATGTCTTCTCAGCATACTGTCAGTGGCAAAAGGTTAATGTGACCTGTGCGATTACCAAGAAAGGGCTGTCACACAGCTATAGAGACATTATATTCTGTTTTTCTTACTGAAACACTACCTACAGTTCTTTCACAATTTAAGATCTGCATTGATGCATCCATAATAGTGAAACAAGTGCCCTGCAGTCAGATCTGCCAGAGAGCGCCATCTGCATTAGTCAAAGACCAAAACAGGTAAAAACCTAATATGTTGCTTAACAAAACTTGTAAATACCTATAGAAGAACTACAAGAACAGTCAGAATGGATCAAAGCAAACACCAGCTAAATATCATCTCTCCAACAGTGCCAGACACGGATGCCTGGACAAGAAGGTATGAGGACAGAGGAAATTTATGATACTTCTATCTAAAGTCTTCTACCCCCAAAACATTTTTAGTTCAGGGACTTTTCTGGGCCTCATGTTGCTTCTATGCATTTCCATGGATTTCTCTCTCACCAATGTGTTCAATGCCCTGTGGAACAGTGGTAATAAACTAGCAATCAAAGACAATAATAAGATCTAAAAGCTGGAAGCTCAACACATTTAGAGAATGAATTTGCCGGTGGGATAACTAACAATTGGAATGATGTAATGAGGATTGTGGACCACTAACAAATCTTACATCAATTTGACTAATTAATTTCTGCAAAAACTTACAACGGGCTCTTTAGACAACCAAAAAGCCATGTACTGTTCCAGATGTCAGATAAAATCAACCCAAAATCCAGCCGAAGACCTTTTAGTCCATTAATTTTACAGTTGTGAGATACCTTGCTACTAATGTTCTACAGAAATTTAAAACACTATGCCTTCAGTGGCATAAAATATTGCATGCCTAAGAGCAGGAAAGGACTTCTTTGTTTATATCATATTGTGGCTTCCTGCGTTATTATAACCTTAGTAGTCTCCACATGAGCTAAAGACAAATTGATTTGGTCCTGTTTACTAACGTCACTCTAGTACTACAATTACCACATGGTATCTAGCTAGTGCTACAGTTTGCAAAGATGCCTTTCAGGAATAAAACATTCATTTCTGCAACAGTTTACTGTTGGTTTTTTTTTTTTCCTAACGTTGCTGTTCATTGTTTAAGTCATTGCAACAGGGATGAAAAAATGCACTGCCCGTTTCTATTGCATTTTTCCTTTATCATGCCATAACCCAGAAGCTTCTGGCACAGGATGTCTCACTCAGGTCCTTTTTCCTCAGAGAAAATAAAGGCATGAATATCCGAGTTGCAACAAATATGGGATTCATAGGGGGCCACTTGCCATTCAATATAATTTAGTGCTTATCTGAGAACATGTTTATCCGGCATTTTTTGATACCTAGTATAGATTTAGAGTATGCCAGGAAGATGCAAAACACATTAATGATGTACATTTTCCATATTTGCAGCTCTGAAGAATCTTTTTAATCTTTTATAGAGTAGAGCTAAAGAAAAGAGAATGGTACAATGGGACAACACAAAGTTAAAATAATTTTAAAAACCTTCCTAGCTATTGCAAACTGAAACTCAATTCCTGGCAGCTTCTGTTTCTCTCTCTCTTTTCTTTTAAATACTGCCATTAAAAAAAGAATTACAAAGGAAGATGCCCCCCATGGCTTTCTGTCAGATACTATCTTATTTGTATATACTTTTTGTGGTTTAATTACTCCTTTTGTTGTTTTTTTTTCCTGTTGGTTAAAGGACAAGTCTCCAGATTGTTCTGTGATCTTTGTATCTATGCAGATTAGATTTGGAAATTAAGGAAACTTGCATCAGCCACATAATTAAGTGCATAAAGAGGTCTGACACACTTTCTTGGTTTTTTTTTTTATTACTAACAAACAAATATAATATGAAACATTTGGGGGTTTTAGGGTTTAAAGAAATATTTTCTGGGAAAGCCCTGCAAGCATTAAGTTGTGTAAGTAGGTAATAAATTGCTGTTTTAGTAAAAAAGCTTTCAGCCTTTCTGGTCCCACGTCTCCTGTCCATTTGGCGTTACATCTTCAGCCCTTCCACCTACATTAATGAAATATATAGCTATTTTTACTTACAGCCAGTTTTGTACGAGCATCCCTGGAGTGTGCTGTACAAAACTGAGGTTATAAGCAAGTAGGCTGAAAAAGGAACAAAACAGACTGTACGCCCGAGACTGGGAATTTCACATCGCTTGTTCCTAACTGTTATGAAGCCTTTCAGTCCCCACAGAGGTTTTGGGGAGGATTTGAATGCAGAGCTGCTGTGGTACAGTTTGTCACAGAGTTACTAATGCATTAATCCTGTGAACAGCTAAGACAGGAAGTCACAGGTTATTTGATTTGCCTCTCTTAATGTAAGCTGTTTATCTATGCAAGGAGGTTCAAGGATGAAAGTTAGCCTGGCCAATACAGAAGACATCCTCCTCTTATGGTGAGTTCAGCAGGAAATTTGGCGTGTGCCTCTTCCAGCCAGTCAAAAAAAGTGCTTAGATGAAATGATATCTTATCCGAGATCATTACAAACAGGACTCGTTAGCAATCCTAAGAAGGATTTTACAAAAAATGTCCCCAGATTCTCAGTGGAAATGGAGATAAAAACCTCAGTTATTCCGGACTTTGGGAACAATTTCCTAACGGCCCAACTTTGCTTACCTTTCCCACCATGCATTCTGCTCTGCTTGTGCTGTAATTTGGGGCTATTTCATCAAATAGGTACTGAAAAGCTGCTTTTTTTATACCAGAGCTCAGAGGATTTTTATACCAGAGCTGTTTGTGCGAATACAGCTCAGCCAGCCATCGCAACCCAAATTTCTGGCCAAGGAGCCCCTTGAGCCCAGAAACCTCTCAGGGGAGGCAACCGGAAGGAAAAGCAGAAATGTTTTAGCACAGACTCAAATCCCAGGAACACCCTGTCACTGTCCGACGTAACAGCTCACATTTCTTGCACTCCCTCGCCATACCAGATGTCTCATCATCATATTTCTAAACGACTCACAAAAAGCTCAGTGCTATCCCCAAAAGATAGACTTTCATCAGAGCTGCTATTTCAGGAGAAAAAGAGAATGTCTCCACAAATGCACTTCCATGAGAGCTATGTGGAGATTTATCATTTCACAGTTTCCTTGTGAAGCACTACATGAATTTTGAGATGCCAAAACATGCTTTTAGAAATTAATAAAAACTAATATGTAAGAACATTTGTATTTATTTTCCCTCCTGGAAACTGCATCCTGGCTTTGACTTCTATTGAGAAAGTACTGAGACTTAAAGTGCACATGGAGTCGTTCAGTCTTAAAGACAACTTCGAAAGCATGTACAAAATATGTAAGCTTCCTGCTGGCTGTCTGGAGGAAGACCGAGTTCCTCTCCCATCCCTTATGCCTCTACTTTTCACTCTTGTAAGGTTTTTTTCAGGACTGCTATTTCCCTGAAGTTTTCCTTATGTTACCACTGTCTCACATCATCAAGCCCCCAACTTACTCATATTTTCTCCAGTCAGAATGCCACCAGCAGTTCTCCAAATCCTCTTCACGCGCTCATATATCCTCAGGCCTTGGTTTTCCTGACCCGTTTTAGCCTGGTTGTCTAAAGAAAAGAGACTGATGTAATCATATAATCAATTTACCACTCAAATCCCCAATTTTAACTCATTAATTCTTCAGTGCAATTGAACTCGACATGTAAATTTCTCATACATTTTCTGAAAAGTTGCAGCTGAAGGGAAGGGAGGGACCTAAGTTAGCATCTTTCCTCTTCCCCTCAAAACCTGTTGAGTGAGGTCCACCCCGTTGTCCATTGGGTTTGTCCTAGCCAGAGTCCAGCCTGGCCAGCATGTGCCCATAAAGGGATAAGTTACAATGGACACATCCTGATGGTCATCGGCAAAGAGCTGAGTGCGCTGAGCCCCAGGGGAGAAAGAGGGTCAAGGACAAAGGGAAGAGAGGTTGAGAATATACTGAGGTATGGGGGGGAGAAGCAGGCTCTGTTGTAGTGGACATGAAGGGATTTAAAGTATAGGAATTAACATAGAAATTGCCAATTTAATTAACTGAAAAATAGGTTTCATTAATTTCACTGTTCGCAGAACAATGTGTTTAGCAAAGAAATTAGTATTCGGTGTCTCGGTGGTTTTATAATGGTGGGTTGGGGGGAAAGGGAAAGAAGTGTATTTTATCCAAAGTAATTGTATTTTGCTAATGCAAACCTGACTTCAGCCTTGTTAGCAGCACTGAAATTTGCAGCCATAATTATTAAGGAAAGTACAACCTCATGCAGAAACTGCAGGTAGAAGGTAGCACTGCCGCCTAGCTTTAACCCAAATACTCAGTACTGCAGGTATTTTGCTAAAATGAAACTCTCGGAAGCCGAAACAAGAAAATAATTGGAAAAGTTCTGAAAAAAACTGCAGGAAGTGGTTGTGATCCTCATACACTCCCACAGAACATCTCGAAATCTCTTTGTGAAAACCTTCTGTTTCAGGGAGACGCGAGAGGCGGCACCACCCGGATGGGGAAGGAAAAGAAAAACCAGTAAGAGGAAAACAAACAACTCTTCCCCTCTTGCTCTCCTTCCCCAAAGGCAGGGGAGGAGCATCCAGAGGGCTGCCCTTATGGCTGGAGCGGATGCGATGTGCCCCACTGAGGGATTCGGTGCAGAGAGCACTCTCTGCATTTGTCACTGCTCAAAGGGGTAGTTAATCCCAGGAATTTTGACTTTCTGCTTTACTCGTACATAATCTAATTCGTAGAATTGATACTATTCTTTAGCAAACTTGCTGTGTTGTGTAAAACACCAGTTCCTGGCACTTTAAAAAAAAAAAAAAAAGCAAGCCCTTGTTTAATTTGATTCTTTTTTCCCTTGAAGATGTATACCTGTGTATATATTGCACATATACGTGTGCATATATATGAAATTCACGTTTTCACATCATAGCCTCTAATTAACAAAAATCAACCATCTCTACTGAAAATAGGCATAATTTAACCTAAATATTGCTGCATCTTCCTGCTGCCGCTGTGGGATGTTTGCAGAGAGGAGCAGGTCAGATCTGAAAGCACGTAACAGGTTTTGTGCTGTTTCAAGTGTGGAAAATAGACCAGAAGCAGCAGTTCGATTTTCAGTGTTGCCTGCAAACATTGCCCTGCCAGATTGTGTGGAAACGGGCAGAAGGTTTGACGCACAATTCTAAAAGGAAAATTCCCTCCAAAAATTAGAAATGGCAGCAAAATATCTTTTTATTTCCACCTCCTTAAAAAAAAAAAACAAAAACAAAAAAAAACCCCACAAAACTGTATTCCTCTTGCTTTCCCCTCCTCCCCATAAAAAAAAAAGAAAAATACCCATTTTTTCCCCACTCCTGACACCCTTTAATTAATGCTCTTTTTTGGTGACACTGCAGCCTATGGGTTGTGTGGCTGAGTGGATGCCTGCCCCTGCCGAGCGATGGGGCACCCCACGGAGCACCAACAAAAAGCCCCAGCGTCCCAGCCGGCTGGGCTCCTATGAATAGCTCGCCCTTTCTTTATTAAGATAAGTGATGTGCAAGCGCTTGTGCGTGCCGGATTAGGAGAGGGAGAAGATCTACATCCAGGCGTAAATATAGTGTTTCTCAGGGACACTTCAGGACGTGCAGTGTCGCTGATGTTTCTTAACAAGGCCACCATCACTTCAAAATAAAATGAACAGAAGGCAGCGGAAAAGCCTTCAAGCTGCTGCCTGAGGCCATGGAGGTGTGGAACCTGCTGCCCAGGACTTTGCCTGCTCTCAGGGCTGGTCTGGCACCCACCACTGGCCGTGGGGAGCCAGGAACCTCGGAGGCAATGGGCCGGCACGTTGGCTGTGTAACCAGGGAGTGGGAACAGGCTAAGTTTCAAAAGTTAAATTTCTGCAGTAAAAGGGTAAAATTCAAAAGCACTGAAATATAGGCGTGTCACTGATGTCAACAGAGACTTGGCCAGCAACTTACCTCACCTACACAAATTTATATGAATTGGTACTTAAAGCTAACACCATATTAAATTTCAGGTAGAGCCACCGCAGTAACTTTCTCCTGACATTGCATCTGATACGTCAAACATGACATACCATTCAAATACTCCTTTCTTCTCAGTTTTCTTTTAGTTTAATCCCTATTGTACCTGGTATACAATCAAGGGAGGGCAGGTCATGGAGATGGAGGAGAAGTCCTATTAATGCTGCCTGATGCATTAAATGACACTGGTTTACCTGCTGCACAATGGTGCGGTCTTTAAGAACTCTAATACACACAAATATAATCATTAAATAATGTACATTTAAATTATGCAAGTCTGTCAGTTGCATAAGGATTATCTGGAAAGTAAACAGAAAAAACCAGCCTGAACTAGCAATGCTGGAGACAGTCTAGTTACACCAAAAAAGAATCCTGAGGATATATGGTGTGGAGCAGAGCTTGAGTTCTTAGTTTTGCTCTCTTAAAAATAAAGAAACACTCACATAAACTCATGAAATCTGATAACCACTACACCAAACGCGAAGGAATCTGGATGTTTTCCACTCTTAAACAGAACTCTTCGTGCTCTTTTCAGTAAGCTGGCAAAGTGGCTAAGTGGCAGATAAAGACTTGCATGATGCTTACCAGAAAGCAGATGCTGCAGAGGATTATTTCAGGATGCAGCACAAAGAGCTCAGATGCTGGTCTGAGGCTCAGGGTGTAGAAGTTGAACTCCCAACTCTGTCATACTCCGCAAGAGTGATTTAAGGCACATCAGTGCCTCAAAACTAGTGCCAGTAGAAATCCCCAGATGCTTAAAAGTTAGGGCTTGCCTCCCAAAATCAGTGCTGGCTGTCACCCTGGCCTGTGCAGGGTGCTGGGAGCACCAAGCACCTGGAAGGGCAGCTCCAGAGCAATGCGGATGCTGACCACGTGGAGACCAGGAGGCAGAGGTCTCAGACTTGAGCCTCCTGTGCCCACACACCAGCAGCTCTCAGGCACCCTGCTAAAGAGCAAGTGCCGGTGCTACCCTAAATCCCCCACAGCACCTGTACTCCTTTTTTCAAAGAGTTAAACCTGATCCAGCAGTGCCAGTGCTCTCCAGCTTGCACCTGCACTGTGAGAATATAGTGGCTGGAGGAATGAAATAGGAGATTTGAGTTGTGTTTCCTCCTCAGTGGGAAGGAGAACAAAGCCATATCTGTTACCTCCTTGCAGCTTGCCTGGCCCAAGTGGGACACGCCTCTGCCACTTCCCTTGATGTCAGAGGGATAGACACGAGCTTTGACTTTGCAGTTCAAGTCCCTGGGGCACCACCGGGGGCTGGGGAGTCCTGGAAGCTCGACCTGGTGTCCACAGGACTTTGTTCACCTCCAGCTGGACTCACCAAACAAATCCAGAAAGAGCTCAAAGCACAGGGACCAAGCTCCAGGCTCCCCTTGCCCCTTCCCACAGACAGCCAAGAGCCTTACCAGGATGCAGAGTCTGGCTCCCTCTTGTGCTCTCTCCTTTTAACAAATTAATTTAGGAAATACGATGCAGTGAAATATTTTTAACAGGTGGTCTAAAAGCACTCCTAATGTAGGGCTGTGGCCTTCATACAGGCTGCTGTGAGCTTGAAGCCATTTAGGCAAGGAACTCAGCTTTCCACTTGTTTGGGTTAAGCATGTTTTTGGATAGGAAAAAAAAAAAGTGTAATATGAACACCAAAAAAGGGTTTTCACATTTCTAATCTTTTTGCAGAAGACTTCCCATTACTGTCAAGCTGCAGCTTGTGACCTGTCAGCATGGGATGTATTTGCACAGCTGGTTAGGGAAACCACTTCTCTGCAGAGATGCCTGCTTCAGAAGCTGCATGAGCAGCTCTCTGCCAGCATACAGGTTAGAAATTTCCAAGGGCAGAAGCCAAAATGATAGGACACGACATTTCTAGCATTTTACAGAAGGTGTCATTGTTGCACTGTTCTGTTTGACGAATTCCTCACCAGCGTTCAGCACAGTGCAAGTCACTTGAGAAAATGAGTCTTTTTTCCTTTCTCATTCAGCTACAGTCTATCCCATGTTAAGCTCAAGATTAAATATTTCCTCTCACAGAATTTACCTATATGTATAGAAAAATATCACAAGCTACTTCTCTGTTTCCTTGTAAAGAAGATTAATCAAGTGTGTATAATCTCACAAAATCTAACCTTGAATTTCTGGTAATAAAAGGAAATCTCTGCTTTAACCAGGTGCCAATAAAAAGCACGTTGGAAAAAGGTGCAACCCTCATTATATCGTGTTATCTGCACTCTTTTGCTAGGTCCAGTACGCCTGTGCTTGGGAATACTTTGATCACTACATGGGCACTGGGAGCACAGAGGCTCCTGAGAACAAATGTGGTCCCAGGAACATGTCTAGCAACCATCAGGAACCTGCTGGCTACCCCTGTTCAGAGGCATCACACTGGTTATCACAAATACCCCGAAAATGCCTCTCTGAAGAATGCCCTACTTCTTGCTCACAGAATTAGAGCAGGGAAAATCGTTAATGTATAAAAATAATGAGAGTCTAAAATAGCTTCTGCTGTGGCTCCTGAGGAATAGCCCAGGCTGCCAAATGCCTGTGCATTACTGGTTCTAGTTTAATCGTCACAACCCAGAGTCATCCCTGACACTAGTGTTGCTAAAGTTATATTCAATATGTTATATTCGATTTGTTCCAGCACTTCTGCTTCAAATGAACTAAGATTATGACGATAGCGTTTCCCCAAATCAAATTCTGCCATAGGCACTCACCTCATCCACAAATGATTTTTGACTCTCCACATGCTTTCAGCAAGGCAAATGTCAAGCCAGGCCATAGAAACAAGAGCAGAATGAAGTGAGGACCACCTTTCCTGTCAAGAAACGGGTCATTCAATATCAAGACCCTTCTACTGAGAGCAGAAAGAGAAAATTCTGATCCAGCTCCCTGCCAAAACTAAGATTATTTTCCACCTTTGCAGCCAGATTAAGGAAACAGTAAACACTGATCCATATGGTTTTCAGATGTGGAATTTACTTGAGATCTCCAGGGATCAGACATATGTGCCTATACCTTTTGACAGTGTGTCTCTATAATATTGTATGGCTCTCTCCCACATGGTAGGGGGCTGAGCAATGAACAGGTATCACCCATTTTTGGGACTGCTCTTGGCAAGGTGAGAGCAGGTAAAATGCATTGCCAGCTCCCAGCTAGCGTGAACTTCAGTGTATGTAGTCCTCTCTCAAGCACAGGAACCCCTAGGTGGCACTGCGAGACTCCTCTTCCACTCTCCAGCGCTGAGCACTAGCCGAGATGGGACTTTTTCTGCCATTGTGTTTCCTTTTTATACCAAAAAAAAAAAAACAAAACCCAAACCCCAAACAAAAACACACACACAAAAAAAAAACAAACCAAAATCCGCTATCCAAACGTCAGTTCACATTACTGATCTCACTTCCATGTTATGTGTTGGAAATCAAGACAGGAAACGTGATCCAACACTTCCCAACCTGCCCCAGCTAGAAACATCTCTTTATCGATTAGAAGCCAAGCCAATATGTATTCGTCATGAAGTACACTCGTACTATTTTCTGCTTTGTGTAGCAGCGGTTATGCCTCAGGTTGGTGCCATCCTGATAGATTCAAGTAGTCCTGGCTGGCCAAACAGGAGCTATGACCTCTGTGGCGCCTTCCTTTTGGGACTCCTAAAGCACTTCGCTTCTACTCCTTAAGTGAGCTTCAGAAAAGAATGCTGTAAGGTAGTCAAGCATTGGTCTTTATAATGTAAAATATCCAGGGTAGAAATAGGACTGGTCTTCAACTTCTGTTCCCCTGACCTGTTCTCTTCTCCACACTAGAGCTGTAGACCTAAAAAGCAAGGAAGCAAACAAAAATTACACCACCACCCCCCAGTTAAATATCTAAAATGACACTGTTTTACTGGTAGTAATGGGCTAGGAATGAGGCAGCAGTAACATTAGGATATCCGTGTCATGTACAGATCTCACAGATGATCAGTCTCCTGCCCGAGACACTAAGGGACAATTCACCCTCTTTGCAGAGCGTACAAAGAGGCAGGACTGGAAAAAGGAAGGACTGGAAAAAGGAAGGAGGAAAGAACTATGATGTGGAACAAAGGAACATCAGCAGAAATGACTTGCTTAGGGTGGTAAAATCAGGAACTAGATTATGGCCCTGGATCAATGCCTTGCTAGCACCACCAGACATTAAACCCCCAGGATGAAAAGCAAGGTTTACCAACAGTACCTTGCTCAAACGTGCCCAAGAGCCGATTCCTATGACCTGCAAGATTCCCACTGGACAAGAGCTAATGGTCATCAGGCAGCAGCTCGTCCTGCTGGCCGAGGAGCACCATGGGGATGAGGAGTGGTGCTGCACCCTCCTGCACGACTCCACATTGCCTCTCCCAGCTGCCCTCTGTGTTCCCTTATGGGCACATAATTATTTCTCAGCCTTTCATTACTCTTCCAGATTTGGTTGAAAATGTCTCAAGGACCTAGAAAGCTAACAAGGGATAAGACGGGGCATGCAAATGAGACAATGTTTCTTTAGAAACCAGGTTAAAAATGCTGCTTCTTTTCCCTGAATTGTATCTGCAGCAAATTCTTGCTCCCACAAGTACTGCCCGTCACTCCAGAAGCGGCTGCTGCCATAAAGGAGAACAAAGCTCAGAAGCAGAATTTAGACTCATAGTTCCCTCATCTGTCAATCCGCTGATGGTGCAATCCTGTGCGCAAGACAGGACATAATTTTCTAGTTACCTGTTTTTCAGTCACAGCATGTTCTTGCTGGCATTCAGCCTGAGATACTGCAAGCTAGGAATAAAAAAGTAACCCCCCCTTCTTTCAATGAAGGGATTCATAGAAAAAATAAAGCCAATAAATTAATACTGATAAAGCCCAAACTGTTAAAAGCTGGTTGCTATTTTGACAGAGTAAGAGACCCAGGGAATAAACTACTGGTAACGCAAGGAGGCCCCTGCAGCAGAAACAGCCTCCAGAGAGTGGGGGCTCCATGTCTTCCAACGCAGGTTGCTCCAAGGAGGCTGCTCCTTTCTCCAGCTTCCAAATTACCCCCACCATGCCTGTGGTTGCAAACTGTGTCATCTATCTACGTTCACATCACCTTCCCTACGCATAAAATGAAAGAGGGGAGATCTGGATTGGACAAAGAAGAAATTCTTTACTCTGAGGGTGGTGAGACACTGGAACAGGTTGTCCAGAGGAGCTGTGGGTGCCCCATCCCTGGAACTGTTCAAGGCCAGGCTGGATGGGGCTTTGAGCAACCTGATCTAGTGGGAGGTGTCCCTGCCCATGGCAGGGGGCTTGGAACTCGATGATCTTCAAGGTCCCTTCCAACTCTAAGCATTCCATGATTCTATAAAACAACTTTGGTTTCCCGAGGCTCTTCCCAGCTGGTGGCTGCAGAGGAGCAGCAGGTGTGGAAAGTTCACTGGCTGGGATGGACACCCTGCTTGAGAAGGGGTGTCTAATCCAGAGGGGAAGATTTTCTGAGTCACGCCAGTTTCCTCGAAAGAAAGTACAAAAAGCTTCAAAATGCACAGGGTAAAGAGCCCGCACAAGCAAAACTACGGGGGCTGTGCCAGGCAGAGAATTGGGCGATTGCCTGGACACAGGGGGGCCATTCTCTGCCAGCTGGGAGAAGGCCATGCCCTGCCACTCTCCAGCCCCCAGTTGTCTCCACCAGGCTCTCGCCTCCTTTGCCTTCATTGACTTTTGTTCAGTGTATAATTGGTTTAGTGAGCGAGAGCAGGAGAAGTGCCAATGGTCTGGAAGCACTCGAGGATGGGTGAAAAGCAATCTGGATGGTGTCCTAGCTCTGTGTGACCTCAGCCAACTCGCTCTGCCAATCTCTCTTTCTGAAGTTTCTTCATCTGTGAAACAGGGACAGCAACTCCTCTCTGCCTCCTGGTGACTTTAACATTTTCTATTTGCCTTCAGAGCCCTCTGAGCCGCACTAAATAACCAGGTTTTAGTGACATTTCTTTTAGCTGCTGTTCATAAGCTCTTCTTCCCGAGTCCGGGGAAGAGCAAGTGTTAACAGTCCCTGTTATCACCCCAGACCAAACAGTGGCTGTCACTGAGACCATAGTTGTAATATCACAGAGACTAGTCTCTGGGGAGACCTGGAGTGAGCTGCACACATTAGTCCCAGTGGTAGGGCAAAGAGCAATTACCAAATTGCATGTGTACCTCGGATAAGAAGTTTAGTATGTAAAGGAGGTTTGCCTTGGATGTGATCATTTCCCAGGTTCGTGATTTGGCTTGGCATGCAGGCTCAGGAGCAGCTGCATCCTTGCAGCAGTGGGAATCATTCATCGGGGCTCTTCCTGGTCCCAACTCACAGCTGAAGGCAGCTCATCATGAAGGTATTTCCTGAAGTACCTCTGTATTAGTTGTTTGGAGCTTTTTGCTGAATAAGCAGAATTTATCAAAGAGCTACAGCTTAAACAAATATATGACCCTTTTGGATGCTTGTTCAGAACTGTATGATACTTATCTGACAAATTCACAGTGCTCCTGCTTGCCAAGTCACACCAAAATCTGGTTAGTCTTGACTGTCACCAGAGTCCCTCCAGCCTGCAGCTGTCCCTGACCAACAGCAGACACACTCAGCCTTTCTGAATTTTGCTCATTTTAGCAGTCACCAGCTTATCAACTAGCAGCTTATAACACCACTGACTCCCAGATGTTCCCCCCCTCTTATATTTGCAGCTTCCCTGTGACACCACCCAGCTGGTTGGCCCCTGAGCTCATGTGGGTACTGCAGATATGGGGAATTTGGGGTGGTTTGCCCATGGTGAAGAGGATGTGACCCGTGATGGCACAGGGAGAGCAGAGTGGTCCCAAAACACCTTCCCCAGATGCAGCAGTGTCCCATGCCTGCTCCGGGTTACCTAAGCCAGCATGTGAGCACAGCCTTGCCTCACACCCTGGTGACAGTGGTATTTAAGAGCTCTTAACTCAGGAGCAACCTGTTTTCCTTTCACAGTGTAATTAATTTGCATGAAGAAGTATGGCCAGCAGGTCGAGGGAGGTGATTCTATCCCTCTACTCCACTCTGGTGAGACCCCACCTGGAGCACTTTGTCCAGCTTTGGAGTCCTCAACACAGGAAGGACATGGACCTGTTGGAACAAGATCCAGAGGAGGGCCACAAAAATGATCAGAGGGCTGGAGCACCTCTCCTATGAAGGCAACCTGAGAGAGTTGGGGGTTGTTCAGCCTGGAGAAGAGAAGGCTCCAGGGGGATCTTATAGCCCCTTCCAGTACCTAAAGGGGCTACAAGAGAGTTGGGGAGGGACTTTTTATCAAGGAGTAGGATGAGGGGTAATGGTTTTATACTGAAAGAGAGGAGATTTAGATTAGATATTGGGAAGAAATTCTTCACTGTGAGGGTGGTGAGACACTGGAACAGGTTGCCCAGAGAAGCTGTGGACTCCCCATCCCTGGAACTGTTCAACGCCAGGCTGGATGGGGCTTTGAGCAACCTGGTCTGGTGGGAGGTGTCCCTGCCCATGGCAGGGGGCTTGGAACTGGATGATCTTTAAGGTCCCCTCCAACTCAAACCATTCTATGATTTGCAGCACATGGCATTTGCCATCAAAGCCTGCCACTGCTATACAAAGCAGTTTAATTTGCTCAGCTCTCCTCCTTATCAAAGGTTGGGCAAACATAGCCACAAGTTGTCACCAAGATTGCCAGGAGCACATGTAAGACAGCACCTTCCAGAGAAAAAAAAGCACTCCTCGGGCTCACAAAACCACTCCTTTGATTAAACAGTGAAACCAGCCTCACGCCCTTTCCCCAGCAGGCAGGGGATTTGCTTGCTTTTGTCAGACGCACCCAGACAACTCTGCGGCGTGTTTGGAGAAGCCGCCCCAGACCAAATGCTCACACTGCAGCCAGCAGCTTTGGATGAGACGCTGACTCCGGGGGCTACTGACAGATGAGAAGGCAGCGGTCTTTATTCCCATTAGCATCTGTCCTAAGCGAATGTGCACTCTCATCATAAAGCCTGAAAACTAAATCCATGGGGAAACGTGCACAAAAAGGCTGAACAGATAATCCCATCAGTCCACTTAAATGGGAATCTGAGTCAACAAATCTAATAAACCGGGGTCAGCGGACCACGCAGATGACAGAGGAGCTTCTCACTGCTGCATTATGTCCTGCAGTCCCTTGAGGTCGCACAGGCAGTTTTGATGCAATAAACTGGTTCTCCAGGCACAGGGTTTCACCACTAGATGTCAATGGTATCTGAGCTTTTGAAAGGGAAGATATTGCTAAGAGCAACTTAGCTGCTGGGAAAGTTTACTCTAGCTGGTAGCAGCTTTTGCTGCAACCAACCATAGCAAGCCAAGTCCTTTGCTTAGTCAAAATGATGGTGTGCTCTTTGCAGAGACACCTCCATCACACATCCACACAGTGATCCAGCAGTTTCTCTCCTAGTTATTTCTGGGAAATGATACCTACCTTTGCCATGTTACTATCAATATCCTCTGAAAACCTTAATGTTTAGCCTAAGCCTTTCCTCATTTGCACTTCTATAAAGCCAGACCAAGTTCCCTGGAGCCACTCAAATTGCTCAGAGGAATCAAGTTAGCAAAAAGCACAAAATTAAATTTGATTGGCTAAACTACATTATACTCTTCAGCAGAAACTCTTATTTAAAAGTAAAGTGAATTACCTCACCTGAAATGAAGTAAACCTCATCCAACAAGCACTAAACGAGGGCATCTAAATGCATTTTAGTCACATGTGAAATTTCTTCAGATTTGCATGTTGTTTTCCCCTAGAAGTCCTCCCCTGTTCTGCCTCTGCTATGTTGGACTTGTTAAAATCATTTCCAGTCCTGTATTATGCCTCTCTGCTATCTCCTACTATCATATCGTCATCTACTTGGACTTAAAAAGTAACCCCCAACCAACAACGTGCCCTGAAGCTGGAGCACATAGCAGTAGCCTCGAGCCAAGGTCAATGCTGGCAGCTGGCACCAGCCGTAACAGCTTTCATCCTGCAAGTGTGACGAGGCACCCAACACCCAGCAGCCCTGCTTGGTCCTTTTCTGGAGGACCAGAGGTGCTTGCCTTGTATGAAACCCAGCATCAGTAGCAGATAAGGCAGTTTATAGTTATTTGCTGCTTTAAAGTGTTTCAAATTGGATTCAGTGAGTACATTCAGTTTTGTAGCATACCGAGCGACCCAGCCTGACAGCAGAGGTTTGAGCTTTCCAAGTTTTTAAAACCGAAACCAACAGAAAGTCAACTTGACTTCACATGATCTTTCTGAATGAAAGGCAGAGACACCCTTATGACAGCAGCTGGCCTTGTTTCGATGGAAGTTTTTCCGAGCTGCTTGATATAACTGTAAGACTTCAAACTTTTGAGAAATGTGAGGCTGACGGACTGTCACCTGGAGCTGATGAGCCAAATTCCCCAGCAGATGCTTGTCTGTACCACAGACACCCCCACCGACAGGCAGGCTTGGCTGGGGGCAAGCCCACACAGGAATCAGGCCCACATGGCCTCAGTAACAGCTTAATTGCTTATGAAACAACACAAATCTTTGCCTAGCATCACACAGAGCTCTCACAAGCACTTGTCAAAAACCTGTATAACTTACCAGGGAGACGCTTGATCTGTGGTTTGATCCTCACCATCCTTTTGTCATTACTAGGTCTGAATCACCCCTGTTTACATTTGCTGGTAAATTCCCCTCCAGCAAAGCAGGGTTCTGTGCTTTCAAGCCATCTGTCACAGCTGGCAGCACCTCTCTCCAGGGGCACTTCACCACTTGGGTTAAATGGCGAGTTCTGCCAGTGCTACTTCTCCCTACTAAGTAATACTCCCGTCTAACCCATTTCCCTGTGGAGGCAGCTCCATGCTCAGCAAGGTCAATGGCAGGACCAGACAGCATTTATTTTCCAAGTTGGTTGTTGTTGTTGCATGGCCATTTACTTGTGCCTAATTATTGCAGCTCACAAAGAGGCTGTTTGCCATCGCTAATTGTGTTGCCTTTATAACCTTCCCCGGAGCGCTACCGGTTGCTCTGAACCAGCTCTTCCTGCCACTGCAGAAAGGAAAGGGCTTGCACTGGTGATCACCACAGCGAGAGACCAAGACAAAACCCCAAGCTGCTCAAGTTTTAGAAGCCCTAGCAACCTTCTGCAAGAAAATCTATTCCAAAGACCACACAATATATAACTCACGCCTTTGCAAAAACCGTCATTTAAGACCTACCTGTTGAAGGGAGGCTGCCACAGTGACTGTCCTTCAGTAGGCTTTAGCTCATCCGATTCTGCTTAAAGACACCTTCGTGTCTTGCTCATGTGTTTCTCTAAAAACTTACACCACTGAATCCACATTTTCATGCTAAAAAAGGTAAAGTAAATGTGGCTTTGCAATCAACTGTTATTCTAAACTATGCTGATTCACTATTTCTTAGCAACCCTAGGGCTGACCTGACTCCTTACCACAGAAAGGAACTAAGGGCACCAGGACCGTAAAGAGCACTAAAACCAGCCCACAGACAGAGATCACCTGTTTGGAACCAGTCCTACTTAAACACAACGCCAGCACTGCCCACCTCTCCCTGCAAAGTTAACTACTTAAGCAGGCAAATAGCCAGGTGCAATCAATCAGAGCCATGCAGGGAACCCAAAGGAAGAGTTTGCCTGTCACCTGCTGGGTTTATGTAACTTGTGAATGGCTCCTCTCTTTCCTGACCCCAAAAGGAAATTCTTCTTGGGTCTTAACTGCCTGGTTTCTCTACAATTGTGGAGTTTTCTCAATGGGGAGGGAAGGGCAAGTATTGCCTCTACCCCAAGGATTCCCCCTGAGGAGGTGGGACGTGGAAAGGGTCAGCAGCAGCCTTCAGAGCAAAAGTTTTCCAAGGCTTTTAGGATGATGCCCCGTCCCCCCTTCCATAGTCTGCCTAAGATAGGACAGGGATGGAAAAAATATCCTGAAGCCTGGCCAATTCCCAAAATGCACAGATTTGCAGAGTATTGAGATGATCTGTGCAACGATCCTGGTGCCTCTACAAACAAGTGCCAGTACAGAGCTCCTGGGGGTACGAGCAGCTGCAACTGCTGATAGTTTCTGCAACCAGAAACATCACCCATTGCAATGGGCAATAGAAATGAAAAGAAAGCATGCAGATTCCATCGCTGCCGTTCCTTGACCTCTGAAAGGCTCTGAGGTTGGGCTGATGCACAAGCATACTTTCGCTAGGCTTTCTGGACCTTTACAAGGCTCTTGTGAAATCCACTGACCCTCTTCCAGGCAGGGAATATGGAAAAAAACAGTTCTCTCCTAGCTTCAAGGATTATTCATTTGGCCCACTTCTGCAGGCCTCCTCAGTTCTCCAGATCTTATATTAACTGCACCGCACAACTCTTGTAACTCTGATACAGCTACAGGTAGTTCACAGTTTTATTGTTGCCATGCACGGAGGGTGCCGTCACACAACTCTCCCATGGAAATGGTGGTCATTGTAGGTGTACAGGTAGACAGCAGGAGGATTTACCTTCTTTGGGTTTTGCTGGGTGTGTAACTTGGCTGCCGCCCCCGTGGCAGAAGAGAGCAGGACTCCAGGGCAGATGCTCTGTGCGGCGTGACAGCCTGCTGGGATGTGAAACACAGCAAATACTCAGGAGGGGTTTTTTTACAGGCTAGGTGGGGTTTTTTTCTACCAAGAAGAGGGAATCATCTCTACATAGGGTAGAGCAGTTGCCCCCATGCAGGTCACTCCCACTCTGCACAAAGGGCTGTGCTGGCCCTGGAGCAAACTGCCCCCACCTGCTGCCTCTCACCACACAGCTCCTGCAGGAACTCCTCCTCATCACAGGCCTCTGACCACTTTGGTTAATGTTCACTGAGTCCATTGGGCAGCTTAAATTGCAGGTCTTTGCCAATAAAAGTCCTTTCGATCGATAGAAATGGAGGAGCCTTGTCTGAGCAGTTCAGCAAGATGGTCTGAAGGGACAACATCTGGAGCGCAGCAGCCTCTTCTTGCGGCTCTTCTGGCACAGCTGGAGCTGTAAGGCAGCTATCCTCAGCTCTACACCTTCCCATTTGCAAATTGTCTTAAAGGTATGGTCACTCTAGCTTGTTGTTACAACCCCCCAGCAAGGCTGAGGGATGGAAGGAGAGCCCTTCAGCGCAAAGTCAGGTGCTCGCATGCAGCCACACGTGGCTTGAAATAATCCAGCTAACTACAACAGGTTAGGAGATACTCCCCAGGTCTCCTTCTGGGCTACGCTGTGGGGAGCAATGATCTCCAATGAACAGCTGGGAATGTTAGTTCTTCAGCTTGCACAGCTGGATCTGGAAAAGGATGTCTGGCTGTAAAGTATCTTTAAACATCATTATAGAGCTGTGTCAACAATCCGGGCTTGTACTGTTTTAACTATCCCAGTTAAAATTCACCTTACCCATATATGAATACTGGCACAAACACTTTGTAGGTCAGGCTTCAGACTACTTAAGGTGCAGGCACTTGGAGGATTAAGTAATGCCTATTTGTAAAGCACTTTGAACAGACATCATGCTGTAAGTACCCAGTATCAGTTCTGTGTGAAATAGCCAGGTTTGGCTGCATGGTTCCCAGGGTTTGCAAGTGGAAAGGGGGGAAGGACAGGACGGGTCTCAGCTGCATTACAGTGCACTCACAGCCCACCACAGGCTCTGCCTTCCCCGCTGCAGAGACGCCTGATGACAGGAGAAAGCACCGGCTGTCCTCAAGTAAGAGGATGGAGCGCTGATAAGCAGACTCCAGAGGATACGAAGATAGATTTACTCCTCCCCTCTCCCACAGGGACTTCTCATGGTGGCTCCAGGCCCCTCTCAGACTGCGCCGTGATGATAAGGCACAGCTGAGACCCCGTTAGCATCATCCCTGCTTCTGAAACTGCCTGGAATACATCGGTACCAGCAAATCCCACTGACCAGCTCTGAACGGGGTTGGGCTCCTCAGCCTCTAACCAGGCGCACGCTGGTTCTGCGTCCACCTCGCAAACACAGCGATGGTTTGCAGAACCAAATGTCTGGAAGTATGAGCATAAAATATTCCAGTTAGGAACAGTAAGTATGTGTGGTAGGCATGAAGGCACAGAGCCCAGGCTTCATTAAGGTAGTTTTTATATTTTGAAAAGCAATATTAAAAAACACTGAAAAATGCAAGATAAATGTAACAGTTGCTTCTACAAGTTTTAACCTTGTATTGCTTGGCCATTTTGACGTATAAATTATTGCTTACTAGCTCTCATAAATACACAACACAATAATATGTACAGAGGCAGACAAGCATGAAATATGAAAAGGAAAACATTGGCAACATTGATTCTGGTAAATCAGATTATTTCATACATACCAGGTCTCAAAACGGTGGATAACTACTAGCTGTAGTCCCTGAGAAGTTAGGTAAATACCTTGATTTGGGGTTTTCTATTTTATTACTTTTAATGCAAGCTGACAGCATTATGGCACTCAGAGAGAACGGAACAGGCAGGTGTTCTTACCTCAGCTCATTGACTTCATCCCAGTATTTTTAACAGTGTAATAAGATGACAATAAATAGGCTATGCAAATAAATATTAGTCTGCTAAAATGTTTAGTATTTACATCTTTCTTTGAAATTTTACAGCAGCATATGTCTTATTATTTCAGATAACACCTTTTTTTTTGCCGCTGTCATGTAAATGTAATTTATTTCTATCCGAGGCGGGGCTGGAATCAAAAAGATGTGTCATAGAAACATCTAAATTTGATGCAACAAAATCCCACATCAAAGAGGTATAAAGTGACCCAGCTTTTTCATTTGTGTCGTCTAACTACTCCTCCTAGCTACTAAAGAAAATATACAGAGGTGTGACTGTGATAAAGTGAACTTACGAGATTCATGGATTTTATCCTATGGAACGTAATTGCGCTATTGAAGGATTTTAAGAAAACCCACACAATATCACCAACGCTGGACCCTGGCAGAGGCTGTGTAGTGTTCCCCTCTCTTTCACAGGGCTTACTTCTAGTTCTCCTCCCAACCACCACACCTTCAAACTGCTTGCCAGCCTGCAGCCCAGCTCCGCAACGCTTCCCCTGTTGAAAAAAGATTCTAATGGGCCTTTCTTTATTAGACGTATTAGCTATAGATTTGGACTATTTGCTTTTCCTTTATGGTAACAGTTACAATATCCACATTTTTCAATGTGAAATGGCCCCTCTGACCAGAAATTTATATCCTAATTATACAGGCCACCATGAAAAGTCATTTGTAAAGTTTTAAACAGTAGTCTAATTAGCCACGATACAGATAATGAGATTAATGCTGGCCACGTGCCCTCAGACGGAGTTTATGCCAGCTGCAAGGGGTAGACAACACCAGATTTAGTATAAAGTTACAGCGGTGCAGAGAGCCCGCTGCTCAGCTAGCTTGAAGCCTACTGGTACAAGTTAACCCAACCATTTCCTTCAACCATTTCAAACTGGCAGAGCAAGGTGGGTCTTTTCAGATCAAAGCCTGAGCACAGAGTCTTCCTTCTTCTGTTTTTTTGTGGTTTGGGTTTTTTTTGGTTGGTTGTTTTTTTTTTTTTTCCCTTTCTGTCTTTTTTCCCCTTTTTTCATTTCCTTCTCTTTTATTCTTCTCTGGCACCACTGCTGCTTCAGCAGCAGTAACTACCAAAACCATCACAGAGCCAAACAGCAGAAATAGCCCCACTTTCTCACCCTGAATACTTTCTTCTGCTCCCTCTCCCACAGATTTAAAGAGAACTTGTGGACTAGAGTGTTACACCACACAAGCTAAAAGCATGCAGGCTGGTCTACATACAGGCTCCTAAAAATAATGCCAGAGTGAAAAAAAGATTTCACAAGGGGGAGCTCAAAACGCAGCAAAGCACCCAGGCAACACACTAGGGATGGGGATGCAGGGAGTGCTGGAGCCAGAGGAAGAACTGCAATAACGCAAGCAGCAAATTGTATCTGGTTTGTGTTCTTAACACTGCAAAAAGGAGCCCACCGCAGCTAGTATCCTCATCTGAACAGTTTTGGTCTGTTTGCACAAAAGAGTTATTTACAATATATGCAGTCACATCTACAGAAGAACATAGGAAATTTTTACTCCATGGCCAGCAAGAGTTTATTTTTTTTTTCTTTTTACTGGGTAAAAAGATTTTTTTTTTCTAAAAAAAAAAAAAATCATATAGCATTTGATAATAACAAAGTACAAGCAAATACATTTCTGAAACATCTGTTTCCTTTACAATAAATCTATACAATATTTCACAGATGGGAAAACCGAATGCAGTCTACAGATTCCCCCACAGACTACTTGTTAAAGCTGCTTTTTTAAAAAATCCCTTTAAATGAGAGAGAACACAACGATGAAGAGCATGCTACTTCAGTATTCCTACATTTCAGTAAAGGACCATTTTCCTGGAAGTCTTCCTCACGTGGAAAACATATGATAGAGATGGGCAAGCAACGGAATGTATCCTCCCCGCTCTGCAAAGGGACCCTTACCTCCAGCCAGTGCACAAACACATGCCAGACCGTGTAGCAACACTGCACATCGCCTGTGGCATTCACTAGATGATTTCGGGGCAACTTCTACACACTGAAAACCACGGAGAGCCACGGCGATGGCGGTGCTCAGATGCAGGTCAACTGTAGATAAGACTTTTAAAAATGCTGCCTCAGTACATGCCCAGAAGTTGTACTTGCAGCTACATGAGAATTGGTTCGGGGAGGGGTGTGAGAGGGACAGAAGGAGTGAAGGGACCCTGATGCTGTGGGGCGGTGTGTACGCAGGTCATCACACTGGCACCCTGGAAGGTGTACCCTTTTGTTCTTTAAAAACTAGAAGCGTGTGCAAGTCAGGTGAAGTTTTACCTACTGAAACACTATTTCCAGGAGATGCGTTAGGAATGTGGGTGGATCGAGGCATTGCCTTCTGAATAGACACCAAGGAGGCTGTAATCCAAGCAGAAAGCAAAGCTCCCGCTATAATAATTTATACCACATTAACCGCAGGAGCTGGTGCTAAATCTGGGATAACTGAGAAGGAAGTAAATAACATGTTTTCAGTGTACAAAAAATTGTGTCTAGAAAAAAAAAAAACTGGACTGGCGCTTACAGTGTGTTTTATAAAGCAGATTCTTAAGGGACCATAACAGCGTGGACTGGTTACTGCTGACCTCTGCATCACGATGCGCTCTTGAGTTTCACCCGGTGCGCTCTCTTTTTTTATATTCCCATTCTTGGTGGTCTGTACTTAGCTCAGGTATACGATGCTCCAGTGGACTCAGGGGAGCTGCACGGATTGCACAGTGGTTTTGGCACCAATACTTTGGCAGCCTTGAACCGGTGAGGTGCGTACTGCGGTGAACTGAGCATCGATCCCTTTGCAGCACGTTGCTCGCTGAAATGCTCTGTTGCGGTGACACGATGATTCCTTTCATACTAATACTGGCAGAATCTGCATTGAAAGCTACACTGGACCAAAAATATTTCCACAGAAACCAAGCTCCTGAGCTCAAAGGACGCTGCTCTGCTCCCTCCCGTCCCGGTGACCAGCGGGGATGGCACCAAGCTTGCCCTGTCACTCTGTGAGCAGCTCCTTTGCTGGCTCGTGCCTGATTTTCCTGCGCATGTTGTGTGAGCTACTGATAAAACTCAGTAAACCGTTCTCATATAGGGAAGCAACATGCTTGGCATAAACATTCACTTAATTCAAAGTGCTGCAGTTACAAGGTTATACGAAGCTGTGTACGCTCACACTCGCGGCTCTATCCTGTGAGAAAGCTCAAACAGAGCTTGCTGGTTGTCGATGACATGCAGGTGATGGACGTATGGCTTCAGCTCATGATGCTCTTTTGAAGGAACTTCATTGCCTGCAAGACAGGAGAAAGGGGATGGATCAGAAAGCCGTGCCTTGCCTGCTTTTCTGTCTTGTGTGTTACCAAGTCCCTCGTGTGCCACCGTGTCAGGTGCTAGAGTCACAAAAAAGACAGCCAGTGCTCCAAACGACTTGCTGTTTAAGTGCAATGAACGAGGTAATGGCTAGATACAGAAAAGGGAAGAAGAAAGAAAGAAGCAGGTGATGCTGGGCAGCCAGGAGGGACAAGGGGATGGCAAGAAGCTGACTCTTCCCAAGTGGAAGATTTGCTCCTGCCGGTGGGAGTCCGTCCCCCGTTAAGGGGGTGGTTCAAGCTTTCTTTTTGTGTCACTCTGGCAGCACAACAGGACCTCGACCAGGGGCGGGCGACCCAGCCTGTAACTTTTAAACAGCCTTGACACAAGTACACAAGCCAGCAGGCCCCGGATGATTTCCTTCAGAGCAGGTGAAAGGTGTCAGCGCAGCAGATGGATGGGAAAGCTCTTCAAAGCTGCTCTGACAGGCCCCCGCGTTTTGATCTGTTATGCTTTTGATTTCTGATCTAGTAACAGAGACAAGAGTCATGCTGTCATTTCACGGGAATTCACACGGCAAGAGGAATTAGCTGTGTAACAGACAAATTGAAGGGTGGCTTGAATAGCAGATGTTTTCTGTTACAAGCTTTATGCCTGACGTTGGCTTGTGGGAACTTGCCGCCTGTGAAACCCTCCAGCGTGGCTGGTGACCAGCAGAAGCGGGAAAGGAAAAGCTAAGCCCATGGCCACGAGACCCATCAAGACAGGCAGAGAAAGTAACGAGATATGTTCCCCACACTCTGCTGACAAATGAGACAAACTAGTCCATGTCCTCAAGGAATTTTTAATAACATTACCATAAATTAAAAAAGGAAAACCCTCAAAATTCCCTGAACCAATCAGCTTAACTCGCACGCTCCCTCCCTCTCCTTTGTTTCATTATCATCCTTTTCTCCACGCTCTCCAGCTACACGAGAAGCTTTCCAGGAACCGACCATCCCACTTGTTTCTAGAGAGCGCTGCACGATGCTGTGTAGGTAACAGGGGATGTCAATGCAGCCAGCTCTGCGTGTGGCTGCTAACGGGGCTCCCGGGCAGCTATTTTTAGGAGCTATTTCTGAGCAGCTCTCTAACTTGAGAAATGTGGGAGAGAACAGGACAACGTGATAAATCTGTGTCAAGGTACAGAGATGACCTTTTTTCCGAGGGAATAAGATCCCAGCAGCTGTGCTGAATGTACTGAAAAACATTTGTATTTCTCATTAACACCTGACATGAAAAAAGCTTGAGTTTTGTTATTTTCTCAGGCTGCTTTGCCTGGTTTTGCAAATGCTATTATTTGTTTTCAGGATATAGGATATAGAATTATTATTTCCATTAAAAAGGCATTTCAGTCTCACTTGGAACCTAACCAGTTTCTAATCCAGAAAGACTTTGGCCTGCAAGGTTAATACACATGATACAGTTCATAAACAATAATAATATTCCTTGCTTCGTTTTGTTTGAATTCTTTCCTACAGTGAGACGTCTGCTGCTCTTAGGTCAATCTGGGAACTGATGCAGTAGAAAGATTCACATTCCTGAGAGCAAAATAAGCCCCCTAGAAAAGGAAACTGTCCATAAAGTCTCAATAAATATTCAGTGAATTCATTTCATGCCTAAACGAATTTTAGAAAAAAAAAAATTGCCTCCAGGGATGTCTGTATAAGCTGCTTTTTAAATGCCAGCTTCACAATAAATCAAGTCTGTGGTAAAATAAAATAACAATCACGTACTTCAAACCACCAGATTATATGATAAATCTCAGGTATTAACCTTGGATTTATGTTGCAACACTTACAAAACCACTTGGAAAAAAAGGGAAAAGCGAGATGAAAGATTTGCAGAGAAGCTGCAAAAATTTCGTATCATTAAAAGGAACCAATACTACATTTTATGGTGCCAAATAAGAGACATTCTAACTTATAGAGGCATGGTTTGGATTAATCAATATTTCCTTCACTATCTGGTTTAACAGAATAAAAATGAAAGGCACATCATCTTCCTCCCAATCTCCCTCTTATGCATATATCACAAAATAACTCAAGAACCCTAGTACTGAGCAGCCTCTGTTTAAAAAAAAAGACTGTACATACACATGGCAATTCTACAGAACAAATGTTCAGCAAAGCTCTTAACAGTACCTATCATTCTCCAAGGTACATGTATTTATACACAAAATTATTATTATTATTCTTTCTGTCCGAGTCCATGCTGACGGCTGCTGAAAATTCAGCTGGAAAAAACAAATTATTCAAACTCTTTTTCCCCAAGGCGCAGCACAGTTCTGAACTTCTCTTTGGAAAATAGCTTTTAGTGGCCTCAATAAATGACATGTTTAGTGGATTTGGCTTCAAAACTAACCACTTCCTAAAGTAGTGTTGTGTTTGTCCCCTTCCTGTATTTAACCACTCTGCAGAGAATGAGAAACGTTGAGAAGGAGAAAAACAAGGTTTCTACTCTGTGAGCAGCAGAACAAAGCGAGCTGGGGTCTTCTGGCACGGTCCCTTAGGGTTGGAGTCTGTGGTGGCTAATAAGGTGGAGACACACACAAAAAAGTCTTTCGTGCAATTGAGGCACTCGTGACTGTTCCCATCCGTGTAGATCTTCCAGTGTCTAAAGCAGGCAGAGCTCTATTTGCAGGCTTCCTCTAGCAGAGGTACTAACACAGCCCCCTCTTTCCTACCTAAATCAACTATTTTCATGAAACCCAGAGGATCTCAGTATCTTCAAGACTTCTACCATTATGTGAAATGCCCTTAAGAACCCCAACTAAGCAAACAATTGCTCTTGGGGAAAAGCCAAGTGAAAAGCTGTGGTGATGAGTATCATCTTTTAGGTACTGGAAGCCAAGACAGCTGTGAATCCATTACCAAAACACAGCGACTAGTGGGAGACTGAGGCAACTCCGTTATAGTGAGAAAGTGAGAAACTGCAGCCTACATCAGAGGCCTCCATTATTAAGTGCAGCTGGCACAGATCTTACACAGTATCTTGAAGAGGTGATAATTTTTGCAGGAAAATAGTTTATAAAAAGTTTGCAAACTGTTTCTACAATCACTTTGTAAAGTAAAACTTCATCTAACTGTGGTTTCTGCCATGTTCCAACAATGATGCCCTTTCTTGCCAATTGGTTAAATAATTGTCAACCACGTTTTGCTGCTCTAGTAAACTTGAGCAAGTGGAAAGAAAGCAGGAAAAAAAAACCCCGAAGGCTGTACAAAGGCAAAATTAGTAGGAAATTTTGGCTACTCACCAAACTGGTTATTTCTGCAATGTCTCAATGACCGAACAGTATCTGCAATCATGTGCTGCAAAGGAGAGATATAAAATATCAGTGCAAAAATCTGAGTTGGATTCTGCCATTAGAAAAGCCTGAAATAATCTCCTTGCCCTACACTGTAGAGCAAAAAGCAACTGCAGTAAGGTAGAAAATGAAGACAGCAGGAGAAAGACTTTGCTCTTTGTCTTAGTAATAACATATGATGAAACAGGGTTGGTCCAGGAGGTCCTGATTGATATCACAGAAATTAAATGAGAACAACTCCTTAAGAGCTTGTGGAAAGTGCTAATGAAAAACAGCTAAACAGTTGTTTATTTTCGTTCCTATGACTTTTATTAAACAGAAAGCCTGCAGCAGGGAAGTCCTGTGGACTGGGGGGGCGCCTCTGGGTTCAACCCCCAGCTTTAGTGCATTATCCAGGGCATTCGCTAGTCTGCAACCTCTCTTTCTGTCTCCACATGTTACCTAATTAGACTGTAAGCCCCTTTGTGGCACAGATTATGCATTAACATATAGTTGTATAATGCCTAGCACAATCAGGCACCAGTAGCAGCTAGGCAGTTTTCTGCAGTACAATAACCAACGCAAAACAGCCAACCCATAGCCTAAACACCGCAGAGCGAGCACCCTGACATCTCTGCAGGCACGTTCCAAATAAGACTATACGGTAGGCACACTATTTTAAGAAAAGCTGGTGCTTTTGGGATATTGGATGTTCACTTAGATTAAGCAGAGGAAATAAAAGGTTTAAGTTTGGTTTCTCATTCAGGCTCAGGTCTTCAACTTATGAAAACTGGAATTGTTTATTATAAAGCAGCAGAGTCTACTCATTTTCACTAGATGTCGCCCATAATGTTCTTAAGGCATCACTTTTTTTTTTTTTTATTTGATTGCTTCTGTGGCAACTCTTCACCAAATCTAGTAATTAATTTAAGTAAATTGCAGTTAGCAGGAATGATATAATAGCTCATGCAAACAGCTGATGCTCTTCTCACATCTCCCTCAAAAGCAATCAGAGGCGGAAAGGATTAACTGTCTTGAGCAGAGTATGTTTAAGACCAGAATGACGCAGAACAGCTCATCTCTCAACACCCTGGGAGTGGCTTACAAGGCTCCTCCACAGAAAAGCCTATCACAAGAGCATGTTTAATGGAAACTTCATACTCCTTTCATCAGTGAATCAAAATAATTCTTCTTGTTACCCGCTGTGCTCCATTTGCCAAGAAATCATGCAATCTCTCGTGCTGATGTCCTTGCACTGATTATAATGAAGTTCTAATGAGATGATCTAGATTTCATGATCAATAGTGTGAGTACTGAGAGAGCTACAACTTCCACCAGTGCTGCTGCTGTGATGTTTTCCAGCTGATACCCTTTGCATTTGGATTTTAGAATTAAGAGAGACCCTTCTATCACACACACTGTTATTCTTTGCTGTTTCTCCTTTGTAGTTAGTCAGTGTGGGGGTCCATCCCAAAACTGGCTTCTGAAGGTGATGTTCTGGTAACGGAAGAATCTCTTTGTGTTACACTCTCTTAAAGCAGAATCCCAAATCTCCTGTCTTTAGAAGCCGAATCAGGCATTTCTCTCTGTCTGTTTTCAGCTCTTTGGGATCCAGTTCTAATACAGAAAATCAGCCAGTTCATCTGCAAAGGAAATGCTATTTTCCTGATTGTTTAAACAGGTGCTTGCACACCGTTAGTGTGATGGGTAACACACATTTCTCATGGCCTTTCAGCCTACCAGTTACCTAGGATCATTAGCACTCCTTGAACTAAGGACGGAAAAAACTCAGGCTTGGAAGTTGCACTGATACTTGGGGGCTGGGGGTTGAGAACCTTCAGCTGCATGTACACAGCCCTTACAGCTGAAGGCACCAGGTAAGAAGGCATTATCTAAAACAGTAATGGCCACTGACCTGTATTAGAGTTTGCTGGAGTGTGGCTAAGCCATGTCATTGCTAAGATATGGGTGATGGCTGACTGGAGAAAAAAACCTGAAGAAGTTACAGTTCAGTGAAGCAACTCAGTAAATCCCATGGAAATACCTTGAGATGCAACAGGATAAGACCCTGTTTTCATTTATTCCTTCAGATTTAGTTGGGGAAGTGGGTATTGTACTAAAAATTGATCTAACACTATTCTAGACTAGAGTTTACCCAACATGGAGTTAAATAAACCACTGCAATCCCTTCAACTTTTGCTAAAACTAGGCAACATTCCTGAGACAAAAGATCATTTCATTTTCTTCTCTTTGCAAATTCCTTTATTTATATTTTGAATTAACTTTGTCTTCACTGCAATCACGTCATGTCAAATCAAGTTCAGTCACGGTAGGATTGTTGAGGCCATGATGGTCTAGGAATATAAAAGAAGGAGGGATTGCAGGGAGAGAGAATATCTTTCATTTAACCAACTGATATAGTTGGAAAAAAACAATGGTTCAGGTTGACAAGTCCTCCTTCAAGTGAGATGTATAATGCAGAAATTAAATATTTAAAAACACTGATCCAAATGGAGACACGAGAAACCATCTTTGCTTTGAAATTAGTAAGTAGAAATTCTATGCATTTGTGACAGTGAGTGAAGTTCCTTCCCCAAAGCAGTAATCTGCTATGGTAGAATAATTCTTTTCTTCTTTTTCTGCAACAGCAAATTTGCAGGTGAGCTTCAGTGGCTTGATCTGAGCCAAGCAGGAGTCAATGTCAATCCCAATTTTTCTCAGTAGAGGCCAGGAAGTGCTCAGCACAGTATAGAACACCAAGGAAGATGTTCTTCCTCAGCACAAAGCCCTTATAATTAGAAAAGAAACATGAATCGATGTATGCCTGATCATGTGCGATGCATCTTATTAGTAAGTTCATGCCTACTGACTACACACCTTAGCATCCAAATGAATACGTGTACTGCCTGAGTTTCCACTACACTCATATTTAAATCTCTCCTAAGCCCCCACTTCCTCAGCTTGCACTATTGCCTGCATTCATATGTACGCAGGGCTGCTGAGACAGCACGTTCCTGAGGGCATGATCTGACTACTAATTTGGAGGAAGTGTCAGTTTGAACAACCCTCACCCCACCACCATCACCTCAGACTCTTCCCCCCCCCCCCTCCCCCGCCATTTAAAATGCCCATTATCCATTTGCATGGAAAAGGTGAAATCCTGGCTCACTGAAGTCAATTAGCAAAGCTCCCACTGCCTCTGGAGACACAATAGTGACAGAAAGGATGGAAAATCTTACCCAGCGAGCCCAGCATACATTAAACATATACATGATTAAACAACAAACAAACTAACAAGGTCTGGCTAAGACTGGAACAAGAATCAGATCCTACATATTCACTAAATAAATACATGGGCCAGTAGGGGGATTTTAGTGACAATCATTGTGCATCAAGGGCTAGTTTAATTTACATGTTAATTGGATGTACTTCCAAGAGGCAATGAAGAAGAACATGCTAATGAGTTTTATGCAAACACCTAAAGGTCAAACAGTTAATGGACTTGGGACAAGAAAACCTTTCATTAAATGCAAATCAGTGTTCTCGTAAACTCTGCAACAAGAAAAGGTACAGAAATCAAACAGAAAACACAAAAAGAGGAGCTCAGGTTCAAAAGTCAAAGTCTACAGCTGCTTGCCAGTTGAAAGACAACGTGCATTACGATAGGGTATGAAAATAAGTTCAACATCTGGTTCATTAATAACTCCATGGTTGCACGTTAATTCTCTAACAAGTGTAAACAGAAGAAGGCGGAGGAGAAAAAAGTTGGGAACGATTCACGAGGCGCAGCCATCTGCACTAACAGTGCCATCGCACACCTACAGCAACTGGGAAGGACATTTGGGTTTCTTGATCGAATACTCCAGGCAAACAAAAAACAATCAAGTTTCTCCACTCCACCACTGTTCAGATATATAAACTGTGGCTTTCGGTGCTACAAAAATGTTACCAACACAGAAATTTAATATGCAAATTAGAGAAATCAAACCTCTATCAGTCATATCATGCCAGAGGAGATGTCATATGACGTCTAGAGTAGATGCGCCCAAAGATACAATGTCAGTAAGTGCCCTTCTACATAAAACAGTGCCCTTCTACATAGTATAGTGGTATTTATAGTCAGTTTAATTCATATTTCAGGCATTATTTTCTTCATCATCTAACCTATATAAAAAATTTTACTTTCATTTAAGATCCCTCGAATCAGCATACCACTGGCAAGTGATAAACTAGAGAAACCTTTTCTTTAGTGCCTTGAGAAAAAACAGGAAACACAATTCAGAGAAAGCTGAAGCAGGAGAACTTAACTGAGGATAAATAGTCCACGAGGTGGTGCAAAGGACAGAAAACTGAGTGGACTGTGTAGCATTGATACTGGCCATCGCTGTTTAGCCATTTTACACAGAAGAGGGGGAGGAAGGAGTGAGAAGAGAGGGGAGCAGAGGAAAGGGGCAGGGGAGATAAACTGTTGGCCACTTCATCCTGTTTGCTCTTTTTTACCCCTGTTTACTTCTTCCTGATTCAGTCAGAAGAAAATCTTTTAGTCTTACAAGATAAGGAGGGGAAAGGAAAGAAGAGAATGTGAATCTCTGAAAAACAGGAAAGATAAAATTAGCTTACCAGCTTTTCAAAATTAACAAGGTTATCCAGAAAAGTTTTATTTCCTTCATGAATGAATGTTACATCTGAAAAAAAAAAAATAAAGAAAAAATAATTACTTTTCATGGCTTTGTTATTTAATACAAAGAAATAAAATGACTAAACAGGAACAAAAAGAAAAAAAGAAGAAAGCATCCCATTACGGACTGACACAATGCCTTATAAGAACGGAACAAAAGCCTGGTATAATGATGACATGCAGATTATTAGAGAACAACAGTATGTACACATCATAACAAGAGGATTTTCAAGCGGGAGGCTGGATTTCTTATTAAACCTGGTCTGCGTTACTTCTGGGGTGTGTATCACACAGAGGGTGGCCAGGAGCAGGTGGAGGTACCCAGAGGGGTGGCCCCGCATGGCATGCCTGCTCTCTGCACCCTGCGGCACCCATCCGGCCATGCTGCCCATGGCTGTGCCCAGGCTGGGGCTGGCTGGTCCCTAAACCCAGAGCTCCACGGGGGCAGAGCCACCAGATGCTGGACTTGGCTCTGACACCCCTTCATCTCTCTCTGTGGGACACGATGACTCTGAAGTCCCCCTCAGGGATGCAGGCTACAGCAGTGGCCAGCCAGGCACATGAAATACAAGCCACCAAACTGAAGTTCAAAGCCTTGAAATAAGCATTGTGGCCAGGGAAAAACACTTACACACAGTGGTGTTGGAGAGAATTTGCAAAGGCAACAAAAAGGTCATTGAGAGGAAAAGGAAAAGGTCTATATTTGGCTCCAGGAAGGGAACTGAACACAGTGTAATGAACTGGAGAGGGGAGTATCAGGCGAAACAAATGTTGCTAGATTAAGATTACAATTACAACAGTAACTTAAGGTCATTTTCTCCATTTTTCTAATGCATATTAGGACACAAAGCAAGACCTATCTTGGTCATGAAGTACAAAGGACATGGACAGATTTCCTTGTGGGGACTGAAGCTCTGCCTCCAACAGTGCACCCTCTGGGTCACTGAAAATACCATCAGGAGCACCACCACCATGTCCCCTATCAGCTCTCTCCTGGATGTGTGGGTACCCAGGAGTAGCAGGAGGAGATACCACTGTAATGAGGCAGCACTCCGATATCATTACTTCTTAAAAGGCACAGCTGTGTCTGCCAGCAGGAAAATGGCACACAGTAAATGGGCAACATCTCTCAGCAGAGGTGCCAACCTCCAACCCACCAGTCTAACCATACACCTTAGCATTTCTCCTGTCCTCATCTCCAGGACTCCTGCTGATGCCCACTTAGTCCCCTTAGTTTCAGGAGATTTTAGGACTGCGAACCTGCAGCTGACACTGGGGGCTGCTTTGTCACACCCCAGCCCTCCTTCATCCTCCCCCAAAAAAGCCAACCTGATTTATTTCCTTTTGTTTCAAAAACTTGCTCTGTGACCAAGGGGCATTTTGTAATTGCTTAGAATGGAAATGTTAATGGCTTCACATGGCCCTGGAGACCCAGGGCCCTGCATGTGGGGTGATGGAGAGCTCCTGCGCCCCAGGGCAGCTGGGCTGGGGTCTGCCTCGGGCAGGGAGGGTGCCAGCCCGGCCACATTGGGTCCAGTTGGCACACCTGAGAAAGTAGGGCAAGCCCAGCATACGCTGGGGACGCCTCCAACACCCCTCTGCCCCTGGGCAGCATCCTAAAAATCAGGGGGAAAGGAGGGAGCAGGACCCTCTACACCTCCGCTGCTGGGCTGCTTTGGAGCACCCAGGGAAAGGGACAGGGAAGGGACATGGCTTCAGGACACAGGCACTTGTCTCTATGTGGATGCAGTTAAAAACCATCCATCACTTCTAATGAAAAACTTATACTGGAAGCAGAAATTTCCATGCAGCTTTTTAAGTCAGTGACAGCAGTGTATATGTCTCTGAGGTGGAAGGAACAGAAATTTGCTTTGCAGCCAACAACTAAGAGTCTAGATAAATTCAGTGGAGCAGAAAATTGCATCTAAGCTACGCTGTAAGGGTACATCACAGTATTTTATTACATATTTGAAAAATCTGCCTGATTTCCAAAAGCTGTGTCTGTGTGCTGTAAAAGAGCTCTGCATTCAAATTTAATTAGCTTTAAAAGGACACTCTAAAATTATTTTTCATAGTAAGAAAAAGTTTATTAATGATTTTAATTTTTTTCTTGAAACTACTTTTGTTCCTCTTGTGTTGAAATGGAGTAATTTGTTGAGTTACTAATGACTTCTATCCTATCAATGCTTATTTTATTGGTCTTGGAAATACCGTTATTCCATGTTAAGCCTGTTTGTATTAAAGTCCTATGTACTGTGCAGTACTTTGTGGGAATTACCAACCTTGGCAACATCTCCTTACGGGTCACTGTACTGAAGAAGATTACTGTATGATTTTGCAAAGTCTCCTTGCTACCTCCAATAAGTTTTACAGACACGAATGCTGCTTGGGTGCATGTTCTTATACACCATATTGTAGTGGTACACAAACATCACCGCTACAAGTTACTCTTTTATGTTTGCTGCCTTTGTTTGCAGGCAAGACATACTCGAGAACACTTAAAAAATATTGATTTTGAAGCCTTGATAATTGTATCCATCTGAATTAATGCAAACTGCTTTGATGTGTGCAAAGAGGGGAAGTGCCTGATGGCTCCCAAACTGTCACCCACTGATCTGGAGAACTGTCTTCAAACATTTTAAACTCGCAGCAGCAGCAGCAGGTTGGAATAAACAGCCTAAAGAGAACACTTTCGGAATACAGGAATAATCAAATGAACTTGCCATGTTCAAAGACAAGGCAATTAATAATTAATGACTCCAAGACAACGGAATATTTTAAATACCTGTCACTTAATTAGCTGCCCAGCTCACTGTGTTAAGCAAGTAGTTGCATTTTATTTTAATAGATTTTTTTTAATTATTTTTTATCAAGTGAGATTTTATTTCTCTTTTTCAGATCTGTAAGAGACTTGACAACCCCCTCCTCTCAGGACAGACAGATGGGGCAGGTTCTGCCTTCAGGATGACACTAGTTCACTCTGGGGAGGCAGGGCGAGCACCTCTGACCAGAGAGTGGCTGAGGCTGCCCGTGCCATCCAGAGGATGTAGCCAAAGCAATGGCACACACTGATCTACCTGCTCCTGAAGTTTAAAAACCTGTGTGAAAATTGCCATCTTCCCCCTGCCATAAAAGGCAGCTGTTTATTATCTAGACCAAGTGCTACCTTGTAGAGGCTGCTACATCTGCCACATATTTACTATATGGCCACCTGAAGGAAAAAAACCCACCTTCTACTTTTTTTTTAAATTAACTATTACAAATTTCCATACATGCACTTGCACAATGAAGAGGAGTAGCCAAACTTTAACATTACCTTTCAGAAGTAAGGGCATGAAGGGGATTTTCGGAGATTTCATTTTCTTGAACGCATCTCTGTAAGCTTTGTGATTCAGAGAAGGGTCCTACAAAGCCATTTGGGTAATAGAGAGAAAAATCAATAGGCTATAAAAACAGCAATTCTAAATCCATTACGGGCTTATGATCTGAACATGATTTAGATATAAAAGATTTCTTTGGGAAATGAGGTAGATAAAGGTTTTCTAAGGCAGGTGACTTACTAAACTGAACAGGAAACATAAACAGTGAAAGGAACAAAAGCAATTATGCTCCTCAGATGAAGCAGTGCTAAAATGGGAGTAAGCTGCCGAGCAGATTCACTGGGACTGCTCTTTAATTTCCCCACAAATTTCTATTAGCAAAATCTCTTCAGCTTACTATCTAGCACAAAATGTATCCCAGAATGTATTGCTGATAGATTTCTTCTTAAAAAAACACAACCAAACCACAAAAGAACAACAAAAAAATACCAACAAAACCTGCCCTCAGATCAATAGAGCATATTGGAGATTTTCAAAGAAAATAAGAGAGTATGTTTCAGTGGTGTTATGCAAGTAATTCAAAAAGCCATCTCAACTTCCCATGTAAACGAACGTTTCTGTACACCAGCTCACATACAATCTTGAAAACACATGAATTTATAGAGGACTCTAAGTACAGAAGCGTGACAGCTGTTTAACACTGGATCTCATGTTCCCCCCGCCAGGCAGTGATCTCACCACGCACCCACTTCCACGACAGCCAGAGGAAACGCTTGTTTATTCAGCTTCGATAATGGTGACAAAGACTCTTAGCCTCGGATTTTTTTTTTTTTTTTTTTTTTAAACTTCAGCTGCCCTCCTTTTCACCTGACCTGCAGCACGTTGCTTTGGATAAAGGTTGATTAACCACCAGAGCAAAAAAAACGGCTTCCCAATTGACGCTGGGGAACCGACACTATGTCTGCCTCTCTCTGCCCTTCCTCCAGCTGTCAGGAATAGAGCCTTTTTCCTATTTGTGTTTGGAGGCCACCCCTGAGCTCTGGAGGGCTGTGTGGCCTTTGGCAAATCACGGATCTGACATGACAAGTCCCAGCTCCAGACAAGGACAGCCTCCAAACAGGGAAGAAGGAAGGCAGGTAAAGACAAGCAGTGAATGCCGTTCTGCTGTCAACACCGCACTTACCGTCAAACTTTCAAGTTCAGTGAAAAGTTTCTTGAACTTCCCAGGAATTTTCTGAAGTGGGGAAACCAGAGGAAAAAAAAAGTAAAGTTGATTTTTTTTAAAAAAACAACCCACAAACAAAACATAAGCAGAAAAATGCTGAGGTGTTTTTTTTCCATGAGACTGCCGCGTGTGAAGCGCCTGTCGTAAGTACCAATAAGCCACTTTCTCAGACAGTTAACCTCCGCTCCTCAGCTCCAAGAGCCCTAATTACAGACCACGTTCAGTGCGATGCCAGTCGGGTACCAGACCCTGCAGCCTCGCCTCAGGGACCTGACTCTCTCTTTTATGGAACCTGCTTGTTAGCAACTGTTTTTATTTTATTCCCCAGCTTCCACATCTGCTGCATTTACCTTCTGTATCAAGCTAGAAGCAGTAACACAGGCTGAGAACTCAGATACTGTGATCACATCCAGGTTAGAGCATTTGTTGTAATCAATCTTCTCCTAAAATATGGGTTCTAGAAATTAACAGGTGCAACGCTCGGTCCTGTTTGATACATCATCCCCAGGGCTGACCAGTGTTACTGCTGGCACGTGCTGGTGCTAGAGGAAGAGAACTTTCCTTAAAAAGTGATTACTCCATCTCTGGTATCTCACCCTAATCCCACCGGGAAGTAAAGAAAACACCTTCCAGGGGAGCCCAGGCACAAACTACCTTCTTGCCCCATATGCTAACACCTGCCCTGCTCCACAAGCATCCCCTTCCTTTTATCTCTAAGATGATTTAATGGTTTCACCTCATTATACACAAAGCAATCGTTCTTCAGTTTGAATTTTGCTGCTGGATGGGGACAGTATTTCAGACTTGAAGAATGGTGTGTGGACCTTAAAGCCTGTCTACTTTTTCCAACCATAGTATTTAGTCTAGAAAAAGATACCCCCTCTTAGTACTAATCCTGTCCTGCCTTTGTCCTTAGACCCTGACAGCCACAATGACACTACCAAAAGACAAGAGATTTAGAACAATTAAGATTAAGTGGATGTGCTGCATGATTAAAATGCTTAAATAACTTGAACATGGAATTGCAATTGCAAATTTTTAGTATCTTCAATCAGGGAAAGTTAGGCTCATTAAAACACTGCATACTGTAGAAAAAAAGTAGCAGAGTATGCTTGGGAGCATACTACCTATTTAAGAATTCAAGTGCAGAGCCAATATAATTTAGTGTCTAAATGGTTCCTGAAATTTAGGTGGCTTCATTTACATGTGTAAGTAATTATAATTAATTTATAAACATTGCTCTACTTTCTAGAAGTCACATTGCTAATGCAAATAACCTTCTGCTTTTGAAATTTCCAGTGCAGTAAAGTTTTACAAATAAAAAAGCATGTGACTTCATAAATATTTTACGCACAGAAACGTGACATATTTACAATGATACATGTGCAGATGCATTCCTTGTTCCGACAAGTGTTATATTCTGCTCTTCCTGAGAGAAGTCCACCAGCAGCACACAATCTCCAGAGGTCCCATCACACATCTATGTGCTTCTGTGGGGCAGATCTACATCATTGGCACTAGGTACCTTTGATACAATACTTAGTCCCTTCCACTCTCCTGCCAAAGCCCAGAGAAATGGGATGAAGGCAACCCATAAGAGCAGGCAAGGGCAAATGTTGTCCCATAGGCAAGGCATTTTAAAAGCAGCAGAGACAAAGAGCTTCTGTATCATCGCCATCAGGTATGTAATTTTTCTCAAAAATTTTTGGTTTATTATTATTTAAAGACAGCTCCTCCTTGCCTATCCAAGTCTTATAAACTCATCCCCTCAGAAGCAGTTACTGCCCTTGTTTCTCTGTGCACCGAAGCCACGGACACAGGCAGTGATGTTTCCATATGCATGACTTCATCTAGGGGGGAAGACTTGGCTCTGGACAGTGTTAGATAGATAGGTTTGTCTCTGATGTCCATTTGGTTTCAGCTGTTGATGCTCAAGGTTATCTCCAAGGCAGGAGATCACAGCATTCTCTGTCACTTCGTATGACAGATTTCTTGAGTACTGTCCACTTGTGGTGTTGGGGGTATGGGGGAGGTATGAAGCTTCACTCCGTTACATTAGATTACTTCTTCCCCAGTTTTTGGTTCATCAGCAGATATACTAAACTTGCAGGTACTAGCACTCAATAATTTACTCGGATGAAAAAAAATCCACAATTTAAACACAGAACCCAGTGCCACCCTCATCTAAACAGCTCATGCTCCGTCTAGCAACCAGTATTTTCCTTAGCAAATAGTCTCTGTTCTCCAGTATGCTCCTTATTCATGGCCCATTTCCTAACTTTGTTGTTAGGATGAGCAGCTGAAAAAGAGCTGATAAAGGAGAATTAAAGAGAGTTTATTTCTACTTTGTACTTTTTAAAAATGAAATTATTCCACAATAAGGTATTGCTTGTTTGGAGCCACCTGTATGGTATTGTCTGTTCTGACATCTACCAAAAATGCTAGGATAATTTACCTGACTTTTTTTTTTTTTTTCCAGAGGGTAAGATCTCACTTTGTTCTTATTTCAAAGCTCTGGAAGGACACATCTAGTTTTACTTGAATAGCTATGTACCTAAACTTTCAGACCACAGGGAAGTTTCTCTACCAACACTCGCTCCATGCTTGATTTCAGCATGAAAAAACAATAATTAGAAAGAAAAGGTAATTCACCAGTGTACAACCTTTGTGAGAAATGGTTTTGACAGAGCCTAAGAGATACAAAGATGTGTCTTACCTCCCAGGTCTGAGACAGCCGGCTGACGGATGCAGTGTTGAGACCCATAACAATAGCAAAGAATGAATTCAGATTTCTTTGGGCTTTACAGCTGTGGAATAAAAATATGAATGCTGTATTCTGATTTTTTATACCCAGAATCAGAGATAAATGGAATGCACAGGTATCCTAGGTTACTGAGTCCCATTTCAACCCTCAGCCCTAACATACAATCATCTTCCACATAATGAACTCATTAAACGTCCTCTCATGACCACCTGCAGTCTAGGTGATGGGGTCTTTAAGAAGTTTTTTAGCAAACGTTCCACTGTCTCATCAGCCCTGTCGTTGGCAGGTTATTCTTTTCCTTTGCTGTCAAAAGTAATTTTCCCTTTTCAATGCTCAAGTTACTCTCAGCTGTCCTTTACCATACAGAATAACTCCTTGACCTCTATTCTGTTGTATTATAAATATTTTCATCCCCTTTTTAATCTTTTCTGTGAATTGTACATTATTGGTTCCTTCAATTTCTCTTTGTGGTCATGGCCTGCAATCTACTTTTCCGTATTGTTATTATCCTTCATTGAATTCTTTGTAATTTATTTTAACTTTTCTCTCATGTGTTTCCTTCTTACCAAGGAGATATAGCGAGACAGTGGGGAGGGAAGGAGAAACATAATGACTACTTTGGCTCTAAATTCTTACACCTTTCTCTTACGCAAGTACAAAACAAATACCAAATTATTTATTTGGAACAGCATCACACTTCGTCCTTGCCTTTAATTTGTCATCTATTATCACCCAGTGACCTCTGTCACAGTCCTGTTCTTTGCAATCATGAATTTATTTCTTCAGCTCAGTATTAGCATTCCCTAGCTGAATTACTTTGCATCTATCTAAATTAAATCTTATCCTACTGCTGTTTGCACATGCCACTAGACTCCTTAGATCATTCTTTTTCTTTTCTATCCTCCAATGCATTTGCAATCCCTCATCATTTTTATTGTCTGAAAATCTGATTAATGTTCAATTTACATATCCCTATAAATTAGTTGCAGTTAGCACTGGTTCCAGTACAGGTCCCTATGGAATTTGCCTGATGCCTCTAATCTTCGACATTTTACTATATACAACCCTGCTTATTTCTAGTCCATTAGGAAATTCTAAATCCTGAAATAGCAAGTCTTTTTAAAACAAAAAGATTCCCCTTTCTCTTGCAGATTCTTGAAGGCCACTATAAGCATATGTGTGCATGTGTGTGTGAGTGAGAGTCCTCTTTTAAGATAATTTTAACTACGAATGAATCCCCTGCCTTCACTGGGATTTATCATCAGCGAAAAGTACGTGCCAAGGCCTTGGGCTGGACACATGCCAACCCTTGTTACAAGTTTTATAAAGCTTGCACGCATCGCTGTGTACTGTCTTGAGATGGTGTATTTCTCACTTCACTTCAGCGATCTTAAAAGTTAATCCTAACTTTGTTGCTTAGGCTCCTTTTATCATTAAAGTCAGGCAGCCCCTAAAGGTAATTCATTCTGAAACAAGAAAGGTGTCCAACACAGCCCGAATAAACTGTCTATTGGATGGGCCCATTTCTCACAAAGAACTGCAGAGAGAAGGTGCATCTTTTACAGTCAGCGCCTGCTTGGGAAGCAAGAAGGCTGCTGCTGTCACCCAGTTATTCTAACCCTATGTTGACCAGTTTCTGTAACTCCTCAGGATGCAGGATGCATTTCTAACAACATGCTAATTCCCTTTCTTTATTGAATCACTTGGTTTCTATTTTAAACTAGCTCACCAACAGCAGCAAAAAAAAAAAAAAAGTCTCTCTTCTATGTATTGACACACTTGTTGAAAAGCCTTCTGTCTTCTTCAGGAGTTCCTCGACAGTGAAGCACGCAGACCTTGAACACGAGATCTTAGTCCTGGTGTTTTCTTGACAAGCTGAAAGTAACAGGGAGCAGCCAGAGCTACTCACAGCTCCCTGCTTCTCTGCCTCGGTCACACACAACATAGCAGGGCTGCTTGGCTTGTGCCTCACCATGAGAGTCCTGTGCTCAGCACACCGCCCTTCCACCCTCTTTCACCAGCTCTTCCAGAATTGATGAGATATGATAATGTCTTCTTTTAGAAAGCTGCTTTTCTGATTAAAGAAAGATCCTGAGCGAGCTACACACTCACTTATTTATGTACCCCTTTTTTCACTGTCTACAAACTGCGATGATGGATGCTTCCAACCTAGACAATTCTATGATTCTATGATTCTGCAATGCACTGGGAGAACCCTTCTGCTGTTTATTGGCAACAGGATCTAGTCTCCAAAACTTTGGCTTTTCACTTCACTGACATAGAATTAATTCAAATGAAGCAACATTTTAGTCTGGTGACAAATATATCCCTATTTGTGTGGGACAGACATGAAACTTTTCTTGGAATGCAAATTAACGCTCCTGTGGTGCAAGCAACATTACGTCAACCATTTCTGACGTAATTGGACCAAACTTGGCCATTGATAATGCAGAAAATGAAAGTATTACTGGATACCATACAACTTGCAAACTAAATCAAATCACATTTGTGAGTTACACTAGATTAGATTAGAAGAATTCATTTCACCAAAGGCACTGCTTCAGCAGAGAACAGTCCTTTCTATGTAAGTGCCTTGCAAATTAAATCAACCCAGTCGATGAAGGAACAAATCATACATTTTCCACGAACATGCATATTCAAATATTGCAGAAGACCAACAAGTGCAGAGAGAGGCAAGGAGAATGGCTGCACATATTTAAATTGCTCCATTCCCTTGGTCCCTAAAATAAGAGTGATTACAGAGAAAAGAACTCTCTGTGTATAGCATATATTTGTATTCCGTTCCAAGGCATAGAATAAATGCCAGCACTCTTTAGCAACGGTGCAAGAACAGACCATCAAATCTAATTAATGACGACCCTTCTCTCCCCCAATAAATAAAAGATTACTCCACAGAAGATTACAGGGGGAAAGAGATTACTGCAGCCAGTGTCCCCTCTTGAGGTAGGACCTTCAAGCTTATAACAGAGTTTTTTTTGGTTTCCATGTAGTCTGTGGTGAATAACTGTGTTGCTGCTCAAACAGTTTTGTAATAGGGTCCTCAGGTTATCTCTGCTAAAGAAGGAGATATCTCTACACCATCAGGGATTTTGCAGTTGATGCTGCAGACACAGCGGTGAAGCTGCTAGAGAAGGTTTGAGCAGCATATACTCCACCACATCTGGTTTTGGCCAGTGTTTGCTATTGTTATTTATGGACTGGTTTATCTAGGTATGCTTACTATTAAAACGCAGGATGAAAAATTAGTTTTCTTTCTTTGCTTTTGCCCCTATTTCTCTGCTCATCAAATAGAGCACATGAATTCAAGGATTTTGGTTGCAACTTTAATAACTTACTGGGCAGCAATCTTGATGAACTTTTTGACTAGTTGTACACGTTTGCAGAGCTGGCTGCAGAGGAGTATCTCTGTGGCAACCCAAAGCTGGACCTCGTTGCATCTTTGAAGCAGAAGACTGAGATTCTCGGTGTTTTCAGCACTGCCCTGTCTGCTGAACGTGAAGTATATCAGCTCTTGCTGGAAGACATTGACAACATTAATAGGGATATAAAAAAAATTAAAATGTAAATGAACTATAAATTATTTAGAAGCGTGTTTTTGAAACAAGACTTGGTTACAGATGATTATTTTTGCATTATCCATAAACCAGTCACAAATGAATCAGGGTCCAGGTTCGGCACAGCAAAGTCTACAGGCTTAGCATGGTAGGCAGGTGGACTGGAAGTCCTGCAAGATGTGCTTTTCTTGTGAGATTTCCTGCAGTTCCACTTCTAGCTACAGCCAGATATAGCACATAAGCAATCTGTGTCTTTCTGTATTTAATCTCTTCTGTTGCAGTATGAAAAAGCAACTATATCAGGCCATTGCAGAATCTGAAAAATTTCCATTCAAACTTCTTCCTAAAAATAGCCAAGTTTTCAGGAGCAGAAGTGTGGGTATTGATTTCTGGGAAAAAAAAAAACACCAAAAAACCAAAGCAACCCACAAACTTGACCAGCTCTAGATTTAAAGTGTCTAACCTGAATAAAAGAACCTGAAATGAAAGATCAAGGAAAGCATCTGATGAGAAGGGAATTTCCCATTTGTTTTCTCAGAAAGCCACCATGCTTTTCAGTGAAAGATATTTTCAACTGACATTTTGTACTGTTAACTGTGTATTTTATTCAGCAGCTCACACCAGAATCTATCAAAGTCATTGAAACAACCCAATGGGCACTGAAGGGGGCCATTATCCCATTTTATAAAGTCTGCCCAGTATTTTTTATCTCACTGAAGTCTAACAAGAACAGTAATGTGACTATCTAAATTGCTGAAATTGTGAATTCTTTTGTTGTTAAAGTGATATAAAGGACACCTATTTGTGGAGTTCTATATTTACTGGAACATTATTCAGTGCAAAAGACAATTTGCATATACAACAAATTCACACAGCCAGTTTTTAGAGAATAATCATGCTCTTTTACTCTCTTGAGGCATATCTCAATAAAGCCCACCAGGTACAGAAGGAACACATGACATGCCCCAGCACAGGCAAGTTTCAAACCTTTGAGAAATTTTTTCAGTATCAAGGATAGCAACACATTTCCTGGACCTAATTCAATGCCACCACTGCTGAGAGCTGCCAAATCATGCTGTCATGATGGTGAACTGAGCACCAAGGAACACTGATGCTCCAAAACGCTGGTGCAACATCAGGACATCGCAATGGCAGAGTGCTGCATGACAGTCATATACCTGGAAGCGGACACGGTGCTTCTTACCTCATGAATTGCATTGAAGAGGCTCCAGTCAAAGTTTGTTAGTTCTAAGGCAAGATCCCAGGTGTTGATTCCTAAAATTCTCACAGACCTTTGCTGCAATTCCTCATTTTCAGCAAATGGGTTCTAAATCAATAGCCAAGAGCAAAAAAAATCCTCAGCAAGTGCCAAAAGTTCTGCAGTTGAAACAGCTACTGGTCCAAGGTACCAAACAGAGCTGAGTAAGTAATCTTTTCTAAGTGCACTCTGAGTGTTTTTTCCCCCACTAATCAAAACCAAAGAGTTATAGCCTATTTAATAAATAGCTTGAAACAGGAAATGGATCAATAGGATCAATTATTTGCCATTGGATTAGGCCTTCTCCGTCTCTCTGTCTCTTTCTCCAAACCTTGATTATAAAACACTGACAAGCATAATGAAATTAAATCTCTGAAACCATCCAAAAAGAAAAACTGAATTAAGACACCAGGAAATTTTTGTATTAGAAGATAAAGGAATTATTCTGCAAACACACTGGATTTAGAATAAATACACACAACTTGCCCACCAATCAACCTTTACAAATAACGTAAATCCATCCATTTTATGATTAATCTAGTCCAAAAGTAATCACCAACAAACAGTAAAACACTGTGGATCCTGATTCATAAAAGTTACTTAGCATATTACTGTGGAGGGCACTGGTACTGCTGGTGTTAAGGGTCGCTTTATATTTCCTTTATTAGCTTGGATTTTCAAAGGTTTGCTTTTCTCTTGGGTTTTTTTACCTCATCAGGCTGAAACTTGGCACATGAACCATCTGCCAAGATGAAAGATTATTCTTATCAGTTAAACCATTACTTTGGTGCTATGTTTCTGACAGTTACAGCAACTTTTGCAATTTTTATTAGGTAACTAATGAAACTAGATCGGCTGTCACCTGTCTGCACTGAAAACCTTCCCTTCATATTCGCATTTTTCGAGGTGGCTAGAATGCCGGAGATAATGGGGATGACAGATTACAATGATAGTGGTGTGTCAGCTCTTCAGGGCACATTGATCCAACAAAATGTAAATAGACATTTCTCATCCCTAGGATGAATGCACAGACCCGAGCGGTACTGACAACACGCAGAAGTCAGTTGTGATACAGTCCCTGCACCTTCCTGCATAATTAGCAGAAAACTATTGAAAGAGAGTAATTCTTTGAGGGCCTGACTGTTCCTGCCTCACTGGGGTTTTGGGGAATCATGGGGGGAAGAGAGTCTGCAATCCCGGTTTCTGAGGACAGAAGGAATGGGAGAGACCTACTGCCCTGCGCCCCGCTCCCCTCCCCACCACCAGCGAGAGGATGGAGAGACAGACAGACAGAAGGAAGGGAAGAGGACATACCACCAGCGATATATGCCAGCCACAGACTGACCATGCGGCTGCCACACCACTGAGGTCACGCTGATGGCCCAGTAATTTCGGTAGAACTCACACAACATCTATTTCTACACGTAGTAATTCCCCAGAGTTTGTCCATCACCTTGTATGATTATGTACCAGCCACTTTAAGTGTGACAGGGGCACAAAGGGGGAGGAAAAGAAATAAAAAAATAGTCACATGGGCGCTGAATAATCCTTATCCCATCCAGTCCTGTACAAGCACAAGTCAGCTTTTCCAGGCTGATGTAGATTGAAAGATTTAAGCTGTCCAGAAGCTTTGGACTATTTGAAATTGATGAACAAATTCCATCACTGTTCAGTCAAATAACTGCTGTTAATGCAAGATATTTATTTTTTTTCAGGTATAGAGCAGCTCAGTAAGCTTTACTAAGGAAGCCAAAAATAAACTCTGTATTGAAAAAGCCGTCTGAGAGGAATATTAAGCTCTTGATCTGGAGTCAGACAAATCAAAAATGGGAAGTATACAATACACACCCTTACCAAAGAATCAGTCAGATCTTTTCGGTAGACAAACATACGACTGGATGACTCGAAAGATTTTGAGATAGCCAAGTCATTTGGTTGTAGTTCGTGTTTTTCTGTAAAAAGAGAAAACAAAATACAAAAGCTTCAGAAAAAGGAGTAAAAGCTGTATATAAATATGAGAAAAACACTACAAATATATTTGTAAAGCCACATCAACTTCTTAGAATGTAACTAAGCATCAAATCCAGTCCCTATGGGGACCGTCATCTCCACACTATTCAGGCACAATAAAGGCGAGATGTCTCTCTGATGCTGGACTCGAGCAGAAAAACTTCCAGCACCTGCTTTCAGCCTGGACTTCACACAGGACAGAGAGAAACCCTTAAATCATCTATTCTAACCTCCTGTGCATTATAGAACATTTCATTTCAACCCAGTGTATCTACTGTAAACGTGACTTTCACTAGAGAAAAGTGTCTCGGCCTCCCGAGACAGCTGGTGCGTGTCACTGGCAGACAAGAGCAGGGGTGGAGATGTCATCAGTAGCCACAGCCATTTCACAAGAAAAGAAGTTTAAAGGCTCCCAACACCATGAAATTCACCCCATGGAGCAGTGCCCAAGAGTCCTTTACAGTACGGTATTTACAGAAATTCCTCTAAACTTACTCATTTAGGAAACATCTGAGTAAAAGAGCAGGACACACCAAACTGTTAGCAAAGAGAAAGGACTTTTTTTTTTTTTTTTTTTTCCTCCACTTCAGAGCACAAATTCAGCTCTGGGCAATCTTGGATGCACCAGAGAAAGGTGTGGGGAAAAATAAAGCCAAACCCAGAACACAGCTAAAAATCTGCCCTGGGAAAACGAGCCCTGTCTCGTGCTGCAGGCTCCAAGTAATCTTCTGGAGACTTGACACGTGAGATGTGATTACAGCGACTGTATTAATGTAGACCCAAAAGCACTACAAGCACGTTGACAACTACCTTGGACTTTTTGTTGCCCATGAGGGAGGAGTAGGACCAGGAGGAGTCTGAGAGCCAAACATCATTTCAGACTCTCTTCCCTCTTTATCCATGCTCATACTGACGCCAAATACATTTATGTTGAACTACCAGTATGTTTTTTCAAGGTAATTTTGAATAAAAAGAATTTGCTTTATCATTTCAGGAGTATGATGAAAATGCATTCTCCAAAGCTCATACTGCTGCCCTCCAAGCGGACGGCAGATGACAGTTCTGAGTCATGCAAATAGCAAAAAAACAAATAAATAAAAAATCATGGCAGGGTAGTGTTTATTGCTCACAGCACAGGAGTGACAATGCATAAGAACAACGATACTGAAATTGTGGTATCTCCAATCCAGGCAACATGACGAAACAACGTTTTAGGGGTTACAATAGTCATGTACAAATGAAAACCCTATTGCACCTGCGTTTTAATTATTGTTTCTTATTGAACAGCCAAGTGGCAACCAATTCTATTCTGTGGCTTTCCTGGGAAAGAATGCGGTCTAAAGATAACAGTGTGCTTCGTTAATTACGAATTGTTGGTTTTCTTTACCCAAGCAGGCAGTTAGCACCTGATTTATTGCTATCAGAGCAAAACTTGCCCTGCTCTCCAATGGGAGTGCAAGACGTGAAAAACAACAGCAGCAGCACAGTGATTTGGCAGTGCTGTAAAACGCACTGGGGGCATCTGGGCACACATAGGGGTAAAAAGAGTTTGCTTGCAAATGATGTGGCCCGGCTGGCCAGGACACCTATGTGTAATGCTCCCGTGTGGCTGCTCCATGCCCTCGATAGCCAGAGCAGGGCACCATCTCCCTGCCACCCACACCAGTGCCCTGCAAAAAAATGGCTATTGAATTGAGCCCAGCGTGGGAGAGAAAAATGTGACCTTCCACTTATGAATTAAACAGAACAATCCAACATTTGTGTATACTTCATTTAACTAGACTGACAAAGTAGCAGCAATGAGTGCTATATCTCTAAGGATGCATCCTTTGTCCCAAGGGATTGATACCAGTTAATGTTATTTGAGAATATGGCCAAGATATTCTACATTCTTAGCCCCTTTTTGTAGATCCAGCTTTGCATTTCTATGCGCCTACTTAAATTGCTTCCTCTATATTCCCTAAGAGCCAAAAGACACCACAATGAGCAAAACAATCTGACCAAAGAGCTTGAGACCTGCCAAAAAGAAAAATCAAAACCAAAGTACATCTTGGAGGTTTGGCTGCTCCCTAGTATCAGCCCATGATCAGTCTGGTCTTCGTTAAAAAAGACATTAAGCTTTTCTTTCAATGAGAAACACTAACATAATAGGCAGAAAATGTCAATTTTAAGCAAGACTGCTTACAAAATACTGCTTGGATTGCTCTCTATCTCAAATGTGCAAATATATGTGCAAATATCCCTCCTTTCTGCTGGAGAATATTCATTACCCATGCCATAAGTGAGGAAACAGCCACGGATATAGTATTTGTTATTCCCTTTTATATTTTTAAAGCAAATCATGCCTCATCGCCTTCCAAATTAATTTAAATGCGGAAGCAGGAGATTTATCTGTGGGGAAAAAATAAAATCTTGCAGTACTGCTGGAGACTGAGAGTCCTTTGCACTCCCTTCCCAGCGAGGAGATGCCGTATCCAACAGTACCCAAGAATGAGCTGTTGCCATGGAAACGACTCTCTGGGAAGCAGCTCCTCATTGTTCCCGTGGTCATCCAGCTGTGGGCCCGCACAGGAACAGCTGTATCCTTTGCACCAGAAAATGTCAGCCCTCCCTCACACGATGCACTAAGAGGTAAGTAATCAGATGAAGGGGAGTTATTTACCACCAGAGAACGCCACTGTCACCAGCGCCAACTCCTCCTCTGGGTACTGGATCTTTTCTGCTACAATCTTCAGTATCTCCTGAGCTGAAGCGGACACTTGAGCTTTCACACTGACATAGGAGTGCTCCGTTATATACACACGGCAGAAAACTGCACAAAGGAAGAAAGACACGCTCAGCAGGAGGCAGAGACACCTGAACGGAGAGGAGGGGAGAATCTTGCAGAGGCGACCATGGCGATGCCTCGGCTGCTGCAGCTGCAGGAAGGGTGGCTGCTGCACCCTGACCTGCAGGGACACGAAACTAAGCACAAACGTCACCATTTCCCCCCTTTCCACCTCCTCTCCCTGGGAAATGAGAGGGCCACGCAAACGGAAACAGAGATCCCCACAGCAATACTTATTTAAGACTTCCTAGCGTGAGGATTTGTCACGGACAACCTCCTCTACAGCTTATCTTCTTTGCAAACTCAGCTGTTGCCATCTTTTCGCCCTTCCTTTTAGGTTCAGATAAATCACCGCCCTTTCAGTGTATTTCACGTCTGCTGCAGAAATTATTTTGGACCTCCGCTTCCACCTGGAAAAGCCAGCAACGCAAGAAGAGCGCTTGATGCATGCTCTTCAGCCACTCCTGCTGCCTTATCTGTCTAGACATCTAAACCGCCTGCGCTGCCAGGGTATTTTAGCACCAGCAGAGGCTGACCGAACAGCAACGCAATTAGTTCTGACAACTTTTTCCCTGAACCACTCGCAGCACACATAAAAGGGCCTGGTTTGGAGAAATTCCACGGGCTCATCACTTCCACTGAAGTCCACAAGCTGGTCAGGCCCTGGGAGGGAGATTCCCAGCAGTAACGCTGTGGTCAGCTCAGGCACTACTTTGTTTCTGCTATGAAAAGGGATGGACGCTCTGCTCCTTCTGCTTGCCAGAATTTTGGGTTTATACACCTTTTGCCGAGTTTGCTGTAGCCAGTTCTTTGAAATACAGCTGCCATACTTAAAAGGGCAGAAACAGAGCTGCAGACTTGCATAAATATTTCAAAAACTGCATCTGCTAATAAGAATCACCACAACTCTTGGTTTCATACTCACTTCAATGCTTAATTAAACTTTCCATTTCCTTCTACTCTAGCACTTCTTATTGCAAACAGGCTGCTACCATGTCAGCGTAAGACAAAACTTTTCTTCTCCAGAAATGCTCCATTTTTAAATTATTTTTATTGACAGATGTATGTAGCAATAGCTCTGTTTGTCCTACAAATCTTCACGGCTTTGGGGCACCTTCATTAACTCAGACCATGCCATAAGTGGTTAAGAACTCTCTCCTCAAGAATATTTTTTTTTTGTGTGTGTTGTAGTAAAGAAAAAACGAACATGAGAAGGAAGGAGGAACTTAACATTTAACCTTGGGGAAGAAAAGTAATTTAATTTTATAATTTTTTCTTCACCTGTCTCTGCTGACAGACCGTAAATCAGATGCTGATCCTATGGCAGAATCTCTCTTCGGAATGGATATAAATCATAAGAAGATAGAGACATCAAATTGCACACTAAACTACTAGGTAGAAAAATATATTTTAAAAAATCTGACAGAAATATTTGGCCTCCATATGCAGTGTGCAACACAACTTGCCTACAGTGAATCTGTGTGAAATCTCCCTCTCACTGTCATTTGGGACGGGAAGATGACAGCAATATGTTAATTTATAACTGGGCTACTGACATATCCTTTGTTTAACATTGAACTAAACCAATCCACAGGTCAGGTTCCCAAGCACAGCCATCACGCTGATCCTCCCAAAGCCTGCTCCCTGAGGCACCTCTCAAACATCCCGTCTGTGGTGTCTATTGGCACGGACCATGCCCTCTCTTCCAGGAGCCTCTGCTGCTCCTCTGTGAGATGCAGGAGGGAATGCCAGTAGGAAGAAGCAGCCATAGGCTACAGGTCACCCTGTAATGGTTACAATAGGGGGTAAAATGCCTCCGGTCAAGTGTCATGGTGCGGCTTGGACAGACCCAACAAGCCCCATCGCTCAGTAGCGCTCCATCGCACCAGCTTAGACATCCACCCTCAGCATCTGTCTCTCCTCTCCCCAACTCCACTTTTGCTATTTCATGCCCTCAATCCCATCACATTCTGCGGCTCATGCTCTCCAGAAGTGAGATAAAAGCAATTTAACCCAGTCAGGGCTGGCCATTCTGAGTCCTGCCTTTTCTGCCCCCACAGCCACGCAGTCTGTCCCCTCTCTGGTGCCAGCTCACTTCCCTCCCAATTCACCCATGAGCTGTGCCTGACTTTTTAAGAAGAATGAGTGGGGGGGGTTCCCATCCTAAGTGACATTTTTAGAAACAGCCTTGATAACATAAACCTCACGTAAACTTGTATTTGAAGCACGGAAAGAGGATATCTATCAGCAGCATGTATTGTGTGGAAAGACCTGGCACTGAAGGAGCTCAGTTTTTATTCTGTCACAAATGAGCACTAAAAATATCCTGACTTCAAATAAACTTCCGGACATTTGTTCCCAGGGAGAACCAAAGATACATCGTCCTGTGGCGAGACTTCCAGGTAGGAGGCCCTTCCGCCTGTTCTCTCTACACGGTGTTATCCTCCTCTCTGCCTCCTTCCTTGTACAGGCGTTACAGGAGGGTGACAGCCTCACTGTGTTACTGCATTAGTAGCGAGGAAGGGAAATTGCGTTAAGAAATGGTTGACATTAAAGCAAAGTGGCACCTTGCCCTCCACACAGAGACATTTTCCGAGAAGGAACCAAGGCAGGTTCCCAGAGTTAGCAGATCCTGCCCCGTTTCACGTGACAGGCTTATTCGTTCACCTTTTGCATCTGAGATCTAGGTCAAGAGACCGAGAGCACGAAATAGAGCAGGAATAACACCTGGTGGATGGGCCGCCAGCATTCCTGGGAGGCACCCAGCTCTGCCACAGGGCTGCTGCAGGAGCCCAGTGGAGGCAAAAAGCCCTTGAGATGTCATGTCACTGTTGAACCAACCCCTGCAGAGTAGGAGGTGGGAAGTTAACCTTACACAGTCAAATTTTTCTTCTTAAGGTCCTGTTCAGAAGCTGTTAAAAAAAAATTCGCATTATGGGCAGCCCTTGAGAAACAATTTCGCAGTTTTGGAGCTTTTCCTCCACTCTTTCAATCATACTTACTTTCTTCTGTTTCATTCATGGTTCCTCTGTGCTGCAGCCAGTTCTCCTTTAGACTGAACTGGTGGAAAAAGGTTTTGTTCTGTGAGACAGTGTGGGAGGGGAAAAAAAAAAAAAAAAAGGTGAGATGACAGTGACTCTCTGCATCCTTGTCCTTTACAAAGCAGTAATTCACACAACACAGCATTCAGCCCATACGCCTGGCCAAGAAGGTTTCTGTATAGGAAATCCACCCACCCTTTCTTGGATCGGTGAACTGGGAGTTGCCTTACTAAGCCATGGCCAAGGTGGGGATTTTGGAGGAAGCAGGACATGCCTAGGCTAAGCAGCCTGCATGACTCAAGGTTCTCTGTAGCCATGTTCAGAGACCATATATATATTATACACTTATTCTTATATACATTTCCTATGTACCAATAGGAAATTTAGCAGTTTCACTACAGTCTCACGCTCTGCCTTCCACATTTCCACAGTAACATTTAAGCTTATTACACACTTCAGCTTCAGCCCAGTAAATATGTCGAGCACAGCAATTCACCTCTGTTCAGTCTGTACTCCAGCTTACTCTGGCTGCATCTTCTCTCTCCGGTTAAATAGAGGGATTCATGTTCCTCTCTTTCTTTCTCTGTCCCTGTCACAACATATCCCCCCTTTGCTCTGCCTACTTGACATCCGTAGTCAACGCGTGTGCTCAGCCCGGTTTGCTCAGGTTGCTACATCCCTCCAGCCTGATGGGGACACGCTCCCCGGCCTCTCCTGAATTCTGACATCTCAGAGCATCTTGTTAAGATGCTAATACTGTCACAGCCACTGCAGGTTAACTCACACAGCTGATAACCAGGCTGCACCGGTAGGAAAAAAAAAAATTCCTTAAGCAACGTTGCAGGTCTAACCTCACTGATGTATCCTGTCATGTTTTTGGCCACCAGTCACTTCCAATTGAGAAGGCAAGAAAAGAAAGTAAAGTAGGCAGAAGGGAAGAAAGTGAGACAAGAAGTTATCTAGCAACCAGCAACAATTAGGTCTGCATTACCTTCCGGTGAGGTGAATATTCATCTACAGTGCTGAAACAAAAAGGAAAATCCAAATTATTCTTTCCATCCAAAGATTAGGACAAGGAAGTTTTAGCTATTAAGAAGTTGACAGCATCAGAAAGTTTTTAGCATTAAATGGTCACTGCAGAACGGCTGCAGAGCTCCTTCAGGGAAAGCTAAAGGCATCTGGCTCAGCCAGAAAACTTATCTGTGACTTGCACAACCAAAGCAGGGAAAAAAGCAACACTGCCAGCCCACAAGCTGCCGAAGAACACGGACACAGCCTGGACCCCCAGAGTAAGGAGTCAGGGTCACCATCAGGGACACAGCTCTTTCCACTTTCCCAACGGCCAAACCAGAGAAAAAAAACTCCAGTTGTTGGAAAAACGTGCCAAGGAAATACCTTTTACAAATACCGTAATTATTAGTAAAATAATAACCCTGAGACGACTATTGCAAAAGAGATTTGCTGCTCAGTACTGCAGATTGCAGAGAGAGAATGAGAATGAAGGTACCATCTGAAGTCACAGACTGCAGCTTCCAAGGGAAATTTTGCCAGCTTTTCCACAAAGTCTCGCACTACTTGCAAGTCATCCCAACCAAAATTGATTGGGAGTGACTGCTGAACCACACACACCACTCAACAAACATCAGAGAAGATTGAATAATTTAGCTTTAGTTTAAAGAAGAGATGATTTGAAAAAAATGAATATAGTACTTGTATCACTCATCACTTTACTGAATTACAGCAAGATGACAACAAAAATAAATTACACTCTAAATAAAAGGAGACTTGATCACAAATATAATCAATACTTACTGACGACGATGCATCCCAAGTATCTTCTGAAATTCTTTCAGGTCCTTCTCAAGAATGGGATATTCATACACATCATCTAACACATTCCTGTATATCGTCTACAAAATAAAACAGTATCTGCAAACATCTGATAATCCAAACATAAATCTAAAGCATCACATCAGCGGTCTAAAACAATTCAGGCACTAGCCTACTAAAATAAATTTCATCATTACATTTATGCAAGATCCACAAGGAGAGAATGTTCCTGTTTAAACTTCCAGACTGGTCAATATCCAGCTCGCTTTTGGAGAAACACTCTTTGTGCCATCATGGAGTGAGAGGGCAAAATGTTGACACTCATTTGTCTACAAACCGCTAGACTTAAAGCAACACTTGTGGCTTTTACATGAAATCTGGGTTAGGTCAGAAGAACACATTCTGATGCGTAAGAACATACCACACCATCATCACTTGTCCAAAATGATAATAAACAGGTTCATTTGATTAAGACTTTTAAAATGGAGAACGTTCTCTTTCACTTTTCCTCATGTTTGCATGCATTTTACATGGTGTTGATGTCTCACAAACAAGTAACAATGTGCTCCTAGTTGTAAACCGATAAATAAATAAATAAACAAACGCTATTTCTTATTTTTGGGGGAGGCATTGTCTGAATATCATCAATCAGGAAGCTCAGTTAAATGTAAAAATCACTGCCTCAGACAAATAAACAGAACTGGTTGTCATGACTGAAATCATAGGAAATACTTTCTCTATACATTTTCAGCATATGGACATAGATCCTTCTCTTTCTCTTTCAAGAAAATAAGGATCAAACGTATGAGCTGAATCATCAGGTTTGCTTTTATCCAATTAACACCCCGACATTCATAAATTTCAGCATGAGTGATTCTGGCCTACAATCCTAAATATTGTTTTTGCAGGCATAACTTCAACCATCATTAACATCACTGCTGCTTGATGCTGCACAGAAGCCTCAAGCAGAGAAATTGTGTGACAATACACAGTCACACATCTCCGTGGCCAGAAAGACAAAGCTCGGCATCAAGATACGTGCAACACGGTGTAACCTAACTGAGAGCTGGAATGATGTCCCCTTTCCAGGACAGCACTACACATCCAGTACCAAACAGCACAAATCCCAAGACTTCTGCTTCTATAGGCAGTGTGTCCTACTCCAAAAACAAAACAAATAAACAAAAAAGGAAGCTCAAGACTTTCTTCAAATCAAGTTCAATGTCTCACTCCTTTGTCTTGAGAGAATGACTGAAGAGAGCAACAAGAGCCTTAAGAAGACCCCCAGTTGTAGACAAAAGAGTTTCATCAGGAAAGGTGGAAGATCCTGCAAAGTCTCCTAAAATACTTTCATCTTTCAACCAGCAGGGGAAAAAATAAATAAAAAAAATCAACAACCACATGGATCACAGGTCAGCGACAACATGGCTACTTGCAAATTTACAAGGGAATTATAAAAGCTTTTGGAACTCATTCAGAAAGATCAGAAGTTCCTTGCTATTATGCAAGGACTTCATTTTATTTATTAAAAATAGATAAAGCTGTGCTGCTCTCCGTGTGCACCTGACAAACACTAGGGAATAGCATTTCACTCCTCAGACAAAGTAGCATCTCTTATAAGGACCACAAAACTCTCTCTTCATCCATGATCCTCTGGGTACTGACTGTGAACCCCGTTCTGGCAGAGACAACCACTGTGTCCAAGGAACATCCATATCATTGTAGTTTTCTTACTTTCCTAGATTTTCCCATTTTCTAGTTTCATATGTGAAAGTAATGTTTTTGACATTGAATGTATTGACTTTACAAATTTTCTCTTCAAGCTGACTATCTCTAAGGCATTCAAGGAAGAAACATGTAAAACATTTTACATTAGAGATTTTGCTGTCGGGGCTTTTTAGACAAAGTATGATAATTAAACAGTGCTGAAATGCATCGGAAAGTGTTTCAATACCTTTAAAAATTGTTTTAAATGCTCATCTTCGTGTAACCAGTCTTTGTATAGAGAAGTCCACTGAGACACCAAATGCAAGACTTTTCGTTTCCTACAGGACACATCAGAGTCATCTTCTTTGCCTTGGTGGTTCTTGGCACAATAGGTGCAGTAGGTTAAGGAACAAATACTAAGGCCTCACTTAAAACTTAAAAATTAAGTGATGAAAAATATCTTGCAATCATCTCATTTGCTAATGAAAGATTTTTTTACTACATTGCTCAGCTTTATGTGTTTTATCCCACCTGGAGCTTTAGAGAGTTTCATCAACTTTTTGAAATGAAATGCTCAGTAATAGAAATGTCAGTTCATCTCCTGTGTCAACGGGATTTTTATTTCTCCTTTATAGATTAGAGAGGCAAGTCTATAAAAGTAAAATCAATTCAAAATGAATTATACAATGTTGAGTCATATCTTTTCTGCCGAACTGTGAATGAACCTTTGTCCCGCACACTGATGCCAACGCGAATGTCTGGAGAAGGAGGACAATGCATCATTAACAACAACAAAAAAAAAACAGGCAGAGGAAGACAGTTTCTTTTTCCCTGCACAAATTACCCTATCGGGAGAAATATTAAAATAAAAAAAAGAAGGTGAAAGAATCTATTTCCACCATTGTTCTCTATTCACAAAGCAGAAACACCAAATGACAGAAGATACCCACTTTGTACATTGTTCCTGTCCCTTCGCTATTCTTTGATTAGGTGAAAGACGATGTTTTCATCACAAAAGATACAGAGGAAAAAAAGAAAAGAAAAAAAAAAAAGAAACCAAGTTCACATTATAGCTACAAGTTCATTCAAACAATAGCCCACATATTATTGAAGTAATTGGAAATACAAGAAAAAAATTCTTTTACCTCAAAATAAGTTAAGACTTATATACTGTATCATATGATAAAAGGAGCAGAGACTGTAAAATACTTATTCTTCATTTTTCTCATCACATATTCTGAAATGTATTACACACATAGAGGTATTCTAAGAATTAACATATAGGTCTGAAGAGGTTTTAACTCCATTTTAAATGTTGTTTTTGTAGCAGTTAGGTTTGTGTAACTTCAAACCAAACCAGCAGACAGAAGATTGCTTGGCTGCTATGAGTTAGGTGTCTGCTTCGATACATCTTTCAAGCATTCTTATGAAGTACGCACATACACAAAGGCGTATGTTTTGGATACAGGCTTATTCAGAGACAGCTTTAGCTTTGTACATTCAACTTCAGAGCAAGAATTTTTTGTTTATTGATTCCTCAGCTATGCAAATGCTAAATGTTTTAACAGGTGAATGTATCTCTCTCTCTGTTTACAGGCATGTGCCAATTCGGGGAACTCGTATCCAAATTTGGATTTAATTTTTCCAGTTTGAAGCTCTTCCTCCACAACCGATTTGAGTTAAGAAAATAACATAACCTGAATTTAGGAAGCTACAGATATGAATTGAATTCCAAGTATCATAAAACCTTATGAAAATTGGACTGAAGAGACCGTGAAAGACATGCTAAACTAGTCCACCCTAAGAGAGACTCACATATACCCTATGCTATCCTTGGAATATATTTTCTAGTTTCTTCTTAATATTATCCAGTATCAAAGATTCTACTGTCTCACATTTTCCACTCCAGTGTTTCTTTTCTTAATGTAGCGTCTCACATGAAACTGTTTTACAGCAATTTACTCTCATTGCCTCTTGTTCCATTTGGAATCGATATGGGAATAGATTCTTCCCTTCCTCTTTAGGTACCTGAAGACTATCTCGTTTATAGTTTCCCTTTTTTCCGTAAAACAATCCCAATTCTTTAAATCCTTCTTTGTAGGTCTTTTTTTTTCTAGAATTCTAATAATTCCCATTGCTGTCTTCCGATGTTTCTCCCACTTATTCATGCATTTCATGGGGTGTGATGCCAAAACCCCGGGTGCAGTCCACATCCTAAGCATGCCATAATAAATGTTTGACAATTGTTCTCCTTTCTCACCATTTTTACATGCAACATCAAAATAATCACGCAGGGTTGTATTTCAATTATACCAATATGCAAAGAGCAAAATTAATTATCCCAGGCATGCAATTTACTACTTTTGATATAAGGCTTGACAATATATAAGCCTAAGTGTAGGTGTGTGACCCCTGTTAATACCACACTTAATAAAAGGATATTGCCTCAGAAGTGCCTGGCACAAGTCATCAGTCGTCATGAAGACTGTGTACGTGAGAAGGAAGTCATCCAGGAGAGTTTCTGCAGAGGAAGACAAAAAAGCCCAAGGTACAATTTATTACTGAGAGGAGGAAGAGAATATCTACTCCTGTTACAGTGCGCGGCAGGAATAGGGCCCCCTACCCCCCCCAAAAAAAGGTCCAAAGCATACAGAATACATCAAACTTGAAGTTTCAAACAGTTAACAACATGTCGCTGCTGCAGAGATCAGATCCTTTATTTAACAAGCACATCCGCAGTTCTCAAAAAAAAAAACAACAAGCACAAATATGCACAAAATAAGCCACAGTTCAGGAATCGGTGAAAAAGACTCCTTATCATGAACACCACCATCCTGCTTGGCTCTGCTACATGCAAAACAGCCTTCCTACCAGCTAAGTTGTTCTGGAAATTCAGAAGCAAACCTTTTTGTAATAGGAGAGAGAAAACTGCGATTGCCATGTACCATGATTAACATGTACACAGAGTAGTTGAGAACCGTGAAGTACATATATTCAAATCTTTAGCTGGTTAGTCTTGTGGGCATCGCTGTAAGCACAGAGACATTTTATCTAAGGTGTATTTAATTACATTACTGAAGTTTTTTGCTTCTTCTGATGTTCCTCCATCTAGTTTCTATCATATAAAAATGTTTTGAAGGTACTTGCTGACAGACTGTCTTTACCCACTGCAGTGGTAGCACCTCAGGTTGTCAAGATAAACGGATCTCAGTGTAACTTTCTCATTCCTCATGCCCATGACAAACTAGTTTTAGGACTTTTCCAAACCTTTACACAGCAGGGAGGCTGAAAGGACTGGGTCTGCTCTAGCGTGAGAGGGCTCAGGGGTAATCTTGTGGTGGTCTTCAACAACCCAACGGGAGAGTAGAGGGAAGACCAAGTCAGGCTTTTCCTGGAGGTGTGCAGCAAAAATCACAAGGGGCAACCATCAGAGTTTGCAACAAGGGAAAATTTGTCTAGATACAAGGGACCTTTTTTTCCTCCTGTGAGGAAGGTCAACCGCTGGGACAGGCTTTCAAGACAGGCTGAAGAATCTCCAGTATCAGGTATATTCAGGGCTTGCCTGGGCAAAGCCTTGAGCATCCTGGTCTTACTGGACCCGCTTTGAGCAGGGGTTGGACCAGATGCCTTCACAGATCCCTTCCAACTGAAATTATTCTGTAATTCTTAAAAAATGTTGTGTGATCTAGGGATGTATTTGTATTTGGTTCACAAATAACAAAATCTTTATTTTTCTGCAAACAGACAAGAGAATTATATTGTTCTTTTTACCCCCAAAATAAAAATGTGTTTGGTTTTTTGGTTTTGTTTTTTCTTCCCAAAAGGGTAAGATTTTCCTCAAGTTTTGAGAAGCTCCTGCTCACCATATTTCTTTGAATTCCAGCATATGCACTGTTTTTTCTTTAACAAGAAAACAGGTTTGCACCACCTGCTTTGTCAGATAAGAACAGGAACATGGACAGAGGCTGAACAATAACAAAAGTAATTCCGCTTATACTGCAGAGCAAAAAAATACTTTACCAGTATAACTAGTTGTTACTAGTTAGCACCCGGTTAGCCAGTTGTGATTTAAGTGGCAGATTTACAACTACAAAGACTAAGGGCTGAACCATACCTCACATGAGAAAGGTAAGGCTGAGCCTGATTTTCTCACTATTTGTTCGTGATCTGTTCCAGTCCAAGCTAGTGCTTGTGTACGAATGTGCACCTGAGAGCATCCCAGCAGCTTTTCACACCAAGACTGCAATTTCACAATAATTTAGACCAATTTCAGTTACAGCTGCCCTGGACTCCCTTGTCAGTAAATTATTAACCCCATAGCCAGGGTACAGGATGACAGAATTCATCCATATATCATTCAAAGCCAGATAGCATGTGGATGTCACATGGAAGGATAGCTAATGACACCCCACCCTGTGAGCATGGGATTCAAAATACCTCTATTGTTAGTTTGGTTTTTTTATTAAAAAAAAACAACCTAGCTAGATCAATGCATTTAACACAGCTTGTCTAGAAAGAGTCCTCCTCCTTATCTGAAGACATATAGCTAAAACCCCTTGCATTCAGAAACAGAACAATTAAATTCTTTATATTGTTAAAAACAACGGAAAGTATTATCTCTGTATAAAAGGAAGATTTTGTCTCAGTAAACGAAAAGACATTGTAAACAGCTTGTTCTTTATGTGAAAGGTCATCTATTCATTCTGTTGTGCATCTTTTGGATGACACTATGCAGCTATTAAAGTTGGAGGTTTCACAAACACTTATTTGGAAACTGTTGTTCTTGAAGTCAACAACCACATTTTAGTTCTTGACCAAACTATGTGACTGTGCAGTGATCCTCATGAAGTCAAAGATACATTGAAAATCAGATTATTTCCATAACTTTCTACTCTGTATAGGTGCTAGTGGAGTTTCAGGAATACCTAACCGTGTACACCAGCTGAAGCAAAGCAGGAATGCTTATCAACGAACTTCTGCAATGGTTCAACATAGTGTGCCTTTATCATACTTACTGCTGTTAAAAAAACAACTTAAAAGTTTATTTTTAATACCCAAACATCTGTTTTCCGGTTGTCTACCTTCAATTATTCGAGAACCCCAAAGTGTTGGAGCGGGAAGGAAGGTTGGTTTGCTATGATTTGAGGATTTTTTTATTTTTTTTCTTAAGCTTTTTGCAAGAACTATGCTACAGATATTACTAATGCAACTCTCAAAAAAAATAGCGAAGGGAAGATTAAAATTGTATGTTTGTTCATATATTTTACAACTGGCTTTATGCTCTCTATTCATCTCCCTCTCTCTGCATGCTCAATCATACATCTACCTATTCACAGCCTTTGGCTTCTAACAACCTTATCAAAACAAGGTATATCACTCAGCCAATTTAGTCATGTGTATGTATACATCATGATATCTTTCTTCTTCTAAACGCAGAAGAAATACTAAGAAGAAAAAGAGTTCATAAATTGTGATTCCAATTGCTTGTATATAGGCTAGATCTCTTCAAATTGCCTCTGAACTTGTTTAGAGATTTCAACCCTAAAGGAATGTTTTGAACAAAAAAAGTCTGCATCCTCTATGTGGTCTGTTAATAGCATCACTCATCTGTTAAATTACTTTAACAAGTAAACAATGGAAGTGCTTTTTTGCTAGATTAAATATCTATTACCAGACGTCACCTAAAGACTTTACAATAATACGCATACTTTAAAATGCCTGCACTAGCCTGTAGGTATTTCCCTGAAGTCCTACTGTTCACTGTAACTATCTTCTGTATTTTCATCCTAAATACACTGTAATTTAAAATCATTCCAGAATGGTTTTTTGTGCCAAAGCAAGGACACAAAACCTGAGGGTGTAGTGACTCTTCAAAAATAATTTGTTCTCAACAACGAGGGCAAGTGCCAGGTTCTGCACTTGGGCCACAACAACCCCGTGCATTGCTACAGGCTTGGGGAAGCGTGGCTGGAAAGCTGCCTGGAAGAAAGAGACCTGGGGGTTCTAATTGACAAGCGGCTGAATATGAGCCGGCAGTGTGCCCCGGTGGCCAAGAAAGCCAACGGCATCCTGGCTTGTATTAGAAATAGCGTGACCAGCAGAAGTAGGGAGGTGATTGTGCCCCTGTACTCAGCACTGGTGAGGCCACACCTCGAATATTGTGTCCAGTTTTGGGCACCTCAATACAAGAGAGATATGGAGGTGCTGGAGCGAGTGCAGAGGAGGGCAACGAAGCTGGTGAAGGGCCTGGAAAACAAATCATATGAAGAGCGGTTGAAGGAGCTGGGACTGTTTAGTATGAGGAAGAGGAGGCTGAGGGGAGACCTCATCACTCTCTACAACTACTTGACACTGTAGAGAGGTTGGTGCTGGTCTCTTCGCACAGGTAATTAATGACAGAACAAGAGGGAATGGCTTCAAGCTCCAACAGGGTAGGTTTAGACTGAACATTAGGAAAGAATTTTTCACAGAAAGAGTGGTCGGGCATTGGAATAGGCTGCCCAGGGAGGTGGTTGAGTCACCATCCCTGGATGTGTTTAAGAGACGTTTAGATGTGGTGTTGGGGGATATGATATAGGGGAGAACTCTGTAGTGTAGGGTAGATGGTTGGACTCGATGATCCCAAGGGTCTCTTCCAACCTGGATGATTCTATGATTCTATTCAACAAACAATTGCACACTCCTCAGATATTTCTGGACATTAATACATGTCCGCAAATGAGGATTTGCTGGTCTTAACCTGCAAAAAAAAGAATGGCTAAGCATAAGAGAATTCATTCACAGCCAATTTTTCATTCTGTGTTACTAATAGCCACCAAGAGCAGTGAATTTGAATGAGGAAGGGATATAAGTGTAGAAGTTGAGCTGATAATTATGAACAGAAGTTTTTCTGGTGTTTTTGTGTTTAGTCACAGTTGATTTAAGAGTTAAAAAAAAAAGGCAATTCCAGTCAAGTCATTAATTATTTACAATGCACCATAGCCCTATTCAGAATGGCAGTGAAATGCATATCTCTGCTTTCAAATTTTATTCTGTGTCCCAGTGTCTGCATAAATTTGTGACCAGCTTCCCCATTATTCCCACAGAAAAAGTTTTTCTAGTGTTTGTAGCAAACAGGGAGAACGAAATGCACAGTAATAGCTGGAAAAGAAAAAAACCCCATTGGAAGGGAAGTCTTTGTGCAAAAGTCTGTGATGCTATGCTATTTTTTTTTTAATTTCTCTTCTTCATGAATTTTTTATTTAACCATTTTCTTCTAGCCATCAATCTAATTTTTCTTTGTTCCTCACAATTTTCCTTTATTTGGCTAAGCAATTATTACAAAGTATGGAGTTAGCTTGCAGCTATGGAATATTTCAAAGACAATTTCAAGCATTTTAAAGCTTCATTAAGACATGCAGCAGAACCAGCACAAGTTCAATGGGCTCCTGTTCTTGCAGCTCTTTGGGGCAGCCTTAGGCAGCGATCGCACCACACTGAATGTGTGTGATTATTATAGGCATAAAAATAATCAAAAAGCAGGCACTGTGCTTGTTTGTTATTAAATAATCAATTCACACCAGCTTCCCCTGAGACAGTTTCTCACAGGCTGTGTGTTCCCCCTCTTTCCCCAGGTGAAATAAGGCAGCGTAGACACCAGCTTCACTGGGAGCAGTTAGTACCACTCTTCCCATCTTTCTGTGATACACAAGTCCTTCTGCAAGATACAGTCATGGTGGCTGAGGGATGGCAAGAGTAGTATGTAGGCATGGGATGTTCTGACACACTGAATTACCCAGGGAACATCTGCTTTCAGCTGGTAACTAAAGGACCCAGCAATACGTCTAGAAGAGAAGTCACTGTATATTCCCCTGTACTTCAAAAATCAGAGAGTTCCCTGCTGCTTTCCATGTGCCCACTTACCTCTCTAACCAGATCAGACACTTTCTCTCCAAGAGGGCAACTCTTCAAATATTAACTAAATGTGAGGGCATGTTTTTAAATGCCAGGAGGGTAAAATGGGTTTCTCACATGGGTTTACACACCAAATTTCATTTTTCAATGGTTTATTTTCTCCCTTCTCCACCCTCTTCTCTAGGCAGGGTATCAATTACTAAGCCTTAGGACAGAGATAAATACAAATCTGTAGCCAGAAATCATCCACGACGCGCATTTAACAGATCAGGAGAGGCAGTGCACTTCACGGTGTTGCCATGTCTAACATCTGTAAGCTCTTCTCAAACTTTAGCATTTTCTTAAGCTACCACAGTGGCACAAGGCATCAGTGGAACAGTCTCACATTAAGAACTTGATACACAGACATGACAAGAGATTTAATCTAAAGGAAATGCCTTTGTCAAATGGAGAAAAACTTAAACTTTTTAATAAATTATTTGAGGACAGTTTTTAAAAAGCAAATGTTTTAGTTCAGCTATCACATAGAATGAGTAAAGAAGGAAAAGTAGAGAAATATTCCAGTGTTACAGATAGATACACCTCTCTAACTACCCACCCAGCAATCTGTATGTTCACATATTACTTAATAGTATGCATGGGCACCAACCGGGGTCTTTAGACCATCACAGCTAAAACAATACCGTATACGCATTTACATTACAAACATGTTCAATAGCTTAAACCACATTCAGAATATACCTATTACTCTGTTGCTAATATTAGACACCCTGTCCAGCTAAGCCAGATATAATTATTCCTAATGCCAGCACCAAGTCATTAATCCCTTTATACGCACAAGAAGAGATAACTCGAAGACAAATTCCAGTTTGTTCTGGTTTTCTGATCATCCTGTTACATCCTGAATAGTTTTTTGTTTTGCTGCTTCTTAACAGCTACCAACAACAACAAAATGGTGAAAAATAGGCCAAACAAGTCCTCTCACTTTCAGTGACAAACTGTGGTTGTCGAGCTGACAAGAACCACTTTTTCATATCAGATTTTACAGAGCAAGTTTTCGCATCCTATTCTACACACTCTATAGCATTTCTATTCTATACACTCATCTTACACACCCTACAGCATTTCTGCTTCCATGTTCTTTGCCTTCCATTACATGCTTACTTAAATATTAAGAAAAAATAAAGCTACGCAAAACAAGAAGGACAACAGGATTTTAAATATGCAACGCATAAATCTTTTTTTTTCTGATAATTACATGGTTTATAAAAGGTAACTTCCTCTATACAGAAGAATATAAACATAGAAACTCCACATTCCTTTATCTGCAGATTGTCTATGTATTGTTAGTTGGGGAAGGGTACTAATAGTGAAATCTGTGAAACTGCAAAGAAAAATAACTCATCTGGGTTGGGTTTTTTTTGAAAACTTATCACCATTCTGAACCCAAATGTCTTCCACTTCGCACTGTACAAATCCATTGTGAATGGCTGTGCAAGAATTACAGGAAGATTTAGGGGTTTTTCAGACTTGTATTCCACACTAAATCGGATTATAAGAAAATATAGATAGAGTACTGGAATGCAAGTCTTTTTCCACTTTATGCAAAGTAGCTATTCAGCTTTCTCCAAGGATTTGCTGGAGGAGGCCAAACCTATAGGGAGACTGGAAAAAAAAAAAAGGAAAAAAAAAAAATATTGCCTGAATGAACAAGCCACTAGAATTCGTGGTTAACTTGTAGGTTAAAACTACTCTTAACGGCAATTTTGTAGTGTCAGTTCAGCAGCCCTTACTCATGCTATATAGCAGTTGCGGTTTTCACTATGAGAGAATTAAACTGAATAAAAGGATGAAAACTCATGTACTGAATTAAAAATAGTACTCTCTGAACTCTCTGCTTTCCAAGCCGAGGAAATCGCTCAATGTCCTTACTGCTCAATTTATCTTTCAGAAACACACCAAATAGAAGGAGATCATAAGATCTTCTTCATCGGGAAACACGTTAGAACTGGACTATGATCTAACGGAGGGCAGGGTGCAGGAACTCCAGCAGCATGAAATGTGCATGGGGGTTACACACACATTTTTCAAACATCAATGGAAGCTCTGAGCTTTGTGCGGTAATGAGACCTCTTTGAAGTTTTGGGGGGGATTTTTTGAGAAAGACAAAGACAGAGAGAAGAATAAATGTATTTTAGACAACATACAACAAATTCTAAAACTCTTTAGCTATGCCATTTCCCGTTTGTGATTATGGCAAAGATGATGGGACAACCATATGTTTAGCTCCTGACATCCCCTTATGTTAATACACTTACCAGTATTAGCCAGAAATCCGAACTTAAAGATGACCAACACTGTCAAAATTTGCTCCCATTTACATTCACTGCGTCACCTCTACCTTGCAGGACCAGCCACTTCTTTAGCATTTAGTGAGGTTCATCCTCCAGAGTACATTTGCAGGAAAAAAACCAACCCAAGCCAGCTGAATCCTTTAGGTTTTTTATCTTCCTATGTATGACTGAAAAGCTGGGTTTGATAATGCACCTTATGACTTCAAAGCACACACTGAAAATAATTTTTGTAAAGAAAATATTCACTGATGGGGTTAGCAATACCGTATCTGCTCAGAAATAGTTAAAACTTGCATTTCTCACAATCATCAAGACAAGCAGCCCTATGAGATGGGGTTACAGCTGGGCAAACAGACAGATGAGCTCCCTGCGCCTGAGTAAAATGGATGCTGATTACTTACTACTCTATAGGGAATAGACATTTTTTGCTATTTTAAATATTCACTCACTGAGTTCAAATTAAACTAAATGAGGGCTAGAGCACAGCATTCTCAAGTTTTTTCAGCCTCTCGGTGCTGAAAGCTCTTAAGCTTGATAAATTCTTGTCACCCCTCTTGCTCCTTTCTGTAAAATGAGAAAAATTATAACCATACCTCAAGGCAGACACTGCTACATGTAGAATTTTTTGCATGTTTTGGATCCCATAATACTATGCAATGCTCTGAAACCTCTCAGCAATGCAAATGCACGTCCAGCCAGTTGTAGCTACTGTAATCGGAAAATTGCTTGTCCTGCAGAAACTGAAAAACGATTTGAGGGCAACTCTTTTCAAAGATAGGAGTTTCTCAGTAATCTGTAATTCCACAGCAATTTACTAAAATGTCAGGATGTCTCCGAGTACAAACAGTAAATGCAAACTGCTATCATTACTATCCGATCTAGCAAGACATTGTTCACGTCTGAGAGGGTGCTGAGTGGTCTCAGATCTCCCGTGCGTTCAGCAGATGGCAAAGGCGCCCAGGACCTTGCAGGATTAGCCCTTAATCCAAAAATCAAATCCTCTAAAAATGCTATGCCACCATGGACACAGCATGAAGCAAGAAATGAAAATTATGTTGAGAAAGAAAGGTCAATGGAAAAAAGAACATCGATATATAATTTGCTGCTAATGTATTAAAACAATTATAGAAGTTATGTCATCTAACCACCGAAGCACTGAGAAATCAATGCACAAAGGAATAAAGAGCAAGCCATTTATTTCTGGCATTAGGTTAGAAAAAGAAAATACGTAAGGGCAAGATTTTTAACCTGTACAACCAGAATTTTTATGAGAGCACAAAAATCAGAACAAGGAATAATTTCTAAGGTCATCTCCCAGAGATTTCTGGCAGTATTTTAACATCTGCAGAACGAATCAAACACATTCTGTCTGGTAAGGTCAAAGATCCTCCTAAAGTTGCATTCCAGTTGCTGCTATCACATGTATTGGAGCAGTTTCATATTTTGTTTGAGGGACAAAAAGCCCTGAAACCACAGGCAGAGAGCAAATGTCAAACTTGTCTAGCTTTAACGAGGCACTAATTTTTCCACATAGAAATCTGAAGCTCCTTCTTTTTTCCCCAGGTAGGAGGGAGCCCTGGTGATTAATGTGCAGCTATAATGGTCAGGCTTATTTGAAATTATTGCACAAATCCACTACGCCTTAGACATTTTGAAGTATTAGAAATATCGCCTATAGGAGTCACCCTAAGATATTGCTACTTTTTGTTAAAAATAGCCCTTGACTACTGCAAATAAAACACTCAAGCTTTCCACACAGTGAAACTTCACTTGACAGTAAACTGAAGTATTTTAATGCACACATGAAGTCCTCACACAACCCTCCCTGCAGAAAGCAGCCCACTCCTTGTTCCCGTCAGGCATCTCCTGAAGTACTTTAGGAGAAAATCCCATCCTCCCTTTCCATCGATTGTTTAAAATAAGCCAGCCAGACCAGGGCTGCCTGGAGCAGCAGGAAGGAAGATAAAAGATTTAATGGTTCCCTTTCATCCTTCTGCCCGGGGTCCAGCTGCCTTAAGGGGCAGAGGAGATGGGCAGGAAGCCCTCGCACACAGCTGTCCTCCAGCAACAGACTATGAGGTGCCCATGGCTGCTCAAAGCTTTTCCCAGGTCCACCAGCTCAGCACACATTTGAGTCTACAGGGAACTCTAAAATTAGAGTTCCTCTCTAAAATTAGAGCGCCTCTCAGAAAATGAATATAAAGGAAAATGTACTTCATCTTCATTCTTTTCATCTTTGCCATCCAACACTCATACAGCAATTGAAGAAGAACCGAGTTTCAAGTTCAGCATGTCCTCCTCATTGCTGAATTGGAAAATCTACTCCTAGGCAACAGTGACCTTTGGATCTAATATTACATATAAATACAAAAATATCATCCCATCTTCAAAAAAAAAGGTTGTGAGTTCTTCATTTTTGGGTCTTCAACTTGATACTTTAAAAAAAGCCTACTTTTCAGTGACATTTCTGAGCATATGAACCCAAATTTTATGTTTACAACCCAAAAATAATATATATATTTAAAAAAAAAAATCTTAATTGGCAGTATTTTCAAATATGAAATAAGTTAAGACTATTAGCCTGAAAATTTTTAACTTCAGTACCTAATGACAGGCTCCAAAATCCACTGTATTCGGATAACATCCAGTCCAGCAGATTACAATGACTACAGTATGGTGACCAGAATACCTTCCACACTGGTACATAATACGGATAAAGGACTGCTCAAACTATACGTGGCAATGCCACATCCAGAGCTCAGCGGGTAGACTCCAGTGTGCAGTGCTATCCCCATCACCTGCTGCTAACTGCTTTCCTTACCAACCAGAGGGATGGGTCCCTTAAGGGAAGAGAAGTGTACAGATCCGCACTGTGTATTTTTAAAAGTGCTTAGCAAGAAGCTTTGATCTATTATTTTCCCCCTACAAAGCAGCAAGGGGAAATTTCTTTGTGCTTCGGCCCAGGGAAGGAGATATAAGAAGAATCTTGTCTGCCCCTGGGAGCCAAATTATCATAAATATGCTAAGCAGCGTGAGCTCCCCAACATGTGGCAGTGGAGCATGTGCAAGGAACATCACAGCGTCTCTTCAGGGAAGCCTTGCAGGACAAAGCCTCCCCTGGCAAAACGCTCCTGGCTCCTGCAGATTTGGCAGAACTGCCTACAAAGGGAACGATGGCATTCTCATCGGAGCCAAAAACGTTGGATTTGGTCCAAATCTATGCAAAAAGGTAGCAGTAACACGCACCAAACTAACGTACAGACGACTGACGTGACACAGCAATGCACTGGGCCAAGTGGTGGGAGAGGTTTGGTGTACTGGGTCACACAGACTAGGTCAGGGTCTTGTAGCTGTGGCCCAGTGTCACGTAACCCCAAAAGCAGGGACTCACTTGCCAACGTCTTTGGACATATGGAGGCAAAAGGCTCAACAAAGGTGCTGCGACGTGTTACAGGCTCTGCTGGGTGGGGGGCAAGGAGGAGGAGGAGGAGGGAACACTGCAGGGAGTCTTGCAAACCCCACAGGAGACAGGCATTAGCATGATGCAGTCTCACTGCAGCGCTGAAAGATGCCACTTCCAGCATTTTGCCCCAGTGTGTACAATAGTTTAGGCTGATGGGCACAGACTGCTCTGAAATCTCTGAAATAACTTATGCAATGTCTAAACACCTACAATGCACAGCAGAGACCTCCTTGTACTGGGAGGCAGTCGGTGGGAAGGACACATGGCACCCAAAAGAACCTCTAAAACCAAACAAGGCCATATTTGAATCTTGTATTTCTCATTCCTGCCTTCCTGCCTGCTCCCCGGGGCAGGGAAGCACAGCTTCACAGCATAAAGCCAGAACAACCAGCATCAGAGCACTCCTAAGGCAGCTGCATTTTGCCTCCCCATGTGGTGAATGGGTTCCAAAAAAACCTGATGAGTTCCATGATGGTGGTATTAAAACACAATGGTAGATTAATTGCAGACTTATTTACATGATATATGTCGTTAAATGATGAACCTGAAATTGCACTTGCTATACTGAGACAAGCAAATCTTTCCAATGACAGGTTAATAGGTAATTAAAGACAGCTTTTCTCCCTATTATTACAACTTAATGGAAGACAGCAATAAAAAAAAATGCTTTGTGCATAGTCTGTGTCTGTATTAAGAACATCTAACACCTTCAAACTATCGGGTTTGTCAGTACAACCCTGTGCTGACAGCGGAATGAAAGAACTAACAGAGGTTCTTGCTTGCACGGTTTAAAGATCATACAGGGGTGGGACACGAGGAACAGACATTATCTGGAGTTCAGCTGCTTGTGAGTATTAAAATACCTGCATGGGCATAATTCCCTGTGGCAGCAGGACTGTGCTCTTGTGCAAGGACCTTTGGCTGCTTGCAATACACAGTAGTTCAACGTTACGCTTTTGAGAAAGAACGCCTTTATTTTGATAATTTTCAAACTATTTTCACCCATTGGAGAGCTCAGCATTAGATCCTTGACTCAGCTGTACCATAATTACTCAGAGGTTTTATTTGATGGCCTTGCTTATTTCAGTTAAATAAAGCGGGGATATTAAGCAATTACTGGATGAAAACCCAGTGGGGGAATTTTCTAAAGGTGTATATTCACTTTTGCCATTATTTCAGATTTTTAGTGTTATTTATTGATTTAGTCACATAAATACACCCAGAATACAACTCTCGGATCGGTATAACTTTGGGCTGGTATAGCCCAGCTTTCTTCTTTTGTATCTTTCTTTTCCTAGTTTTACGAGATTATTGTCTCTCTCACACACAAACTGGAAAGCATCTCATGGAAGAGATGCATTCTGTATCCTGTAGCAATAGTTTGTTCAGTTTTTATCCCTTCCTCAACACTGCCAGCTGCTCCTTGGACTTCCATGGGGCACAGAGGAATCTCCTTGGCCAAGATGTAAACCATGCCTTTCTGCACAAACATACACGAACCCAATGCAGTGTTCAGGATTGTTATGGTTTGAGAGAACCCATAACAATCTATTGTCATTAGATAATTATTCTATCACCCGATGACCCCTCCCCACCTGGAAAGGGGAATCGGGGAACACAAAGATACACAAGAGTTGAAATATAAATAGATTTAATAGACTAAAAGACTAAATAATTAACAATAATACTAAAGAACCAGTATTAATCCCAATACTGATATAAGATATACAGGAATTATACTCAGCCAATTCTATCGGTAGGAAGCTGTGCACTCCCAGCAGGGACAGCAAATGTCGGACACTGGGAGCGCAATGGCTTCAGGAGGAAGGGAAGGCCTCGGGGCTCCGGCACTGGGGCAAGGAGTTGTCTGGACCCGCCGCCATCAGGGAGAGAGAGAGCTACGCAGCAAACTTTTCTAATTTATATTGAATGTGACGTTCATGGTATGAAATAATCCTGTTGGCCAGCCTGGGTCAAGTGCCCAGGCCTCGCTCCTCCTTGTCCCTGCACCTGGCAAAGCTCGAAAACACTAACCTTGAATCCCACAGAGCCTGGCTGGCTATAAAGTAAATATTTTCACAAATTCAGACACTAGAGTCTTCTAAAAGTGCAATTTTCAACAGCATTAGAAGAAAAGTTAGTCCTGTGTCTCTCAACCCCGGACAAAGATAAAGGTAAAAATTTCAAACTACAGTAACGGAAAGGACACCGTATTTAAATTGGGCCTCTTGGCTCATCTGCTCCATGACCGTGTTTCACCTCTGTACATAACAACATTTGGCCCTGACTAGTGCTTGCTGCCGTCTTTCATTTCATTTCCATAGCTCTTTTTGGCCGTAAGTGCCAGCACAGTTTTTATAAAACGTGCTTTATTTTTCCAGCGCTCAGGGAAAGGGAGGCAGACGCGGGCTCAGCGGAGGTGGCAGGTACCTGCCAAAGCTGGGAGTACGAACCCAGTGTCCTCGCTCCTGTTCTGCTCATCGCTCCGTGGCCTCACGCAGATGTTACCAGTGCATTTGACCTCCTGCCAGCGAGGCCAAAACCACCAAATGTGAGATTCAGAATTCAGAAATTCCATACAGTATTTCACAACACTTTTCAAATTACATAGGCTAACGCTACTTTCCTTCCGCATTTATTTTTCTCTCTTGCTCCCTAAAGGAGAAAGGTTTTTGCAGCTGAACTGGCTGTCCAACTGTCTGTCAGTCTTGCCGTCCCTTACCCCTGCAACTTTTGAATCTGTTGACAAATTTCAACCAGATTTGAGACAGGGAATCAAATTTTTAAAGACACTATGTTCCTATAAGCAATGAGAGTAAGTGCATCTGTAGAAGAAAGAGAGAGACAAATTATCGTCCCATTGAAGTAAAGGCTGCAGGGTAAGCACAGCTATGTTTGTAGACATAAAATAACTCAGCTAGAAGAGATGAAGTGACTGCGCCTCAAGCTGCTGCTAGGAGGAGTGCGTTTTTTTTGATTAAAAGATAGAATCTCAAACACTGGGACTACAGCATCACTGAGGTAACCTCCTCATTTAAAATTCTGCAAACTGTGTCTATAGCCAGTTTCTCTAACAAGGCTTCCTACGGCTACTGTTCCCATCCCTCTGCTGGCTCTTCTCTTAGTGGACCCTATGAATTCCCAGGGCAAAGCAGTGTCTCTTTGTATTTGCACGGCACCAGTCACAAACACTGTGCCTTCTGAACGCCTGTATACATGTAAAATGATAACTCATTGTCTTCCTGCATTTATTTCTGCAAATAAGTTTTTTTTTTTTTCCATTAAACTGCTTTGCTTATTCAGTTAATCATTAAGCCCAACTATAAAAACCCATTTTTAATTTATTTTTTTTCTTACTAAGAAGCAATATCCTTTCTATATCACCCCTAGCTAGTCTATGGAAAATCATCAATTATGTGGTGTCAGTCTCCTTAAACAGACTGCAATCACTTGCTCATTGCTGCAGCCCGGTAGACACATCTGCTGGGTGTAACACTACCTATAGCTTCTTTCAGGTTACAAAATAGTGACCATGTATTTATTTTTACTAAAGAGTGCCTGTCAGAGAAGGTAGCAAGGCTTCCTCTTGAAGGAAGACTCAGAGGATTAAATAAAACTCCTCAGCTAGCTAAATACTTCCTATATAGGAACATATATTTCAAAGCAATTTTCCAAATCAGTTTTTAGAAACACATTACCGATTACAGTAAATATACAAGAAGTAGAATCAATTCCATTAGGAGCTGCTGTTTTAAAGACATCGCTGCCCACATCCCAGAAGGACAATGAAGTATAATATGCAAGCTCATTTAATCACTGTCTCCAATTACAAGGAGGAATAAATCATCACACACATGCCTATATCTGAATTTTAAAAAGTAAATAAATCATGAACAGTCAAGCCAAACGTTGTGAATCTCTAGATTCACAGATTAGCACGGGAAGTGGTGCATTCACTTCTCATTTGAAATGAGAGTATCCAAAAACTATTAACAACATCTAATTATTTTTAAGATAAATACAAAAGCCGCCTTTTTTTTTTTTGTTGTTCAGTTTGGAACTTGATCATACAGAACTTCCATTCTTTGCTGTAGGGAACATAAATCCTGACAAACATTGACCTCAAATGAGCTTGTATATTGTTTAATGACAGAGTTTTCTGGTCTCTCTGCCCTGATTCATACCCAAGACTCTCCTAAGTCACAGCAATTCAGAAGAGGAGCTGGTCCTCCTGCTAATGCTAAAAATTACAGCACTTCGGGCAACTGCCCCTGCCCTTTGCTGTAAACTTCTTCATCCCAGACCTATATGACTGTACCCTCTAGGAAGATCTGAATTCTCTCCATTTGTCAAGAAAACCCAATACAGCAGTTTCTTGCAAAGGTGATGGCATTTTCATCTTCTTCAGATGCTTTTAGAAAATTGTTATTAAAGATTTATCGTTCTTTGTAATCAAGAACATAGTTGTAACTTCCCAAATTGCATCTTACTAACCTTGATTCCCTGAACAAATTTCCAGTCCTTTAAACTGAGATGTTAAATCAAATGCCCTAAGCATGTCAAACCCTCACCCAAGTAGGAAGATCGGATTCTCATTAATAGTAACAGAATCTGTATGCATGCATCAAAGGAAAAACCTGTTCAAAATATTTACAAAAGCTCCATATGCAACCCATAAGATGTGCCGAAGCTTTTGCCTAGAGAGATGGGTCATCACACTGGAGATTTAACAAAATTTACCTCAACCCACCAATACCACACTGGGATAGACCTCAGGAAAATGCTTTCTTGCCTACAGGTTTAGACTTACTTTGCCCAACGTGCCCAGGTTTCCTGACTGAGGACTCGCATCCCAAAAGCTCCATGTGTGTGCTTTGGGGCTTCTGCCCACAGGAAGCCTCAGAGGGCCGAGGGGCAGGGGGGTCCCACGGTGGCAATGGCTCCCCAGGGTCTCACACTGCCCTGGGGAAGGGCTCCCTGCCCACCGAGCAGCCCCGCTGGGCAGAGCATGCAGCCAGATGCCATCTCCATACCGGGATGGCAATTTTCCAGCCGTCCATTACAGAGTCATCTCTACAGACAGCAACACAACTGTCTGAGGAGAAGCTGTAGCCACCTTCATAGGCTAAAGGTTTGCATTTGCCCATTATTGGTGGTTTCTGTGGTTTGGGGCATGCAAAACATTGCTCGCTGCTGCTTTAAGAATTTGAATTAAATCCCCCTGACAACAGGGATGTGACAAATGCTATTTGTTTGTGGTTGTTTTTCACTGTTGTTTGTTTGCTTGCCGCTTCCAGCTTGTGGCTATGCATCCCCTATGATGTACTAACAGCAAACAAAATCCCACTGACAAGGCTCCTGTCGGGGCGAGGAATGAAACCCAACAAGGGTTTCTTTATTGTATTGATGGCAGGGCTCTGAAATCATGACTGGGAAAGAACAAAAACAGTATCTGGCTTTCTGTTTTGAGTTGCAGTGGTTCCTAGAGAGAAGCCAACCTGCCCTAAACCCTAAGAAATGGGGGTGGGAGAGGGTTAAGAAAGGCTGCTTGGGGAATCGGTAAGCCTTGTGGGCAGGAGGAGGAGGAGGGATAATGGCAGGAGGGGGGTGCAGGAAAAAAGGGAAAGAAATTGAAAAGCAGGAGAAGGTGAGGTATAAAGGCCTCTAGCAGTCCCAGGTCAGACAGCATGAGTTCTCCATGATTACATCCCTGATTCTAGCAATTTATCTCCCCGTCAAAACTCAAGTTCAAGCAAAGGAATAAAATCACAATTCATCCCAAACGTTGTCACGAGAAAGCCTAAGTTTTTTATTATTAGCTACCATCAAAATTAGATCTATCAACGCTGCCACTTTATTTACACTGATCTATCTTCTCAGTCCTCCCACCCCCCAGTTTTTTTGCCCTCAGTGTCCTTGAAAACAAGCCATCACATTTTCACTTCAGAGAGAGAGTACTGATTTGGTTTCGGAAGGATCTCACAAGTGTTTCTGAACCGAGACCAAGTCATCTCATGATCTCAGCCTGACTTGGGAGACAGCGATGCGAGCTGCTGCCACGGCTGCAACCCACATTGGTATTTTTCACCTTGTCTAAAAGATGGGACAAGCAATTTACTTTATTGCAGTAACTGACGCTATTCCAAAAAGCTCTTTCTGCCAGAACCAGCTCTAGTCGGTGAGAGTAACTGACATCTAGGAGAAACCCTTGGCTGTCAAAGTGCTGTAATTCCACTCCTATTTCAATCTGTGAAAGGACCAAAATTGACTTTAAAAAAAAAGAAAAGCAGCAGGATTGTCTCCAATGCCAACTACATAGACTCTCCTAAAAGGTACTATATACCTCAGCTGACAACAAACTGGATCAAGCCTTTCCTTCTAAAAAAGCGACAGCAATTTAAAGGCTGCATCACGAGCTTAACAATTGCAGTTAATGCACAAAGCTTCTGAATTTATGCCAAGAGCACTCTGCTCCATTATCTCCTTCTTAGACAGACCCCTCCGCTCTCACAAAAGTATTCCTACTACAACCGTCTATTCCTGCATCCAACAGCCGATCTTCTGACTTGCCCACCTAAAATCATAACCCAGCGAGGCAATGCAAACCACAGCAGAATCCTCTGCCAACCCCATCCCGCGGGCAGCAAATCTGGCCTTCAGTGGCTGCAGCCACAGCTGCTCCTTCCCTTCCTTTTCCCTTGGACATGACAGAGAAGGCAGCAGCCGGCGTCAGGGCAAGGCAAAGCCAAGGCTCCGCCGCACTTGATAATTCGGAGTGTGTTGGCACCGGTTTGCCACGGCCACAGACGGGCTTTCTCAAGCAATTGCGTTTATTCGACTACACAGCAAGCGGAGGCGTTCGGCGCTCTAACGCAGCTCAGGGTTGGCAGCTATTAAAGGGAGGTCTTAAGAGCCCGTAGAAAGCCCCATCGGGCACTACGCGTTGGGGAGATGGGCAGAAATCTGTTCAAAATCAATGGTTCACAAAGAGGTCTGGGGCTGGGGCTTTTTGCTCTTAATTTCCCTGGGTGTCCTCCAAGCACAGGGGTTTCCAGAAAATGGCAAGGTGGGAAAGAAAACAACTGCATCAGCCACTACACAACTAAGTACTACCTAACAGGCAGCACGACAGGGAGCTTAGTAAAGGAACAATAATTGTAGTTTGGCTGTAGCCAAAACCAGCCCCGCTCCTGCTCACAAAAGGACCAAGGCTCCTTCTTCCATAATACCATGAAACCATCTGAACTCAGGGCATGTTAAGAAGGATTGCGGGGGAAGGAGGAATTAACAGCATGAGAGTAAATTTAGTTCACAAGGGGAAAAAAAGCAGCTTTGAAGAACAGGTTTCTTTCAGATTCTTAATACACAACCTCAAAGCGCAGGTCTTCAGTGAATCCATCCTTCCACCCTGTGGGCGGGGAATGAACACGCTCTTTATGTTCCACAGAAAATGTTAATCTCACAAAAAAATCATTGTATTATATAGCATCTTCGAGCACTGGAAACACTGGAATTCAAACTCTGTAGACAGTGTGTGAACTGTATTCTTGGACTCAAAGATGCAGCAAGTATGTCAAGATACAGTTTCATGTTTTCAACATTCTTACATAAAAACTCCCCCACCCCATGAAAGCATCTTTCAAAAATAAAATAAAAAAAAAAAAAAAAAAATCTTTCAGAGCACCATATCCAAGTTTTATAACATCACAGAGTCAGCGCCTGGGAAGGAGTGCTCTGCTCTATTCTGAGAACAAGCTTTCGACTTCACAGCCATATCACTAAGTACTAATAGCAACACAGGAGTAAATAAAGGACACCCACCCCTACTTATGTCGGCAGGTGGTGAATCTCTGTGCTGTGGAAGAAGAACACAAAAAGAGAGTACTGAAGACAGTGTCCAGTTTTCCAATGGTCTACAGGTCAGGGGTTGGCAGTAAAAAGCCTTCAGCAGGAAGGAAAGGAGAACAACGCTAAGTGGTGAGAATGAGTGAATACCCAGGAAAGATGGGAGACCTGTAGTGAAGGTCTCCATGGTTGGCGTTCATGAAGGGCTCCATGGTTGGGGCTCCTGAAGGACTGAACAGTTTGTGGCTCCTGCTGAAGGAACAGGACATGCAGACACTTCATAAGACACAGCAACACTGACATTTCAGTTTTGCATTTCCAGCTCCTGTTCTCACAGTTAACTGACCTGCCAACCCACACACCATCTGTTGCTATTCCTCTTCTGCTCTCTCTTACAAATCAGGTCTCACTTTTCCTCTACTAGTAACAGCAGCTTTGAGATAACTGTATATGTCTTATAATTATTCAGCTTCAATGAGCCACATTCTGGGAAAACATGAAGACAGGGCTGTACCTGGGGTCTGAGAGGATATAGAAAGTTGTGTCACCTTCACAGCAGGGGCTGTCCTCTCCCTTCATACATTTCACATTTGGTGGTTTGATCCCACCACTGCTGCAGGAGAAGGGATCTCCCTCCAGTAGGCGGAAGTCAGTAAGAGTTACCACAGTTTAGGCTCATTTCAGAATTTGGCTACGACTTTCTGCTAAGCCAATGTTGACTTCTTTGGCCTTTGACGTCCGTACGGCTCACTACAGCCAGTATGACATGAGTTGCAACAGAAGGGATCTGGCCTGCTTCATCTCCAGACCTGCAGCCATGGAACTGACCCAACCTCCAGTGTAGTGTTTAAGCGAGACACAGAATCAACCCCAGTCACTGGCGTTCTTCTAAGACAACATCTCCCTTGTTAAGAGATCTCTTTGGCATCACCACTGTGCAGCGACTCAGGTTTCCTTTTTGCCTTTATGGCCCTCAGTCTCAGCCTCCTGACCTTGGAACACCAGTTATTTGTGCTTGATTTGACACCGATCAGCCACAATCAAGCGATTAGAAAAGGACTCAGACTAAGGCAGAAACTGGGACAACCTCTACTGCTCTTTTTGTCACCAAAATGCAAGCATTTTTATCATATAAAACCTTGTGAATATTTTTTATCGCTCTCATACTTCTTGGCTTAACACCACCAGACAATCAGCAATTATCAAAAGCACTATTCCGAAAAAAGTTCTACAGAAATATTTCTCAAATATACCAACATGTCTCTTTATAATCTCAGCTACTTAATGCATCTGTTAATTTAGAGATATATATGACCATACATCCTTTCATAGATTTGAAACACTCCATTAGTTTCATAATTCATATTGCCTAGAGCTCCAAAGTCATTAGAATGAAAATGATTTTACAAATAAATGATTAAAATTCTTTAGGGACGCACTGGCTTTTCAGAAACATTACCAAATTCCCAGTGTCCAAACAACTCGTCTCCCAGGTACTTCATCAAAATATTTGTATCACCCAAGTCTATTTTGCAGTACAACAAATGAACACATTCTGCCTTTTACAACTTAAAAAAAAAGTGCCTTTTTCACTGTCAGAAGAAAATTACTGATCTTCACCCCCAAAAAAGTTCTCCTGCTAGACCTGCACTTCCCAGTTCCTTTCTGCTTCAACCACTAAGATCATCCAAACTCGTATTATCTACAGTGCACATCTTCATAATGAATGGTTTCACACTAGGCTTTCATGATGGCTCCTTATGACTTTCTCACATAGCAAAAGGTGACAACTAGCTATAACGAATCACGAAATTACAGAGAAAAGACTGAGGAACTAATACTATGATAGAATTGACCAATCATATACAGTGGGTAGCTTTTTCTTCTGCAAATTTGACTCAGACACAAAATATATGAAACACGTGGGGCCCTACCACTGTCCCAAGTTATTCTTGCACAGGGTACAAAAAATTTTATTTAGGTGCCCGAGGTGCCAAGATACTCCTGGGCACACTGAAACCATGAGTTTGCCCAATGACTACCTTGGTTTCTTTCCCTCCTTGAAAGGGTCTACTACAGTAGGCATGCTTACACTATTAAAACTGTTTGCGGTGATCAACACCATGAAAACTATTTGTGGTGATGAACTGAAAAAATACCTCCAGTATCTACAGAGAAAGACCTGATCACTAAGGATGTTCATCATTCCCTACGCTGCCTCTAGTTTCCCAGTCATTGGATGTAACGGTGAAACAATCCAGGAGCAGCATCCCAAGACTCTGCCTTTCTGAAAATTTGCCCTAAACAAGCTTCAGTGCAAAAAGTGTTTCAGGCTCCGAGTCCTCATTTCCCAGAAATAACTGTCTGAGCTCCTGCCAGAAGACGGTATCTTAGACATATTCCCCTCGCTGGCATTTCCTATTAGCTTAGGCACCACAGCGTGTGACACGCTGTCTGCGGTGAATCCCAGACATGGCACTCCTTCTGCAAGCTGATCCAGCTCACTAATGTGACAGAAAATAATCCTACCGAAGAGGGGAAAGAAAAAAGGAAAAGTTTCCTACTAAGATACTTAGATCTACTTGGCACAAGGTCAAACCAAGTATATCAGAGGAGAAGGGGCTACATGGTGATGAACAGGAGGACAACTGGAGCATGTCAGATCTTTCCATCTGAGCAGAAGCCAGTGTCACTGCCAGCAGCAGTTGGTCCCAACCTCATGCTATCCCCAGGGCTCCTGCCTCTCTCATCCCAGCTCCAGGTCCCACCGTGCCATTTGTAAAGCCATTCAGCAGAAAACTGTTCACTCTGCTGCCAGCTGCAGTGATAACCCGCTCAGTTGTCCAACTGAAGGAACTAGTACCTTACCATATATAACCTTAGATTCTGATTAACTTCTTCCAACTGCAATGTGCTGCATGCGATGTACTGGGACAGATCAAAGATCCCCATAAAATAGAACCAGGTCTTTGAGAGGGGCCAACAGAGGGGGAAAAAAAAAAAGAAAACCTAAAAAAAAGACAAAGTTATCTTCCTCTGACATACCCTCATAGCTTCCAGCAACTGACAATGTAGACTTTCCAAATTGCAAGCTGCATTGACATCACTGCACTTATGATTTTGCCAGGATTTTGCCTAATTTGTTTTTAAACCCTTCCAAACTTTGGCTTCCACAAAGTCCTCACAACAATGAGTTCACAGTTAAGCTGTGCATCATTTAAAAAAAAAAATTCTCTATATTATAAACCAAATAATCTCACTCTTACAAAACTCTTCCCACATTATAAGAAACTGAATAATCTTTCCATACTCACCTTTTCCACACAATTCATAATCTTGCAGACCACACCGTATGCCTCCTTTACAGAAATTGCTTTTGCACGCTGACCAGATGTAGACTATATACTCTTAGATGTATTTAATCTATACTTCTAATTGCCCTTGCTGCCCTTTTCATGCTTTTTTTTTTTTTTTTTTTACTTCATTTACAACCTTTCTGAGCTGGGGGAGTAGATGGAACCATATTATACATACCATATTACACAGTTATACAATGGTGTAACTATGGTTCTTGCTTGTCTGCTTTCCTAATTGCCCCAAATACCATTTGCCTTTTTGATCCATGCTGATCAAGAATTTCCAAGAACTATCCACACTATCTCCAAAGACCTATTTTCTGCATGATATTAGCCAACTCAGCAACCTCTGCTGAATATGTATAATAAGGATTTCCTTTTCTCCATGTCTGAAAATTCATTACTTTGCATTTTTCAAACTTGGATCTCATCTGCAATTTTATCAGTCACACAGATTTTTATTCCTTTCATCTTTCTTCAGCCACAGGGCTGGTTTGAGGAGGACACACTCCCAGCTCATTTTCCCAGTCCTACACTGCCCTATTCTTATTACTTTCATGACTTTATTTCTGAGTTGGATCAGCTTCCTGATCTAACTCACCTTGCCAAGACACCTAAGCAAAGTTTGTCAGTATAATGAGAGAACAACATGACACCTCACAGGGCAGTGAGAGGTGGGAATAATAGGTTGTATAAGAACATAATCTTGCATATCCACCAAAGGTGAAACCATGGCTTCATTTATGAGACCCTCAATCATTTAATCTTATCAGAACGTTCTGTTACCTCAGTTTTCATTCCACACTAAGCAGCACCCAATCTTCAAAACGGCAATTTCTCTCCATTTTAAACACTGAAAATTTACTTTTTTAAATTTACAATTTACTTTCATTTTATCTCTTTTAAGTCATCATCAGTCCCGAAAAGCATATTCTCCCTTATCAAAAGGATCTTTAAATTTCTTTAAGGACTTTTGGCAAGGGACTTTATCAAAAGCATTCCGAAAATACAAATATAAGATATATGCAGACCTTAATCCTTAAGATTCTCTTAAGGAGAACCCTTAAGAGAATCCTTAAGAGCTCTACAGGATACACAAGATCACACTTCTCTCTGAAAAAAAAACCAAAACATTTCCCTTCCCTCAGTACAATATTTCTGCATGCATTTTTTCCTTCTACTTTTACTGTACTGCCACCCAATTTTCCAGCACAAAGTCACAACTTCATGCTGCAGTTTTGCATCTAATCAAACTCCTGCAAGCCAAGGTCAGCTGCTAAAGGCACCGGTCCTTGTCTCCTGCTGCCCTCACTTGTGCATCTCCCACTCCCTCCCTGCCACCCTGTCCCTGGGTCGGGGCAAACTTTGTGCCACTGACAGGTTGGGTGGATCAGGAACCTGATCCATCTTAAAACTAATAATTCAGTATTTCCTCGGTTAGTATCAACCAGGACCAGCTCCCTGCTCGGGTCCACTACAGAATCACACACATGACAGTCTGCAGAGGCACAAGAGGGTCCAGGGCAGTGGCAGGAATGAATGGCTGGGGAAGGCCGAGCTGTTTCCTTTGACTACAGCACCAGTTTATGCTGGAATAATGTATTGGTAAAATGACAGCCTTATTGCTTAGATGTTCACCAAATAGGACCATTTTTTTTAATTGGCATCACATTTTCTACCTTCCTCTGCCACTGAAGCTGATTTATATGATAGATTACATGCCACTGTTAGGAGTTCAGCAATTTCATATCCGAGTTCCTTTAGAAGTCTTTGGGGAGTAACATCTGATCCTGGTGATTTGTTACTATTCATTTTATTGATTTATTCTAAACCCACTTCGACTGACATTCCAATTTGAGACAGCTTAGACTAATACTGCATGAAGCAACAGTCCTGTGTGAGAACTTCCCCAGGTTCTCTCCCACTGAACACCGAGATAAACAATTATTTCAGCTTTTCTGCTATTCTTATGTTGATGTTGCTCCACGCATGTTAACTCTGCTGAACTCATGCCTCTTCTATAGGCATGGCACTAACACATTTAGCCCACTCAGTTCACAAAGTTTTCCTAAGACTTTGGGGAAAAGTTTACAAAATCCCTCAAAATTATGAGAGACAACATGTCATTATAAAGAACTGGTAAGAGGAAGGGCTAGGAGGCATTCATTCTCTCCATCCTGCAAGCTGGAAGATAGGATCACAAACTGTTGGGCAAGTATTTATTCCCCTTGACGTCAGTCCACATGCACTCATGTTGATTGTGCGGCAGTCAAAGTAGTACATTTTTTAACACCTTTTACTCATCAGTAATAAAGCACAGTGAGCAAGACTCCTAACAGCATCCTTTATAGCTAAGAAACGAACAAAAATTATCAAAAAGCAATCAGAATTTTTTTTTTCTTGGATTATTAAACAAAGGACAACACCTAGAAAAGGCAGAGCTGTATCCCTTTTTTGCAACATCATTTAGCAGCTGACTACAATCAGCACAGGCAAGACAGTACCGTTCTCCTAAAAGGTCACCTATAGTTCCTCAGAGGGTGCCATTGCCCAACATCAGTGTCATTGGTGCAAGTGTAGAAACAGAATGGATTAAACAAAAGTAACACCATCCTTGATGAGGATTAGCCCAGGTACACCTGCATTTTCTATGCCTAGCATTTTCTGCTTGGATATTGACATATTTGAAGTGCCTCTCTGTTCAATTCTTGAAACTTCAAACTGTTCTCTAAAGTACACACTCAGCAGACATCCCACAGTGTTTCCAACAACCTCAGAGATGACTCAGAAAAGTTGTTCATTACAGAAATTTGAAATTTCCACCCATCTCATGGTAGGAAACAAGAGCAGTTGTCTTGGGGGGTGGTACATTACAGGTTATAGTAAATCAGTGAGATGAAAACTTTATCCCTTTGAGATGGAAGACTGGCAAGACTTGGTTACTGGCAAGCTCCGATTTAACATGATGCCACAAGAACTCACATATAGTCTCTGACTTAGTCATCGCAAAAAAACCCTGTCATTAAACTGTTAAGTAGCTAAGCTTATAGAGTCTTGTAGACCTCAGGCTTTCAAGACATCCTTGCCTAGAGAAGTCATCTGAAGAATAGATTAGTCTAGCTGTGCACCTTGCAATGTCCCCTTTAGCGTCCTCAGTTGCCATAACAGTGTTCAGCCACATCACAGACATTGAGACTCTTCTTCAGGTAAGAGAAGGTGTCCCTACCTACTTTTTCACAGAAGAGGATGCTGGAAGTGTTCAAGATCAGGCTAGATGGGGCTTTGAGCAACCTGGTCTAGTGGGAGGTGTCCCTGCCCATGGCAGGGGGGTTGGAACTAGATGATCTTCAAGGTCCCTTCCAACCCGAACCATTCCATGATGCTATGCTGCAGCAGAGTGCTTAAGGTATCTCACTACAGGTTTAGTGGCAGCTGAAGGGAGCCTTGAGGCCTGGGCTGGACCCCAGTTAAATTTATTCCAGAGCAGTCCCAAAGCTTCCCTTTACTCCCCCAGCTGCAAACAGTACCTGCTGAGCTGGGCTAGAAAATGGGAGGATGGCTGGGATCAATACACGGCGCACCATTCAGCCATGTCAGTGTTTATAAAAAGCGGAGCTCCATGACCACACTAGCCCCAGGAGATAGTGGATTTTTTTAATGACCATAGAAGGTTGCAGTTATGATTTGCTATACAAAGGGTGGGAATGAAAACATGCAGAGCATCCATCCTTGGGAAGCAGTGCAAAGGGTCAAACAGGACAACAGCCCCCTGCACACCAGGGTATGTAAGAACAGCTTTTTCTCATGTTCTTTACAGACACAAATAAGCAAACCAGGTTGGGGGCTTCAGGGAAAGCAGGAGGCCAAGGAAGTCATCCTGCAACTGGCAAACCAACAGCAGGAGCAGCAGCTGGGTACAACAACATCGTCCTTTTATGTTCCGCAAAGCTATGCCTCCTAAAACAAAGCCTGCGGGATTCTGCAACTCAACTGTCCTCTAAGATGGGCCAGACTGGAACTACAAAAAATACAAAGAACAGCAAATCCAAGCACACAAACAGCAGAAAGATGCCTTCAGCTGCACGCATGAAGGTACATGGGCAGTACAGTCAATATCCCATACTTCCTTATGCCAAATACCACTCAGTCTGCAAAAAAGACTGGTAAAAACGATTACAGGGGCATCCGCCACAGAAAACATTGGGAAGCATAAATCCCAAAGCCTTTTACTTTGACGACATTCTATATTACCACATTAATAAAGTCAGAAGAAAACAGCATATGATGAACTACCCTTGAGGAAACGGAGGGCCGCTGGGCAAGGTTTAGCACACTTCTTTGCGATGGCAAAAAAACTGAAGCCACAGCTACTTTGTTCAGCCCCTGGGATCCAGTTAACCCTGGCTACAGGGCAGAGCTAATTGTTTCTTTCTAAAAGGAGTTAGGATAAGGCAGAAGAGGTGAGGGGAAGCCAATCAACCCTTAAATACATTACCATCTGCTAACACCCAGGCAAGTAGTGGGTTAGCATTTGTTTTGAGGGCAGTTTACCAGCCCCTCTCTGTAACAATAAGAACAGGCTTATGAACAGCCTCCTGGTGATGGAAGGGAGAGAGAGTAAAGAGAAAAGAAAGAAAAGGCAGTACATGTGAGAATGTATATAGCATCTAATGCTTTAGGTAAGGAGTGCTTTGTATTTACAAACACCAAAATATAATGCTTATCACTAGTGAAAATCTCATTGTTTTCCAGCAAGCCTGTGAGCTTATAAAAAAAAGATGAAGCAGACTATAAAAACAGACAGGTAATGTCCCTCAATCTGCATGTGATAAACGTTAATGGGAAAACTTATTCTGGATCCAACATTTGACCTTAAAGGGCCAAGGAAGGACCCTCACTAAGAGCTTGAGTGTAAATTACACTCAGAACTGGTCTGAGGGCATCTGTGGAAGGAAAACAATCACAGTCTCTCTCTGCACTAAATATTAATGTCTAGGCAGACAAAAGCAGCTCTAGGAACACCGTAATAATATCACCAGCAGACACTCTATATGTTTCTTCAGGGCATTCACACATCAGCACTAGGAATATGCCTATTGTCCCACATTAAACTAATGACTTGTTCCGAAAACCCAATCCCAACGTTCCTCTGGGAATCACAGATGTTATTTATATTTTCAGTCACCTAAAAGGATTAAAGTGTGTTTATTCTCAGTAATCTCATTTGTAGAGAGAGAGATATACAGGCAGCAGGAGTATGCGTTTTAACCCTATTGGGAACGATGAAATCCACAGCTCCGTTTACAGCCAGCTGCCTTCCTCAGCTCTTCAGTATTCGGGACCTCCAAAAGTCTCACTGGCCTGGCCGCTTTCATTAAAACTATCTATGAATCGCAGGCTGCAGGCACTTCAGATAAACTACCCCAGGAGCTCTTGGTGACAGCAAGCTGTGCTTAGAGCCAAGAGATCCAGCTGAAAATTTAAACTGCATGTCAAGCAGCCCGATCGATATAATATTTGCTCTAGGCTGGAGCAAATTACAACCTCTGGTTGAAGACACAAAAGTACAGCATCGGGCTATACGCCGTATCCTGGGTTATGAGGAAATCTATAAGGAGTGCTTACGAAACAGAAGATGTGCCAAAGTACCGGGGTGGTGGCAAGCCGAGTACTCAGCCGGGAGGCTGAGGCGCCCAGAAAGAGCTGTGATCGATATAATAATAGCTGCGGGCTACGAGGAACGGCAGCCTCCGCCTGAAGAGACACGGGTGCCGTACCGGGCACGCCGCAGCCTGCGCTTCCCAGGCAGCACCGAAAGCCGAATATTAAAAAAAAAAAAACCAGGCTGAAGTTGCCGCTAAGCGCGTGGCTCCTCAGCGGCTTGGCTAATTGCTGGCATTCCTGCCCCGGGGCCGGGCGCCCCGCTCCGCCGCCTCCCGACAGCCGCAGGCTCACGGCTTCCTCCCCGCGCCGCCCCGGCTTCGACACCGGGATGGCAGCCGGCTTTCGGCACCGGCACCGGGACCTCTACCCCATCCCCGCCCAGGGCCGGGGACAGGCGCTTCCCCGGCCGCCGCCGCCTCCCCGCCGGGTTCGTTCCTTACCCGTCTCTTTGTCCTGGGCGGCTTCCAGGTGCAGGTCGCTGAGGAGATGCTCCAAAATCTTCTCCGGCGTCCCCGACACCACCACGTATCTGTCGGAAAGCAGAGAGTCGCCGGAGTCATCCTCGGTGGAGGACTGCGAGCGGCTGCTCCACTCGTCCTCCTCATCCTCCTCGTCGATGTACTTGAAGTAAGGCACGTCGAAGGTGGGCAGCGGCCGCTCCCCGCCGCGCCCCGACAGCGCCTCGGGTACCCGCACCCTGCCGCTCCCCATGGCCCCCCGCTCCCCTAGGCTCTCCCCCCGGGGGACATCGCTCCGTGCCCGCCCGCCACCACCGCCGCCGCGGAGCCCGGCCCGGCCGGCCCAGCCCCGCACTCCCGGAGCCGCGGAAGCCTTACCTCCCGCGCCGCTCGGGGGCCGGGCTGCGTGACCACACCTTCCGCAGCACCAGCGCTGCGCCGGCCTCCTCCCGCGCCCGATCGCCGCCGCCTCCATCGTCCGCCTTCCGTGCGCGGGGTGGGGGGGGGGGGAAGCGACAGAGAAAACGAGAGAGAGAGAGGACCGTCAGTGCCCGCCGCCGGCCCCGGGGGTGCTGCCCCGCCGCCGGGCTCTGCCCGGGCAGGGCTGGCTGCCGGAGGAGGGCTGCATAGAGAAGGGGGCTCTTTGCACCGCTCCCCTTTGTGAGAGCGGCTCTCGGCAGCCTGTGTTGGATTTCAATTCGCAAGGAGAGGGGTAGGGGCGGGGGGGGTGAGGGAGGGAGGGAGGATGCGGGTTTCCGTGTCCCCCAGGTGATGGCTTGTTGATTTTCCAGCCGGTCAAAGCGAGCAGGGCGGGGGGGGGGCAGGTGACAATAATCAGAAAGAGGCAAGTGCTTCTCTCCTTTACTTCAACAAAGGCGATCATAGAACCATAGAATGGTTCGGGTTGGAAGGAACCTTGAAGATCATCTAGTTCCAACCCCCCTGCCATGGGCAGGGACACCTCCCACTAGACCAGGTTGCTCAAAACCCCATCCAGCCTGGCCTTGAACACTTCTAGGGATGAGGCATCCACAGCTTCCCTGGGCAACCTGTTCCAGTGCCTCACCACCCTCACAGTAAAGAATTTCTTCCTAGAATCTAAATAAATAAAACCAGTGGGACAGGCATGAAATGTACACCTCCAAGCATCTCTTAAAACACTTTGGGTACAAATCTCCCTCCTTTTCAGCAACTTTTAAACTTGGGAAACAAACACCACCACAGAAAAGTTAAGCTCAGTGACCACCCCGTGGGTGAATCTCGGCCAAGCTGCGATGTGGATGCTGACGTTCTCCCTCTCGGCTGCCCAAAACGGACGGGAGCTGAACAATCATCCATTTCTGCACACGCAGCCCGCGTCCACAGAGCAGCTAAAGCCAGCTGACTGTGCAGCCCAGGAGATGAGGGTTTGCTGCTGACTGAGCAGGGCGCATTGAAACACTGGCGACTGCCGAAAAAGCGGCTCGCAGCCCCCTGCGAGATGCTCCTGGCGGATTCAGTCACCGGAGGGGGAGCGACACAAAAGAGGCAGCTGTTTCAATGCCAGCACATCCAGTAGTTGCTGCTCCTCCGATTCTGACCTAGTTTAGTTATATCGTTCAGTATGTCAAACACACGTATGAAGGCAATACATGGACTACTCTAAAGAGACAAAACAGCATTTGTGCATCAAATGTACAGTATCCAGCAGTGAGAAAGAGTTCAAGTGGGCTAAAAATTGCTGAGAACAGCTCTTGGCAAAGGAAGGGAAAGAAACCACTTTATGATCCCCTTTTCTGTTATTGTATTTCTTATTCCAAGAGCCAGTGAGTCTGATGGCTGCTTCTGGTTGTCACGGTGGTGCAGGCATGTCCAAAGATGCAGCCCCTCCCCTGAAGAAGTTTGGTTTGTTTTTTTTTTTACCAGTAAACAACATGTAGAATTGATCTATGAAATTTCTGCAAGGTCAGACATACAGGTACTGAGCCAATTAATGTCAGATATTCATTGTAACACTCCCAGGGGACATAACTGAGCAGCCGCGTTACAGGAATACTGATGCATAATTGTAATCTTCCATTTCACCGGCCGTGTTTTTTTTATTGCCCACGTATTTGAAAAGCTGCAATGAAAGAAACAGCAAGAGAGACAGAGAGGAAGAACAAGAAACAGGTGCAGCATTAAAGCAATTCAGGAATGGGGAGGTTTATCCATACAAATAAATCTCTCCATTTCTCTGTCTTTTCTCTGGCATCCTGTGAGAGAGCCCCCATCCTCATTTCCCCGCGCTCACCGACATTCCAAACTGCAGTACATATGGGGCATATACGTGATGTATGGTGCTGTATTTATACAAACCATCTATTTCCACATGTATGGGAATGGATTTTAAGCATACCCATATACATTACACACATGAGCAGCTGGCAGCAAGTCAACAGGGAGCACTGGGAGGGCGAAAGCTCTCTCATACTGAAAGGACATTAACAATGGGCTGCAAGACAGTGCTCCCGCTTCAGCATCTCACCGAGCAGAAACATTTTAAAAACACCTTTTGGGTAATTGTACGCAAATTAACTGCATAAAGTGCCCCAATGGTGAGATTTTCATATGGGTCTTCCTCTTGTCCTTGCCTGTTTCATCAATTTCAAGGAAGAGAAAAATCAATCTATTTTACTAGGAAAGAAGAAAATTGTGCAAAACTAAGGCAAATCAGGTTAAATTTGGATTTTCGTTACCAATAATAATCATTTCCAAAAGAAGGGGAGGGATGGAGAATTTCTTTATTTTGCTATCTTCTATTAAAAGTAATTTCACTCTAAGGGAAAAATTATTATTTCATTAAAATCCCACTCATGCATGATGTGTTTTTGTGTTCCATTAAACCCTTTAATGATGCCACAAGCAACAACAATTAACCTGAACAAAGCAAAACACAAAAACAAGTCCTATGTATTCTCCCAATTTTTACAAGTTCTGATTTCACTGCAGATATTACTCTAAAATGACACCAAGGCACGCTTCATTTATCGGGATCTTGAATGGTCCGTGAAATAATTAATTCTCGCTGGAAGAAAACCAGGCTGCTCTCAGTGTGCTCCATCTAAATCCAGCGGCAGATGAGGAGGATGCAAGGGGCCCCCAAGTGACAACAGCGTGTACTGAAGAGCAAGGCAGCACCCTAGGTGAGTCCCTAAAAGTCAGCGACTGACTCAAGGGACATTCTCATCATACCACCAATTAACAAGGAAGTGTCCCAGCACTTTTTCAGACCCTTGTGCAGCCCTTGCTTAAGCCACCCACACAGACCATGCAGGAGCACAGCAGCTCAGCGCTGAGAGAATTGGCTTTGTCCAGCCTTGAGGAAAGAAGGCTTAGGTGAGACCTTATCACCACGTTCCAATATTTAAAGGGTGGCTACAAAGAAGATGGAGACTCCTTCTTTACAAGGAGTCACAGGGAAAAGAGGAGGGGGAATGGGTACAAGTTGCTCCAGGGGAGATTCCAATTGGACATGAGGAAAATTTTTCACAAGGAGAACAATGAGGCATTGGAATAATTTCCCCAAGCAAGTGGTGGGTTCCCCAGTATTGGACACAAAATTTTAAGATTCAACTGGACAGGGTGCTGGGTCATCATGTCTAGATGGCTTTTGCCAAGAAGGGTTGGACCAGATGATCCTGGAGATCCTTCCCAACCTGATATTCTGAGTCTATGATTCTATGATACCATCTCTCTCATTTTATGGCCAGGCAGATGAATTGAGAGAGAGAGGCTACTGCAGGGTCATGCTGTGGATCACCAGCAGAATCACAGTTCAAATTCTGGGGACACCACGCTGGCACCTCGGCTTTGAGCTCCCCATGCTGCCTATTTGACATTTACTTCCCTCCAGTGCAGAGGGTGGGAAATGACTCCCACCAGCCTCGGCCAGAATATGTTTGGACTTGTGCTTTCACAGAGGTGGGACAGAAGGGAGTAGAGCATCGGAGATGCCGCAAAGGTTAATCGCTATCTCAATTCACATGTGGCCTTGAGCAACACGCTCGTGCAGACTCTCCCTGTCTCAGTTTTCCCTTCAACAGCACCATTCACATCCTGCTTGGATGTAATCAGTCCCTGGTGCGCATTACCCATCACTAGGAAATTTAGCTAGTGTCCATGAAGCTCTCTGCGTGTCAACCATTACATTTCACATTTATTACAGCTTCTAATTAATCATCTCTTGATAGCTAAACACAGCACTATCAACCTCTACGTTACTTCCCAGTTGGAGTTTCAAGTATGCAGTAAGTCCTTGTGGACTCGGTGGATCTTCTGACCAATATTATGGTCAATTTTCCACTCCTCTCATCCATCTTCCTCATACTGAGATAAGCCATTTATCTCCTGGGTAATATATTTTAACAGCAGACAAGTGCTACCTTTATTTTCAGCATGAAAGGAACCCTGGGGTGGTATAAATATTTATATGCTTACAGGAATGAAACAGCTGGAAGTCCTTGCTTAGCGGGCCTTAACTTGTGCAGGTTATGCTTTGCATGAGTAGGAATATGACCCTCTGAATTACCACTGGGGCAGAAGAAAGCAGAGGTACATACGGTAGTGTTGAAAACAGCCACACTGTGCCGGCTTCCTTATGGAAGATACTAGCTTTTTGGGTTATTTGCAATTGGGCAGGGAAGAATCCAATCTCTGGCCAAAGCAATGATAACTTTGGTATGAGTCAGGAGTATTTCCACATCCCTCGAATTCCTAAGTTTGGCCTTTTAATTAATTAAAAGAGGAACCAACACCCAGAATGTGCTGCCTCCCTCCTTCCTATGAGAAACATCCACTGCTAGAAATAGCCCTGAAAAGCTGCTCTACTTTCTAACAGAAAAAAAAACAGTGCGCTCTGCAACGGACACAGTATATTCAGAAGCCTGCTCCATTAAAAAGAAATTGCATTTTCACATCATTCCTCCATGAGACAGGACACCTATGTAAAGATTTATTTCTTTGTCTTACCCAATACTGATGTGCCTGTTAGGCTGGAACACCACTAACGAGCAAAGCAAACTATGCGCTTCCCAATAACAGAACATTTCTTCAACCAGCTTTTCCTGCACCAGGAAAAAGGGACCAGACCCAGAGCTACTCCAGCAAACCCCAGACCCAGACAGACTCCCACATTGCTGGTTTCAACAGGTAAAGAAGTCACACAGCAATTAAGAGATCACCTATAAGGCACCTATACACTTAACAGAGCATGGAAAATCCAGTCTGCAGACAGATTTTCCTGCTGCCAAACAAAGGCAGCAGGAAAAGGCAACACAAGCAAAGGCAAAAAGAATCTTCTTCGGGCAACACGCAAGAAAGCAAACTTTACACAGGCTATCTGCCTCAAAATCACATTAAACAACAAAGAAATTGCCTCCTCTAGGAGTTATGGAGGGCAGGAACGCTTTGTTTTCACAGCATAATTTGGTAAAACTGACTCAACGCAATCAGATAATGCTGATCACTTCTGCCTCTATGTCTTTTGATGCTGGTGCCAGGGCATGCTCTTGAGAAGTACGGGAGAAAGCATACATGAAGAATTCTCGGGGCTGTTTGTGTTCTGAAGAGGAGAGCACTGCCCCCCTCAATGAATCCATGGAGCTTCCCTGCACACACATGAACATTTCTGTGTAAGAGGTGTGAAACTCAAGAGTGGAGGCTGGAAGGGGTCTCAGAAGAACAAGTGTAAAGAGGTTTCCACTGCAGTGCAGGGAAGGTGCTCAAATTGGTGACAGAGCTGCCCAAAAGCCACAAAATACAAGACCCTCACTGCAGAAGACTGTTTGTTTTGCTGGGCAGGTATATTTTTGCTCGGATGTTAAAATCAATCCCTGGTGCATATCACCCATCCCAAAGAAGAACGACAAGAACATGATTAAGAGAGAAAGGTCCAGTCTGAAAACTGGGAAACACCAAGCGGTATTCTTTAATTTAGTGCCTGCTCCCCCAGTGTGACACAGAGGTCCCCAAACCTGCCCACTGAGAACTAGTTTGGACACAGCAGAAGTTATAGCGTTACAGCTGCTGTAGCTCAGAGCTCCATCCAGGCTCATTACATCCTACAAGCAGCCCCTGGCCGTACCAGCCGAGACCTACAGCTGTAAAGAAAACCCTTCACAGCTCAGGCTGAACCATGCTCAGAGCTTACCAAGCCTTCAAATATTAACCTGCAAAGCTCTAAAAACTCTTCACAGAGCATGTACAAACTGCATTTTTTTGGCCTCTAACTTGGGCCAGATTTGGCTGGATGTTTATGAAGATGGCAAAAAAACAAAGACTCTTCCCCAAAGGGATTTCAGCTCCCTCTTCAGAAGCATAAGGGCATAAGAGCTTCTCGGAGAACTACAGCCAGAATTTTTTTTTAACATAGCAAAACAGTACTTACCCCTAACCTTACTCTTAGCAGTTTCTGAACCACGTTAGCTGCATTTTTTTATTAAAAGATTAAATAGGCAGAGGCAGATATCTTTCAGAATAAGCAGATAATACGCAACAGCTCTTAGAAGCAACTGAAAATTAAGTCTTACGATGTGAGGCATTTGCCAATGCTAGTAGTAGACAATGAGTCCTAGCTATAAAACACAAACATATTTATATTAAAAACATGAAAGAAGGTTAAAAAAAATCTGAAACCATTCTATTAACAGCTTCCCTTATAAAGAAACACTCTTTCAGACAGCATCTATCAAAGTCTAAAGATGATTGCCTGCTTACGCTTCACTATGGTTTTCCCTGGAATCAGTTATTATGGAGACTGCAGAATAAGATTTAAAGTCACCAAAGTACAAATAGATGTACAAAAATGACCCTATTCTTTACAGGCTATTCCTCTTTATTTGACACGAAAATGGAAATGAACACATCACAATTAAAGTGGAGATGGACGACAATATCGCTGATCTCTGTGGATAATCCATCTCAGAACATGTTGCTGTATTTCAGTTTCGAGACAGACCAAGATCTGCATTAATAGGCTTGATTCACTTTCAACTACAACAGGAGAAAAGCATTTTAAAGTCACCAGCACAGTCTATCCCAGCTGTATGAGAAGGAGACTAGTGTTTCTTCTGCCATGGTTACCCTCTCTTTAGTCTAAAAAGATAAAAACAAAAAATAGCTTCTATTCTACCTCTACTTAAAATAACACAGCACAAAACATTTTCAGTGGAACAGCCTATTTTATAGTCAGTTGCATGATCACCACTTTTTCCAAATTTCAATGGAAAATTTACCTTACAGGACTGCAGGAACATCAGCCGCTGCTTTTCGTATGGCAAGTCTTAATAATGAAAAAATTCTTATGTAAGGCAATGTTATTTTATTTCACTATAAAATACAGCTCATAGCATATTCCTATTTCATTTTATTATTTTCCTCATCTCATGAACTTTTCTCCAGCTCTTCTTTGTACTCTAATATTTTTGTTTCCCTTTGCAGTTGTTAAATCTACTTTGATAAACATGCACTAATTCACAGTATGCTAGGAGAAATAGAAATCCACTAATGACATTAAAATGCCTTACACAATGACTTTGGTTTGGCTCTCAGCGACTTCTGACCAGTCTATAAAACCATAAAATGCTTTAAATTATTCGACCACCACCTCCTGCAGCAAAGGACACCCAGGGATCCTACCAAAACTTCGTGGTGGTCTCACACCGAGGTATCTGCCTCAGAGATGCACAACAAAGAGCTGATGTTCGTCTCAACGCAACCTGCTCTGAATTTATCAACTTTGCAAACGGCGGTAAAAGGAGCACCAGCCACATCACAGAAATAAAATAAAATAAATCAAAATCCTTTGTTGCTGAAACCAATTTTGAATATCACATCTGATAATGCACGGAATAAGCCCTTTTAGAAAAACTGTTGGGGCTGTCATCTGCATACCGAGCATCTGCGGCAAAGGCAACGTTAATAACAAGTTACCCTTGTAGAGGGGTCAAAAGGACAATGCTGGTAAGACAGAGATGACAGACAACAGGCATCAGGGAAAAGATTAATATCCCTACACAGTCATACATCAAGGAACTCAATTTTTGCCTGTAATCCCAAAACTGCTGAGAGTAGGATTATTTCTGCTTTCCCTATTACTAAGAAGAAAGAAACCGCTCATGGGAATAGGGCACTGCTAAATGCGAGTCCTTATGCGAGCAGAAAGGCTGCAGTTAGGTCTTACGGCAAAAAAAAAAAATGCTCAGTCGCGTGATGTTCCCAAGCGGTGGTCCCACCACAAGCGAGGCTGGGGTTTCATTGTGCAGGCCGCTTATAAAACATGGAAAAATCTGTGCAGTTCAAGAAAGACAAAAGGAGAAAGGGAAGAGAAGCCTCACACGGCATTTCATAGCAGGTTAGTAGCAAGAAATGCCCTAAATCAAGACCAAATTGTCCGTACCCCTGACTGGCCCCCAGTTACCTCCAAATATAATTTAAGGTGAGAGCACTTTTACATATCCAACTTTAATAAAAGGAAGCGATACATCTAAAACAGGGAAAAAGGCACAATTTCTAAAACGACATGAAAAAAAAACATTACTGGTGTCACAGCCACCAAAGTAATGATATTATAACCTTAACACTCTACAACTCTTTGTTAGATAAAGAAAAATGTCTTTTTAAGACAACTGAAGGCTATGCATTTCGGTTTTCCCTTTCTTGGAGCACACGCTCTTCAGAGTTATTAGTAGATAAGTTTGACAGCCCGACAGAGAGCTACCACCTTGGCAAGGACAACCTAGGAAACCTTCTCTCTGTAACTGTACAAAAGCAGAGGGGGAAAAAGGAAGGAGGAGGGAGAGGGGAGAGAGACACAAAAGACGTGAGGACGGTATTAATATTGTTATCATTCTCTAACAGCTGGCAGGGCAGCACTTACTTCAAAAATACCGGGATGTGGAAGAATGGCAGGCCTACGGCATGTGTATTTGTAGAAAAAACTTGCACCACAGCAGGGCAAATTAATGTGGCCGTAGAACAAAAGGGGCAGATGCCAACCACCCCTTCCAGTGGCCTTGCACTGACGTGGTGGCATGTGGACCTGGCTGGAAATTTTCCAGTGCAACTTTTTTTTTTTTTCTGCTGAAAAACTGTGGATTCACTACAACTGAAACAGTGCCAGAACACATCGATTTGAACAGAAAGCAGCCTGCCAGGGTCCCCCCCCCACTGCCTGCACATACTGCCCGCCCCAGGCTGGCAGGGCTTCTGCATCCCCTGCCCCCCACGAGCTCATCGAGCCTGGAGGTCCAGGTCCCAAGGTAAGTGGCAGGAAAGTCAACTTTGTATTTCTGCCCTAAGGCAGTTTTGCAATTGTATTAGTTTCACCAGAATCAGAATGGAAACCTTTCCCCCCCAGAATGTCAAGTTTCCTACAGGACAAACCTTCAGACACCAGATGCAGGTACCTCCTTCGCATAGAGAACAGAACAAAATAGAATGGAATAGAACAGAATGGAATGGAACAGAATAGAATAGAATAGAATATGTAGATGAAGCAACAGTTCCACCCCCAAGCTACCCAAGAGCATCTTCCAGTGATACCAGTGGCAGGGATCAAGCCTTAAATGCAGTGAAAAGCATGAGGGAAATGATACAAAAAGTGCAGGATTTATGTCTCAGCCAGGAAGGGGGAGGACTGCTGAGGATTTGAGTAGGACTACAGACTTCCTGGATACCTCTGGACTGATAACACATACTACTACTGCCATATGCCTTAGGAAAAGGAAAACAGAAGATGACTGACTAGATATACAGAAGTTGTTATACTTGAGAATAATCTGAACATCACAAGGGTGAAATTCAAGAAATTACTGGGATATGAGGGGAACTAAGTAACAACTTGATTAGCATCCAGCAGGGCTGGAACTTGGCTTCTGTGGCAGTCCCCATACAGCTTTCACAGAAGAATGAAAACTGCAGAAGATAGCTCACTAACATTAGTTGATTTAATTTATTAACATAGACTAATATTCACCTTGATAAGGACATGTGTACAAAGGCCTTACAACCCTTATAATGAAGGTAGCGATAAATAAGGTCTCCTGAAGGAAAGGAAGAGAGATGGCCATAAATATATGACACTGTCAGCCTTATATTGCTCTAATTACCAGTGTTGGACACATACAACTCCTAAGTCAAACTGACAAGATTGCTGATCACTTTCTTCGCCTTTCACTCCAATTCATACTTGGTGTGAAGTAAAATATTATTTTAAAAAACTGACTTAACGCACTCCCCGTCTGCCAGAGAAACCTTTGTTTCTTGTCTTATGTCCACGCCACCTCTCAATGCCAAAAATGCCATTACTCTAATTGAAAAAAATAATAAATATAAATGTATATATACACACACACACATACTATCCACGTTATAAGCCATGATTCCAAACTAGGAATACTAAAACTTGTCTATTAAACCGAGATGCTGCTCATTACGTTTATTGCTGTAAGGCACATATCTTTTCGTTGAAGCATTATGCTTACAGAACGACACAGCTAATTTTTCATGAGAGAATATTCAGCAAAGGCCAAGAGCCGGTTCTGGCCTTGCAAAATGCTTAAGATAAACTCTAAAACCCAGAATACTATATATAAAGCTCGAGGTCATTCTCAGGAGCTCCAAAACCAAACTCTCTCAAATGCACTGACATTTAACACAGGCTTCTAAACAGCAAGTGTGAAAAAGCACTGAATAAGGGAGTAAAAAAATATCCACAGTTAATGTTTAAAATAAACCCAATTTATTTAACTTCTAGCCCAACAGTAGATGTCACAAAGTTGAGTTTATATCCTGTGCTTTGGTGATTGTTTTCAACTAAGTTAGATATAATGTGGGGATTTCTTTTGAGAAAAGCATGAATCACTATAAATATAAATTTCTTGGGATTGGATGTTGCTTTTAACTCCTTTAAAAATAGCCTGAGATGACCAGCCTTTTTACTAATGCTTTCTAATGGTTCTTCTCTTGCTGATTAATTCATGCATCTAAATCATTCAAAAATAGATAAGCCACTAATCACTTTCAGACTTGATAACATATCCTGAGTAGACAGCAATGCATAGAGCGTGCAATAAGGCTGCCAAAAAGAAAAGCAAAAGGAGTTAGAAAGAAAAATAAAGCTCACTCCTTCCGCCTAATAGCAGGAGATTTGATTCTGCATTTATTATGTAGGATAAAATGCTCACTGATGTCAATGAATAGTCTACTATAGAAATGAGAAAAATCGGGCTGCTTCTATAGAGGACGCTTTTTTCTAACGTTACATATACAGAAGCAAATTAAATGCTTTTTTTTTTTTTTTTTTTGCTTTGGTATAAGGTTTGTTGTCCACATTCATCAACAGTAAAAAAGAAAAGAGGTGGGAAATAGCAGGTTAACAATTAACCAGCTGTTGTCAGCAATAACTCATTCAAAAGTGGAGGTTATAGCACACAAGAAGTATCAAAATTTTACTGCAAGATTACAACAAGGAAAAGAAGAAAAATGCTTTCATGCATCCCTATGTAAGGAATAATACTATAAAATGATAAATTTAATTAAATTTTCATGTATTGAAGAAAATCAAAGTGTCACAAACAATAAAAATTACAGAAAAAATATACAATGCCAGTCACCAATCATGCAGTAACATTTTATATTTCTCCCATTTTATGATTTTATATAATCACATATTAAGTTACTTTTATTTTGTTCCAGATGGAATCACGTACCTGCTTCTTAACAAGCTACACCCTCTAAAGATTTATTTCAGTATGAATGTTGGGAGTTTCCTCTCTGCTTTCTTTAGATAATACAATCGTGCCCAACTTTAGGAGGGAGGTAAGTTAGTTATACCAAGGGCAATCTCAACATTTATTCAAGTTATGGAATGAAAAATGCATCGTTACCGTGGCAACTGGTAAATCACATGGTATCTGCAATGAGATGCAAGGCATTTTGAGTAAACACTCATCCGTGCACTTGTGTGTCCTCCTCCTCACAGAATGGTTCCTTCATGGAGGAACATGCATAATTTCACTCTCTTCCACAAGAAGTTGATAGAAGTAATCCAAAACATTTATTTTTGCATGGGGTAATTTAACCACATCTATCATTAGACCAGGAACAAATTTGAAAAAAATGATTAAACGTTGGATGTTTTGCTAGGGTTTGCCTCAATCAAGACCATGAAACCTTACAAATAGACAGAGTGTACTGCTCAAGCTCACGTTGTACCTTGGCATCAGGAGACTGTTCACAACAGCACTACAAAACAGTCGTCCCAACAGCGTGAAGAGCTGCCAGATGTGCACCAGCACATCGCTCTGGGGCAGCTGGAGCCCTTACCACCTCTAGCCATCTGCACCACCCTTCTGATGGATGTTGCCACCCCCAGATCTACCCTTGAATCAGCCCTGAACCACGCTGGTGCATGTCCTGCCGGGCTCAGATATTATCAGCAGCTGATGTACAACCTCTCCCTGAGAGGGCCTCCCCTCCTCCCCACTCTCAACGATGACACCTCTCTCCAGAACAACCCCCTCAAACCATGTTGCTCTACTGCCAGTCCCATCCATAAAGCATCAAACATCCATCTGTTGCTGGGCTTTGACTGTATTTCCCTGCTGCCCTTTTCCAGCTCTTCGCCTCCCGCCACTATCATGCCCACACATGGCTCCCTCCCCATCCTTATAATTCACCACGAGGAGCAGCAAAGACACCAGATTCCCAAGTAATATCCCTTGGATCGCTCCCTTTCTCAAAACATCTCCTCCTTCTTGATCTTCTTAGCAACCTGAAGTGCTGTTATCTATAGGGAGAAATAGCCACACCGTGATGCCACTTGCCAGCTTCTGATACCACACTGTATGCACAGTGGTTTCTTCAGCCAGCAAGGGCTCCCCTTGGGGATGCAAATGTCTTCTCCTGAACCCATTTTGTCCCTCACACCACATCCCATCACCATCAAACAGCATAGTATGGACTGCTCAGACACGGACAACACCTATGATGTCACCCAAGAAATACCAAAGCTCTCATGTGTCTCCAATCCTGACCTCACTTCCCCTCTTTCTGGCTTCAAGTCCTTCCTGAACTTCATAGCTTTATAGAAGTTATATAGCTTATACAGGTTTATATTCTTTTTCTGTATAAGCTTGAGATCTCATCTAACCAACTTCTTCTTCCTTACTCAGGAAATTATTTTTATGTCACGTTATGTGACTCAGAAAGTCACCCTGTCTCATAAGTCCTTCCAGTAATGACTTCTTATACCTGTTTATTTTGTCATTGCTGGGCTCTTCCTTCCCACCTCGTTGGTCATTTGCTATTTGACCTGAACTTTGACAGGTAAGGAGATGCCACGGGTGAAGAAGAGACACACTCTGGAATTCATCAGCTGTCACAGAGCATTTCAGTAAAGGAAAGATAAAATGGGATGTGTGAACAAATGGCCAGGTCTTAACTCCCTAATAGAACCCTGCGGAGAGGGTTACAATATCCCAAGTACTCCAGGGAAATAACTAATGATCCTTTCTTCAGTTCAGTCATGTTTCAAGAAGCAATCGCCTGAGTTACTAAGTGCTTGAGACTGCCTCAGTAATTGCAATGATTTATTTTATGCATCATCATAACTACAGCACTAGGTCAGGAGGACTTGTGCCTTATGGATGCCTTGAATTTTAATACAGATATTGGAGGATTAGGTGACTGCAATCAGAAACGCAGAGAGCACAGTGATTTGACTGGGGGCAAAAAAAAAAAAAAAAAATTCATGATATTTTCAGGTGATCTTAAGCAGAAGTTGCCTACATTTTCCTCTGCTCCCTTAAAATGCAAGTGATCACAATCTGATGTTCCTGAAGATCTCTGTTACGATTTTTTTCCCAGTCTAAGTAATGGATGTGCAGTTACCAGTGTGACCCACTCACTAAAGACAAAAAAAAACCCCTGTTGTGTCTGTCTTATATCTCTGGGTGTTCCAGAGGAAATTCTCCCCGTGCAAAGACTGTTTCTTCATCTACCCTTAGTTTGCACTGGTGCAGTAGCTGCCTGTTAATAACCAGCAAAGAGGGAGATGAGACCTTCAGCTTGTGAGCATTTATTTGCCATAAGAGGTATAACCTTTACCCAGAGCTACCCATCTGACTTACCAAATGTGCCAAAGGATATTTTGTGATGAGCAGCTTCTTGGGCATCCCCATCCTCCTGACATTACTCAAACCACGTTCCCCAGTCACCCTTTCTTTTAGTTTTGTGAGGCTTCACTGGCACAGAAGGACATTTTTAGGATAATAATAATTTAAAGTGCTGTCTTTACCAGAACTTTCAGGCTATTTGAAGATCTTGAGGACAATTCCTCTCCACCCCCATAAACTTCAAACTGTTCCCCCATGATAACTGAAGTAAAAGCATTGCTAACCTTCAGCACTGTTTTTCCAATTACTGTGTTTCAAGGTTAGCAGTGTGGTAAATGCTAAACCAACCCAGTTTTCAAGGTCAAAATAAAAAACACAGCAATGATAGTCCACAGAAACTTTCGTTCATTTGGTATTCAGGACGCATTCTTTCTGAATATCAAAGCACAAAATCATTGCCAATTCATCAGATTTTAAGCTTTAGCTTATTAAAAATTAGACTATGCTAAAAATAAAATGCAGTTTTTTATCTGATACGATTAAGATGTTTCTGTATGGCATGATCCAAGGCTCTGATTATCTGTATCTCTATATTATCTCAATTGTTATTTCAATATAGGCAAATTCATAACAATATATTTTAATGGGAAATATTCATATACTAAAAAGTGGTAAAGCAGTAGAAGTCAAAAAGCTGAATGTCAAGATGCTAAAAATGAAAACGATTCTCTACATTGTGTGTGCCAGGAAAGCAAGAGCTCACACGGCATTTGGCAGTGGTTTCCCATGATGAAGCAACTCTTCGGGGCTTTCATTTTCGTAAAAGCCCTACTCTATTTAGAGCTAGTTCCTACCTCCTTGCCCTTAACAATGCAGTACAGATAAAGCTCATTAAATATATTGTCTAAGGTAGGATAGCGAAGAAGTTTTGCTGTAGCAAGCACTTAACGTGTGCCTGGCAAATCAGAAGGGAAAAAAAAGTGAAAAGGATTGGAACAAATTATTTGTTACAAAAGCAAAAGTGGTATCAGGGTATCGATGTTACATGTTGTGCTGCATTAGCAGAATTGTCCAAATGAAGAATTTCCCCCCAGAATGGGAAGTATTATTAGATCTTAACCAATGGGATTTTCTTTCAAGCAGGCTGGGCACCCAACCATTTGACGCAAATCTTTTCCATGCACGAGAGCACTGGAATACCGGAAACTCCAGCATTAATGAATTACAAGGAAAATTGCAAATGCCTACAATTTTTGCAGTTAATTTTCACATTATAATGGTCAAGCAACTTTTACAGCTTGTTGATATTTCTGCTGGAATGCTAAACCTTTACTTCTTCTTACAGCAGGTAAGACATGATTTCTACCATAATTAAATGAGTAAATTGCTATTTTTTTTTACTGTTTCTATTCTTAGGGGATCCTTAGTACATATTGAACATCACACAAATTTAAAACTAATAGCATTTTAAAACAACAGTTATATGGATGATTTACTGTATAGCTTTTGTCTAATACAAATATTTATTATTTACATGTCATTGCAATGAAACCAGTATGTGTCAATTGATAAACCAGTAAATATTAGATAGAATTTAAGTGCATTGCTACAGCAGCTGAAACGGAAAATGGTGTAGTGGAATTGCAGCCTTTTTCCCTCCATAGTACAAAACTATGTTTTGCACCAGGGAAGAGATGGTTATATCTGTATATATACATATGTGCGTCTGTGTGACAGCTGAGGGTGGGAGAGTGAGAACAGACGAATTACAGGAAGCATACGGTCACCCAGTGCAAGAACAGAGCAACTCTCTGTTCCACGGATGGCTGTGGATCCCACACCAATTAGCACAGATACCCACAGCTCTGCTGTAAAATTGGAGCATGTTCCCTCAGTTCCTGCGTAGGTTCCTACAAGGGAAGTCTAAAATGAAATAAGAGAGGCAGACTTTTAGGGGATTCCTGAAATTAAAGCTGCTCCTCTGAAAAAAAAAATTAATAAATTAATAAAGGCTACCTTTAAGAAAGTACCTGATTTGGGGGTCCCATATTAAAAATTTGCCACCTGAAGCAATCTGTTCAGACTTTAAAAGGGCAGCTGCTCCAACCTATCTATAGCATCAGCATCCTTCAGCCAGCCAGTGCACTCTGATTACTTAAACACCACATCAGTGTGGGAGAGCATCCCAAGAGCCTATGTTCATGATGTTCCTAAAGGCAGGAAGCAGCACTTCCATGTATGAACAAGGATCTGAGGTGCAGAGGCATTCGGTCATTAGCCCAGGGTCTCGGAGGAAGCCTGTGCAGGACAGGGAGCTCCTGAGTCCCTGTCTGCCAGCCCGACTCCACCACCCACCTCTCCTCTTCAGGCAGGCAGCTGTGATAGTGTGTACCTACACACAGCTATCTGCAAGATAACCCGGTGAACAGACAGCCTGCATCTATCACTTTTTCCATCAGCAGGCACTGGGTGGAGAGGCAGGGAAAGGTGACACAGCCCTGACGTCCCCGACGTGGGGACACAGAAATTTGTACAGGTCTCAAATGGGATGCCTGAGATTCAGGTTTTGATCTGAAGAACTGAAAGGGAGGTTGAAACTGTAGAAACTGCTAGATGAAAACCTGATGCAACATGAAGAGAGAAGTGTCAGAACAGATGGGTCACCACGAGAAAGCAGCTTCTTTACGTTACCAACTAAGACTGTGTGTAAATGACTCATTATTCTGCAACGGGGAAAAAAGCTTCCATCAGTAGTCCTTGTAAGCAATCAGCTTTGCTTTTGGCAAGGTTTGCAGTCTACTTAATGAATAAATACATACAGCATGTGCACACATAGGCACTTATCTCTACAGAAGGAGAACTGGGGGACCACAAGCACCCCAAGCTCCTCGGTGGAGAACGATTCTGCCATATCCTTGGGGAAATCCCGAGAAAGGGCCCAGATGCAGGATGCCATCACCTGCAATGGGAGGATTTGATGGGTTCCCAGTGGGGCACTGGGCACTGCTCAAACTCCTCTGGAAAACCTTGTGATTCCAATGGTAAAGCAGGTAGGACAATCCTCCACCCAGGTTTATTTTACTTCTTCTGCCTCTGTGGGCAATAGGAGTAAAGAACTCACCGCAAAAGGAGTTTTGTTGAGAAGCCACATGCTTCCCTTACACAAGTTCATCAAATCTAGGAAACCAAAAAGAAATCAATATAGCCCAACGATTAGCTTGCTATGGGTACTGTGTACAGACTGACAGATCATTTAGACAGACAGAATCAATGTGTTGATTCCATTGAAAAGATTCAAGTTTCACACATGAGGAGACTGTCAGTGCACTTTCCAGCCAGGTATCATCCACACAAGGAAATCCAGGCTTGAATGTGTCTGGTTTTTAGCTTGAAACCTGAACAACCAGGCTTTGCATGTGAGCACTGAAATCCTGGCCTCTTCACTCCAGTCAGCTCTGATTAGTGTCTTCTCCCCTGACCCTGACCACATCGATTCTCTTGATTAACCTGCTAAATATGGCCAAACAGCATATTTTGCAAACATAAATTGATGTAACTGCTGTAGTCGTGTCCACATACATGTTTTAAAGGTTCCTGTGGTGAATAATCCCCTTCTTGCAATCTCATAAGTATTTGGCAAAAGGCCTAAACTGATATTGTATTTATTTGATAAGTAGCAGTGCCTCTAAAAAGAGAAAAAACCACTCTGATATTGCAACCAAACCAGAAAGGCGATGCATATTCGCATTCTATGCTTGTTCCTACTCTACCAAAAGAGCAGGTTCTCCTTTGCTCCTCCCAGCACTGTAGAAACGCTGCTCCTGATAGGGCATGCACAGGTTTACTCCCCTCACCTCCCAGAGAAAATGGAGATGAATTAAGGAATGGTGCTCTCAGTCCAGCCACTCCAGGTGAGACAGCAGTGTCATCCAGGCTGGCAGGGGACAGAGCTGATGCACAGCACAGCCAACAAGGGATGAGAGCTCTCTGCCTTTCCCTTAATCAAACAGGGCTGTGTAGTTCAGCATCACCCCCTGTTCAGGGCTTACCCTAGTTCAGAGCTTGGAAACCCATCTAAGGCTTGATCTCCAGCAAGCTGTTAAAGGAAATACCACCTGCTATTCATGATCTTCCTGAGTTAGGTCATTCTATTATTTTCCTAGTCCCCAAATGAGGCTAAAGTACTTTTTCCTGCAAACCGCAACTGCTGCCACTCCCACACATCGAAGCCTTCCCCGCTCGGATGTGCACGTTCCAGCCACTGACAAAAAAAGCTGGGAACTGCCTGCCACGTGGTATCAGAAATTATATTCGAGGAAGGCCGCAAGGTCATCGCTAATTTCAAACCCTGTTTCATGTTTCCACATGAAACATCTAATTAAAACTTTTCACTGCGTAGTTAAAACGAAATCCGTGCACATGCACTTGAGACCTCATTTTCACGTGCTGTGAATTAGAATACGGGAGGTGCTGCACACAGCGGTAGGAACACTAATCGAGGAAGGAGAGGGGAATACCTGCTTTGATTTAGAGGACGACAGTCAGCAAAAATAGCACTAATCACCTGGGTTTTCATTCCTTTGCTCTTTGAGCTGCCACATACAACCAGGAAAAATGAATACAAGTGGTGTATTAACTGCTACCAAATCAGCCTTCTCCGCAGGTGACTGTGTGTCAAGCACATCTTGCAAAATGCCACCACCTTCAAGGCTACCGCGCGACAGAAGCATTAGACTCCAAGAGCTATACCCTGCTCTTACCAAAAAATACATATTAACATCAGCAGGAGCTGAATTAAGCTTTAAAATGAGTGACAGAGTGGCCATAGGAAAAGGACAAGGTTTGGAGATTTTAGGGACATCTCATGATTAAAATAAATAAACCCTGGAAAAAAGAAGCCTGCAAAAAAAAAATGCGAGTTCAAGTTGTCCTTCCTTTCTTGCTGTGGATCTTCAGCAATGGAAGCGAGACAGAGACTTTACAGCTGCCCCTTTCCCTAAAAGCCCTCAGTGCAGACAGCCTGACCCTGGTACAGGGCAGTTAGCTGAAGCTAAGGGAAAGGCTAAGTCTTCACACCAGCGTGCTCCAAGTGTCTCCAGACCCTGCCTGAAGGAACAATTTGCTAACAAATGCTGGTGGCATTTATTCCAGTGAGGTCCTGACACAGGCCATCAGATCTCTGAAGAAAGCGAGGTTGGTCCAGCAGGTGGGGAGGATTGTGGTGCCAGCCCAGCAGCACCTGATATCAAAGGAGGCCTCACCAACTCCAGTGCATCCTGCCACTGGAACCACACTGACCATAGCACAGAGTGCAGATCTTAATAACAAATATGCTCCTGTCTACTTCAAAGAGGAGCAAAGCTTGACAAGTAGAAACATGTTCACCTGTTTAATGACACTAGCCATGTATCTCCTGCATTATTGGCCCAAATCTCCACTTCAGTGAAACTGAAAATTCTTCGTGAACTTATCCATGAGAATAGAAGGAAAACAGAAAAAGAAAAAAAAGGAGACCTTAAGCACTGAATCCTTTTTACGTGACACTGATCTCTGGGCAGGCTACCAAATCTCAGATAACTTCCAAAGATGATGATGTGGTAGACAGCCATCAGCTTCTGGCTTATCATCAAAGTTTTCCAGTTATCTTGGTTGCTTCTTCTCAGCCAGGTCCACACTGTGAGCCAGATGCCCTTGATTTTAATCCCAAAAAGAAATTCCAAAAGAAAAGTCAATAAAACAATGAATGACTTAAAAGATCTGCACCACTGAAAGGTGAAGTACAAAATTACTTCTGAATTTCAAAAACTGCTTGGAGTTTCTGACTTAAGTTTGCATGGTACATACTTAAAGCCTTATCAACTTCTCTTTTTAATCTTCCCGAATTTAGATAACAAAATCCTTAATTTGACAGAGAGATCCAGGCACTTTTATTATTCAGAGTTCCCAGAACAAACATAGAAGTATCTGTACAGAAGTACACGGCAGGATTCATCCTCTGTATTATCAGCATAACTGGGAGTTTATCAATGTCATAAATCAGAAAAATGGAGAAAACATTCGGAGCATCACCAAATGTGTTGATCATACAAAGAGAGGGACAGAACAGCAAATTTAAAACCGGAAAACATTAGAGCAGGTGCTTTGAATTCATAAACTGGTAATTTCTATTTCTTGAAAGAGAGAAAATGATAGATTCATTCTATGTAAGCTTTTGGACAGTCTAGAAACACAAGCAGGTAAGTGGTTCAGAGGCTGGAAACACAGAAGCAGAGGACAGCAACAACTTGCAGATGAAAGCTTTCTGAGAGTTTCTCTGCTTTTTCACGTTGATATATAGAGCAGAAGGCAGAATGATGGAACCATGTTTTCAGTGTTGGTGCTACCAGGAACTGTGTAGCTCCACTGCCTGTGAAAACCAGCAGTTCTGTCCTCTCCCTTCTGGATGCTGATCCCCACTCGTCATTTACCCCCTTCGTGTATGTAAGCCTTCATGAAGCCACATGGTGAAACACAGTTTCTAGACTGAAATTATGCCAATCAAAAAAATGCAAGGACATTTAATTTGACCCAGCTCAGTTTCTGGATTTGGTAAGTCACAAGGCTTTGGGGAAGAAAGGTGGAAGGCCATGTTTGACTGTCAGCATCACCCAAGCTCTCACCAGCAAGGGTCATCCCTGACACCACATCTCCTTCCCACCCCATACCCATATCCTCCTACCATGAGGGAAACTGATCCAGTTGGAAAGTAACCCCACAAGAAAGGTGTATTTATTTTATTTTTCAGCTGCATTATTCCCTATGGCCTCTTCACAGAGCAGCACAACACTGGGCAGCCCAGGGCTGGGGACAAGCAGTCAGGGTAGGGATGCTGCCGACATCTCAGCCATGGAAGTGATGCCCAAGGACCCAAAGACTGTGAAGTGATTGCAACTGCTTGGCCTTGCCTCAGCTATGCTCAGGTTTTTAAAGAATATCCCCCTGGCCCTCAGCAGTTCAAGGTCCAACACAATTCCAGCTTAATGGGATCCCCAAAGCACCTCTCAAGGATCTCAAAGCAATTCATCAACATTCATTAACCACTGCAGGTTTTATAGCACCCCTTCAAGGTCCTACATGTTTGAGACCCCATTTTATATCTGGGTAAACAAAGGTGCAGAGAAGTGACATGATTTGAAGAAGGTTACACATTAAATAACTGATGGAGTCAAAATAACTGATAGAGTCAGTTAATAAAAATAAAATAAAATAATATAAAATAAAATAATTCAGAAAATAAAAAATTCAATGTCCTGGCTCCCAGGTTTTAGCCTGCTAAATACCATATGCCCTTTTTACCCCTTTCAGCCCAGGAGCTAGCGTATTGTCCAGTACAAGAATGAGTCACCGTTACACACCAAAGAAAGCCCAGCAAAGTGTGTATGTGGAATTTCCTTCTATACAAAGTAGTTTAATGTTACAGAATAAATCAAAGAGAAGCAAATTAGGCTTTCTTTTCTTTTAAACACTAAGCTGAGCATCTGGAGGAAAGAAGGCATTATGGGAACATGTAACTTGACGCAACGGAAAACAGTGAGCTTCCCACTTGACGTGTTCCTCGCGACACATCGTGAGAGCTCAAGCATGACTTCTCTCAAGTGCTTCATTTCTACAGGAAGAAGGATCATATTATCTCATCACTATTTTGCACTCCTGGCAAGACGGCATTCTCCTCCAAAACTTTGGCCGCACTAAATAGACTCAACAAAAGGAACAGTAAGTCTTCTTAAAAGTATATAGGAAATAAAAATACTTTTCTTATTATTTTAACAAAGGTGTTGCAAGAGAAACAAAGCTTTTCCTAGCAGCCAAGCAATCCCAGTCCTACATCTGAGCAGGAGGATCCTTATCTCTGGAAAACTTTTCCATTTCAAAAAGATGCCTGTGCTTGTTCTGCACTGAAAAAAAATCCTAGAACCAGCAGAAGTCTTTTCTTCTCAGAAGATAAAGAGGTTGGCTTATGAAGAACAGGTGATCACCTGGGGCTATGCATTCATTCCAGCAGATGAAAGATTGACCGTCTGGAATAGGACACTCTCTCCAGAACATGACAGAACTAGATTCAAGTCCCTGTTCCTCCTGATTCAGACCAGAGACTTGAACTTCAGGTTACCTCCATTAAGCAAACAATTACTTAGTCTTCTCAACACAGAGCTGTAAACTGAAAACCTCATTGATATAGACTGGTTTTTAGGGTTTTTTTGGCTTGTAGTTGAAGACTAAGTCAAAATTGCAAACTATGATCTTACCCTGGTACAGCACTCTCTGCTAATGCTGGCAGATCTAAGAAGTATGAAGGGAAACAGCAAACTCCTGTGCTAACGTGCCAAATCCATTCCGTCTCAATGACTTCAGACATTTATACCACCTCACAGCTATTCAAGCCACAGAAGTTTCTGCAAAAACTTTTACTGTGCTATAGTCACATCCACTTGATCCACAGTTCTGCAAGAGATGCGGAAGGACCTCCAGAAGCCAAAAGCTGTGAATCTTCACTCGAGCTACCCAATAGATCTGTCCCAACCAGAGCAGATACAAGAGCAGCAATGATTTTTAAAAAAAGTAAAGCACATATTTCAGTCGCTGACTGCATTCAGATGTCATTCGATATCATTGTTTTAAAGAATATTTTTCCATCAGACCCCTGATTATTGACCATCAATCGAACAGTAGTATATTGGCGCAAGGCCACAGCTTTGTCAAACTAACACAAACTGCAGCTCTGGACACGTTCTGATGTTCATTCTTGTCTCCTTGCAGGCCTCCAGCTGGACAGGTAGATGCACCCTAAAATAACCTTGATGTGTCATGGCTGGAATTTCCTCAAGAAATTCCTTGGTAGTGAGTAATCTATACAACCCGAGGCTCTAAATCGTTAATCTCCTTTTGTAAGCCTTTTAACAGCTTCAGCCCAACAACTAACCTGCTTCAATGAGCAAATCATCTGTCTTCTTAATGAGACCACTGATTACAAAAGTTAGTACCTAGTAAATTAACAAAAACTGTTCTTCAGTACCTGTTGTCCTTCTGAAAATATACCTGCCCCCTACAATATATCTCTTTCATCTTGAACTGGCTAAGTCACAGAATCAATACATTCAAACTGTATGCACTCATATACTTTTAAACAGTATGTAACTCTAATTAATATATACATTAATCTGTAAAGGGATTACAAGGTGGATTTAGGAAACATTCCCCTCCACAATGATGCAGAGACGTACTAGAAGAGCCCCAGCCTAGAATATAATTTATATAGTTGAATAAAGGAATTCATATTCTTTAGTTCTGTAATGAACACATTACAGAATCTTAAATTTCCTTTGAACATTAGTGCCAATTTGCAGAAAGCTTTCTCAGTTGATCTGACTATGAAAACGGTACTATAATCTAAAGAATATTCTCCCGATGTTGCTGAGGTGAAAAGCACTTTTACGTTATTGCTAAGACAATGACACTATAAACAGACGTGATTTTCTTAATGAGGGCAATCCTTCATTGATATAATAAATGGAAACACTGTACAAACAGTATGACATCTATTACAAAGGCATTATTTGAGTTGCAGCTGCTTAAAAAGAGTTCAAAAACATATGATTTAGTGCAAATATGCCTCAAATGAATATCAAATGTATGCTTGAGCAAAAAAAGCTATGACAAATTACTTCAAATGGCTTCACATACAGACCTTGCTTTCTGTATTATAATTAATGTTAACAGTAAGCAAACTTTTCAAAAAAGTAGGCTCATTTTATAGCTGAATATTTCAATATGGATTTTTAATCTATTTTCTGTCAAAGCAATTGTTTTAAGGGAATGAAATATTTAAATAACACAGAAATATAAATATCCAGTTTTACATTTTCCTAGGCTTATGAGTGTGATTTGCATGGAATGATAAAATTAGAACTGCAATAGTTATTTTTACTCTAGCCCACATTTGATATTAAAATAATTTCTGCGCATTTTAGACAACCATTTCATTTTATTTATTTATCAATACATTGAGTCTCATAGCAATGAAACAGCACAGAGAAGAAGCTTATCTGCCTACTTAGAAGCTTATTTACTACTATTTACTTTCTACTTACTAGCAAAATTGAAGTTTTAGGAAACCTAACACATATGGTAGGTTCAATGCCTTAATTAAGAACTTTATTCTAACACATTAGCAAGCAGGAATGGAGAAAAAAAAAATCACTATAACTTAGTTTTTATTTTCCTCTACAAGTCTGTGGGCACCCTTACAGTTAGAGCACTTTGCAAACATTATATTCACCTGAGAGGAAGCTGGCACTGAGTGCTACAGAAGAACACCAGTTCCAATATACCAGTCTAACCTGGTCACAGCAAGCTCGCAGTGCCAAAAACAAATAAGTTGCTCACTTATAATAGAGTTTAAGCACAAAACTTTTAAAATTATTCTACCAGAAACCTGAAACAAACCAGTATGGACTTTCTGACGTGGGTACATAAGTATAAAATAAAAATGTATGCATGTACAAAATCGTCATATACACACACCCCAATTTTACACCCTCCAGAACACATCCACATTGAAGGAACCCTTTCTCTCTCCCACCATAGTTCCAAACCCAGCTTTCCTCCAGTGACCCACCCAGCTGTCACATATTTTCCCTCACCCAGACCATCTGCTTTTTCTGACCCAAACCAATCCATGCTTCACCTGCCCATTGTGCGCCACAGACCTCCAATCCTTGAAGAATACCTTTAGGTACTTTATCTGCCTGAAAACCTCTGAAAGACCAATCACTTGTGCATCCACGTCGTCTACCTTTCCTATGTGAGTCACTAAGTTCTGTCCTCAAACTCAGACGAAGATGGTGATTATTTATTTGAATGAAATGAGGGCCCCAGTCCTCCTCAGAGCTCCTCATCGCGCCCCACACCTCATTCGCTGTACAACAAAAAAGTTACCGGGGTCACTGGGTACCAAATTCTTCAATTAGGCTGAGTGCTCTTGCTTCTTCAAAGGAAAAGTACAAGAACCAGCAAAGCCCAATCATACTGCGTTTGTGTTTGCTGTTAATGCTGGAAAGCCGTGTGAGGTTTTACTGGTCTGAAGCGACCTGCTTCAGAAACACAGTGGGCAGCACCAGAGGAGTCCCAACTCTGCTTCCCATTACGTGTGTGGGACACAGTACACGTGGAGAGGAATTATGCATATGCACAATTCCAACCTTCCATTCAAGCTGTGGGGTTGGTTGGGGTTTTTTTTCGTATTCCTAGAGGAGAACAAACCAGAACTCTGCTTTGGGCAAAAATTCCCCATTGGGCAAAAATTCCCCATTGGCCATCTTGGAAAGAGCAGCTTTACTTCCAGGCGGGTGACAAAGCTTCAAACAGTGATGCCGTCCCAGGCTGACTGAAGCACAGCCCTGCAAACCAGCAGCGTTTCTGTTTCCAGGTGGGCTACCAGGAGGCCAGCTTGGCTAGCCAGCTCTCCAAGTGTGGGGAGAGGAGCCCGGCAGGGTGTTGAGGCATCTATAATTTACAGACCAAAGGCCATCCCTTTGAGGACGGCAGATCATCCGTGAAAGCGCAGTTTGACCCCCCTCAGGAGGGAGAGCTGGCGAAAGCTTTAGTGCAGGGGTACGTACTGAGAAATGAGGGTTCTGTGGAGAACAGGCAGAGCTGCTCCATTTTATTCCTGACATTGAGTGCCCATTACCCTGGGTTTCTAAGACAGTAATGTAAGAGTAAGCTAGGCTTTTAACAATAAATAAATAAATAAAAGCCAGATGGGCATGCTGCACATCATTTTGTAAGGACACCACACCCTGAATGTGTTGTTCCTCTGACATTTACAAGGAGCACAAGGGACTGGGCAGTAAGCCGATGCCAATGAATCTGCCATCACTTCTGTAGCAGCAGGATGGAAAGCCCCCATCCCAGTGGTACTCACTGCAATCCAGCCAGCTGCTTTTCTCCTTGGAGAAAGAGAGGGAACAGCTGCCCGGAGCAGCGAACTCTGCCCAGCCAGCCAAATCCTGCCACCTGCATATGCTCCAGAGCAGCCCTCTGACCGCACCGGAGGAAGGGAGGGAGAGGAAGGGATGGAAGCTCACCGCTTCCTGAACGTATGCGACCCACCATCCCCACCCCAGCGACGCACGGGGTTTTTCCAGTGAAAGTAAATTAACTGAGTCAGCTGAACTGAGAACTCTACGACAGACCTTGCCCGTGTTTGGTAATGCCTTCTGGGTGACTATTCCTAAGGAAATCAATGGACTGGTGGGGGTCCACCGAGGGTTGCCAGACTCACCCACATCTGGGCGCGGGCTGCCTGGACTGCAGGGAAGACCCACATCACCCCCCACCCTACAACCACCGGCAATGTGCAGAACAGGGCGGGGGGAGCACACCATCACTTGTTATTGTCAGCCCTAGCTGTAAGACCGTCCCCACCCAGAAATAAAGGGCACACGAGGAATGTCCTGGGCTTCTGCTGTCTCTCAGGCGACTTTTCCCTTTCCTGTCACCTCCTAGGGTTAAAGGCACATCCTTGCCCCAGAGCAGTAACTGCTGCGTTACACCACTGAGCATGGATATAAGCAGCTTGCTCCAGCTGCCGCTAAACTGAAGTCACTCATCTTCTAAATAGCAGCAATTGCTAAGTACCGTACTTTTCAAAGAAGAAGAAAAGCTGAGCACTTCTTTCCTTTCCATTTTTGGAACTGTGCTGTAATCTGCGCAGCTACAGAGCTGCAGCTGACACCACATCACCCTTTGCAATGACCGGAGTAAGCAGCAAAAACATCCACTGAATTTTTGGAGTATCAGTCCCGGCATTCCCCTCTCCCCCTATGCCCACAGCATCTGTAATCTTCCTTCCAAATCCCGAAACACAATTAGAAACCTTCCCTGGCTTAAAATCTTCTTTACTTAAGCATCTAAACTTTTAATTGTGCTTTGCTGATACGGTTTAAAGCTATATGGAAATTCTGCCAGATGTCCACGGCTAGCGGATCTGCTGAGGAACAATTCAATCTCAGGGATTTGAGCCTGGCTAATTACCCTCCTCCCTCTTGCACACCTACCGATACAATTACATGTTTAACTACACCAGACTAGATCTTACACGCTGCCGAAGAGAGCAGCATGAAGCTCTGAAATAAGATTTCACCTTTCTCTTTTCCTTTATGCAGCCTTACTTCAGTAGGAATGAGCTTGCAGATGAGCTGAAAAGTATTTCTTTTCTAAAGCACGTGCCTTTTTTCTACTGTTCAGTGAGCAAAAAATGGAATAAATTACATATACATTGTAGCAAGACACATGAGGACTAGGTGGTTTTTTTGTTGTTTCTTGCAGTTATTATCTGGAAACCTTTAGATGAATATGCAATCAGAATAGAAATCTTTACCAGAACGGAATTAGGATACATTGTGCTATAAGCAGAGCAGTCAAGTTTTAGTGCATTTTCAATCCAGTTATTAACATCTGAATAAGTGCTTTCAGAAGCAACAAACGGAATGCTCCTTTCCTCAGAGTAACTTTTGGTTGAAAACATATTTTTAAAGAAACTGCTGAATTCCCTACCCAGACCTTTCTTTCTAATTCACACTGAAAAGCTCTAGCCAATGCTTGCATCCAAATATACCAGCAGCAAAGTAATTTTCTTTAAGACAGTTTAAAGTAAGTACTTTAAGCACTCATATACCTTATAGATTATTTAAATACACACTAAACCCCAAATATGTCATAATCACCAAAACCAATTTGGTAGAAAGCCCCCTGAAAACATGTGCTATTTCCTATGTGCATAAGATATTAATAACAGTAACTGACAGTTAATGACAACATAATAATTTAAGTGTGTTGACAATTATTGAACTGAACGCGCTTCAGAGAAATGTAAATGCCAGAGGAGAGCAGCTACAGCTCCATGACTAATGTGTGCCCTGGATTCTGACCATCAGCTTTACTATTTCAGTTTTGTGACCTAAATCTCCCTCCCCTACTAGAAAGAAACAAAAAACCCAAACAAGAAATGACTTACTTGTTCTGCCTTCTCCAGCGGTTTTCTATCCGCCTGCAAAAACTGGCAGTTTTCTCTCGCCAGCTTCTGGACCAGCTCGATCCGTCCGATGTCATCTCTCCCCTGGAGTTTGCACAAAACCCCTGCCTTAAGGGTGGGAGAAAGAGCAAACAGATACTTAAATCCGCAATCCCAGGACATGACACCGCCACAAATTTCAACCTTAAAAGAAACGCATCTGCCTTCTCATATTTGCGGTACTTGGGTGCCGCTGGCTGAACACAAACCAGTCGCTGCTTCCTAGGAAAAAACTGGAGAGGAGCTGAGGCACATCTGAATCTCCAAATGTATCTACTTCGGAGGCACGAAGGCAGGGCTAACTAAATGAACCGCTCCTCTGAGTGTGGCTATCAGATAGGCTGTGTTTTATTTGTTCCTGTCAGCCTGTTTCCTGTTACATAAGAGAACAAGAGCAAGAGGTTAAAAACTCATGGGAAAGTTAGCCAGGAGCAGCCCTGGAAAAAGAATGAAGCGCAACACAAGGCACTCCTAAAAATAACAGGCTGCAACTCCCTCTGCATTTTTCACATATGCAAGCCTCAAGAGTTAAAAGGCAGTTGCATCGCGCTTATTTATTCTGGAAATAACATATCAGTATCTCCTGATTTTGTCTAGGGAAGAAAGTGGGATTTGCTTTAAAAACTATGTTAGGACTATTTTTTTTGGCTAATGTTCTGCCAGTTATTCAAGCTACGCTGATAGCCTTGCGTCAAAACATTCAGCATTGGTTGTTTCATAAAAAATGCCATATACATATATATATATAAAGACGGATTCATGCTTGCACACAGGCATACCAGACCCCTCACAAAGTTAACTGATGAGGGCTAAACTGCTCCCTGCAAAGTCAGTGGCTAGTACCACCGTCCGTGATTTGGTCATGGCTATAGCCTCTGTGTAACTGAGACCTGGCTCGATGATACCCCATGTTTTTTATTAGCCCAGATGTTTCCTGATGGGAACAGCACATCCCATGGGAGGGCCAGGCATGTGGCATGGCTATGCCATTGCTCTATGACTTTAAAGGCAATCTGCAAATAAACCTTTTTCTCCACTTCTTCCACCCTTTTCATTCTGCTATTCATCCTGAGCTTTACTGAATGAGTACGTACTCCAAAATTCATAAAACATCTTATGAGTCAGGATCAAAAGCCAGCAATGCCATGACCACTAACCACCAATCCCTTGGCCTTGAGAAACTCCTGCCCATGACAGCTGAAGGTGTGAGAGTGCCCACCCAAACCATCCTAGAGTTCCCCGGTTTCTCCAAGGAAGAGGGAGACGTGAGTTAAGGTTTCTTCAGCTGAGGAGGAAAACAAATCCACCTTCCAAACAAGTCCTTTAATGCTGATGGAAAAACCCAGGCTCCACGACCAAGTCCAAAGAGTCATCCTTACCAAATTACTTGAAAGAAATTTTTATATGCCTACATTCCTCTGGTCTGGATGAAGGCATCTCCTCACAACCTGCATCAGGCACTTATGCTCTGGAGAAGGAAAGAATTTCAGATACAGCCTGTGCTTTGCATGTCCTATGCTTAGTCCCCAGTCTCCTGAGGAGCCCAGCTTCCCCACATAAGGAACCTATGCACTGGTTTGAAGGTCAGAAATCTGCCAAGAAAATAAGGAATTGCAGTGCCTAACCTGAAAGTCCTTACATTTTCTAGGAAATTAGTTCCTTATCTTCTAAATCCAGGATGTGGATTTATGAACCAGTTCTGACACACCATTATCACCTGCGGATCAGGAGTAAGACTGATTTTATCAAATGTGGAAGAATATACTGAACTAGTTGTCCAGACTCAATCAATAGAGAAAAAGAGGTTCTTAGAAAAGAAAATTTTTTTACTCAACAGTAGACATTTAAAAACGGTCAGATGAGTTGTTTCCTAAAATTCTCCTTTTTCTCCAGTAATTTGCACAGGGAACCCAAGCAATCATCACAGACTTGCTGAGGTCTGATGTCTGCGCTTCACAACACTTTGATGGCTTGGGGACATCAGCTAGAACCAAACCTGCTTATTTCATGTCTTTGGGATGCTTCTAGCACAGAGTATAACATCTGTGCACCCTAATCCCCCCAGGCCTGTAGGTTAAGGACAACTCGAAGTGTTATAGCCTATTAGGGCTTTGGGAATATAAAGATTTACTGTCTTGCTGGATCTGGGATCTTAATACTGTGGAGGCACCTTCACACCTTCATGTTGCACCCAGACAAGTCAGGCCATGACCTACGAGAGGCATAGATGGTTATGTGTCCCTGTATTTCAGATGTCAGATGGACATCGACAGAAATGCAGCGTTCACTCTGCTGAACAAATACTCATTGATCTTCAGTGTACGAAGTAAAGCCCAATGGTTAAAACCACTCATGTTGAGGAAGGGGGACTTCAGTTTTGGGGTGACAGTTGGCTTCAGTATGTTCAAGCGGAAGAAACGTCCCAGAGAAAGGCAACTTTTTGAACACATGGGCCTCACTCTCATTCACCCCTTGCCTTCTGCCTGTGTTCAGACAGAGCATATTATTGCTTTCTGCATGGACGAGCACCCCAGGGAAGAAGTAACTCTAGATACAAGCCCATTAGCCCTGCCACGGATACAGTCTGTATTCAAATTGGCAGTTTCATTAAAGAATCATATTGTCCTGTCTCAAATAACTACCAAGAAGAAATCTTATATTTTAACGTCCCCTTCTCCCCCAAATATTCTTTAATTTAAAGAAATGCAGAGAACGTGAAAAATATATTTATTTTATTGGGTTTCCAAGGGATAAAAGGTCAACTAAAAATTTTTATGGGAAGACTAAGGTATTATTAAGTTAATTGTACATGCTTGGCTCTGGGAGTAAAGAATGCATGGACTTGAAATACAAAAGGCTAAACATGCTTTTTCATAATTAGGAAGAAAAATATGAATCACTTTTAATTCTGATTTCTTCAATTATGCTGACTTTCCAGTATAAATCTTTCTGCTAAACACTTACAAGAAAGCATCCAGGTCAACTAATTAATTAATTGATGACAGCTTCTAAAAACTGTTTGGGAAGATGCTGATAGATGCTGGTCATTTTCATTTGTCAATATAAACGTAATTTTCAAGCAATACCTTTGAAGCTGTTAGAAAAAAGGGTAAAGGCAAGTTGCTCTACTTGCAAAGTGTAATTTTGATTTGTATTTTGTGCAGGCACACACCCTCCAAAATCCTGCATGCCCAGGTGCTTGTGCTTAGTCCTCTAATTCATGTACACCAACAGAGATGCAAGTACTAACTTATGTGAAGGTGAAAATCACAAAGTTGCATATTTTAACTGGCTTTAATTTAATGAATGACAAAAGAAGGTAGGAGCTTTATAGTAAGGCTTTACTACCACTCATGGCCCAAAATTACTATAATTAAAGGTGTTTATGCAATATTTGAAATTAAATAAAAAAGTTTAATGGGAAGGAAAGTAAATTAGTCACTACCGAGGTTGGAAAAGCAAAGATGCTGACAACACATTTTCTGTTTCAGATCATTCATTCCAAAATACTGTCTCTGCAAAGGCCATAAATGAATATGCTAGCAGTGACACGGAGGTGAATTAAGACCTCCCTAGGCAGACTGGGAATTTTTTATTTACTTTATTTACATTGTTTACAGAATGCTCACCTTTAAAAATCCCTGCACTGAATTTTTTGCCCTGCTTCTACCACTTTTGTCAACCAACTCCAACGTATGTAAGTCAAGCCTCCGTCCCGCAGAGCGCTGTTTAGAGCGGGCACCACACCCTTCAGCTCTGCTATAACAGAAGAGGTTTGTGGTGGTTTGGGTTTTTCCTACTGCACCTCTGTCTCCTTCTGTGTCTGGGGAAGACAACAAAATTATTATGGGCTTCACCTTTGATCAACCTGAAAGCTTAAAACCGTATGCCACTGCCTCTAAAGATGACTTGCTTTGTCACATGCACAGTTTCACTAAAGTGAAAAAAAATCATTCACACCCTTAAACCAAACTGTATTTGCAGGATGGCGTTTTTATGGCACCTCCTGCTCTCCTCCCAGTTGGGCACTTGAATGCTTTTGTTAACTGCTCACTTAATAGTTGTTTGATTTTAAATATGTTTCAAATTCTTTAAAATTTTAGAAGCTGATTTCCAGCCAAATAAAAGCTGAGTGAATCAATATCCCAATAATAAATTCTTATTGGGTTTTACAATCTACCCATGTAATCTTACTAGCTGTAAATTGTAATCTTAGGAGCTTTGAGCACACGTCGGAGTCTTTCTTTTTACATCTCTGACACAAACGCGAACAAACACTTTCAAAAGATAATAATAACTACAACAATCGAGTAGAGCTGAGCATACACGAAACCCAAAAAAGAAAAGAGAAAGCCAGATTTCTTGTGCAGTGAGGTCGGTATTTCCCCCTGGGTATTTTCTGTCGCTCTGTAATGCACAGCTGAGCTCTAGAAGACTGATCCGCAACCCCACACTGATGTGAATTAGGAACCAAAGTCGGGTAACAAAATTTTCACGTTAGGGCTTCTACCACACTTTTTCATTTTTTGTTTCCACGCGGTCCCCAACTCTTCTGCCTGCACTCTCCAGGTGTCTACCATGGCCCAGGTCTGCTACCGGAGCTGCCCACAACCCCTCTTGGGCTCAAGACAGCCCCTACCTTTAGAAAGATACAGGTACTGCTAATTTGGCTACGTGGCTTGTACCCCTTCTGCCCAGCTTGCCCACAGACATCAGTGCAAATCCTCTCTTTCTCGCACACAGCTCTCTAGCAGGCAAGGTGTTAGAAGATAAATCAGAGAAAGGAACTGGAAGCTGCATACGTAGGAAGGAGAAAAGGTGGCAACTGGTGGGGAACATAAGATTTGCCAGAGGAATATAAGGAAAAGAACAGTCAAGACTGGGAGAAAGCAATTTTAAATTAAAAGCAATGATCAGTACCAATATAATGAGCAATATAGTTACACTTGCACAGTTTGAATGCATGAACTGAATGATTGAATGAACTGGAGATTAATCAAAAAAGATTCACAGAATTAAAACGGGTAAGCAATTCCACAATGAAATACTCTAAAGGCAGTTAAGTTTCTTCTGAGCAATATCTAGAAGTATGCTTTGGTTGTAAATGAGGGCAGTTAGGGAAGGAAAAAGAAAGGTTGTTCCTTACACTCGAGTGACTAATAAGTATCCTCATTTCATTGCATGTCTACTTACAGTGATTAAAATTCAATCAAAATGTCACATGCCCTTGCCTCCTAAAACACATCTCATTTTATTTTCACATCTGGTATATGCTATGTGTATTATTGAAAAAGAGCAGAGAGAGAGTTGAAGAATACGCTCCAATTGCAACATCATGGGATTAATTCCCAGAGTAATCATCGATCTTATTCTAAATAGTCATATAAGACAAGATCCAGCAGACCACCTCCTTCCTATGGGCTCCCTGCACAGAAATTCGAAGAAAATCCATTTCCCAGAGCTATTGAAAGAAGATCCTTCAACTTGTAGATCTGAAAAAGTTCCCAAGACACCATTAATCTTACACATTTACCTGAGCATCAGAGGTATCCTTGAGCTCTTCTAGTCCTCTTATTTCTTGACTGCTGTTTTCTTCATTTTGATGAATTGCTAAAATACGAAAAAGGGAACGTATTGGAAGCAGGCAGGTTTAAATCACAAGAAGCGGCAAAGCAGCATGGCTGGGGTTACATCAAATAGGATGACCATTCAAGAAACAAGAAAGCTAAACTTGGAACGAGGTTAACTCCTTGAGTGGTTTTGGACAAATCCTCTAAGGTATACCTTATTGGGTTTGGAGAAATCCTAAATAAGGTATACGTTATTTTTCCCAGGCAGTAAAAACCAGTACTAAATAGTTATATTCCTGCTTCTGTTACTCCTGATAAAATGGTGACATTTAAGAAAACTCCACTTTTCCATACATTATAACAAGACCTGCTGAATCGTAAAGAATAAAAAAAATCAGACCCCCCTTTACTTTCATTATATTGCAGAAGGTCAATTCAGACTAAACAAAATAAACAGATTTATCCCTCATCTCAGACTTGGAAAACTCTTTATAAGCAAAGTGATCTCCATCTTAACAAACACCACCACTATCCATAAAAGTAATCTTCAGAAATAAATGGTAGCACAAGTTTATTTGCTGCTGGCACGATAAGAGAAACCGGTAACTCAGCTCAATTAACATTGCTTAACACCAGCAAGTTTTGCCAGGCTTTAAAGAAAAAAGTTTTAGATCAAACTTGTAATCTCCACAAGGACCAAACCCAGAGTTACCATTTTACCTAGCTAAAGAAACAAGGACCACTTTTGAAGGGACACATCAGTCCGCTGTATTGCAAACAGCTATATCCATAGGTAGTTCTACTCCAAGATACCCTTCCAGTCAGCACACCCACCTGCTGTATTTTGGTGGGACACTAAGCCCTCTGACATTCTGAAATGTGCCACATGGCAGGTTAGGAGGGTCAGACCCAATGAAACACACGCAAAGTGACTTTACCTTACACCGTACTCATTTACTTACAAGCACCATACTCAAATATCATCAATCTTTTGTATACATTGAATGATTTGCTAGTGTAGCCATAGCAATTGTGACAACAAAAGCGTCCTTGAAGCGGCAGAGCTGGCAAATCCATTTCCTGAACAACGCCAGGCTCGTGGCTTTGATGGATGGGCAGGAGGGTTCTGCTTGTGTGTCTCCTCCCATCCACCTCCCCTCTCCTTCAGCCCTGGGTACCTCAGCTGGTCGTCAGGCTGCATCTGACCAGCCACTGCCCACAACATGGTGTTTTCAGTCAAGGATTACCAGTCCTCTTTGCCTTAAAACTATGTCTGCGAGCTGAGGCAGCCTAGTATTTGATCGAGGAACAAATGGGTTGTTGAGGGAGCAGGAGAAGGGCTGGCAGGTAGCAGGTACCTTCACCAGCCACCCTCACCTAAGCTCTCCTCAACCCTCAGCCTGAATCTTTAGACATACAACCAGGTTACCACGGCTGAGCTAATACGTGTAGCCATGAGGTCTAGCTTGGTGAGTCCACACGGGTGCTCTGGGTCTGCCACAGACGGTAAGTAGCCTCACCTTTAGGCGGCATCCAGCAACTTAAAAGAAAAGTAACTTTAGACTGTTTTTGACCTTGAAAATAAAACATATAGATTTATTTTCTTTTTACTGCAGGATCTCTGCTGATATTGCTATGCCACATAGGGTATAATTCTTTCTTCCCCTACAGTTATGCTATCCAAAAAAAAAACCCGAAAAGGTAATAAAAAAGTCATTTTGTCAATACAGTTTACTCTATTCAGGGATCTTTTTTAATCCGTTATCAAAGGAAAACAGAGGTCTGGTATAAATCTTCACTAGTGCATTTGCTGGCATCCCTCTACCAGCCCAACCTCTGAAATTCAAGGTGAATGTTGAAAACACAGGGTCAATCTATAGCTATAACAGAAAGCATTTATAATGGGGGTTGTATCCCAGCAGCACTTAAAGCTAGGCAAAATCAAAATGTGCTTGGGACATTGTGGCATATTTCTGCCCCAGGCTGCAAAAGCAACAACCCAACGAAGCGGTCACCAGCGTGACCGCCCAACAGCCCCGTGTGGCCCCTGCCTTCTCAGGTCAGGGCTTCCCAAGGCAACCTACTCCATCCAGCCAGGCTGGGGGCTCTGTGCAGCCCCTTCCCTTGTAACCCACCTCCCAGCCTTCCTCCCCAAGCACTGCCTCCTCCTCTTGCGCACTCCCACACGTGCGTGACCCTGTTCTACCCACCGCCGCTGGGGGAGACACAAAGCTTTCAGGACATCCCTTTGCCAAGCGCTAGTCAGAACAACCAGCATGAGATGGGAACATTGCAATGCCAGAAGGTGTTAACGAATGCTAAAAAATGGTTGTTTGAGCAATTGCAAATCGCTTAAGTCTGTGGCCGCGTTAGCAGAAACACAACGTTTCCCCAACTCTCCTTTCAATTTTCCGATTTCTCCTAAAATCAATTCGCTGATTTTGCCCACTGATGGGCAAAATATCCCCGCAGATGCTGGCTATTAATCACCGCATTTAAAGGAGTGGCACCTTGCTAGTAACGAGACCAGGGGCCCAAGGTTTAAGTGATTTACATTGATCCAGCCAGCTTTTGTGACAAGCCCGAGCAGATGGGCGCTCCGCAAACAGCTGTGCAAGGGGAAGAGGTTAGTGGCTGCCAACAGCCTTCTTGTCACCGGCCCTTGTCACAAGTGTCCCCTTCCCTGCCCAGTGCCAGGGCAAACACCCAAGAGCATCTTCAAGCAAAGGAAACAGGCAGACCTTCAAGGAGCAGCACGCTGTTGCTAACCTGGCTGGGCTGGCAGATTAGTGGCCAGGGAGCTCGTGACAAGCAGCAAACACCCAGCCAGGGCTGAGGGTAGTAATATATTTTACCTGGCAAAAAAGGAAAGAGAAAGAGGGTACGTGTCCACAACCCCAATGGATACAGGTAACCTTGGGTGTTAAACAATTTTAGCGTGAGCAATTTTAAAGATGATGAGAAAATGACCTTAGTTCAGATGTTCCCTAAATGAACAGCTTAAAAAAAAAAAAAAGAAAGAAAAAAGCTGGTTTTATCAGCAGTTTTGCAGCTCAACTCTAGAAAAGCTGAAAAAGTTTATAATCCAAACCCAGCTCTCCTTGGCTTCAGTGTTGTTTAGACTATGTAAGGAATGTAGAAAAGAACCAGTAAATATTTTCTTAAAGGAAAAAAAACATCCCAGACCTCACACTGACGTTCTCACAGCCCTCTTGGGAGAGAGGGAGCAGTCGGCCTCTTTTTCATGAAATTTCCATCACAAACTTGATTTTTGTGTCCTCCCTGCCTCTTATCCAAACCGTAAGAACCAGCCACAATTGAACCACTTAACTACACCCAGTAAGCAACACTGAAGGGATCACACCATCTCATACATTTTTTTCCATCACATGAATGTAGTCCCTTTAAAGCTTAAGTGGCCACACAGACTTAATAACAACCCTTAAATACATTTTCTTGGTTTCTGTATTAAAAGGTTACTACATGTTTCGTGTAGAAAATACAGAAAGAAACAACAATTTCTTAAAATATTTCACTGTATTCAGAAATTTATGTTACCGGGAATCATTACACACACTTAAGAAATGAATTGCTGTATTTCTATACACAGTGTGCCTCCTAACCCCGTAACAATTCACAGACGCCCCTTGAATTGGCCAAGTTGCTGCCCTTGTGGGCTCTTATGCATCCAATACCAGTTGTTTCATAAAATATAAGAATTCAAGGATAATTTCCCACTCACTGTCAGTTGGCCATTTATTTTTCAATAAAAAGTCTTGATGTTGCAAATTCAACCATAGGAAAAGTAAGCGGAAGGCTAGGGTAGGATGGGAAAGTATTTCCCAGGCGAGTGTTGATTCTGGGATGGTTCCCTAAAACTGTAACACGTACATACAAAAAAGTTGTGAACTTTGGAGCTGGGCCAAACCCATCCTTCTCCGCCAGCATAAACGCAGCTTTGCTCCCCGATACGAATACCCCAGCACCTCTTACAAAGCTGCAACACCAGGGAAAGACAAAAGTGGTTTCTCCTGGTCTATATGTATCTCTTTAATGTTAAATTTGGGTTCAGCAACTATATTCCTGTTTCTGAGAGCAGAGAAAGGAAAAAGCAAGCGAACATACAGTGACCAATTCCCTTTCCTACCTGCAGCATTTCTTCTTTGGAGGAGAGGTCACCATGAATGAAAGAAAAAGATGTTAAATGAGGATTAGCTTGCTAAAGTGCCGTTCAAATGAGTCCATTTGCAAATTAGCTGGGGGAATTCAGAATGTTGATTTTTTACGGTCACTTAAGGATCACAAGGGCCATGATCTCATCTGAGTTCCTTGTGCCCCCCATGGACTAGAGCTGAGATTTTGGTAGCAGATTCTTCTATAAACTAACGTTGGAACAGAGAATTCTTGTGGGGGCCTTGTCCTTTGGTAATCCCATTTCAGCTCATTAAATCAGCAGAAAAGAAATAAGAAACGGAAGTAAATAATTTTGTACCAGCTACCTCAGCAGAATCAGCCATCACACAGGGGGGAGTAGGGAAAGGGAATGTATCCGTTGCTCACACTGGAACCAGCACATCCTTCATGTCACCATTACCCACCGAGAGCGCTCCCCTGCTTTTATTGCCACACTACACCGTTTAACGTAGATTTAAGACATTGGAAGTGATTTGTCTTCCCCAGCAGCACGGAGCATTACAGACATGCTAAAGGACTCAGCAAGACAGACTGGCCAGCATGAGGGTCACAACAGCCACCTGCAGCACTGTGGACCTTCTCCTGCCTATGGAAGCACCCTGCCAAGGGTTACCCATAGAGCAGTGTCTCTACGATACACTGTTCTGTATGCCCCCAAACTTGAAGGCATGTTAATTAAGTTTGATGAGTAAGATTTTAAAAAGTCACATAATACAATGCACATCATTTCATTGTAATACTTTGTCTTATTCAACATAGCAGAATCTTTTACCCAACTGAAAGCAGAAAGGACAGTTTAAAAAAAATTAATCTGCACATAAACCAACTCCTGGAACCCACGACATTGCAATCTTCCCAGAGGCTTTGCTGTATTGTGCTTTCTTCCTTTTCTATAAATTAAGTTTCTTCTTTCTACCCCTTCTGGCTGCAAAGATAACCTTCACAACACAAACCCAGGCACTAGCGTCATTCTGCTGCTGCAGCCAGCCAGACTGGAACAATAACACCAGGAGAGGTGTGAACTTCCTCCCTTTGGCTTAATAGGGTGTTAACTTTGAAAGCTAATTATTTAACTGCCATCACCGTTAACCATTTTGCTGCTGAAGAGCAGGCAGGGACATCTGTCCATCCATAAGCAACTCACCCTGAGTGGCACTCACACGGCCATTCCAGGACAGAAAGCCATCACTGCTGGCTGTCCCACTCCTCCTCTACTTACTATTCCCTCTCTGCACTACCCTAAAGCATTCGGGGTTTGTGGATTGGCAAAGGATTACCTTTAATCTGGCTGGGTTTGATGACCTGGTTGAGAACAGACCCCCCAGGTGGGGCAGGGGACAGGGCACCCCACAAGCCGGCGCTGCTGCAAGACCCCTTGTGCCACACAACTCCAGCTTCACCCCTGAGCTTGCTGTGAAGTCCAAATGCAGGCCCATGATGGCCTGCTTTTTGGGGTCGGGCAGCCCGTACACATCACCCTGGGCAGACACGGCATTTACCTCTGCACTGCCCTAGGCTGCTTCCAAGACTTGACTTGCTCAGCATGTTGCAAACCCTCAGGAGCATCCCAAGCCTGCGAGATCCCAGCTGCCTGGTTCACCTGCACAGCCTGTACACCGGCTGGATGAGGATCTCTCTGTCCCCACAGATGCTCCAGAGGCAGCTCTGCCCACCATACGGAGCTCGGTCACCCCTTAGGCTACGTGCTTCATGCTTTCAGTGATGCTCCTGGGTTTCAAATGAGGATGTTCATTTATTATTCAGTGTTCTTCTTTAACCTGCTAACATCCTAAAACATCAAAGCACTCTGCCCTTGGTAAGATTTCAATCCTCTCAGTACTATGTGCTCAAAATTTATATATGCATCTCTTCTTTCTAGCCAGTAAGCAGAAGGCACCTGCGTGCCCTGTACAGGCAGAAGAGACACACCACCTTGGAAGTGCTAAAGAGCCTACTTCTCAACAGAAGAACTTTGTTTATTTGACAAGCCAACAGATTTTCACTGTCTCATCCCTGCTGGATGCTTATAGCCTGTTTTTCTGTCCCTGTCAAACCATCACTGTTGAAAAGACCTCAGGAATCTGCAAGGCTATTCCCCGGGGGAAGGCTCCAGTGCTCTGAATTGCCAGCAGCCTGCATCAGTTGATTTATCCTCAGCTGCTGGGAAGCTCACAACTTCTAGCATTCTTCTTATATCCCAAATTTTTTGAGAGGCATGTTTCTTTTCTGTTTTGGAAATTGCTAGCATGAAGCTCTTCATAAACAAACAGCAAAAAAGCATTATTTATTTTTTTTTAGTCACATAAATCTAAGCTAATTTCATGATTTTTGAAAACTTTATTGTTACTTTGAACAACGGAGCTTGTGGTATCACTTGTCAGTCTTTGCGGAGGGTATACAGCGAGCTCTAGAGAGGCTGGTTACTATGGCAGCTCTGAACTGTTTGACAGTGTTATAATGTTTGCTGATGCTTATTAATTTATCAGAGTGGAAAAAAATGAATAGCTCATACTGATACCACTGGGGAAACTAAAAGGCAGATCCTCCAACTTATGTAAGGCACTGACGCTGAGCAGTGGAAAGGAAGATGAGGAGCAAGTAAATGCTTTACAAACCTCTGATTTGGGACCATTTTAAGCCAAACCAGGTCCTCGTGCATAGTCCTGTATTTTTCAAGTCCTATTTCCAAATTAAAGGGGGAAAACCAACAAGCACTGAATGCCTCTGAAATCCCCAAAAGCTGCATGTAAAAGACAGCGATAATCCCAGGAATAAAACCCTCCAACTGAGAATTGGTTCTTTATTTACCATGAAACTGTAATCTTTTCCCAGAAATTACTGAAAAGAGAAAGCTTTTTAAGCTTAACATGTTTCCTTTTATTAGCAATACAAAAATTGCCTTTGAGCTTTCTCATTCCTTCCCACTATTTCTGCATATATATATGCAAATTACTGTACAGATTTCCCTTCACAGAGTACACTACATATCTCTGAAACAGTTGGCAGGCCCCTGGGGGGGTGTTGCCCAGACAGCTGTGCAATCAGCTGAGTAAATCAGCTAATTAAAGAAACAAAGAAAATGCAAAAATTATTAAAGACAGACTCCTGCTTACAGCATTGTTCAGCACCTCTTTATCTAAAAAAGCACAGCAAGCACGGGATGGAATAAAGGTGCTTGTAAATTGGGGAATGAACTATTGCACACGTGACGATGACGCCATTTTCTCTCAAACAGCAATCTGAGATTCATGATATTTATGCTTTGTAGCTTAAATCAATTTAATATAAATTACTCCAGGATTTTATTTCATTTTAAAATGACAAAAAGCTTGAAATGTAATGTCGGTTTCATAACTGATTTCTGTATGTAAAAAATGGTCATTAACTTCTGCTTGACCTTAGGTGTAGAACTAATATTGAATTTGCACAGAGGGTACTCATTATGCTGGTCTAGTTTCCACACAGAAAAATAAGTTCCCAAGGGTCCTAGCGCTACAAGCCATTTCTCAGATCTCAGATAGGAAACAGGACTCCCAAAAATGATGGAAAAACATTTCCTCTCATTGCAGAGTTTATCAAAAGGAACAGATAACAGCAAGGGTAGGAATCTGCAGTCTAAACAGAGCAAAGCCAGTGTGGTAAGAAAGGAGGCTGACAGATGTAGATTTGGTCCCGCTGATCCACACACCATTAAGGCGCCGTTCCCTTCCACTGCGTGTGAATGACCACAGGAAGGACAAACCTCAGTTTAAATGAGACTCGGGCCCGCCTACGCTATATAGCCATTGTAAATTAAAGAATACCAAGTAAAGCCACCGATATTTCCCAACTCAGTCGGTTTATGGCCAGGAGCCTTTGCTGCTATTCTTTTCACATTATTGTACAACTGGTTTTGTTAGGAAGTTCTGTTTTGGTTTGGGTTTGGTTTTTTTTCAGAACTGAAGCCTTTCATCTGGGTTTGAAGGCCCATCTTTCATCCAAGGTGGTGGTGCATTAGAAGAACACAATTTGTAAAACACCTCTGGCTAAACAAGGGAGGCACTTTTTAATAGATAATCAGCTACTTTTGATTCATGTGGCCAGCAGAGGTTTGGTTTTCAATGCCTGGTACTTTGTGATACATACTAAGGAAAAGCCACTTTTTTTTTTTTTTTTTTTTTTTTTTTTTTTTTTTTTACACACACTTTGTGAACATACAAACTCATATAATTTTTTATCCAGGAGAAAAAAAGTGGAAAACGAGTTGCAGATACTGTAGATTACTACAGGAACAGAGAAAAGCATCGTTCTTTGTAGCAATATTAGCTCAAGGAAAACCATTCAACAGCTGAGTGCAGAAAGCTTTAACTTTTACTCAGTGCTTTTTGACATTCATTCTCATGTGCGTTATATTTAAAAATTTAAAAAATCAAGTGGCAGTGAATGTTATCTATAGCAGTGCTGCCTGAAATGAGATGTTGGAAGGGTGAGGAAGAGCCTGTTACCTGATGAGCAGTCACGGGGAGAATGATTGCTGGGACCTGATCAAACAAGGAGGTACGGGCAGTGGCTGAGCAGGCTGATGGCAAAGCGAAACACTGCTCTCTATTCCATGGAAACATCCTCCGGGCACGGCCAGGAAAGGAGCAGGAAACAAAGAGGATTCTGAATAAATAAATTCTGTGAACTCTCTGTAAATGCCTCTCCCAAAGCACTGGAAAAAAAAACATTCACCTGGGAATGGTTTTTTTTGCACAACTGTTGTCTTTCCAACCTTACAATGCAATCCCTTTTTGCGTATGTGCAAAACATGTATCACCACCTACACAGCTATTCTTCATTGCTCATTCTTCTATGCAAGTGCCTTACAGATCACACAGAAAGAACTATGCCCGAAGTTCTGAAACAACTGCAAAAACCAGACCGTAAGCTGCCAAAAACCCTCCCAGCGTAATTCCCACCAGAGAGCTCTTTGGAGTTCCTTTCCTTCTTTTTCCAAGGCTCAGAGTCCATTTTGCTTCACGTCAGCTGTTGAATACACAAAGGCTGGTGAGCGTCACTGTGTAGTCTGTTCACTGGTGTTGTCCAGGGCATTTCCCAGTCCCAGCATTGCCCAGGGTGGGCACAAAGCAGGTGGTGACCGATTCAGCCATGGCACAATGGAGCTGTGTGTGTCACACTTGTGCTCCCAACTGACCAATGTGATGATGACACCATTCCCCAGGGCTAGAAGGGGTCTGATCCCATCTTTTTGAAGCCCTCCTAGTTTCCTAGTATGCCTGATCTCAGGAGTAATGGAAGAATTCCATGGAATGCAACAACACATTAGTATCCAGGGGTGGGCACTCCCTTTAATAAAGCATAACATGTTTAAAAAAGGACCACTTAAAGAAGCCAACATGATTACCTTCCTTACTTCAAGGCATGAAATCCTCAAAGCACAATATAACTTTTAAAATATTTCTAGCTATGTTTTAAGGTGAAACTTATATTTTGAACCACATTTCAATAGGCAGGGGAAAAGTGAAGATAAAATTACCAGACCTACCAGAATCATGACACTCCTTCACCTTTATTTTGCATGGCCATTTCTCCAGGATAAATTATTAACACTTGCAGAACACCACACATTCCACAAATTTTGCTAAGTTTGACCCTTACTTTAAAGAAGTGGATGCTTGGAAGAATTGAAAGTTGTGATGAAATAAGGCCTTAATTAAGTCAAGTAAATAAACCTGCTGAAAAGAGACATAAGGGGACATAGAAAAACAGTAATACACTACCCACCCTTCAAAATTTATCAATTTTTCCACAGGGGAAAATGCACACCTCTCTGGTATATGACCACTGCTTTATTCTGTAAACAGAAACAAGTTTTTTTCACCCCTCTTTATGCCCTTTTTCAGTGACATAAAATAAGTGCACATTTTACACCAGAGATATTGTATATCTGCTTGTTTACAAAACCTGTAAATTCAAAGGGTACTTAATATGTTTGAGATCTAAACACAATACTGAACTGCTCCATTCTTGAATGACATCTGAGCATTTATCTATAATCTCATTTTCAAGTATGTGTACAAACCTAATTCAAATTCATAATGATTTCCAAAGTTTTTGCTAATTATTGTGGAGTAAAGTTACCAAGAAGTCTCACAAGGATCTGCGCTACTTGAGGAAAAGGGCTGCATGGTAAAGATGCAGTTTCCTGAGTTAGCTAAGCTGATAAAACAGCTTAGTGCTGTCAAAAGGGTCCTACTGGGTTCCTTCCCACATCTCTCCACCTCCTGACCCTGATAAGAAGCTGCCACCCTCACAGTGTGCCAGCTCCAGCACATGCTGCTGCAATACTGCACACTGCTCTGGCTGCCCAATCTCAAAAATAACACAATAGATGTGGCAAAAGTGATCCCATTGAGTGGAACAGATTTGGTATGAGGAATGACGAGCGATTTACCCTGGAAATGAGACCACTCATGGGTACGACAAAGGTGCATAAAATCCTGAATAGTAGGATGACGAACAGGGAATGGTTCATTCACCACTTTCTGCCACCAAGGAGCTATACCACAACAGAGTGAGGGTCGTGGGGGATGTGTTTAAAATAAACAAGAAAAAATACGCTTTCACATACCACACACATGAATTGTGGGATTTGCTGCCACAGGAGATGATGAAGGTCAGGAGTATAAAAGCAGGCTCAAAAATCAGTTCCATTAATTAACGGAGAAAAGGTCTACCCAGGGCTACCTAACAACAGTATGGGTACAGCAAAATCCCTCTAGCACGGACTGGTAGATGCTGAGTACGCACATCAGAAGGAGGACTGTTTGTACTTGCTCTGTTTCTCAACTCTAAGCATCCCCTACTCATCACTCACAGTAACATCGGAGCTGGATGGACTTTTAACCTGACCCAGCCTGGCTGTTCTCATGTTTTTAACCGGGCTGACATTGCCTGGAGTGTGTTCGAGTCGAGTCACGCAATCAGCTCTGACAGCTCCGCTGTAGAGGTGGCGCAGTGGCTGGGGAAAGGAATAGCTGTTCACAGCTTGCTTTTCATTCATGTTGGCAAAGCTCAAGCCCCAGTGACTGCTTCACATTGAATCGTCTGCCCCAAAATAAAAATACTAAGTGAATCACATAGGCAGCTAAGTCCTGACATAAGCAATACAAAAGAAGAGGGGAAGGGTGGATATGCATACGTACATGTCAGGACAGGGTGGAGGTAATCTAGAAGATCTCAAATATAAAAGTTAATATGTAGCAAAAGTCACATTATTATAAATAAAATTTAAATTACCCATTTGAAAAAAAAAAAAAATCAATACAGCTTGCAATTTAAGAATGGCATGACTAGAATGTATCTAACTGTATTGTGCAACCCTGAATATCATTCTTAAGAGGGAGCAAAACCACACACAGAAGTGCTAGGGCTTTTGTGGCTGCCCTGCCCTTCACAGTGGGAGGGAGAAGCACCCACAGCCCTGCCGCTGCTCCCACCACGGCTGAGGAGAAGCTGCCGTCGCCCCTTCCTACCTCATCGATACTGTCAGCTATTATTTTAATTAGCCCCTGTGTTCAGAAACACAAGGACCAGAGCCACGCTCTTACTAATGGCCCTTTGCATGAATAAAATTACAGGAATTCCCTTCGGTATAAAGTTAAAGGAATTTGCTGGGTGATGCCACGGGGTGCAACTAGGGTCAAGGTGTCTTGTTTTTGGATGGGATTAACAGCAGTTCAGAGCATCTACCTGACAGATTGTGATCTGTTCAGATGTACCTGTGTAGCTATGCCACCGGCTAAAGCCTCCAGCCTTAGGCTATTTGCTGCTTTTTATCCTTGTGTTAGTTACCACCTCTGACACATAAGAAACATGTCACGAGCCATGACAAGCAATTGAGATAAATGCCAAACCCTGTAAACCTTCAGATGAGAGGCTGCGTTGCTGTTATGTTTCAGCACAGTTGTGGAAGCCATCAAAAAAACCAGCAAGGTATAAACACAGCAATTTTAATGCCAAGTGCCTACAATTAAAAAAAAAAATAAAAAAGTTATCTTCTGCTCCAGTTACTTGCTTCCCCAAGATCTTTTACCAAAGCAAGGAAGACAGCACTTAATCTATTTATTTCTAAGGTTAAGCAAGAACAATTTTAATGCATTTTTATAAGCCATAGAGAAGTGCACAAGCTCATTTTCCCTTCTTAGGTCACCTTTATCATGAGAGCTTTATTCTAATGAAATATAAATGTGCTTTTTAGTCAACAGTGTTACTGAGGTCCATCAAAGCTTCAGGATTGCAGACATTAATTTTACTTTTTTTAGCTTTATTTGCAAAGAAGCTAAAAATGCTGAGCTCCCTCTGCATGAGGGCTCTCAAGTACCTCTCCATTGGCTCATACGTTGCTATTCGAGTGGGATACGTGCAGCACACATCTGAAGCATGAAAGTGAAGCCCTTTTCCACTGCATAGAAGTTTTTCGTTTTTCAGGTTCTGCATTTTTCCTTCAGCCATCTGTCAGTTTTATGCGTTTCTCCTATTCTCCCACCCCACACTAAAACCAGAACACCACCTCTTGGGGAAAAGCATTCTCCCCCACACCCCACTGACTTTTTATTCTCTGGTAGCCAACATTCAGATAAAGTCAGATCCTGTACTAGCAAGAAGTTGATACCCTGCCCTACCTCGCAGCAGACTCAGATCTCTACCTTTGCTTTCAAAGCATTTTGTCAGTAGATACAGTGTCTAAATCTCTGAAACAGCCATTCCAGCCCAACAATGGAACTAGTTGTAATTACTACTTCTCATATACATATACTAGATAGCAAATCGAAGCTTCATTTAAACAAAAGTAAACTGTTTCACCCTGGTAAGTAAAGGCGATGTTTCCCCGCTTCAAGCATAGCAAACCTTCCTAGTTGGACCCTCCTCACCTCTTGCAGAGGTTGGTTGTGGCTTGTATAGCACTTCCCATGCAATATAACCCGGTGATTACAACAGTCCTAGACAAGTAATAGGAAGCTTTAATCAGCCGGTTTTTCTAGTACAATTAAATCACTGCGAAGTGCCTCTCCAGGGGCAGAGGTATATCCAGAAATTAAACTAATTCAGGAACAAATTACACAGTCCTTGTATTAAGCAAAAATACTCTTTTTCTTTTTTGTTCTTACTGGTAGTGCTAACTGGCTATCTAAAGGGAATATTTTGAAACACTGTAATTTAAAAACCACCAAACCGTCAAAAACAGTATAGGAACTTCTGCACAACCACTTTGGTTTTTGGGCTGCCAATCTCTAGGAAAGCTTTGGGTTAAGGAACCGATTACCCACCGCAGGCAGGTTCCAGCCAGCAGGTTAGGACCGTGCCCGTCGCCTGAATCCCAGGGCGGATGAGCCAGGATCCCACGCTGTTCACACCAGCCTGGAAACCACCCCGGGCAGCCGGCCCAATAGCCATGTTCCACTCTTTTCATGCCAAAATAAATTCTTTGTCTGCTCTTGGTTGGTTTATTTCCTGGAATTATATGGAGTCTTGGAGAGGGTTTGAAGAACAATATCTTCGAAAGATACTGTGGCTTCTAGCTCCAGAAGTACTTTCTCTGAAATATGCTTCACTTCACCAAGCACAGCATACCATAGCTTCATTGCTAACAGTAACTGCTACGCTGTGAATTTAACCATCAGCAGTAAAATAAAAAAACATAATCAACCACCCCAATTTACTCTGCTCCTACTGTAGTAAAGGCATTAACTTAAATTAGACCTTACAGTTATGCCTGATCATGTAGTCATTTTTTACAGTCGTCCAAGATGAGGCATAAAGAAATGCAAATTTCAACAACAAGCATACACTAGTTAAACTGACTAAAGAAGTATCTTTTGTTAGATCTAAACTGATATTTTAAGTGTTTACATTAATGTATTAGGAAAGGCTGGTCAGCACTTCAGAGCCCTACAGGGAGCTTTGTTTATTTAAGGTTGTGATTTTTAACTGAAATATTTCTACCCGCTCAATGTGGGTTGCTATTACACTAGTACAGAGGAGACTCCAAGAGCCATCCTCCTTTCCCATTTTCACCTCTTGCAGCTTATTCCTAATCCAACACCATCCCATTTTCTACTGACACAACCATTTTTGTAGCCATCCACTGAAAGGAAATGAGAGGCTAATTCAGGTTAAAATCAATTCTTTGGGGAATGGAGTTTTTATTTATTGCCAGTAGCAGAAGTAATATTTGCCAAGAATATTACTGCCAAGAAGTAGGGAAAGAGATTTTTTAGAACTGTATAATCACTAAGTAAAAAAGTACACGGCACCATACTCTTGGCCATTTCACAGCAAAACTAAAGGTTACCTTGAGCCCCTCCTTAAAACAGCCTGTTTTTCTCTGCACTGCACTAGAGCAGAAGCATTTCCATGTTCAGCCACGATAATTCAGGTGGGACTGGGGTGATACCAGGTAAGGGTAAGCAGCTGAGGGGTGTTAACATTGTAAACTACTACAGCAGTTTTACAAGCAAAGGTACTGCACAGAAGCAATTTCGGTCTGAATTCACACTTAGATTTGTGTTTACTTTCTGCAGACTTACATTTACAGATGGCTGTGGATATAACCTATGGGTACTTCTATTTCCAGACAAAAATGCATCAAACTGTGCCTAGAGTATTTTTGTAATACTTACAGTTTCACAAGGAAATATCTGCAGATACGTCAGCCACATCTTCTCGGTGCCTCCAGTTTAACATATCACGTTGTATGTAGTGGGTGTGTTGTGTGTAATAACTTTTGTGTTGTATTTGTAAGCCACAGATAGACAGTAGACAGATACAGATAGTATGACACTATTATTAACAGGTCAGAAAATAGCTCAAAAAGTGCAAGATCCGCGGTCTCCATTTCTAAAATCACTGAAGATCACAAGAGACGCCCAGTGAAAACGTTCCCAAAGACCTCAATGGCTGCAGAGTCAGGTCTGGCCAAGTAGGTGTTGTTAGTTCCCGTGCAGTGCCCGGCAAACACGGCTCCCTTGCTTCCACTCCAGCTCAGCCATGCAGACACCCTCTGAAAGCGGCTGTGCTACCAAACCCTGACCAAGCTGAGATGACCACATATTTCAGTGCTTTTCACTGTCGCACCAGCATTTGCTGTAAATGTTTATACTGTCAAAGACTTTAATTTACCCATTTGCCTTTCCTCTTCTACTGCCCTGGTAACAGAGACTTGCCTCTACAGGCATAGACAGGTCTTCAGGAAAGAACACCTTCATGGATGAAGCTGTCCTTTTGCTTTAGTGTAATGAAATACACCTGACTGGGCCAGTAAAACACAGTGAAGATGGCATGATATAATTGGCCATAAAAGAAAACATAGGAAAATTATCAACTTGTTTGTCTTACATTTAAGTCAAACACAGACATAAGCTTCTTTTATAAAGTGCAAGCCCAGAGAAAACAGTGATTTTGGCCAGAAAAAGATCCACGTTCACATTCAACTGTAACACTCTGATTTTATCAGCTAGGTCATTAGATGTGACGAGCTAGGGGAAGCAAAGCTTGACAGTAATTGCATTGTGCTATATACACAGATTCTCCAACGAGAGAGGAATGAGGTCCTCTGCCTTTGCTTCCCCATGTTAATAAGACAGCAATGACAATTCAAGTACTTCAATAAATGACAAAAGGGAACTGCATTACAAAACCCCTTCTAAAGTCCAGCCTGACTCACCTGACTTTCTTGCTTTCAAGGCAATGACAGCAGCCAGTTCCCTCTGTACCTAAAATAGCAGGAAAAGAAAGGATGGTTATAGTTACTGGCATGGTCAAACAAAATGAAATGCAACACTGGTAAGATACCGGCTATCGATCCTTTGGAGTGGTCAACTGCACGTGGAATTATGCAGGTACTTGGTTTTGAAGCTACAATGACTTTTGCTAGCAAATCTATTTCCTTTTCAGCTGGGAATTCCGTGACAACTATTTTTTTTTTTAAACTTTAATTTCATGTAAATACTGCACATTCCTTAGGGAGTGGGCAATTCAGTAGCCTGACCTGTAATTTATTTGCACAGCATATCTCTTTCACAAGCACACACTTGAAGCTTCTTCCTTTCCTTGTTAAATGTTTGCTTTGCCTCTGCTGAGCACACTGTAATGCTGGATTTACGGTGTGACTCCAGGATAAGAGAGTTCTCCATGCTGAGGTTTGGCTGAGGTTCACGTATATAAACGACGTGCTTTATGGAGCTTTCAGGAAACAACCTCTCCTAATAGCATGGTTGAGCATTCCAGGACCAAAGTTTAGCTTGAGATGAACACGCAGAAGTAAGAGCTATTGGATTTCCAGATTTACAGGATATCTCACCAGCCATGATAGCCAGCTCCCTTCCTCATTCTTCATATTTTCCCTATTATCTCTACATGACCAGCTACTGTCCCGTTAGCCAGCTCAACTCTACGCACACTTCTTTCCATAGGTCTGTTCCTTTTTTTTAATCAGTAAAATTCTGTATTGTGCATTGCTTTTTCTCACTGCCATCATCTATCCCACTGCAACTGCTTCAAGTGCCCTGCACTTGACCTAGAGCACCCCACACACTCTCCTGCATACACCTCAGTTCTTCCCTTCCTCTGCCCCATCCACACTCTCAGACTCTTCTGTACACCTCCCAGCTTCTTCCAATTTCCCTCATTTTCCCAAGACAGCCTGTCTTTAGTATGAAAAAAAAAATATTATGGGACATTCCAATTAGTTTTCTAGGGATTGTCTTACCTCTCTATACAAAGTCTCCTGCAGTGCATACTAGCCATCTCGTCTAACAGACCTATGCAAAGCTCAAGGCTATTCCGCAGTGGGAGTTTTGACATCCAGTTTCCGAGAGCATGGGAAATTTAAAACATCATTCACAAGTCACACGGTATGATCAGAACAAGGCACAAAGCCCATGAAGGATCCCCAAAGTAATACAATTACTAACAACTGTCAACGTCTCTCACAACTCTGAAGAAAAGTTTGAAAATGTGAAAAAAGAATAGTTAACATTATACTGGTCTGAGCAGAAAGACAAACAAAGCCACCCAGGGCACGTCAGTACAAGGGTAACCCCAGCATCCACTGATCGGATACTCAGCAGCCACCCAGCAGTACGCTCTACATGTGGCAGAAGGCAGGCATACAGGAGGCCACATCCTTCCTCTGCTTGCATCCTTCCTTCCCTTGTGGCAAAGGACCAAGGAGCTTTTTTTTGCTGTCCTTGCAAGGTACAAAGATCTTTTCTACTCCTTGATGCTGCCCCACTGAGGGGGACATAGTTTTCTGCCACTCCAAGCAGGAAAACATGAAGGCAGTGCCATGGTTTTCTTAAATGTCGTCCTTTTTTCCAGCACAATTGTGCAAGCTGGCAGAATTACCTTTCCTTCCTTCCTTCCTGTACACTCATTCCCATGTCTGGAGAACTGTTAATCATGGTTAATGTAAGCATAAGCTGCAAGTAAGATGGGAAAGAGCAGTTCTTCTGTGGAAAAACAATTTGTGTGCTTCCTTGCCTGCAGCAGTTAATACACACTATAATAATACATACAAGCTATCTAGAGTTAGAGTGGGATTTTCAATAAAAGCTCAAGTTGTTTCTGAATAACACCACCACAGCTTTTCATGGCTAAACTGCTCAGACCCTCTCCCTTCATTAAACTCAGCAGGAGGTACCAATGTCGATGCCCCGATCCTGGTCTATTCTCACAGGTTACTGACAGTGAGAAACAGTGCACTGATGTCTCATCTTTATCTTTTAGCATTTAATAGATACATTATCTCAAGATTAGCCTTAGGAGACACTACACTCTGCAGTAGTTGTAAACATACCAATTAACCCAATCAAACAATTGAAAAATGCAAATTTCTCCACGAGTGTAAAGAAAAACCCATCTTCTCAGAAGAAAAAGCAGCATTTGTGTCATTGTCATCCTGTGGTTATATTTGCAGTATTACTTTTGCTTATAAAGTGGCACTTTTCAAGTTTGAAGACAGTGCTAACATCACAGGCAATAAAAAGGCTGGTTTTCTGTATTTTGTCTATATTATGCAAAATATCTCATTGTTTGCTGTGTGCCAGGAATGCAGCTGGCATATTACTTAATCTGAGCAAAACCCTTCAGTTAAGGCAAGAGAAAAAAGCTGTTCCTCTAGTCTTAATATTAAGCAAACGTTGCTTCATCAAAGGGCTTCATCCTGACAGTCTGATCTCCCTCTCGTAGGACTCACTCAAATAACAAAGAAGTGGTACTGCTGAGCATCCTTCTGGATTTGCCTGGTGTCCCTCAATTTCATAATCTATATGTTTTTGTCTATTTTAGCGTAAATGCACTTGACATCTCTGCTGGACATGCAATTCCTATGCGTCATTACACTGATGGAAATCGGTGTGCAACATTCATTCCTCACTGCACATGTGCTACACATTATCATACTTCTTCCTAATAGGATTTCAGTTACTGCCTGTTTGGCAAAATCGATAGTTGCACATCACATTGAAGATAATAATGTGCACTCAAAGTAAAATACACATTCAAACAAGAGCTACGCCTACCATAACAAATTGAGGTATTAAATACAAAAAACTGGTTTATACATATATGTTGTTGCTATAAAGCTAACACTATCTAAATAGTATCCCATTTTGAGTAGCATTGCAGATGTCAAAACTCATCCAGTTTAAAGGCCAGCTTACCACACGGTATTTACAGAAATATTATGAAAGTCTGAAAGAGAACATTTTGAGTCATGAAAGAGAACATTTTGAGTGTGTTGTTGGTGTGTTACCACATCTTAAATCAGTTTTCATTTTGCAATATTAAAGAATGAGAGTGTGCATACAGAGTGGTACCCACATATACTTCTGCTTGACTAAATACAAATGGCATATTTATATGGTGAATCTTCTCATCTTCAAAGGACAGAGGTAGAGATTTTTCAAAGGTAAATGACAACTACTGTTCTTCTCTTATCCCTTAATCTGCTCGTTTTATCATAGAAGACACAGTTGTGCATCTAGTACACAGCGCATACCAATTATACTTTTTTCCCCTCTCTTTTTTCTGCCTATAGTAGTCTTTTGTGAAACTGTATTCAATGTGTGAAATAGGACTTCAGATCTAGACACAAAATGGCAATCCTTACAGAATCTCAAAATGAAATCCTGCAACAGAAAGCTCTAAACAGCAGGGATTTGAAAAAGAGTTTAGTTCACATTTTTGCATCGCAAGTAATGATAGTTTGATGGGCTTTAAATAAAAGTAGTATTGGCTTACGCCTTAAAGTACCAGAAGACTGTATTGCCCAGATACACTGCATTAACACCCTGATATTCTCTTCTGTCCCATCACAAGGTAAGGTAAAGAGCTTTGCAATGGAAACACTCATCCCACTGTGCTCTGGTTTTAGCAGACAAGACATTCAATATAAAGCTGTTCTTTGGGCGATGACATGGAATGCAGGACAGCTCTGGAATGCCTCTTTAAACCCAGGAGTAATCATTGCATTTTCTTGAAGATCCGTGACGAAAAATAATATCCAACGCAAACGTATTTCAAATAGCACTTTGCACTGTTTGCACGTCAGCTGCATTTACAATTTAAGTTTAATGGTGTTGTCAGTGCCTCATTGTAATGGAGCATATGATATGAGCATATAATTCTATAGGGTCTGTTCAGTTATTTTGATTGACTCTGCTTCTTCCATTGTAGAATAAAGGATAAAGAAAAAATGAGACCCTAACAAGTTAGTTTCTTATCTTTTGTACCTGACTCTGCTCTCAAAAGAGGTGTATTCCATACATTATGCAAAAAAATTAAGACGATAAGAAACCTCTGCAGTTTTTTCCCCGCTGCCCTTCTGACTTGGCATCGTTCACCACTGCTATCGCTATTATCTTCTACAATCCCCACAACCATTGTTTAAAACCAAGAGTGCATTTCCCTAACTAATCAGTTCTAGGCTGGATGAATCATCAAAAAAAAAAAAAAACCCACCACAAATTGTGCAGTGAATGTGAAAAGTGGAACTCTACAAGGGAAACACCACCTGGTAATAAAAAGCAGCGGGAAATAAGGAATAAGAAAAAGGCCAACAAAGTAAGTCAGGCTACAGTAAAGAAAAAGAGGTAGAGAGAAGAATTCACCAAACTTGTACAGATGCCCCTATGTCTGTGCTAGTCCCTCTATAACCCCTTCATAGACAGTCCATACCTTACCAGCTGAGCCTAAAGTAGGACTCTTTTTCCCTAAAGTGGACTTTCAAAATGAATCATCCTAAAAGTGCCTATTTCTGGTCCCTGGCCGTAAGGAGCACCTGGGGAAGCCAGCTCGGATGTAGATGCCTGCCATATGGCCACTTGTATTTAGGTGAGGTGAATTCCACCCTCTGCAACAGCAAGAGCTTTTACAGAGTTACAAAAATACATAATTAGACCTTACATGCACGCGTGCTTACAGCTTTTCCTGCGCTTTCAGATGCTAAAACAGTGAGTTATATTTTAGGCACACAGATTCCTCCAGTGTTGCTTGGGCTGGATCTTCACAATCAGTTTAGTTTTGAAAATTTGGGAATTTAATCCCAAAAAGAAAAGCTGACACAGAAGCATCCTTTTGACCTGACACAGAATGTTTTGTTCCATTACAAGAAAAGCAAAAACAAAAACAAAAAAGGCAGAGGAGACACTGGTACTATCAACACTGATGGGATTTGAACCTCCAAACCTAGCAACGTACAAAAAAAGTCAACTCTGATCTCTGACTGCTTTATTGCTGGGTTGGAAGTAAGGTTTTTGGTCTGTTTTCACTTCTGAAACACTGCTCTGAAGAGTATTGTGAACAGGATTCTGAATTATTAATTCTTCAAGGAAGACTGATTTGATTCGTACAAAATACGTAAACATTCAGTGAGCCAAAAATCAAGACAGTGTGAACACATTTCCAGTCACGGCTAACACCTTCACTTTGGGTTTCCAGCTCCTGCTCACAGAACTCTTTTTTTAAATACACAAATCCTGAAGCTGGCAGCAAAAAAAAAATTAATAAAATATAAGAACCTGTATCCTGGTGCGTCCAGCCCTCTGCTGAGTGGTGGAAGCACAGGGTTCAAACAAGGCTCTGCATAAACTCATAGCGAGTACTTTAGAACCCAGTCTCCTGTATGGAGGAAAAGCAATATTCTGGAGGGGTAAGATGGAGAAATTCATACACAGATGTTAATATTTGGAGGATTCTCTCTGGTCTTACAGCTTTTTCCCAGGGTTAGCCTAGAAAATCATTATAGAGAGCCTGCACAGTTTTGTGGAAAATCAGAAAATGCAGGAGAAAAGACCAGTCGTTTTGACGCCACCATGGCAATAGATGGGTCTCAGGCCATCTGGAGACACAACTGCCTAATTTTTCTTTAGCTAGTTAGCTACAGCAATAAAATAGTTCATTTCTGCAAAGCTGCTTTTCAGACAGTCAGCCCCCAGCCCGTACAGGAGCATGAGGTTATTTCTTCCCGATGCAGGACATTGCATTGCCCTTTGTTGAACTTCACGAGACTCTTTTTGACCCATCTGTCCAGCCTGTCAAGGTGCTTCTGAATGGCAGCACACCCATCTGGTGTATCGACCATTCCTCACAGTTTTGCATCATCTGCAAACTTGTTGGAGGTGAGCTCTGTACCATCATACAGATTACATTAGATGGAGTGAATTAAGCTTAACCTTCTGAAGTCCTGTCTGTCTGCTTCTTAGAACAATGATCTTACAAGATAAACAAGATGTACCAAAATCTAGCACAGACAGGACAAGCTGTTGTTTATTATGATGGAGTTTATTGAGGCTAAATATAGTTGGGAAGTCAGATACACAGGCTTCCCAGGTGGGTCTCCTCAGAAGATTATAATAACCTATGCCAGGGCTGTCGAGGCCCTTTCTCCTCCTTTGTCCCCCCACCCCATCATTGTCTTCACACTGATGTCCACTTGACCAAGAGGATCTCAGTGCAAGCTACCTGGCAGAAAAATCACCATGATCCTCCAAACTGGTATCTCCTGGGCCATGAATAGCATGGATTACGAGAGAGTAGGCTGCAGCAGTCCTTGCTTGGACTGATTTTAACAGCTTGGGAATTACACACTAAGACCTCAGTAAAACTTCCTCCTTTCAAAGACAATAAAAAGTAGTTTGCGTTACAAACACCTGCTCACTAAGACTAAGTCTTTAATTTGAAAGGATCCAAAACATGACAATATTTCAAACATGATCAGTACGAACTTTGATGCAATGACCTTACCGCAGAAGTGAGACGAGCAAGAATTTCAGCATTGGTCTCTGCCGTATCTTCTATTTTTTGATCAGGCCTTGAAAAAATAAAAATTAGATTTTATTATTTCTTTCATTTTGTTTCAACATCTTTTGATTCCCGGAAAGCAAGGACCTGTGTAGCCACAGGCACTAACGTAAAAGAGCTTTTGAGATTCCACATCAAAATGATGACTGCAACATGACAATAATTAATTGTGTCACTAATGACAGAGTACACCCTTTGTCCCTTGCTGTCAAGAGCTCTTTTGATTTGACTAATGTAAAACAGTGAGAAAATTCTTCACCTATAAAAATACGATGAAGAACTGAAGAATGTAGGACCCTCTTAGCTCAGAGTTGCTTATTTGAATGCATATTTTGCTCTGCTAAAAACATACTCCATCAACAGAGCAAAGAGTTTTCCATCTGCCCACCATCCAGCTTTGCCAAGGTGTAGAGGAACACCTATGGTATGCAAGCTCACATAGGTAAAAGCAGACAACATCAAAATCATTATGTGACACATGAAGCTTGAATTTCAAAAAAAAAAAAAAAAATGTGACAATGAAAAGAATACATGCAAGAAGCCGTAAATTAGCAAACTACAGCCATGGCTGAGAACACTATTAGGTTGTCTTGACAGTTACTCGCAAGACAGAGAGAGACTTAATGTGTCTTTGAAGAAGTGGGGCAGTGCAGGAGGAACCCATCTAGAAACTGTCACAGAAGTCTGGCCCATGTGGAAAAAGCCACACAAAAGCTGCTGTGGAGAGCATGGGATAGGACTGTGTTTGTTTTTCAATTAGTCCAATTCCCATCAGTGAAACATCTGCAAGCCTTTTGGAAGGTTTAGCGACAAACAGAAGAAAGAATGATAGGGTTGTTAGTATAGGAAGAACAAGAAAATGCCCTTCAGTCTCTACTTTTCATGGTATTCAAGAAGCGTGGCATCCCAACAAACTGAGCAGATATACAAAACCGCAGCCACTGTAATAAACATAAATCCCAGGTATTGGCAGAAGCTTTAATCTCTGACTAAATTATTTAATTGCTCGTATGCCCTGATGTGTAGGGAGAAAGCTGACAACACATCTGGAACATGCAGCTGGTATACTGTGGTTCTTACATCCCAAGTCCAAAAATTTCTTTCCCTGATTAAAAAATTAAGGTAAGAAAGCACAGAATGACACATGCATTCATTATGGGGCAAGCACATTCAGACCAAAATGGTAATTCAGATTAGGAATCACAATTATGTTCATAACAGCCTTTCTATTCAAAGAAAAATGTGATTTAACATTTTAAGTGTTACAAACATCCTAAAAGAAATAAACAAATGCAGTTTCATTTACGAAGACTGATTTTATTCAGTCTTTCTCTCTATAATTTGAAATGAGAATAAAATAACTGACCTCTTTAGATGCCTGTGTTTCCCTACAAATCTGATCTCTTCTGATCTCTCAGAACCAGGCTAGGACCTGGTTCTTCTAAATTGGAGGCAAAAGATAGCAGCTCAGTAAACACAGCCACAGATGCAATCTATAAACCCAGAACAGCATATAGCACAGCTATTTCTGTCTTGGGCCTTTATCACTTCATCTTCTATTTAAAAATCCTCCCAGTATTCATCTGCATATGAGCGTCAAATACTTCTGAAACCATTAATGTACTAAAAATTATAGTCAGCTTTCTAGAATCAGAGAGTGGAAGAGCATTATGATACCCAGGCTAATGCAAAAATGGATACTGAGGAACAGAAACAGGACAAATCACCCTATTTTTTTATTTTTTTTTTCAAAAGGGTCCAGCCAAGGCCTAGGAGGGTTGGTACCAAACAGGAGCTACAAAGCCCAGGCAACAAACTTAATGCCTGTAGAGCTCAGTGATCTGTAGGCTCGGTAGTGTGTTAAGCAGAGCGAGATGTAGAGATGCCTGCCCTAGATCTGCATGCGGGCAAGTCAGGTCCAGTACAATTATTACCGTCCACCACGTGAAAGCAACTACAGTTCTTCCCGACCCGCTGATGGAGGAAGCAATACAGATACACCCATGGTCCTGTGCCTGGAGCTCAAATGCCCAATGTAAAGCCACAACATATGCCTCTACACTGGCTTTACAACCCACTTACAATGCCATTAAGAGACCTGATAGGTCTGAAGACCTGATCCTCAGACAGATACCTGAGACCTGCTTGCATTCAGCAAAAGCTTTCCAGGAACCCCACAAGGCAGTAACTAAATGAATATCCCATCTCAGCTATTTGCGTCAAAAACCAAATTACTTTTAAAAATGGTTACTTTTCTGAAATTAATAAAATGTAAGTTATTTCAGGACAGAAGATACAGAAAATAACAAGGAATCTGAGATAAAGAAAAAGAAAATCCCCTTTAAAAAATATTATGGGATACATTTCAATAGTCTAAAGTATCCAATACAGTCTTGAAAAGTTCACTGAGTCTACCAGTGTTTCCGGGAATTAGGTGTTGTTGTGAACACCCCCGTTTACAAAGAGGGAAATAGAAGCACATAAAGATTAAACATCTGATACAAAGCCATTGCAGTCACTGGAAAAGAATTCAGGAGGCACTGGATGAGAGCCTAAGTGATTGCTCAAGGTTGTAAGGAAATCCATGGCACAGCTTTCAGTCCAGATCTTTTGTTCCCAGGCTATTGCAATATTCACTTCTTTTATACTCAAGCAGAATTGGCTGTGATTAACATAGGGTGTTTAATGACCCCAAAAGGCCTCTGCATCAGTCCCATCTCATCTGACAACATTTACAGGGGCTCAGTCCTGTGGAATACACATTAGCCTTCAGTTTAGTGTGAGCTACTAAAAATCTGCTGCGTCCTGTCTTGTGGATTCCCACCAATGGTATTTGTCAAAGTCAAAAGGCAACAGGGAGTACTTATTCAGGAACTGTAAGCACATCTTGGGCTTCAGAACACTATTCTAATTGTAGCATCTACTAGGGTATTCTTTGGTAACACTGCCAATACACCCAAAAACAAATACAAATCCATCAAAAATCTGTACAGCAAGTCGAGACTGGGGCAAATTTATTTAACAGGGTTTCCAGAAGAGCTGCTGAAGGAAGTCCCCAGAGCTGCCTACTCAGGTCTACAGGCTGCTTCTTGGAGAGCAGATCCACGGTGCTCCACAGAGACCCACCACTGCACCCGGCAGTCCTGCTGCCCACCAGCTGCGGGGCAGACAGAGCTCATCTGGCTCCCAGGATCACCAGGAGATGTCCAGGGTTGCCTTCTGGTATGCAAGCAGGCAGTCGCTTCTGATTTCATTGAAAGCTGAGAATGTAATTAACAAATTAAGAATTTCTCTATCCCTATGTACATTCGGAATTAGTGCCGTCAATACAGACTATGAGAAAAACTAAGGTAGAAAAATTAATACAAAAACATTAAATTACAAGGAAGATGATGCTTCTAATGGTATGCAAAACAGTTTACATATTTGAGAAAAGACAAATACTCATTGCGAGGAAGAGTTTTTAGAATTGCCCTCTTTCTTCATGAAAAAGAGTAAACCTGGTCAGATAACTTTAAAAAACGCCTAATTGATTCAATTCCATTTCAGATTGTGTTTTAGCAGTGTATTATTTGCATCAAGCATGGAGAATTTTGAACCTGGAAAAGCCTTATTTCCCTTTAATATCACACTCCCTTGAGAGTATGCCTTTATTTAAAATTCAATTCCTTCAATATATATATTTTTTTTAAAAGCACCCTCACAATCTGACAGGTAAAACCTCCAGAAAATAATTCGTCAGTGACAATATTCCCAAAAGGAATCCAACTTCAACTAAAATTTGAATAATGTGAGCAGGAAGGAGCTGGAAATGTACATTAACGAATAATTGTTCAATTCATGTGACAGGGATCATCCTCCACTAGAAATGACACGTTGCACTGGAACAATAAAACTGCAAAGCAGACTGTAAAATAATGGTACTCTGGGGCCAGGGTCAGCGTACAGGACACATTTTTAACTTGAACCTAAAAAGTCTTCAATTCATTTTTCTACTCAGCATCCTTCAGGTAACACATCAACACGACCTACCTGTTCTGTCTTTTTGATTCAAAGCCTTTGAGCAAGTAGTCACGGACCATGAAAAGTGGCCTAACTTGCAGTGATAATGAAGAAAACCCCAATTGCGACTGAAATCAAGATTAAATCATCTTGATATTTAAGGGACAGCCAAACTGCTTAGCACCAGAGTAGGCTGGAAGACAAGAATTTCTACTTGCAAAAATATTTAAAGGCTTTCTCCCGTATGAGTCATCTGCTTAGAAGATCATATTCAGTCCCCATGCTCTAGCCTATTTGAGGTCCTTGACACTTGGCTACACTCACTCAAGCTGACCAAATAAATGCATTTCCAAGGCAATCCCTGCTCCAGAACAGTCAATTTGTGGTTGGTGAGGGCAGTTAGCAACAGGGGAGGGAATCAAGCTCCTGCTTTGAGCCACACAGAGAAATTACTGAGAAATTTTTCGACCAGCTCAATATGTCTGAATTTTAGAAGCTGGGCTTGAGACAGCTTACAGGGACTTTGAGCTTTGTGCTCCTTTAAAATATTTCCATTGGACATTAATTTGAGAGAATGTATTTTTAAAGTCTAATATGCAGAGAAGAAAGTACTTAGAGAAGAAAGTTTTGTCTTTGACATCAAAGAGAACAAATACTAGTACTGGCAGAGTAATGGTTCCCCACAGTTTAAGTATCAAGTTTGAGGATTCATCATACTAGGGACAATGAAAGAATTTAACACAACTTGTCCATCCAGGCCAGCTCCTGGAGATTTGCTAAGGCATGAGGGGTCACAAGCCTCCAGACCGCTCACTGACACCGTTTTCCTATATTTTGGCCTCTCACTGTGGCACAAATAACTATGGTTTTCTTCCAGCTGCTCTCACAGGCAACATTTAGAGCAGAGCTGTATCAGCACATAGGGTATGATAACATCCAATAGCCAGGTGAAAGAGAAGAAATATAGGAAGTTAAACTCTTAAAAGGCATATTCTGAAAAAGGAATAATAATTATGTGAGACTACAGAGCTCTGGCAAACACGCAGTAGCAAACTAAAATCAGATGACTGAAGGTACCACATTTCTACCCATCCTCTCTATCCATCTGATGGCTGATCCTGACACAGAACAAGGGCATCTGATCTGCTAGACAGTCAGCTCCACAGCATGCCTGCTGCCAAATTCCTTCCAAACCTCCAGATGTAAGAGACCAAAGACTAATAAAGCCATTTGCCCAGGTAATATAGCAAGCTAGAGTCAGCAACCTAATGCATAAGAACCACAATACGCCCAAAACCTCAAGTCGAGTGCTTTCATTTATTTACCCACAATTTCTTGGATGAAAAGTCCCCCTCTACAAAGCTTGTCAATCCTGAAAAGAAAGCTGGTTCATTTACGCTGTGGTTTGGGGGTAAACAGTGTCATTCTAAGCCAGCCACTTACAAAATAGTCAGCAAAAGTTGCAAACAGCTGTATACGCACACTTACAGATTACACATGTCAATCCTGGGAGGAGACAACGGCAGCAGTTGAAGCAGGAGCTTTACTCCATTCTTCCATCCTTCCTCTTTCTCAAATTCACAGAAAAGGTAGGTACATTCATCCGCTGAGAACTGGTAGAAAGTATGACTGTCTTGAAAATAGAGTTGTCTGTCCACTGTTAGAAAAAATAACATTAGATAGCCTTTAAACCTTTTTCCATGTAAAGGTTCTGTGTCCCCATCACATTCTGTATTGCACTTGACTTTAATGCTGAGGTGCAACACCACGTAGTGCTAATGGAACCGCAAGCTCAGCACAGAAGCAATCCTGCCCTCTTGTATCAACTCAATGCATCCAAACAGGACAACCCCAAAACCTCAATTTGAAGATCTCCAGGCTCCTGAAATTCAAGCATTAAGACTGCTGAGAATTTAATCAATTCTGGAATCAGTTCAGAATTAGGGGATAAAAGCCTTCCACTTGTCAGGCTTCTGAGCCTCGATTTCCATTGGCTTCTAATCTGTTCTCACTAGCGGCCAGGCACTAGTAAACAAAGTTCAATAACGTGGATGCAGCCCATCATCACCCCAGCTTCTCCTCAAATTCAGGGCTACTGGATTTGTAGATGAGACCTGGGTAAGATGATGCACCAGTGCAACAGCTGTCACCTTCCCTGGCATAACAGGGGTTGTACTGGGATGGCAGACTGGAAGAGTCCTTCAGCCCTTGTTGAGGCTGCACGACCAGACATACTGTCGGTGTAGTTGGAGCAGAAGAAAACCGTTTAAGTATACTGAAGGACATGGACCTGTTGGAACGGGTCCAGAGGAGGGCCACAAAGATGATCACAGGCTGGAGCACCTCTCCTATGAAGACAGGCTGAGAGAGTTGGGGTTGTTCAGCCTGGAGAAGAGAAGGCTCTGGGGAGACTCTACAGCCCCTTCCAGTACATGAAGGGGGCTACAGCAGAGATGGGGAGGGACTCTTGATCAGGGAGTGCAGTGATAGAATGAAGGGTAACAGTTTTAAACTGAAAGAGGGGAGATTTAGATTAGATATTAGGAAGAAATTCTTTACTGTGAGGGTGGTGAGGCACTGGAACAGGTTGCCCAGAGAAGCTGTGGCTGCCCCATCCCTGGAGGTGTTCAAGGTCAGGCTGGATGGGGCTTTGAGCAACCTGGTCTAGTGGGAGTTACCCCTGCCCATGGCAGGGGTGTTGGAACTCGATGATCTTTAAGGTCCCTTCCAACCTGAACCATTCTATGATTCTATAAACAAAAAACTTTCATAACACCTCACCTTTTTGCAAGGAGGAAAGTTAAGTGTCTAGCACAGACCCCAGGGTTGCATATGCTCCAAGATGAGCTACCTAAGTAGTCCCAGCTACAAAGTAAAGTCCATCAGATTTCCAGAGGCTGCTTACCGGTGTAATTCCAGCCAACCACATTAGCTGGACCAAACCCCTAAACTTAGTGGGGAAGGTGGGGACATCCAGTTACAACCTGGTATTGCCACCATCTCAAGGAGCTGAATCCTCTCTCAACCCATTGTAATCTAAAACTATGAAAAACAGAGAGAGGAAGAGAAAATCACTAATAACTAGAGAAGTCATCTGGTGAAGCCATGATTTCCAGTGACTAAATAGCTGCTAAGAAAAGAGCTTAAGGAGAAAAAATAATAGGCTGGAAAAGGCACACACACTGTCTGCAACTTGGTAATAGGTAATTGCATTTGCAAAAGCAAAAGGAAGGAAATTGCCTAAAAAAAAAAATAAAATAAAAAAGGGAGATTCATCAATTCATCTTTGGTATTTATGAAATGAAAGGTCACAGAAATGAGCCTATGGAAGAGAGAGTAAAATAAACAACTGTCAAGAAAAATGGATCAATCTGCCTTTTTTTTTTCCCTTTCCCTCTGTCCTCTCCCATCAAAAGCATGAGTCCTATCCTATGCAGGAGAAACTGATAGCCTTCCTCACGCTAGAAGTACTATCAAGACTGACCTGATAATATAATGCCCATATCCAGGAGGAGCTGCCAGACTCCAACTGCTGTAGATCTGCACTTAACAAAAGGGCACTGCTCCAAAAGCCAGTCTACCAGTTCCGATCCAACACAGCTTCTCCTGAAAATAAGCAAAACATCACTTCTTACACTTCAGTAATGCTAAAATGCTCCTTTATTATAAAGTGCTGGTTTTTTAAAGCTATTAAAAGCAAATCCTTTTGTTCAGCAGGGCAAAACCTTTGTCTCAATTACTAATTTCTGTAATCCTATTCATTTCTAGGGAATAAATTATTCTGGCAAGTCTCAGGGGATGCCCCCAGTTACAACAAGGGAATTCATGTTAGATGAGTAAGTTCCCTTACATACTAAATTCATGTGGCACTTTACAATATGGAGTAGTTTTATCAATTTGTGCTGCATACAGACAGACATCCAAAGATGTATAAGAGCTAAATAAAATCCAGCTTTTAGCCTCAGGATTTTATTTCCTCTCTCAACACAGGCATAAGCAATACAGCTGCACAATATACGTATAAGATCTTGAGTGTTGCTCTAGCATATGCTTCATCTTTCACATTATTGGTAAACTTATCTTTTTAAATCATAGAAAACCAAACTTTTTCTTAAATATGGATATGAATGAATGGTGCCATAATAGAGACCTGCACATTTTGGCATAATTGAAAATAGGAGGAAGCATTTATGCTGTAATGCAACACAAATGGAAAATCACTTCATTACTGAAATATTCCATAAATTACATGCAAAAAATCACTGTGTAACTAAATCTTATAGAAGTTACAAAAGAGATTAATTGGATTCCTAACTTGAATTTAATACTCTTTTCAACAAAGTAACAGACAAACACAATTGCATATGAAATCATAAGCAATTAAATTAATGGATGTACAATCAGGCCATTGCTGCTTTCTGACAACTGAAAGAGTAACATAAGAAAATATATTAAAATAGATGAGATTTTAAAGACTTTTTTTTTAGAAAATATTTTTGACTCTTAGTAACACACATAAATTCTCACTCTTAGAACTCTCTTGTCAAATCAGGGCATAGACATATGCAAATAAAACCCATCAAGTTGATTAAAACACATGATCTCAGGTTACCTGCAAATGCCAGTAAGGTACACCCTGTCTTTAATCAGGTCAGACGCTTGTAGAGTAAAAATATTCCTGAGAGCTCTCCCAGCACAGGAAGAACTTTCTCCATAAATCTGAATGAAAAGAGAAATTGAAAACTGTGACAAACAGGGATTTATTCCTGCTGTAGTAAATTGCCTTGGCACTGTCGGCTCCCTCCCTCTGAGCAATGCCTTCTCCCCAGCTGAGCGACAAGCAAGCAGGCAAAGCCTCATAGGAAACGCACCCCAACTTCTGCCAGCCCCAGCTGTATCGGGGGTTTCAAATGCCCCCACGAGCTGGACTACTTTTACTTTTGCTGCCTTAGAAAAGCAGAGGTTTCACTATCGGTCAGCTTTACCTTCGAACAGACACGTTGAATGTAAATAAAGCAAAGAGACGATATTAACCATTGCAAAACCACACAAATACAATTGAAATTAAACATTTTTCCATATGTATTTGAGTTAAATAATTTAATACCAGCCTAATGCACCACAGTGAAACACCATTTCATAGGTTTTTTTCTTTTTGTTCAGAAACTTTGGAGGTATCCTGTGATAGCTACACGTCAGTTCACCCATACTTTGCCAGAAGGACGTGGTCTTGCAGAATAGACACACCTCCGACTTCCCCTACACCTTTCACCTTTCTTTTCGCATTTCTACCTTTCACCTCAAGGCTGCAGATGTGTCTATCAAAACAGGACCCAGCTCCATCTTCCATAAAACCGTGTTCCACCTGGACTCTCTATACCAATCCTTATTGACACATTTAATTCAGGCTTCTGTGGTGATGCTTCCTCACCTTCCCAGCAAAACACATCAGTAACACAAATAACTCAAATAACTAACCTGACAGAAAACCAATGCTGCAGTTTCACCTTTTTCTTTTTTTTTTTCCTTCCTTTTTTTTTTTTTGTTTTTTTTTTTTTTTTTTGTTTCCTTTGTTTAGGAATCTTTTGAGAAATATAAAACAGTCCTGAGACAGTAAAGTCTTGTGAGGCACAAAAACAAAGATCTCAAATAGTCCAGAAGTAAGCTAAACAGTGGCAATCAGTTAAACACCTGGGAAATGAGTGCACACTGGAATTCACAACAATTCAGTTTGTCACTTCAGTAATAGAAGCAGGCAATTTCTAACACACACAAATCATAACTTGTTAACCGGATTTAACTGCAGGCCACATTCACGAGTGTCCTCAAAGCTATGATTAAGAGGTTGAACCAAAGCAAAAAGATTCTTAATATGTTGATGAAATGGAATTAAAAAGGAGCTTGACAAGTACCTTGTTTGAAGGAGTTTCCAAATAGGGATTTGAAATTCTTCTGGACAGGGTCTGTAAGACAATTTGGTAGAGTTTTAGTTTTGTTCTGGTTTTTGTACCAAAAAAAAAAAAAAAAAAGTAGCAGGATTCTAGGGATTTTAGCTATTGAAATCTAAATAAAAAGAATTTATCAAATCATCCAAGTAGTCTAACCAAAGTCTCCAAATTATTTTTTTTTCACATCAGGAAAACGGTTTGGTAAACTCAGTTCTGTATTGTTTACTACATGTATTCTTGATCTGGAAAAGAAGATGAGCAATGAGATGGCAAAGTCTGTAGAAAACACACAATTATTTGGGTCAGGAAAGACCAGAAATGACAGTGAAGAATTTCAAGATAAACTTAAAAAAACCTAGGTGAAAAGACAGTATCGTGATGAGCTCAACATTAAAAGTAGCATGTACTAGAGGCAGAACATGTAGTTACACGTGCTCTAATACTTCTTGAAGCAAATTTTACTGAATTGTAAAGACACCTCAGGGTCACAGAACACTTCTCAAGGAAACCCACTCTTCTAAATGAAATTCTTAACTGTAGTTAAAAAAAAAAATTTAGGATAAATGAGGAATAAATGGGTGACCAGTGGGGAGGTAACATTGCTCTTCCAGAGATCAGCATTGTCTCTGCCTTACCACATGCTGCACTGGTAACAGCATCTCAAAAAATCGACGATCCAATGGTAGATGGGATTCAGACAATAATAACAGTAGGAATAATAAAGGGTTGGGATAAATTTTAATATGACAAGAGACACAGAAGACTGAATATTTACCTTACAAAGGAGAGATTACAGTAGACATAATGCAATTATACAAAATAATGAAATGGCACAGAGAAAAGACAGGCTTTCTGTGCTCTGTTTTATGTAACAGGAGAATAACCGATCACCCAATGAAATTAGAGAGAATTCATATCTAAGGAGATAGAAAGGAAAATGACACATAACTCTTCACAGGAGGGAAATGCAAATGCCAAAACCTTACCACCAATCAATAAAGATTGGGGATTTAAAGTTATAAAATTAACAGTGAACCAGAACTCTGGAAGGCAAACAGAGACAGGATAAACATCTCTGCAAGAGTCAGGTTACCCCACCTTTACTCACCATGACGCTTCCATACCTTGTCAGTGTTAAAAGACAAGATATTGTCTACTCTGATGCTTACTGGCAACTTCTATCTTACTACAAGCCACACAAGACACAAATAAACATTGCCTAAAAGAAGCCTGGAAGAGGAACAGAAGACATTGTGCAGGTGCACTGGCAGCACAATGGGAGGATTGTGTGGTGCTCCCTCACATTATTCCAACTTGTAGGCAGCATAATTAATTCCTCGCTTTGAGAAGGATCCAATTCACACTTGGTATATTGTAATCATAAAAAAAAAAAAAATCATCCTTCACACGCTGTAAGAAATACAAAATCCATATTTCAGTAATGCCACCTGCTTTTTTCCCCCTCTATATTCTTGTTACTGTATTTTTAGAAAGAGAATGGAAGTGACAAGAAACCACAGAAGCTTCTAACGCTGTTTACCCTTACACACTCATGACAAATGTTAGTGTAGTTCCATGCGTAACGGTAGCTCCATATGGAAACACTATAACATAAAAGCTTAAGTCCCCTCTCCTGTACCCAACAAAGGTGCCACAAGAGCACAACATTGCCTCAGATCCCACTTACTCTTCCTAACCAGCACGTCATTAACGCCTCGGCTCTGCAGCAGCCCTACATACCACCACTTCACTTGGTCCCTGTCCAGGTCTTTCATTCAACAAGCCTCACTCACTGCAGCAGCACGGTCGAAACTTATACATCCATTTTCCCCCCTCCCTGCTCCATTCCCAGGCTGGCACTAACGACATTATCATCAGCAAGCTAATTCCAGCGATGCCAGTGGGAACTACAGCTGCGGGCATTGCACTGGCCCAGTCCCCAGCATTCAAAAGACCACTGAGCCTCAGCCAGGGAAAATACTGCTACTGCAGGGTGCAGTTACACAACAGCGTAAGACCAAACTCGGCAAAAAAACCAAATTTGGTAGTCTTTTACAACGGGGTTACAGCATTCATGGATAAGGAAAGAGCAACTGACATCATCCACCTGGCAAAGCATTTCATACCATCCCACGCACACCTTTGTCTCTAAAGTAGAGAGACACGGATTTGACGGGTGGGCCACCCAGCGGATAAAAAATTGGCTGGATGGTTGTTCTCAAAGAGTTGTGGTCAACAGTTTGATGTCTGGGTGGAAACCAGTGACGAGTGATGTCCCACAGGGGTCCAGGACCAGTATTATTTAACATCTGTGTCAGTGACATGGACAGTGGGATTAAGTGCACAAAGTCTGTGGGTGACACCAAGCTATGTGGTGTGACTGATACTCTAGAGGGATGGGATGCCATCCAGAGGGACTTCGACAGGCTTGAAGAGATGGACCCACGTGAACCCCAAAAAGTTCAGCAAGGCCAAGTGTAAGGTTCTGCACCTGGGTTGGGGCAATCTTTTTAAACAAGCTGAGAATCTCTGCCATTATTTGAAGCTAAGCATGCAAAGGTATTGATGATAGTATTTTAATATATTAAGGACAAACTGATTTTTGAAAGGTTTGGAAAGAAATTCCCCCACCACATACTACACGACAAGCAAAGTGTACTAATGAAGGCATATTTTCGTCTCCATTGGAAACATCAAGCTGTATCTTACTGTCAGATGCTGACTCAGTTCTTTACTCAGCAGAGTACTGAACTGGCTCCACTACAGCAACTCCCTATGCATTTACTAAAACCTGGTTAATATTCTAATCAAGGGCTAAAGACACTATAGAGCATGTTTTCAGTCATACTTCTTGAAGATACATTTGCATTTTCTCCTTGGTTTTAGATCTGGGATTTCGCTTTGGCCTCATCTCAGCTTCAGAGGATGACTTGCCTACAAGTTGCTCGTGCTTTGCCTCCTGCCCAAGCTGTTCCAACAACTGCCGATATTTCCGCCGTTGCCAGCGCTGCAGCCACGGCAGCATCAGCAATGCTCCATACATCTGCTAGCAATTTAATCACCATCACGCTCAGGAAGAAACAAAGCAAGAGTGCTTGGAGCTCCAGCTCAAGTGCTTTCCTCAGCTGGGATTTAGTACAGCAGTAGCAGCCAGCAACCTGTCTACGCTACAAGTCACACCGTAACACTACAGAAGAGGCCATAGAAATTGTAGGAAAAAAAAACTTCAAATATGGGGTGCAAATGTTTTGCCTTTTTTCTAAGAGCTTCTGACATTCCTGTGCAGTTAGCAAGAAAAAAAAGCTTTAGCAAAAATAGGGATGAAATTTTTTTGATTAATCAAGATTATTCCTTTTTCTGAATCTTTTTCAGCGGGATTTATATTAAAGCTAAAAGAAACAAGAAAAGGCAGAATCAGGGCTCTTCTCCTCCCAGTAAATTGTTTAAGCTTCCACTCCAAGTTTTTCAGATAACTAGGTTTTTAACTGGTTGCATTAACAAAAGTTAAGTATAATGCCACATTAAGAGCTTGCAATGTGCAATCAAACTATCTCTTTTCAGTTCACAATATACTCATAAATATTTGTCTGTTTGATCATGGCTTAATTTGCAAACCTGCCCATGATAGTTTCGTAGTTTCAGGGCACTATCACTGTGTCCCTAAGGAATTCAGCATAGCACTTGTGCATTCCAAATAGGATTACTCAGTATGCTTAAAACTAAGCAAACACTTCAGTGTTGTCCTCTGTCAGGGCTTATTTCCCTAAATATAAATAGACTGAAAAAAAATCACCCCATTTTGAAATGCACACGGTGTAGCGCAGACTACCTGGTAACCAGATCATTTCTATTCCCTGACAGAGGGATTTCTGCAACTACTCAACACCTGAATCCTAAATTGGCTAATGTGACCACAAAGGAAATTATATATTCAGACAGATTTCCAACAAGCATTTAAGCATCCAAGCCTAAAATACACTTTCACAAGTATTCATGCTGGAAACTTCTCACGTTCCAACCGTGAGACACGGCATACAGAAAAGGATCGCAGATTGAGAGTGAATTTGGATTCAGCTTTAATACAATCATATGTTTGTGCTTTTCTCTCTTTACTAATCATTCAACTCTAACAACGCAGTAGCTCAGGAAAAATTAAAAAAATCAACCAGGGGTATTTACTTAATTTCCCTCAGGCTTCTCTCCCTCTCCACGCACAAATCAAAATGTGATTATTTTTTTCCTAGACAGATTCTTTGTCTCATTACGAACCATGACAATGATAATGCCATAATAGCAATAGAAACAACTGCAACTGTTACAACTGGTGGAAGCCTGTGGTTTTTTTCTTCCAAAAGATTTGCTGGACTCGCTAAAGGCAAGTGGCTAGAATAATTAGAGAGTTTCCGCTCCAGCCCTGACCTGAACATGAATCCTGGCACAAAGCTGGGCTCTACCTGTCCGACACACCCTCCTCAACCTGCAACACACGAAGGCAGCAATTTCTGCAGGAGTAAATGCTCATTTATCCATCCCCAGTGCTTAGTCATGCCAGGCAAGGAGTGGGGGAAGGGAAAGAAAAATCACGGAATAATTTGGCTTATCGCTTTGCCACCTTCAAATTTTTGCATTTGACATCACTTGCTACTGTCTAAATTATAGGGGTTTTAAGCAGAAATAAGATATGGGTGCTGTGTTCAGTAGATGAAATGCTACCGTTGTCTGAGGGTGGCTGGATGTAGAGAGTGTTGTCATGAATCCCAATCCGTTTCCATGTGGCAGCAGATTTTTCCCCGTGGTTGCTAAGGCACAGCGAGCAGAGTTGGTTGGGAAGCTAGCTGACTTTCAGCAGATATCATTCATATGAAACCGCAGAATATGCCTGACTTTCTGCCAAACAATATTCGTAACAACCAACCTTCCCCCACTGCTCCTCTCGAAACCCGCTGTCAGAATTCACAGATAACGAAGAACAACCAACGGAGCAGTTCTCCACATTAATATTTATTTAAGATTAAATATAAAACTCTCTATAGAAATTACTTTTCTTTATAAAAAGGAAGACCTCTTTTTTTTTTTTTTAATAAAGGAAAGATCTTCTTCCAACTGTTTTAAACTTCATATACTTAGGCGTAGCATAAAAAGGTCAAAAAGCTGTAAAAAGAGAAATTTGTATTCAGCAGAGCTTGCGATGTAGGGTTCCCAGGTGAGCCTGCAAAGCTCTCTGGAGACAGCCAAACGGGTTGTTAGTGAAAGGAAAGCAAAAAGAGTGTATTCTTGCCTGTTTTCTGTATAAAAAGAACCTGCAATGAACCCGGATAAGTTATTTCGCAAAAGGGAAACCCACTACTCATGGTCTATTCTTGCTTCCCCCAAAACAGAAAGGGACGTGTGAAGAAAACGGCTGCTCTTTATAAAGACAAGCAATGCCCTTTAGGTTTAAAGACTTATTTCTGAGACGCCAACAGTCATTAAAGCAATGTGTTCAGAAGCATTTCTGTATTGTCTAGTACCTACCAAGCTAATTATGGCTGAATGGGTTTATGCTTCAAACAAAACTTTTCTTTTTGGTAATCTTGCGTAAGCCAGCCATTTTTAAAGTCTCCATAGCCTAGCAAGGAGTGTAATTTAGTGCACAAGAACAAATTTTCCTTGCAATGCCCGTTTCTTTACCCAAAAGGAGTTAAGAATAGAAAAAAGGTATTACAGAATACAATATAGCAGGAGGACTGGCTGGTTGCTCTCCTCCCTCTTCCCCAGTCCTATCATGGGAGAAAAGCTGTGGATAAATTCCTGCTTCAGGAAGGCACTAACACTGGCCCAAACCTCCTCTGTCCGTACCCTGTGCATCAAATAAAGCTGCAGCATCCTGACACTGAAGCCAACCCAGTTTGAGAGAAAGGGAGGAGTGGTGAACTGGCAGAGGGGGATGCTCGGGTTAGAGAAATCCTCTATTCCTTCAAAGAAAGGCCACTACCACTCTCCTGCTAACGATGGGTTTCCACGACCCATAAAGTACCATGTAACGAGGCCACTGGCAAGCCGGTTGTGTCCTCACTCCATCCCCTGCTTCACCTTCCCATCCCCACCACTGTTCTGCTTCGTGCTACCCCTCGTGTTTTGTGAAGCCAAGTGCTGAACCAAGCTGGAGGACCAATAGCTTCCAACTGGCTCGTTAAACAATGGTCCATTTTAACCCAGTTTATTCCCCCCTCCCACCCCAAGTCACTGGGGAGCCATACGAGCACGATCACTCACGAGGCAGGGGGAGAGGGGAAAGCAGTGGGATGTGGAGGGAGGAAGGAAGGGACAGCTGTGCTCAGAGGAAGCACTTGTTTGTGCTGAATTAAAACCATTCAAGGAATGATGGCATAAAACACGCCTAATAAATCCTCAGTGTCTCTGCTCTGTCAACATAAAAAGGAAGTTAGCTGTGCCCACAAAAAATGACAAGACAAAATTAAAAATTGTCAGTAATGGGGAACTTCACCTCCCACCTTTGTGTTCACTAAGTGCATCAGTTTGAGTAAAACAGAAATCCCATCTCATTTAACTCCATAAACCAATGGTAGGCTACAGGGGCTACAGCCATAGTTTACAATATAGAAACAGGGCTTAAACAAGTTTTCTCATCTCTTTCTTATAAAAACATTATGGATATGTTCAACTCATATGCTAACACAATGTTTAAAATGAGAGTTCATTAAATATGAAAAGAGGAAAGAATCAGAGTTTTACTGCTTTTTACCATGCTTTATATAACATTAAAATATGCAGAGTACAGTTAATTGACTATTCGTGTTTCTTCATTAACCTTACTTTATTGCAGCATTTGTGTTCTAGTTTGCTGTTTCAGCCATACCTTTCCTAATGCTACCTAAAAAGCTTCCCAGAGCGTCTCACTCTTCCAGGCTGTCAACAGCATTTCACAAGAAAGCAGCATTCTCCCTCTTTTTCAGTACAAAACAGGCACTGTACAGACTATGGCAGTAAAAATTTAGCTACATTTATTCCTCTGTAAAACTCAGCACCTAATAAACACAGTAGACCATCTCCATATTGTATCATTCCTGGCCATCAGCATCTAATTTGGTTTTGATCTGGGGACACAAGGGCACACAAGAGCAGGTGGGTGGAGGGTTTTTTGTGATTATTAATTTTTTTTGCAACAATTAATATTTCTAATGATGCAAGTTATCATTTAATAATACATTACTTGGAGCTTTCAAAAGAACCCGCACTGGATATTTCACACTATAATTAAAAAGATGTTCCCAGTGACAGGTTACCATTTCTTTTCAGATAGATCTAAATGAAGACATCAACAAAACAGCGAAAAGAGAGATCAGGAGTAGGAAAATGCAGATTGCCTGCATATTTAAAAGCTTTTCAAAGTACCTCTGTTGGCACATTTCTTGTGTTGCCAGCAAAATACCTTCTCACGACATATTTCCAAATGAAAAAAGAAAGCAGGATGGTACATGAACTTGGCAAAGACATTCTGCAAGCCAGGCAGCCTGACTCACAAGCATGTATCGGTAAAAAGAAATTTCACGGGAAAATTGTGTGTCAAACACCAGAACTAATGCCCAGGCTGTGCAATCCCCTTCCTGGGGTTTTCATAACTTGACCAGAAAAGACCTTGTACAACTGCTCTCACTTTGGAGTCAGCCCTGCTCAGACCAGGGGTTGGATCAGATGACCTGCAAGAGGTCCTTTCAAACTCAAATTATTCTGTAATTCCCTCTTGCTCCATTGCTCCCAGATAGAACTTAATTCTGCTCCTCCAACCAGCTGCATCAGGCATGGGAGAGAAAGTCTGGTTGCTCTGCAGCTCAACAGAAACACTTTTCTAGATGCACCCTGTGTTTAAAAAAAGACTCTTAAAAAAAATCACATATTTTCATGTTAGCCTTTCATCAAAACTTCTCCCCATCACATTACCCAAGGTGCCAGGTCTCAGCTGCTGAGGGGCTGATGTCTCTCTGCTCTCAACATTACTGCAGGTAATACTCGTGCCAGAACCTGGCCTTCAGCAATCTGTATTTGTCAGAGATTTTATACAGTGACAATTTTAAAGCAGGCAATCAATTAAACAAGTCATTCTTCTCACCTGTCACCAACAACCACCCATCGTGCAGATGTAACTTTAAATGTCCCCTCTCTGGTGTCAGGCAAAACCAGGACAGGTAGGTAGCTGATTTTCCCCAGTCCAGGCTCAGGAGCATTCCTGTGACCCTGCTGCAGGGATGCCCACCTCTGCCACAAGAGTTTTAACGAGCAGCAGAAGGGCAAAAATACCTAATACTGCTGCAGCTACTTCAGTGAACACAGACGCAGGAACAAAACTTCAACTACTGGCAAATATTCTGCAAATCAGCTGTGAACGATGCTGACAATAAACAGCTAAGAATGTCAATATATAGTATACACATTATTGAATAAGAAAATCCATTAAAATCTTAATTTATTCAGAAGGAGATTACAAATACAGAGCCAGTTTTATAGATTTCAATAACTACAGTACATTTAATGTATCAAATACCAAAAGACAAAGTTAAAATTCAGTGGTTTGATTATGATTTATGAAAATACCTCACAGTAAATCACAGTACTTTAGTTTACTATTTGAAAAATGCCTATATTTGTGACAACCCTTTTGGGATTTTTTTGGCATGAGCTGCACACAAATAGTCCATGAATGGTTTTGCAAGTGTGCAAAGGTATGTTTGTAATGTCCCTGTTCTTACCTGTTTCAAAGAGCTTCACATTTACCACCGCCTGAAGAAAAGGTAGGTCACCAAGTAATTTCTCAAACCCTATTCCTAGAAGTAGAGGACAGGTATTCCTTTCAGGTGCAAGACGTGTGTTCTGCCTGTGCCAGTGGAGTCACCTGAACAAAATACTGACATTCTTTATTTCTAAGAAACTGATTGTCTGGTTTTGCAGAGACCTATTGGACAAAGCACCAGACTGTTCAAAGTACCTCCATTTTATTCCTCAATCTGATGTGATCACAACCTTCAGCAAGTCGTGGAATGACCGTAACCACTCTGCTCTGCAAACCACTTTGAGACCCACTGGTAAAGACTGGCCACGCTAAGGACTAAAAGCACCCAAGCGATCAGCCACATAGCCAGGGGAGCCCCACTCTAAGTTCAGGTACCTACAGGACATTGAAAACACAACACATCATGAATAAAACGGCCAACTTTTGCTTTTCTTGCTTCCGAGGTTTTCAGAGAGTGGGAGCGGCCCCCGCGGTGAGTGAACAAGCTCCAGTTAAAAAAGCTTTCATTGCAGCCTTAACAGTTTGAGAATCTACAGCGCCGTTGTTTGTATTGGCAGCACTCTCTTATGTGACCTCTTGGGAACAATATTAATTTCACTGACAGTAGCTCTTGGCACAAGTCGGTGCCAGCCTACTATGGACTGGATAGTGGGAGTTCTTAACCACTTCCAGAAGAACAGCTGTAATTTACTTTTTGGTAGAAAAACTACTAAAGTTTAACTATTTTAGTTTCGTGAAGCAATCAAGGCCTCACTGCACAAAAGAATTTAAGAAGCAGTCAAGATGCAAGGAAGGAAAAAAGATTGTTCCCTTGGATCACACCAGCAGTTCCTTGGCAAAGTAGATCCAGGAACTCCTCACCTGCTCTCGGCAGAGCCTCAGCGCTACTTGGAGCTCTGCTACCGGCACCTTCAAACAGTCTGCAGAACAGGATCACACCAACCCTGATAACATCTGGTTCATGCTTGAAAACCTTTGGTCTGGCTGTTGAAGCAGGAACAAATGAAGACTCAAGTGCACCCCATCTCCAAAGGGAGGTTTGTTACCTCTGAGACGGGGAGGGACTTGAAAAACAAGGCAGTTCAAAAATCTCTGCCCGTGTGCCAGAAACCACTGCATGCCTGTCCTTCCATCCTGGTCACTTAGCAGATAGAGTACGATGGGAAATAGTGTGCAATAACCATTAGATAGGGAATAGGATTAGAACACAAACAGGAGTTCAGCATATGCAAATAACCACTAAAAGCAGCTTAGGTAAATTTAGCTTTCACTAGACTGAGAAGTTACAAAATCAGAAAATACCAAAGATGCAAGACACAGATGAGTCTTGTAAATTTTTAGATGTGGAAAAACAGCTCAAGCGCCAAGTACCTAACAGATACAAGTCTTACTTATTACGATAAGATCATAACCAAATAATACAAATGATATATCTTACACAGATTAAGCTATTAAGAAAGTAAAAGATGTGCTCAGCACCCCCATAAGGTCACAGAAACAGTTCAGACTTCTTTGGATAGAAGCCTCCTTCACAAACACAGGTTCAAGAAAAGAAGAACACAGTCTTTGAGGTTAGACAAGGCTTCCGCCTTAAAGAGGCAGATTTCCTTATTGGTATTCTTTACCCTTAATTTCAATTACCTGCCTTTCTTCTGAGAGATATCTGTATTTTCATTCTTTATTTATATGACAATTGCTTGTACACATTTGATGTCACATCATGCTTATGCTGCATTATTCTGAATTTATTTGCTGTAAATGTACTCACTCTAAACTCTATAAGGTCTACAAGTCCTACTTCCTACTGCTGTGGAAGTTTGATCCCTCTGTGTGAGGGCTGGGGGTTCCTCTATCTCTTGAGATTTTCCAGCCGGTACCAGGGAGTTTTCTTATTTTGATCTACAGTTTCGAAGGGTAGGACCTTGCTCCAAGAAGAGATTTGGAAATGTCACGAATAGAACTGGTCCTTATAAGGGTTCTCCACATTCATCATTTATTTTCAAGAAAGCATGGGCAAGATGAGACAAGGGCTGCACGGATGATCCCTGCACCTCTCCTCAGGCTTAGAATACAGATGTTCAACCAAACTCAGTTCAAGTAAAAAGCCACAGGAGTAGCTTGTCGAATTTTGTGAGATTAACATACTCTGTGATGATACCTAAACTCAAACTCATAGAAAAAGGAAGTACTAAAATTCCTTTAGTGTTGCACTAAACCTTTTGCGGAGAAAGTAGATATGGAAAAAAAAAAAAAGCATTTTAGACAGCCTAATTAAATAAATAAACAAACAAGCAAATAAATAAATCTTCCTTCAGTTGGTCCCACATCAGTTTCCTGTCCCACGGGAGGTCATTAATCCTGGTAATTTCTCAGCCCTCAGAAAAAAACCCTCCAGCAAAGCTAGACCTGGTATTTAAAGCATAAAGTTCCTATCTCTTTGTTTCATTCCTTATATGTATTAAGAGGCTTTTAAACAAATATAAAGACACAAATGTTTTTTCCCTTTTCAAGAAAGAGGAAACAGAAAAAAAACAGAAAAAAAATCCAACAATTTGAGTCAAAGGATAAGAAGATTTTTCTATTTTTATATCTGATTAAATGATCTGAATTAATTAACCTTTAATTGCATTTGCAACTATTATCCAGTTCTGCATCCCAACAGAAGTCCCACCATATGATGTCTATATCCTAGTCAATCTTATTCCGATATTCAAAGGAACAGGCAAACATGAAAAAAAAAAAAAAAAAAAGAAAAAGTGACAGAGTCTAAATTAGCATGAAAAACACGTGTGCAGTGGAAAAAAGAAGTCAATAATATTACAGCAGTGCAGGGATCTGAGGTGAATTGCATGTTATGAAGTTGAACATATATGCCTGCGTCAGATGTGTCTCAACAAAGACTGAATTCTCTATGATTTCAACAAGATCTCTGTACATCAGGTGCTGTAAGGAAGATTACTCCTCTGGAGGAACTGTTTGGGGGCTACTTATCTCACCATGGGAACAGGCTAGACATCCACCAGATATGAGGATAGTCCAGAAAATAAGTATCAGAAGATCATGGTAAGGGCTTAACTGTAGCTGGCACAGCCCAGTGCAACTCCGTTAAGCAGCCTTCCAAGTCAACTGGTTATAAGCTTTTGTTTTAAAACAGGAGTCTCTTGCCTTGAAAGTTGTGGGTGACCTTTCTAAGGCTTACCTGAAGCAGCAACCACAGCCTGCACCTGCAGAATCTGCAATAACAACCCAGACGAGTATCTCATCCCTCACTGATGACAGCAGTGGTAACACTATAACTATTTTTAAGGAAATATTCATTAGAACACAACAGAGAAGCAGAAGGACACAATGTGAACATAAGCACCCTTACAGTTGTGTGAACTGGGGCATCTGAAAGAAAAGCAGAATAGCCTCTGCATTACTCACAGCCGAAGCACAGCTGAGTGTATCCTGAACAAAACAACCTCAAAGAGCCAGCAGAATGCTCTGCTGATGCTGTAGCACAATCAGAGGAAAGGACTCGCACACCACTGCCTTTCTACAAGGTCACATTTCCAACACGGGGTCACATTTCCACCACCTGAGGACAATCAGGCCCAGCAGCCACTGCTAAGAGAAGTACATTTGAGGAGCGTCTGACCATCGGACTAAGCAGCAGCTCATGCATTCCCTGTGCTACTTGGAGCTGCATTCTCCTTGCCCTACCAGACACACCGCTATCCAGGGCTCTTCAAGGATATTCCTTTACCTATCTATGTAAAGCAGCAATGTAGAACTGAGCCACCTTAGAATCATAGAATGGTTTGGGTTGGAAGGGACCTTAAAAATCATCTAGTTCTAACCCCCTGCCTTGGGCAGGGACACCTCCCACTAGACCAGGTTGCTCAAAGCCCCATCCAGCCTGGCCTTGAACACCTCCAGGGATGGGGCAGCCACAGCTTCCCTGGGCAACCTGTTCCAGTGTCTCACCACCCTCAGAGTAAAGAATTTCTTCCTAATATCTAATCGAAATCTCCCCTCTTTCACTTTAAAACCATTGCTTCTTGTCCTATTGCTACACTCCCTCATAAACAGTCCATCCCCATCTCCCCTTCCTCTGCTTCACCAGACTGAGTCTTCACCCCAAGATCCCTAAGGGCTGCTTTGTCCCATGGAAATTAAAGCACCAGAGGTAAAGACAGACCACGTTTTTTCCAGGTCTAGGGGCAAAGAGAATTAACTTTCTTCCTCTTTAATATTCTGCATCACAGCCAACACTTGCAACATTGATCACTTCAACATGCTGTTATCCTCCTTCCACTTGCCCACTGTATCCTGGTTACCAGCCCACCCATATTTAAAAGTCAGTAATAAATAACATTTTAAGTCAGCAAATGTTTTCTGACCTACGCAAAGCAGGAGGCGGGAGAGAGCAAGAAGAGCCAGGGAGAGATGAGGAACTGCTGCCTTTAAAAGTTGATTCAAGCAATACGTCCATGGAAGACGCTAATTTGTTAGAGAATTTAGACTGAAATCAGAGAAGCAAAATGATCTAAAAGATTGGCATACTGCAGTATTCCCCACCATAGTGACTGATCTGCTGGAGACTAGCAGAGATACTCTACCTGTGTTTCCACAAACACTAACAGAGAGCAAGATATCAGCAACCTCCTAGCATTCTGCTGTGATGCTCAGTCTGCCCTCATCAACTCACTGAGGAAGCCTGGGCCAGCCTGGAAACCCTACCAAAGTAGACAATACCTGTTCAGCCTCTTCCAACCCCTTTGCCACAACAATCTCAAAAGCTCCTCCAGCTCAGTAGCTCGTTCTGCAGCAGCACCCCAGCCATCAGTTAAACTCTGGCACTAGGGCAGATTGATGGCAAATCGCCACTTACCAGAAGAGATCTTCATTTTGAGATACACTGTCTTCAAGAACCAGTTGATTCTCACACCAAACAGCTTGCTCACTGTTCCATCCTTTCCCACACCAGTTTTTTCAAGATGACTTCAAACCAGTCCTTGTCTCAGTGGAACCACCACCACAAACCACACGGGCTTCACCAATTTCACCTAAGCCAGCCTAAACCCATGGGATAACGTATCTATTTGGTCACCTCTTAAGTGCCAAAAATAACTGTAGCAAAATTAAATAGTTTCAGCACCTTCTTAGAATTATAGAATCATAGAATGGTTCGGGTTGGAAGGGACCTTGAAGATCATTGAGTTCCAACCCCCCTGCCATGGGCAGGGACACCTCCCACTAGACCAGGTTGCTCCAAGCCCCATCCAGCCTTGTCTTGAAGACTTCCAGGGATGGGGCATCCACAGTTTTTCTGGGCAACCTGTTCCAGTGTCTCACCACCCTCACAGTGAAGAAATTCTTCCTAATATCTCATCTAAATCTCCCTTTTCTCAGTTTAAAACCATTACCCCTCATCCTATCACTGCACTCCCTGATAAAGAGTCCCTCCCCATCTCTTCTGCAGCCCCCTTCAGGTACTGGAAGGGGCTGTACGGTCTCCCCAGAGCCTTCTCTTCTCCAGGCTGAACAACCCCAACTCTCTCAGCCTGTCTTCATAGGAGAGGTGCTCCAGCCTCTGATCATCTTTGTGGCCCTCCATTTGGTAGGCAAATACACAGATAGAGATTTCTTCAAAAAGCAAAGCTTGCAAAAAGAGTAGCAACAATTTTTTTTTTTACCTCTAATCTGTTTGCTGCCGTTTATCTATTCAGTGCCATAATGTCTGCTGTGGGCACTGGACACACTAGCAGATGTTAACTGGAGGGGGCCTCTAGGACACCATTCCTGTTCAGTAAACCCTTGCCTTGGAATTCACCTCCCTGCTCCCTCCACCAGGATATGATCAAAAGATCAGATGGGTTCATGAACAATGAAGTAATAGGAACGGGAACGCTCTGGGGTTTGGAAGATTGCACGGGAGGTTTGTTTGCATGTTTTTAGCGTGTCTCATGCTTGTTGACGTTTTGAACTTCTCCACTTGTGCCAAGAGATAACAATGACTAACTTAGGAGGGAAAAAGTCACGGTATAAAGAAACAAGCATACACATAGTGAAACTGGAGTTGGCTGAGGCTGAAAAGAAGATGACTCACAGAGCCTCAGTGTTTAGTTTTGTTTCTAAAAGTCAGATAACACCAAGAACTGCTAAAGCAAGGGATGAAGATTCAGTCTGTTTTCTTGCTTAACTCGAATAAAAAATAAAAAAATCAGGTTTCTAGTTTTGGAAGTCTCACAAAACTTACCATTAGCTCTTCGTGACAGGGAACAGTTTTTAAACTCAGGTTTATAAAAATAAATTATTATCAATATATCTTGATAGCTTCTTTGGAATTCTTTTTATTTACAGAATGGAAGAATGTAACATTTCCTTAACCACTCCCACCATCCTGCCATAAATTTTCCTGTCATATGTTTTGCTATTAATAAGCAACTGAAGTAGGTCCTTTTCTACAGCCACAATAAATGAATTCCCAAAGACCGTAATTTTGCATTGTATTTCATAAGACCACAACTTTGATTTAATAGCAGTGCTGCTCTGTTAGCTACAGTTTGTGCTTAAATGCAAAAGTCCACTACAGGGACATTTTGTGTCTCTGGTTATTAATAAAGAGCTTTACAAGATTAGAGAACAGCTGTCTGTAATGTGACATTCCTCAAAAATCTTTGGTGATTTACCTGTTAGATAGTTTTGTTCCTGCTAGCATTTTTGCCATAAAGTTTTCTGCCATAAAGCAGAAAAATAGGGGGACCAAGAGGGAAGAACAAACCACTCCCTTCCCCTTCCCTCTCTTTCTTCTTTGATGGTTTGGACAGGCAGCTAATTCTTAACAAGCATATTCTCTACTCCATCGCTGCAGTTTTTAAAGAAAATACTGATAGTAGCAGTGCCAAGAGACACTCTTGCAGAGCCCTGCTCAGTGATTATTTGACAAAGTTCTTAGTTACTGGTCTGTGTAGAACCTTCCAAACAGTTGTCCACCCATTGAACAGGAGCTTGAATATTCTTATATTTGTTAGAGAAAAAGGAAAGCCTTTCACACAGTATGTTGCAGCAAGGTAAGATGGACACGATATTAACTGTATTCCTTGTACATTCAGAGGCCGTCTACACAGCAATATCCTACAGTTGTATCTCCAACTTCAACAGAGAGAGTACAGATGCACCCTAACACACAAACCTCCTCTAAGGAAGCTAAAGCAGACTTCACTGGAGAGAAAAAAAATATTGTAAATGACCAAGCAATAGCAAAGTAATGAAAGACACGAACAGGATTAAACAGGCTCGTTCCATTAAGACAAGGCAAATACAAAATTGCCCCAATGTTATATCCCTGGCTGAATGCTGTTTAATAAAACATATTTGTGATGTCAGTATCAAAATAAGCAAAAAAAAATTTTGCCTATATTATTTTGGTTAGTCACAATCAGATGTCTATAAACAACTTCAGATGGACCTGATCAAGGTAGGTGAGTGGACAACTCCATGTTAAATTACCTTTATCCACATCAAATGCAAAGTAACAGCCAGTGAAGGGAAAAAAATGCTGACACCTTATGTAGTTTTAAATTAACTAAATCAACTTAAAGAAAGCAACCTGAACGGCTGTGAAGACATTTCAGTGAAGAACTAATCTGTACCACCAGGAACTCTAAAAAAGACAGCAAATTGCTAGGATGAAAAGCCTACATGATGGAGACAGGGAGGAAATTGCATGATTTATATAAGTGCTGCGGTCCCATCTAGAATATTACATTCAGCACAAGGCACCACAAGCTCAAAGGGACATTGCAAACCCAGATAGAGTTCAGAACAAGGCAACAAAAATGATTACAGCATGGAAAGAGCCATCTAGAGGGCCTGGGATTGCTTGCTTTAAAAAACAGCTGTAAAAATGAATACATAAAATCTAACCGTACAGAAATGTGAAGTCCCCTGCCTCACAGGAACAACAGAAGAGTCACTGAAATTAAAGGTGGGATATTCAAAAATGATCAAAAAGAAATGCTTTCATTAACAACAGAACAAAACAAATCATATTTTTCTTTCCCCTGCAAAGTTATTATCACCAAACCCCACACACAAGCTCAATAAATGTGAGTTCCAAGATGAGTCTGAAGGCAAAACACTAGCCAGATTCTTTAGAAGGCTGTATTTGTGTATGGGTAACGCTAAAAGCTATAACAACAATGGCTGATGGTAACAACCCCCAAGCATCAGAGAATAAGGTATCTCTGGCTATTTGAAACCAGAAAATAAACACTGTGGAAGGCAGACTACACAACATTTGCCCACACACTCTCTTGAAAGCACAAGAAACTTTGTATTTGTGGCTACACCAGTTACCTGTTAGATCAACCTTAAAACTTATAGATATAGGACTAGATGAACCATCATCTTGACCCACTACAACTTGTTTTTTATCTTCACTAGCCTTCCTCTGAAATAATTGTTTCATTCTTTTTATAAATAAAACCTCTACCAGTATAATGTAAATATTTATTACCACATTGAATTGCAAATTATCAACTCAATAATGGGACTTTTTAAGCAGGGTTTCAGATAAATTCTCAGTTTATGCATACACTGTATGAACGGAGGACAGTCATCTCAATGGAAAAAAACAAGAGACATCACTCCTGCTATTCAGCTCGGAGACTTACCAGTTTTAATGCATGCACTGGCAACCTAAGAGATCTATTGATTTGCAGCCATTCATTCAAGTGCAGTGAAAGCCATAATTAGATAAATAGCTTTGGTAAAACTAATCTGAAACTCATTTGTTTTGGGACTGTCTGTTTAATGAGATAAAACAAGAAATTAAATATCTGCTGAATGTTCCTCTTTGTATCCTTCAACACAATAATAAAAATATAAATAAAGAGGGATTCATTTAACTACCATTATTTTTGCATTTTATATATTTTGTTCCAGCAATTGCTGTCAAAGACAATTACAAAGACACTATTTATGAATGACTATCCTCTAACGGGCTGACCAGTTTTATCAATCTCTTTCATACATGTGGATACTGAGGAATAAAGAGAACAGGTCTTTTAATCATCTGTAAATACTCTTCAGGCTGACAGAGTATAGCGCTACGATGGCACATACGGTGTAAGCTTTTATAGCAACCAAGTTCCATTTTTGGACATGAACACGCTGTTCTTTGTGAACAGAAGATAAATTCTGATTAAGTTTTCAAGAGTTCGTAACAATCTAGCAGGATTATTATATTTTGTTTCTTTACTAATTTTTTTCCAACAAAATGCTGGGGAAGACTACTTTAAAGAATTCCTATGCACAATTCAGGGCTACCACGGACAGATGTTACAGTTTATCCTTCTTTAGCCAAAATACACTTAAGTTTGGGGTATGCTGCATCCTTACATTTCTTCTTTGGCAGCCAAGTACTAGATCCTGCTTTTGTTCCTTTAGGACTTGCATCTCCCATGAGTTTGGCCTTCCCTAACAAACACCACAAATCTCAGTTCGTCCAGCAACACAGATCCACCAGCAGACTCTCAGCCCACACCCCCAGATCTGCTTTCGCTGCCAAGAGGCTTCAGGCGCTGCAGAAATGACAAACCGCAACAAAGCACTGGATTGTACGCGAGCTGGGACCCAGACCAGATCTAAGGGATTCTTTTAGCTCATTCCTTCAGCCATCCAGTAAACAGTAGCTTTGTGACTTTCAGAGCTAACCAGGCGTGTGCATTGTTTTTCTCCCCTTCTTTCCATATTTTAAAAATCAGTTTATGCATCACTGAAGTGCATTCACCTATGGGATGAGATGGAGCATCTGCTTAACAGTGTGCACTGGCAGTCTATGACAGCAAATGATTAACACATCCATCTGAAATTACAAAGTGTGTTAGGATCACTGAGTCGAACTCTCCTGGCCAGAATGTGGACAGAAAACCACGATTAAATGCTTATAGTCTTAAAAAAAAAAAAAAAACCAACAAAAACCCACAAATAAACAAAACCCAAACACCTGCTCTCCCTCCCCCTCCCTACCCCAAGCTACATAATAAATTCTTGATGCTCACAAGTAGTCTGAACATCAATTTTCTGTTGTTTTTTTTAATGTTGGTTGTTTGGAGTTTTTGTATTGTGGGTTTTTTTTTTGGACGGGGGAGAGAGGAGAGAGGCTTAATGCAAAATGCAGTACTTCCTCTGGTTTACTGCTCCTCAGCACTGACCTGCAGACTGCATACCATCTACTGTACCACAAAGGACATGGCTTGACACACGTTGCTTTGGCCAGTGGTATCACTGTAAGCAGCCACAGCCCCTTGCTTGGCACTGCTTGTTCCACAGCCCCAGTGACATTGCTGACACACAACCTGCGGAGATGCTCAGAAGGGCCAGCCGCAGAAGAAGCTACCAGCAGTTCACAATAAAGCATACACATATAAAACCCACTCCATAACGAAGTAACAAGACTGCTGGAGAGCCTCTGAACAATTTCTTTCCTTACTGCTCTAACTCACATAGCCCATGTGTGTCTTAGACATACAAATAGTGAGGCATAAGGTTCAGGAAGCAAGGAAAGAAAGGCAGCCCCTCCAAATCAAGGAAAAAAAGAAAATTGCATTCCTCACAGTATTTTTGAAAAGGCAAACTAAAAATCATCCATAATTTTAAGCTTTAATGGGTTAATTAAGTTCTAAAACTGAAGGCAAAAAAAATGATTACTGATGCTATGAATACAGCTCTACTGATATTTATATAAACTGAAGTGTTTTTTTCCCTTCAATCAGCAGAATATTTTCTTTTTGCACTATAAAAAGTATATTGACTTTTAATCAGTTAGCCTGCTGTGTCCTCTCCAGGAAAATATCTTGTGAAAAAGGAATTCATCAGAACAAACTGTATAATATAGCATTTAAATATTAATAATTGACCCTAGCTCAATACAACAGCCATAAGTAGATCACTTCACAAGGTCAGACTAACCCAAGTCACACCATAAGTTAACGAAGATAAAAGACACCGTGACAATTATGAATAGCTACTGCCTTTTACACCTGGAACTGAAAAAAAATTCAGATCCCATTTCCATGGTTTTTAATTTTACAGCCCCAATGACTTCATCTTTATCCTTAAACTTTTGCCAAAAGTGCAGATACAATGAAAAATGTTTAAATCAAAAGGTGTCACATGAATAAAGTTTATACAGCTGATAATAAAAAGCAACCTGACTTCAAATGGATCTATGCATACGGACCCTATGGGGTCTGTAAGGCAGCCTGATTTGAGGAAAAAGAGGTTTCAGAGTTTGTGTACAAAGAGCAAAGAAACGTATGGATGGTCCAGCCAAGCCAGACCTGAGGGACTACAGAAGAATGGAGCGCTCTCGCTCTGTCCAGAGCTAAAAGGTCTCCCATTCTATTTTCAGTCCTATAGGACCATACTGAACCTCAACTGACGCTGAGGCTCTTTTTCTACGCGTTAATATGAACCCCTCCTAGAAGATGGCTCACATCCCAAGGAGATGACTTTGTGACCAGACCTACAACACCTGGGGGCCTGGTGACCAGGCACAGGAACGTGGCAAGACCCATCCTGGGGTCTTGAGTGGTTCAGCAGAGCCAGACCAAAAGTCAGTGCACTGAACCCCATCACTTTGTACACTGGCACTTACGCCCAACACCCACCTGGGGTGAGGTGAGAAACCAGGGGCGGACAGGAGCAATTCAGCTATAACTGAATAACAAATTATACACTATAAAGTTAAAGTTACATAGTATAAAGTTACATAGTATAAATATAAAGAAGGAGCAACTTCCCTTCCCATATGTGAAATATTTCTTTAATTGTTATATATTAAGGATAAAACATCCGTTGTATTACAATAACTTTCCATGAATTAGGTTGAAAAGATGGCGTATTCTGCTTCCCCCCCCTCCCCTTTTAAAAAAAAGCTATCGCCATCTATTTTCAGTGTTTTCATCAGCATAAAAATGCACAGCTTGTTTTGCAATTTCCTCACGGCACAAATGGAATTCAAACCACTGGGGCCATACGAGTAACAACAGCTGAATACAAACCTTTAACGGAGGTTGTCATAATTGTACAGTGCAGCGCTTGTTCATTCATCCTGGCAGCTGGGAAATGTAGCGTGAATTAACCGATAACGCAGGTTTGCAACCGCGCAAATTAAAGTATACAATTCCACAAGGTGAACTTTGCCCATTTCCCTTTAAATATATAACTAAGGGGACGATCACCTCACATTTAAATCGAGTCTTCCATCATGATGTAACAGTAGCATAAGTTTTTCAAATACTCCAATATGTTCCTTTTAATTCCAATGGAATTGATCTTATTTCCTACATCGATTTCCTTGATGGGTTTCCAAGCCACATGCAGCAGCAGCACCACATCTCAGGATCTGCAGGCCTCCTCCTTGGAAACAGGAGGAAAACCAAAAGTGAAAGCAGCGAGATCCCTCTTCAACCAGAACTACACAAACCATAGGGCTGATCAGTGGTTTTTTTCAGTCCCTGACTGAAGGTGTTATTACTAACACTAGAAAAGCAGCACTTAAAGGCTGAGCACGGGCAAAATTAACTCAAGGTCTTTTCAGCTTGAGCTTCATTTTCGGTGTGGGCATGGGGATAAAGACAAGACCATGTGTCGTAGCAGCCGACTGTGGGTCAAAGAGGGACTTACCAGATCAATTGAGCAACCTGGTCTAGTGGGAGGTGTCCCTGCCCATGGCAGGGGGGTTAGAACGTGAAGATCTTTAAGGTCCCTTCCAACCCAAACCATTCTATAATTCTAGGACATGCTCTGGCCAAAATAGAGAAAGAAAATGAAGAATCTGTCCCATAGCTTAGAGCAAGCTGCTGCATTCTTTTCCTGTGTCAAAGGGTCAATGTCAATTTTATGCACCTTCCATGAGCACGAGCCACATGATGGCACCTCTTCCCCACGTGCTGGCAGCTGGTGCTGCACATGGCCTGTCCCAGGGATGCTGGAAAGCAGCTGAGATTTCACCCCAGGCATTGCCAGCTTCACACCCAATGCCAGAGTAAGACCACAGGCAGCGGGCATCATGCTGGCAACCAGACTAATCCCTCGCCTCAGGCAGAAAAATAACTTTGCATTCTGCAAAAACTTATTAGGTTACTTCCTGGGGCGGAAGAGTGGGTTCGCCTTCCATTTCATTCAGCTGTAGTTAATCAAACCCAGAAATAATTTCTCAGATGTCATAACACATGGGCTAATTAAGAAGTATTCTCAATTTAGTAATTCACTGAACACTGACTATGAAACAAATTATTATGCAAATAAACACAAGAGACACTGAAATTCCCCATCAGCTACCGTGGTCACTGTCGCTAAGCTATTTTGCTCATTACTCAACATTTCACGTGTCACCAGTCACAGACCTGACAAGTTAAAGGATACTGTGAAAGACAATTATCTTAATCAAATACATTTAGCAGAATACATAATAAGCCTGATTACAATAGGAAAAATTCAAGACTACTTAGCGAGACTATTTTTAGTCACGTAATAACTGACAAAGTGATGGGAGTATTAAGTTACTGAGTAGAACCCCTATGGCAGGCTTTAAAGCAAAATGTCACCAATATCAATCTGCCTACTTCGATAATACTTCTGACAGTAAAACTTTGGATTCACTGAGCCAATCCAGTATTTTTGTGCACCGATTTCAGCCAGTAGAGCATCTATACACCACAGTGCTTCATCTTTTTAATGCAGGAGAAACTTCAAAATTAAAACCTCTATAGTATATATAAACAAATACCAGAGCAATTGTTATCCTGATTTTTTTCTCCTCTTCTCATTAACAGCACTGGTCAAATGAGCATAAAGGTGCTAATGGCAGAACATTGGAGGCATTGTCAAAACAAATGTAAACAGAATGGTGTACAGGAAGAGCAGGTGACTTCGAGGGCTGGAGTATTGGGAAGAGGGTGTAATTCAGCAGTGTGAAAGACAAGGTCACTCAGGCACTACTAAGATGAGGAGCTGCCAACAAGAACGTGGACTGCCCTAAATGTCAGTTGTTGGTAGTGGGAAGATTACCCGAGTACAAGGTAGATCTATATGCTTGGCTCAATCAAAGTGTAACTATCAAACACCAACATAACATAGAAAGAAGTACTGGAAATTCTGAATAATTCCAGCATGGAATTTCTAATCTCCTGGTAAAACACTAAGATTTTCCCAATTGGGGAATGAATTGATTAGAGGAAAGCAACTCGAATGACATAAGCAACTGAAAGCTTCTTACAAGAGACGAATAAAAATTTAGCAAAATGTAGGTTGGTAGGTTCGGATACTTCATTTAATTAAAACAGATTGCATATAATTTTATTTTTTCCCCCTGCCAAAGAAGAGTTGTCTCCAACAGCATGACAACTGCCAGTGCCAGAATATATGATAGATATCTCTAATATGCTCCAACCCTCCAGCTATTTTCAGTTCGGGAACCTTCTGTGCCTGATGAGGATTATGTATGTTCAATACATTCCTCTTCCGTGAACTTCTCTAGTCTCACCTTGAACTCATGTTAACATTTAGCATCCATACCTTAACTCCTGTGGTTTATTTTCAACTTGTAACCCTACAGTCAGTTTACGTCCTGACATACACATACAGCAAAGTTGTCACTCAAAACAGGGCTAAGATGAAGACAGTCAGAGAACATTTGCCTGGCCAAAGACCTCTAGGAACCTCATAAAAGTCATTACAGTGTCTCAGAAAAGAAAATAGTCATGCTATCTCTTTGACTTCCAGCAAGCCAAAAGGCATGTCTCATGGTGAAGGCATGCCTCAGGCCAGCAAGATCTTTCACCATATCAGAGTAACAGGGTTTGACACCATGACATCCAAAAGGTTCTCCAGCTCCACTACTGTGACAAAGAGCAGCATCCATGCTCACGTATAACAACAGTGTTTTGCTTGTGTGTAAATGTGAACCTAGAAAGCAGAAGAGGTCATTAAAAATGCACATGTATGTGTGTGTGTGCAAGGTCCTCCGACACCTGAACTCTTCCCTGCTCTCCCAGGAGGCACACAGAAGCGGCATTAGCTCCATTGAGAATCCAACTGAGTGTTGTGAGTGTTTTTGGCATGATGGAGTGCCTGCTGCACTTATGTGCCTGCAGGACCTCACCACTGGCGTTCCTGGTCCTTCCAGGGGCAGAGACCCGTATTTCATCACTAATTACAAGAAAAAGGGGAGGAGAGGAACACACCTTTGACAAGCACCAGGAAGAACAGCAAAGACATTTCATGACCAAAATACTACATGTAAGCTTACCTCAAGGAGGCAAACTAAGAAACAGAAGGGTCCCACTTTCCAAAGATTTTGAGAAAGCACATGGCAGAGGGAAACTGTTCCACGGGGCACAGCAACCCAACAGCAGCAGATCCCTCCTCTGCCCTTGCACAACCTCTGGCACACAGACACACACACACAACTACCACAGCAAAAGACCGGATCATTTTCTGCTGTTTTATCCAGCAGAAACAAGGAAGCACCAAGCAGAGGCTGAGGAGTGAAACCCACACCTCGCAACTCTTGGTGCAACCGCCGGTGCCATCTGGGACATCTGTGCTGCACCTGCCCTAAGAGGGAATTTAAGAAAAACCACCATCAGGGACAAGGCCAACATCCGGTTCAAAGTTCAGGAGCTTTAAAGAAAGCATTGGGCTGCCCTAGCAAAGGAAGTGGAGGTTAGTTCTATCTGTTATCAAACAGCCTCGTGCCAAAGGCCAAGGACCGAGGAGCCCAAAAAGATTTAAAAAAAAAAATTATTCCACCCCATACTGGTTTGCAAAACTTATTCCCTTGTTTTTTTAATACCACCCTCTACTACACAGTGCTTTCCTCCCCTCCCCGCACCACAGGAAGTACTTGAACAGCATGCAGCGAAGTACATCCTTAAAACAATTATAGCACCCTTAACACTTCCATTATATTTTATTATCCACAGTCCCCAAGCATGCATGCGTGCAGATTATCCCTGCTTTATAGATGAGGAAGCAAACTGCACTGCAGGCGGTCCCTCAGCAAGTCAGCATCGGAGGCAGACCCCCTGCTCAGGGGTCACAATATTTTTCTAGGAAATTAAACAAGCCAGAATTTCAGCTGGTCAGCATTTACTTGAAAACAGCTCACCTAAGTGAGCAACGACCCTGATGAAACCAGCTGGACAAATAAGACTCTCAGCTTGGTGTTTGAACAAACAAAAAAGCACAAAGAAAAAGTCACTGGAGAGGAAGATCAGACTAAATTTTTTTTTTTTTTTTCCCCAAAGGTATAGAGGGAATGGAGATTTCATAAGCAAACAAAACCCTCCAAGAATTAACTTTTGATTGACTTGAAATATTTTGTTGAGGTGAAAGAAAAGAGAATCTTTGTTTCGTATTTGTGTTACTCAACCTTCTTCCAACCTTACTTTAAGGCTTTTTTAATTTAAGGGCCACGTTTAAAAGGGAAAGTAGTAAAAATAATAACATTTTTATTACTCTAATATATTCCCTCCCTCTCCCAAATACTGTCATTTTCAGGTTGAAGTTATTCTCCACATTAAATAGAAATATGTGAAAAGCGTCCTAAAATACCATTTCTGGGGGGAAAAGGCACATGCACGGAGCGGATGGGAATCATCACGGGGCACTACTGACAGAGCCAGACTGCTCCCTGGAGAATCGCACACGTAGGAGAGACCCTCCACACACCCCAAGTGTCCACTTTGTTTCCAAAGGGAACAAGTGACATTAACGTCACTACTGGACTCCCAGCACTACCTGCACCTCAGAAGACCCCACTAGGCATCTGCGCTGCTGAGTAATTCCAGCTGCAGGAGAATCCCTGCAAACCCAGAGACGGCAGAGCACAGCAGTCCCATTCTCCACAGAGACCCAAGCCACCAGCCCAGAGATCCTGCTGGAGCCATACAGCATCTCCACGCAGCATCACCCACTGATCCAAGATCTGCTGGGCTGACTCCAGACTGACTTACAAACTCACCATCTTCCCTCCGGGCCTTCTTCCTACCAGTTCAGGCAGGTCAAGAAAAGCTTTGCAAGATGACCCACAGGCAACTGGAAAGCAAAGCCACAAATGACACCACCACTAAAATCTGTCATGCTGCGTTTGCTGGCCCATAACGTGGCACATCAGCAAAGACAGGCAGAGCCTCAGCTGGGACTGTATGAAGCCAGACGGGACCAAGGCTTCAGCAGGCACAACCGAGGAGCTGCACGACCTAGGAGCTACCCAGGCTTCTCAGGCTGTTAACTCACCCACTTCAAATATCTACGGAGTACATGTTCCTATCACTCACTTGTCAAATGCTTTCAGTAGCGGTGAGGAATAACCATGAGGATAAACCTGAGCCTGCTCTGCCTGGTGTCTCCCTGAAGCATCACGAATCTGTTGTGCTAGAACAGTGTGTCAGACCTGCCTACAAACCAACACCGTTACCAGCAGTGGTTCTGCACTGCTTCTTACCTCCCCCCTGCACACTTACTCCACTGCTCTGGTAGTTTGTTTTTAAAGGGGAATAAATTAAACTCAATTCAGAAAAGGTTTCATTTTCACTGGACGATAGGCATCTGTCATAAACAGCCTGTTAGGCCAGAGCAAGACTTGACTATTTAAAATTATATGAATCCCCTTAGCTCCACGTTCATATGGACACTTGTCAAGTGGATTACAATTTCACCTGAATAATAGAAATCACTAGGAGTCTCCATACAGACTAGTCTTCATTCTGTGGGTTAAACTCACTTGAGGAAAGAAATTAAACTAGAACAGGAATCCGAGTCAAAATATTACCCAGAAATAGCCACTCTGCTGTAAATTTATATACTACCTTAATCCTATTTATCTTCCTTGCATTTGTATCTTCTAAGAACAAAGCATTCACCCAGGAAGTTTAGCTTTAAATTCACACCCTACTATATTTCACAACAACTTCCCCATACAGAAAGAGCATTTATTTACATGGGTAAAGTACTGCAAAATTGACGAGGGTACAAATACACACCACGCTGACTTCCCCTTGCACAGGCATTTATCAAAACCACCCGGCAGCTCGCTTGATCCCCCACATAGACAAACCCAACCCCATGTAGGTAAACCCAACCCTTTCACTTCGGCTACTCAGATGGTGGGTTTCGGTCCCATTTTGGCCTGCAAGCAAGGTTTGCTGTGACCCGATGGCAATCTCACACCTGTGATAGAGCTCCAGTCCCAACTGGGAAACATCAAAGGCACCAGCGGCCGCTCGCCAGTGCGGTTCCCAGCTGCGGTGGTGTCACACTAGTGCTTCGCCAGGGTGTCACTTCCTACCAAAGCACAGCTGTACCACCAGCCTTTCTAAAAACGAGTGAAGTCGAGTGAAATTTGGCTAGAGATTTCCACGATGCCCACCTCACCCCACGGCCTCAGTCTCTGGAGGCAGGTGAGACTGGGGGGCAGAGCGCTTCCAGAAAGGCCTTCTGCCTTCAAAAACTCGAGTGCACGCTGAAGTTCACGGCTTTAGCACGCCTTTGCACGAGTGCCCCAGCACCCCTGCGCAGCACCTCCTGACAGACGGGCACATGCATCGGCCCACGCAAGTTCTGCCACACGGGAGGGAAAAGGAGGGAAGAGAAGAGCCACGGGAGGCACAAGGAGATGGCGAGGGGGGCGCGCACCCCACACACCCCCCCCCCAAGACTGACATTTCGTTTTTCGCCAGAGCCGGCCGAGGCAGGCCGAGCCCGGGGCCGGCCTGCGGGCACCCCCGCCCGCTGGCCGCCGAGGTGCCGCCGGGCGCGGAGCCGCCTCATCGCCCCCCCCCCCCCCCACTCCTTCCCTCCCTGCCGCTCGCCCGGCGGCCACCCGCGGAGGGCCAGCACCGGCCGCCCCGCTCCCCGCCGCGTCCCGGCCGGGGTGGCTGCGGTGCGCCGCCCCGCTGCCCCGGGCACCGCCGGCGGGCGGGGGGCGGCCCCGGCGGGATCGCTGCCCCGGGCCGCCCGCTGGCTCCTCACTCACTGACTCACCCGGCCGGCGGCGGCGGCAGCGCTCTTCCTCCGCAGCGTCAGCCCGCTCCGCAGCAGCGCCGGCAGCTCCCGCAGCTTCTGCCGCAGCTGCACCGGCGGCGGGTCCGGGGTTCCGCCGCCGGGGCTCCAGCTGCGGGCCAGCTCCGCGCCTTCACAGGGCGACGGCATCTTCACGGAGCCCACGGCCATGCCGCATCCCTGCCGGGCTGCGGTGCGCAGACCCGCTCTGCCCGCCTTCCCCTCGCTCGCTCGCTCCCACCCACCCAGCCACCCACCCACAGGCGACAGGGACACGGGCGGGCGCTGGAACGCACCGCGCTCCCCTGGCGCACCGGCCCCCGCACGCCGCGGCCCCGCCGGGCGGGCAGGAAGGGCCCCGCCGGCCCCTCCACCTCTCCCGCCCCTCGCCGCGGCTCCGGCGGTGATAAAGCGCAGGTAATGAGGAGGGTGGAGGAGGCGCGGGCGGGAAGAGGCAGAAAGTCCTGTTAACTCCTTTGCGCTCGGGGACGGCTGCCCGGGCCGTGTCCCCACCTCTCCCGGTGGCCTGCGCCCAGCACAGACCCCGAGGAGGGGCGGGGGGGGGGACACGGGTGAGAGGCGGCGGGTCCCAGCTGAGGCCAGAGGAGTTCGGGCTCCTGCGGGGGCTGGGCGGTCTCGGCTCGCTCCTGTAGGTTGCCAAGGCCAGGCTGGAGGAAGCCTCGGGCTGAGCCTGCCGGGGCTGGAGGACTCCCAGGGTCCCCACCTGCCCTGTGGTCCCCAGGGCTGTTAAGGGGGCGAAGCGCTTCCCCGCTCCCTTCCCAGAGGATTCTTGACTCAGTGAGGTGCTTTGTCCTCCATGCCAGCACTGATACTGGAGAAACCGAGCAGTTCATCCCGGGTGAGAGACTTGCTCCCAGTAATTCAGGCAATCCCTGGAAGGGAACCCTCGGTGCCAGAAACCAGTTCCTTCACTCTTTGTATAAGGAAGAAAGATGCGTTCAAGGCACTTGTCTGGAATTCAGTTCCTTGAATTATAGGGGCTTTGCTTAATCTCTGGAGTCTGCCTTTTCTACCTCAGTGGTACAGGTGTTGCTTCCCCTCTGCCAGCCCCTATTCTCACCTGTTTAGAAAAGAGAACTGATTGTAAGATGGGGCTCACCTGAAATATATGTATCTTCTGCCTCAGAGCTACAAATAAGGCTGACCTGCTTTTCCAGGTTGAATTCACCAGTGCCTAAATGTCTCTGTAAATGACATTATAAATTAAGCCAATCTCACAAACACATTATGGAAAGCTGTCACCCTCTCCCGACCAAGAGGTCCCATTGGTTTCAGGGACTGACCCTAGTATTCATCCAGCCCTGCAGGGAACTGGCTTAACCTTGCAAAAAAAAAGCAGTATTTTTTCCTCACTGATGTGCTCTAAACCAACTCCTCTGGAATCGCAGAGGTACCCATAATGGAAGGGAGGTGGCAGATGTGCCCAGCCTATGTTTGTCACGCTGAGATGCAGAATGGCCCCTTCCAGTGTCAGTGTGACGTTGGGTTATCTGTCACCTGAATGCAGCAAGAGTAACCTGGCCTTTCAGCTATACTGACCTGACGACAGGCTGCTGCAAAAGGTGATCCTGCCTGCAACCCATGTATGTGTCCTCCCTTCGCATCCCTCACGTGGGATCTGGTAACCATCTGACTTCAGCCAGGTGATCGATCTGGTGGAAAAATAACACCTCAGAAAATAATGAATTTTCCATTGGCCAGACAGCTGAATTGATCCACCTTGTGACCACACAGCCGCGGGATCGAGGAAGGCAGAAATCTGGATGCGGGGGAAAGCAGAACTGCTCCTTTCAGCAGCCGTCCGTCATTAAATCAGCGTAACTGCATCCTGTGCACATGCCTTCATGAGCCGTGCAAACCAGGCCAACCCAGGTACTCCTGAAAAGGACAGGTTTTGTTCCAGCAGCATTCTGCCACCACCTCTTTCCTGCCAGAACAAGCAATCATTGCCCATTACGTGAGCCAAATCTGAAAAGTTAAGTGTAAAAAAAAACAAATCAGCTATTTTAGTGGAGTGATATGGCCCATCACCTGATGCCTGTTGCTGACACAGACAGAAAAGGGACAGCAATGTGACAGCCCTCACTTAGATGAAGTGTGTGCTGCAGACCCTTCAACCCCAAAACACCGGGGAAATCCGTGAGCTCCAGTCGGCAACATCAACGCCAGCCCTTTTGGAAGGGCAAGTGGGCAATTATGCCGTAAAGGGGCTTTAGCCAAGGCCACGCTGCATAATCGGGCATGGGGAACACGAAGAGGACTGGCTGTTCTGTGCGACGCCTCGCGTCCCACACATTTCTATCATTGCACTTGATTTGTGCTCTCCAACTGCCCTGCAATGTGGCTTTTGACAGCTGTGTTGCCTGGCAGCCACTTTGTCACAGCTCAGGATGTAATTATGAGGAAAGGTGTATCTTGCACCCAAAAGAATAATGGATCCTTAGTGTACCGGCTTCACAAAAGGACCGTGTTCTTTGTCCGAGTCTTCAGGCGCTGCTACGATACAAACAGCGGTAAGACAGCTCAATAAAGTGTGACTTCATGTGACAGACTGGGGTATAACCAGAAGTAATTTGATTATGTTAAGAAAGGGTAAAATGATGCCAGTGTTCAGAATTTCTTGTTTGTTTATTAACTGGGCGAGGTAAGTATAACTCGTGAACGGAAAGAGAAATAAATACGCTCTGGAGTGCGTCTAAAAATAATCAGCTGCCAGATAACATAATTTGGACTAACAATTGTCAGGAAAATGGAGTAGCTAGTAGTTAGGTCTTTCTATTTCTAGTTTGGATTATTCCAGTTTTGGGGAAGATCATGATAGGAATTGTTTAAAATTAAATCTTATATTGCTTTTTTTTTTTTTTGGCAGAGTCGCAGAAGGTTTAACTTGGTGAATGAGTCTGATACCAGGTTTTTTTCCTCACAGGAAAGAGGGGCTGGGGGGAGAGCAAAACTAGATCTGGTCAGGACGTATTTGGCAAAAGAGTTTCATTTTTTTAAAAAAAGCAACAACAATAAAAAACCCCAGTGTGTTGCGCTCAAAATGTTCTGTTCAGAGTATCTTGCTTCCAGTGAACTGTCGCTGAAGGGAGAGCAGGGCTCTGCGGGAACGGGGTCCCTATTCTTGGCAGGTTTGGCCCCCGGCTGACTGCGGATTTCCTGCCTCTCGCAGGCACCAACAGTAACACAAAAGGGATGTCAGATCCACTGACCATGTGCAGGCACTGGGGAACTTCCAGCTTTCCAGATTAAACACTTTTAATTTGGTCCGATATAAAGCAAAACCAAGGACGTACTCTCTCTGGTGCTTCTACCAAGAAATCTAGGTTTGCATATACTTCCCAGAGGTTTTTCTGGGCAAGGTTTTCTCTTCTCGCTTGCAAGAGACTTCGTATATGTATAGGAACATGTATGTTTAAATGGATACAGGATGGAGTCTGGAGACCTAAGCAAGTTTACTGCAACTTTGCAGATGTGGGGCCTGGGAGCGTCTGCTTTTTTTGAACGTGTTTGTTTTTCTTTCAACAGTGTAGCACAATCAGAAGAAACACAGTAAAAACAATACAAGTTGTTTCATGCCCGTATGCTTCCCGTATCAGTCTTTAAGTAGATCATTGCAAAAAAAAAAAAAAAAAAAGGAATTATTTGGAATCAGACATTTCCTGACAAAGCATAATAAACACTCATTTGGGGCTTAAAGTATTAGGAGTTCTTGGCTCCGTTGGAATAATCGGTAGATGCTGCTTTGGATTTCACTGCATGAAGTGAAGATGGGTAGTACAGAGACAGAACTGGGGAGTACTGGGGTGCAGGAGCCAGATGCGAGGAAGCTATCGACAGGCAGCCATCCTGAGCCAGCTGCTTGCAGAAGTCCTGTTTGAATATTTGCTCTCCCTGACCTGGCAGAAGGCGTTCAAAAGAAAGCAAGTTTTTCCCAAAGCAACAACACTCGCTGTACAACCGGCTAAACATCACTTCCCCTTCCCCAGGCGGTCCTGACAGGGTGGGGACAGGGGGAGCGATGCTTTTCTACGCTTTCAGAAACTGAGTTGATTTTCTTCTTCTCATCTCTTCAGGAAGCAAGCAAGCAGGTTTTTCTTCATAACACCTTTTCTCCCACGCAGGAGGCTGCGAGCTCTGCGCTGCCCATCTCCCCGTACCACATCTGAATGAACCTCAAAGGACGTCCCCTTCTGGAGGGGGACTTGCCCCATGCTCTCACAAGAATCATACCCTGCAAACTTTGCTTTGCCAAATGTTACTCCAGGCCCATAGCGTATGGATCGCAGACTGTCCCTGTCATCCCCTGAGACCTTGCCAGCTCTCAGGCCCCTGACATGGAGTAGTCTGGCCTGGCAGATTTTTATTGCTGGCTGGGGGAAGGCTTTGCTCCATCCTGCTGCGTTTCAGAGGAGTTTTGGGGCACATTCCCCAGTCCCAAGAAGGGGCACAGGTGTGGCAGGTGACCATCCAAGCACCACGTTGTGGGCTGGAGACACACACTGCAGAAGTCTGGGCACCTCACACCTTCTTCTGCTTTGGAAACTCATCATCGGTTCATCCGACTTCAAAACAAAACCAATCTGTTCACCCACAGAGCTGCTAGAGATCGTGTTTTTGTCTGAATAAGTAGCTTTAGGCTTTTGAGTTTTGGCCTCCCTTCCACCTGATCAAATAGTGGGATCTATGTTGCATTTTGAATGTTGGATATCGCCAACTTACTGTGGATATAAATAGCCGAAATCGATTATCAGAGCCATAAACATCAGGGGCATGTATGTGGGTCATGCATACTTTTTTTTTTTTTTAAAGTCATCAATTTAGTTTCTCAAGTGTTTTTTTTTTTTTTTTGAAAGAAAAATTTCCAGCTGTTTTAGTACCTCGTCATCACATAGACCAAATATTCAGTGCTTGAGCTCAGAAGCACTGCTTGCAGCATTTCCGAGATGTGAAAGGCCTGCAAAATGTAACGTATGCTCAGCAATGGAAAGATACCAAAATGGGAATGGGGCAGGAGGAAGCAGGAGATCAGCACAGGGTGTGACTTGAAAGACGGCAGAACAGGAGAATAACTACAAAAAAGAGGGAAGAGGTGAAAGATAAAGGAGATGTATGAGTAGGTGAAATATTTCAAGTAGTTTCATGATTTGTGTGACTCATAGCTGGAAAGGCTGAAGCTGCCTCTGTTAATTCAACCCCCAGTTTCTCTTGATGGCCTATGAACCTCTTTAGCATCTGACCCTTTCCCCCTTTGCGACCACCCCTCTGCCCCCAGCACCTCTTCCAGGCTTCAAAACTGGATCCAGGCATCTTCCAGGCATCTTCAAATGGCTGCTCAGCCCACGTCCTGCCCACAATTCATGCAGGGGATCGGGACACGGTCCCCGTTATTGACTCTTCAACACTCAAAAATGAGAAAGCTCAGGAGCATCCTGGGCTGCTGGGTTTGCTGCTGCTGCTGTTTTAACCAGAACTGGGGCACTGGTCAGGGGATGGGTGGGAGGGGGTGCACGCAGGGGGGTGTTTGCAGTCCTAAATGGATCTCTTTTTGTGTTTCCTTGAGTCATTTGGTCCTTTTTAAGAATCACTGGGCCATGATGTCAAGGGCAAAACTAATGTAAATACAGCCAAAAGCATTGTTTGGTGCGTGGCAAAACTTTTGCTTTAATACAGACCCAAGGAAGAATGCGTTTGCTGTGGTAATTGTGATTTGCCAGAGCTAATGAACCTGACCCAACTCTTGGGTTTGATTTGTCTTTTTAACGTAGTTGGAAGCAGGGGACCTTATGACCCCTCAGGGAAATTAAAACTCTTAAAGCTCTCATGTCCAGCCTTTTCTGTCAAAACAATGTTGTTGTTGAGCTATTGCTCTTTCTTTTACAGGACAAAATTAAACTCCAAAGCCAGTAAGATCCTCAGTGGAGTTTGTTCGTTATTTCTTTTTTTTTTTTTTAACTAAACACAGAAATCTCAAAATGACAAATCATTATCTTTTTATTAGAAATTAAAAAAGAAACACGTAAAAGGACCCGTGGAATCAGGAAGTTTTTCTGACAACTGCAACCAAAATTCAGGTTCCTTTGTCCCCAGGCACATGGGCATATACATGATTATTTTTTTTTTAAATGTCCAATGTGAGAAGCTTTACATACATTTGCAGAAGAGATTGTGTAGGAGATTTTGAAAGAGACAAATTGCAATTAGGTGCTAAATTTTCACTGAAAATCAATGGAAAACCTCCCCTGTGTGATTGATGGTTAATCTGCATATTTATCTTTTCTTCCATAGCTCTTAAATTCTGCATTTATATTTAAATTCATGTTTTTCTATTTAAATTAATATTTTATGTTTCTTCTCCATAGGTATAAGTGTGAGGATGTTTTAGCCTGATTTTGTAGAAACTGGGTTCAAGACACTCTGCTGCCTCTTTGTACATCTGAGACCTCTCTGTGAATCTTCAAATGCCTAAGCTCATTGAGCACATTTGGCAGAGGTACTGAAATCCAAAATCTAGTAAGTCTTTAAAAGCATTTTGAAAATAGGCAGCCAGTTAAGAGCTGCGCTTAATGCTTCACTGAGGTAAAAAGCGCAGCGTTTCATATGAGACCTGAGAAAATCCAGATAGGGTCTCAACCTCAAGACAGCAATCCACAGAAAATCAGGTTTCGTTGATCCCCCAGCTCACAGAACCACCACAGAACTCTGATAGATGTATATATATACATGTTTCTATAGCTTATACATCCCTACAGTGTCCACTCAGCTTTCGTATGAGCAAGCTACCGTAATGTAACAATAACGACTTCCTCATATGATTCTATTATCATTTGCAAAAAGAGTTATTTCCATATACGTGCACACATATATACAAGGTCGCCTTTTGTTTTTAGTACATTGTTAGTGTCTCGCTGCCTCCATGTGAACAGACCTTAGCCCCACATAATCTCTTTGATGAAAGGAAAATACAAAACCACATGCCAAATATTTTGAGTTTTCAGCATAAACCTGGATCCATGTTGACAAGCTTTTCCCAGGGATAGTAAACCCAGTAAAATATTTTCATTCCAGTTTCTTGAGAGGTTGGAAAAATCAACAAAAGAATAGCATGAGACCGATTGCCAGAAATAATATTACCATTTTAAACATAAAACCATCTCACAACATCTTGTGAGAAATGAAATGCTCTAAAACATTTTCTTTAATTTGGTTTGTTTGTGTTGTGCTCTGGCTTTTGTTTTGTTTTAAATGTGGCTGATTTTTCCTGCTGGATGAGAGCACTGCAGCTGTCGAACAGAAACAGCAAGGCAGATGACTGGAAGAGAAAATCGTGTCGGATCAGGGGTTCAGACGAGAGTCTCCACTGTACAAGGGATGGTGTAGGTTTGCTCAGAGGCGAGATAGGTTCTTCTGGTTTTGTTAAGGATAACACTGCCTCCTGGGAGAGGTAGTCAAGTACAGACAGACTAACACCAGCAGAGGTAATAAGGCTGTGGACAAATCCAGGTGGATTTGTCCTTTCCATTTGGGCATTGGTAGAACAGGGAGGGCTGAGTCAGAAAGTCTGCTGGCAAAAGCCAAAGTCCAGGGAGAGATGTTGCCTTCCACATCTGCCACTGCAGGAAGGCCAAGAGCTCTTGAAGCAAGCACGTGCCTATGGTCTAGTAAATGGCTTTTGAATGGACCCACACGAGCATTTTCAACTCTCTATCAACTCTGCTGAAGTTATGGCTTGATGAGCCCTCAAGTCTTCCTCCAACAGCCCTCCAGAGATTCCTGACTGTTCAGTTGTCCTGTGGGACAACTGTTGAAAGGATCTGTGGGAAAACATGATCAAAGCAATCTTGTCATTATTTTTGTAATGACCTATTCAAGGAAGTAGTAGACAGCAGGGGCGGAGAGGTGGCTGACCAAAACTGCTCTCCCTGTGCTGAGGTATCCAGCACACCTGGAGAAAAGAAGAAATTGGCTCTGCCTTGCATACCCCAATCTCTTTCCCCTTCAGCCTCTGCTAACTGCTTATAGACACCCCTGGAGACTTCTGAAAGGCAACAGGAGTTGGGGAGTTAAAGAAACTGGGAGGGCAAACCAGTTTTCCCTAGAACTTAAACCAGTGGGTCCAGCGGAGACCATCCATGGAAGATTATGGTGTAAAGAGGGGTGGGTTTCAGTGAGAACCTTGGCTACAGAGGCTGACAGTGTTTATGATTTTTGATCTTGCTAGGTGTACTTGTACGTGAGAACACAAGTAGCTCCAGGGGGTGCATGTGTTTAGCTGTCTGTTTTGGGTTACCTGTGAGCACCTAGAGCTGTAAAAGAAGACACCTATGGTCCAGTCCCCTGACAAGCCAGATCAGCTGCCATATAAAACCTGTTGGAGGACAGTCACAGTAAACACACAGCATTTTTTCTGGACCTATGCATGAGAAAGACGTAAGATGAATTTTCCTTGCCCATGAGAAAAAACTGGTCTCTCTCACTGAAGCCTGGGAAAAAGACCTTTTTTGTACTTTGCCTACAAGAAATTTACAGTGTTTTTTGAGACTGGGATACACTATCATTATAAACATCGTTATAACTGTAATGAAATAAAATTATGAAGTCATATAAGGGTTAAGCTGTTTCTAACAAAATACAAAACCAAATTAATCTAATTAAGAAGTTGATATTGAACATATTAACTTATGCACAAGCAGTTCCTAAACTATCTAATGATGTATTAAGCTAACAACCCAAACAACATCATGTATCAAAGGAAATTTAAGACATTCTGCCAACTAGAGGACTTGGCTAAACTAATACATTTGTAGCTGAGACTAATTTTTGAATTAGAGCTTCAACAATACTCTTATGGCAGCCTGCCTAGACTCTTGTGGTTAGACAATAGCAATTCTTCCCTTTTCTTCCAGTATTTTTATTCATTTGCAACACAATTTGTGAAGAATATAACTTGAGAGCCAGCCCAGCATCCCACATCACAATTAACAGTCAAACCTTTAAGATAATTAAGACATACATTATTGCCCCAACCTTATATGTGACTGCCTCAACACAGTCAGATGTTTACAGCTAAACACTTATTTCTAAATATTGTCCTCAGCAGCAAGTCTAAAAAAAACCCTAATACACATTAAAGGAAACAGAAAAATATTTAATTATATATTTGAGCTTCTGCTTCCCAATTCTTGCCAAACTGCATTTGTCTCAGAGAGACTGACTTGCTGTTTAATTAAGACCTAGGTAGCGTTCTGGTAATAAGAAACTAACGAGCTACTCTTACCGGCTTGCAGTGACTCAATTTCTAGTACTGTTCGGTTATTCTGACTTGTTAGAAAAGGAGAGAGTAAATACCTGTTGTGAATCTTTCAAAGGTTCAAGTATCTCACTTCCCACAGTTTTTCAACAAGCTAATAAAAGGCACCTGGGAAAAAAGGAATGTAAGTGGCTGCAGAAGGCTGATAAAAATAGGATGAAATGCAGCGAGTCCCTCCAAGTTTATATTAGGCCTGTATTATAAACCAAAAACATCTTCCTATCAGCCTTCACTGAAGCTGCCAGTCAGTAAGTACTGATTACTGATTAAGTAATTCATGAAAAATTCTATTTTGGCAAGCGAGAATGCTGTCTGAATGGGAAGTTATTAAAACTAAATGGGTCATGTAAAATCAGACAATTTGTCCTGTGAGCTCCACTGACAAAGCTGAGCCAACGCGGGGAATGGCTGAGAACTTCTTATTCGGTTTGAGAACTTCAAAGCGCATCGCATCTCATTAAAGACCAAATAAATGCATTTCAAAATGGAGGAAAACAGAATAGAACTAGTTCCTCATATTGATTCCTCACCTTTGGGTTTTGTTTATCTACAGTATGTCTACATGTGAACCGATCAGCCAGGCCCCCTTCCCTAGCAATGGAGAGAAACAGGAGGTTGTAGGTTTGGATTCAGCCACTGTGTTTTGGATGAAGTATGTCCTGCAGGTGACACTTTTATCTCCACTGACTATAAAGTGAATTCAGGCAGGCAGCTCAAATCTAGGTAGCTGTACTGCAGACACCTAAATTTCACACTGAGTTTTCATTCACACTTTTGTAAAATGGGCATAAAATGTAAATAAGACAGGAAGGAACATTTACATTATCCTTGGCAATGCAGATTGATCACATCCAGTACAAGGAATTTTAAAAGTGGACTTTAAAGGCCTCCTCCACAGTTATTCAGTTCTCACCAAAAGCTGCAAATATTTTTTAAGAGCAGAATCTATATAAAATAATAAACCTATATTGTTGTTGTTGTTTTTTCTCTGCAAAGTCCAAAATCCACCACCACTAATTCCCTGTCACTGAGTGCTCCATAATACAAATCCATCTGTGAATGTTTGTTACATCTAACAAGAGTTGTATTGATTTCATAAACATTGTACAGTACCCATGATTGGCAGTTTATCAGTGTATCAGTTGGTGGCTTGTTTATGCAAAAAGACCCAACAAACATTTTAATAACTTCAGCCAAAGTTAACAAACCTCTCAGGTAAATATATACCATACATACTCTACACGTTCATTGTCTTGGATATCAACTACATGCCTTAAATAAACAGGGTTTATCTTTTGGTACATCACCAAAAAAATTATATATATATATATACACTTGCCTGTGAAACTATTTGGTAAGACATGCAAGACAGGCTCCATGTCGGAAACCTTTGTCCTTCCCAAGTTATAGGGAAAACACTAACTGTAAGGTAAGCCATATGCAAACAGGCCATTTGTTGTCCAACCTGTTCTCTGGAGGCTGTGTTGCTACGGATGAATAGACAGCGCTGAGTCTGAGGACACCATTCAGACTCATTGTGTTTTCCAGCTGATAGGCTGGAGAAGAGGAGCGAAGGAAGGGGGAGTAAATTCACACGTCTGCACACTGCCACAGACTCCAGCATGCATAAAAGTCATCAGTGGTATTTTGAAGACAGCGAAGTAATTCAGACAGTTCATCCAGTTTCAACAACACTGGGGTGAGACTGCTGCAGTAAAGCCACCACATTCTTCCCTCTTTCTTCTTTAGGACTGTAACAGATAGTCTCTGGCCAAGTAGATAGTCAGATGCTGCTCACCAGCTATCAAGATTATGGACGTCACAACCATCATGTCATTAGGACACCAGCCATAAGTCCAGAGCCTCTGACTCGGCCACAAAGACTCCAACAACCACCAAGGTTTGCTAAAATGCAAATGTCTTCTTCCCCTGAGGAAAACATCAGGGGCTTGTGGGGCTTTACCACTGACACCACTAACAGTCAGCACACTGACTACCATATGGCTCTGTCTTCCTCCCATCTACATACATCTCCCTAGTTTTCTGGCACCACATGTATTCCCCTGTCAGAGGCATGAAACATGGGTGCCAAGTGGCAGAAAATAAAAGCTGAGTCTGTCCCACACTCCCACAAAACCTTCCTGCCCACCTCCCTTCACTAATGCTGCCAAATCTCATACCCAAGATGTCCTGTGATTCACAGATGCTTTAATCAGTTCTGAACAGATAGATCCTGTGATCAAAACAAGCATCAGAAATGCAAGACACCATAAAAGGACACCACTATACCCAGCAGTCCATCAAGGCTCCCAGTGCCCAGTATCTTCAGTCAGCACAAAGTTTTATATGCAGAGAAGAGGGCATGAACCAAGAACTTTGAATACAACAGTTGCTTCTCCTCCATCATGTTAAGCAGGTGCCACTTGACAACAAGAGCTGACATGGAACCCACAAGACGAGGCGCTCTGCTTCAAAGACACAATTTGGCATGCAAAGTGTCCTGAGTCCATGGGTGAGAGCCTGCTATTGACCATGGTCAACTTTTTCCGCTCTAGGTGTTCCAGGCCAGGCTGGATGGGGCTTTGAGCAACCTGGTCTAGTGGGAGGTGTCCCTGCCCATGGCAGGGCGGTTGGAACTAGATTATCTTTAAGGTCCCTCCCAACCTGAACCATTCTATTATTCTATGATTCCTAAGCAAGCTTACAAATAAAATAACCAAAGATGAAGTGTAGCCTTGTATAACTGAAGCTTAATATCTACATTCAGATCCAGGACTTGGATGTGAAACCAATTTAGTAGATGCAAAATCACTTCTAGTCAGTGAATAGACAATAAACATGCTTTCTCACTTTCCTGGAACTGCCTAAAACATTTGATGCTGTCTCAGAGACTTGGTTCCTTTTCTGAGAAGAAAGGCAACGTCCAGGATAACAATCAGAAATGGTCTGAGCTCTTTCTGCAGCAAGGTACTCAAAAAGTAATGAGGGAAAACTGCAGCTTTATCACAGACTTTCATGCAGCTCATCTTCAACATTTACAAGCAATCACCGGATACAGCAGTTGGAAAACCAGGACACCAGTTACTGCAATACTTGTTACTTGGAAAGTCACTTGTATTATCTTTCTGAAATCCAGATCTTCCACAGCATCATCTAACCTGTGCCTAGTAGAGGATAATCTGGTTTTAGTTAATCATGCCTTGATCACCCATCATCTGACTATAGCATGCAGTATATGTTGGCAGAAAGCTGCAATTACTGTAAAATACTGGCAGGTATCTTCCCAGAAATGTGGGCTATCACAAGCATGCAAACTTTGCTACCACAAGAAGCCACTCGCTTGTCCACAGTTCTGCTCTCAGGAGGAGCGCACAGTAAAGCACACAACAGACTCGACTCAGTTTGCTCAGCACATTGCAAGAATGCGCAATGCAGTCGCAGCGTGTGACCCCCACACGAGCAGTGGGGGGACATACATATTTACGAACATCCACGCGCAGCTGAAAGACTGCAAGTGATGACAAATTGAAATGACTTTTGAAATTGATTCCAACACTTAATTATGCTCACAGTTAAAACTTTGCCTTTTAGAAAGATATTTATAACAAGCATTTGAGTCATCTAATTAAAATGTGATTCAGAACACATAAGCCTGAGAGCCCAACCTCCCTGCATGTCCAAAAAGAAAGATATGAATACTAGCTCATGGCTCAGAGCACCGAAATAGATGCATAGAATCAGACAGTGTAAATATCTATCTTTGCCTTCTTTAGTTTAAGATAACCTAAAGCTGTGTTCCAGTTCAGGTTTGTCACCTTCACATAATTACTTTTGATACAGCAGAGAAACGTTGAAGTAGAGCAAATCTGTCTGTGGATGTAGTGAGAATCGTAATACTGCCACACGCCATCAGCAGCACAGCTGGAACTTCAGCCCACACTTCTGCGCCTTGCTAGCTTGGGACAGGCTTAAGTACGTTCTTCTGCCCGGCTCAGTGGGGCCTGTAGAAACAGATCTCAGCTGTTATAACAATGCTTTTGTCTCTGGCACGCATCCGTGCGAGGGATTCCAGCTTCTCCGATTTCCTGAGCATTGCTCGTTTCCTGGAACATTTGGAAGCGTCACAACCATCTTCCCCATTTCTCTGCCAGCCTGTTCTCCAGGGCAGAGGGTTCAAGTGGCTTCAGTTGATTTGCCTTTACTGGAGTTTCTCTTTTATTTCTGATACGGTGCAAAAAAATAACCAGGAGTGCTGGATAAAAACAAACACATACCCCCAGATTCATTTCTTGTCCACTGTCCCATGGCAAAACTTGGTGTTACAAAAGATTTGCCTCATGTTCACTATCTATTGACTTCAGTGGCTACTCCCTCAGTCATAAACCTCAGTCTGCGTTCTTCCTAGTAGCCGGTATACCCAGTGCTGTACAATATGGGGCAACTCTATAGGCTGCTCTCCAGGATGCAGTGCTGCTCTCTTCTCATAGCAGCACAACACCGGCTTGTGCTGGTGTAGGCAGGGGGCCAGGAGGTGTTCAAAAGCTGCTGAGACTCCCACGTTGATGGCAATGGCTTTGTCCCTTTATCCCCAACCCTCATTATTCTCGTGTTTTATTCCAGCGTGAGGCTCAGGAGAAGAAACAACAGACTGGACAGAACTATCTCAGGAGCAGAGCAGGCCCTCGAGGTCATCGCAGGTAGCCCTTGAGGTCGTCACAGGTAGACTACTTGATTTTCTTCTGTATCAATGATAACACGACTGTTTCAGTTTCACATCTCGCTTACAAAATCAGGAGCAGAACAATGTGGAGCTGCCTTGGCTTTCTGAATGATTGAGCATATGTTCCCTCTCTGCTCCCAGGTGGCGTAAAGCACAATCACTGTCTTCTGTTGATGATGTTTTCTTTCTGAAAGATTGAATTCTACATCCTGGCTTTCAAAAACCCAGTTCACAGTGTTCTGCATTTCCCTGCTCTGGTGAATATAAGGGCAGTAGTAAAACACCAGCGTGGGAGTCAGTGCAGGGTGACTGCTGCAGTTTTTACACTCAGCCGTGCAGGAGGCTTTGGTCGATATAGGAAATAGCTTTCTAACCCTCTCACATACACTTTCCTGATGGAAATTCTTTACAGGTTGTTGTTTCACTTGCCTGAAGTTTTACAAATTAATCACCAACGCGAATCTCACTTTACTTATATATCTTTTAAACAGTCCAGCCAGGAACCGTTTGGTATTCAAGAGACTCTCAATAGGGAGAAGAGTTAAAATCTAACGCCACCACTGACAGGTGTTTAGAAAAGCATGTCACCCTACAATGTCACCTTGCCTTGGCTCTTGAGGGTGACGTTTCTGAGAAAAATGTGCAGTGAACACACTGATAATGCACAGATGTATTCACACGACATATGCACCTTGAAAGTGTGTTAAATTTTATTTACTGTTACTTGGCTTTTTTTGGCATGTCCCTTTCTGTAAACTCCCTATGTGCACCTCCATATGTGTTTGCAATGGTATTAAGAAAGTATCTTCTGCAGTGGTATCTCTAAATCATTTAGCAGCCTACCCATTACTGCTCCTGTAAACTGCCTACGGAATATATAAACACCCTGCCTTTTATACATGCATCAACCTGGATTATATCATTGGCATCAATTAATCTCCGTTATAAGCGTTTATTTTTTTTAAAAAAGGCTGTCCAGTGCAAAGCTTTATATAAAAACCGGTATGGATAGAGGCACTAGGTTAAAAACAACTGAGTTCCCATGGCACAGGCAGTCCGTCAGCTGCATCACAGTAATTGACCATGTGCATGTTCTTAGTATGCCCCAGTTGCAAAGTAAAATGTGTTAGTTTAAACCACCATGAAGGTGCCCGCCTGCACCCTCAAACAGTCAATAAGCTACCACGTGGCTATAACAACTTACAGTCCTCACCACGTCTTAGGACAGGCTTAACTGTGACCTTGCTATAGCTTGGAAGCTTCTACTGTTACATGCCAGGCAATAAGGAGACAGAAGAGCCATTCATTGTTATCAGATTACAGTACAGGAAAAAACAGGGATTAAGAACTACGCATCAGTGCTGCTTCGAGCAAAATAAGATACCTCCACCACCCTGGGCTGGTCAAAACAGTGAAATCTCACTATGTCGTGAGTTATGAGTCTTGGAACATGTGGTCCACCTCCATGCTCAGCAGCTTCAGTATGTTATAAAGCTACCTGAAACAGAAAAATGACATTTCAAAAGCTCCCATGAAACAGTAGAATTGAGAACAAAAAACTGGATGCTTGCATGGGCCCTGCAGGCTTGGCGGCACAGTAAGACACAGCACATGCTGTGACTGAGGCCCGTTTTAGCTTGTCCTTGATGTGAGATACTGAGGATGTTCAATTCCACAAACACAATAACATAGTACGTGCCCCTCCTGGTTCACAAGACATTCCCACGGCCTTTCTAGTGTCCTGGAAAGTGTGATGTGCAGCTGGGGCAAACACGGCAGGTCAGGGAAGTCTGTAGGTTAGTGGTTTGCATGGTACAAAGGGTTAAGATGGAGGGGAAGGCTCCCTTCTCTCTTCCAGGCATGTGGTCTCAGATCTCAGGCTGTGGGGAAATAAACCTTCCCAGGAAGTGGAGTCTCACAGGAAAAGTCTTCTGCTCCACAAAGCTCCCCAGTCTAAGGGGAGCAGAGCTGAGGCTTTGGTGCTAGCTACTGCCTGAGAAATATATAGTTTGATGCTGTCTTGGTGGACTCGTATCACCCAGACATTAAAAAAACATTTTAAAATGAGCTTTAACTTCTTCTGTTTTTCTCTCTCTCTCCCCACTGGAGAAAGTTTCCTATTCCCAGGCATCATGTAAGCCTAGGCAGAATTATCTGGGGGATTAACAAATGCAGAGAGAGCAGCAGGAGTTAGAGAAGACACCCACAGGAGGAGAAGGACTGCTGAGATGAATGTTTCCAGGAGACAGATTATATAAAACTTTTTGCTTTCATGAGGTAAATCTAGCACTGGTTGCACAGGCGTAGTGGTGGAGATCACAGGAGTAGAGGGACTGAACCAGGTTCAAACTGTGCAGCCAAAAGAAAGCTTGCTGGTGGGGAGGAGGGAGTCTTCAGATCCTTCCAGCATCATCATATCTTCACATATGTTCCCTATCAACCCCCTGCATGAACAGTAGGTGGTCAAGACACTCTGCATGCACTTATCTTTCTTAGGTACCCAGCAGGCTAATTGGACTCAAACACTCTGCTTTTCCCCACCCCTGTGGCAGAGAAAAGGCTTTTTATCCCTTAAACGTGACAACAACAAATTTCAGAGCCATCTCCTACGTGCCCTTTCTGTGCCACGGTCTTATCAAAGGCTCACGGGTAACATTTGTTTGGGAGGCACGCTGAAAAAAAATTGGCAGCACATTACTGACTAATTGCTTAATTTAAACCAGTGAAACAAAGATGTTCAAATTCAAAGCTGAGGGACTCTCAAAGAGCTGCAGGTGTTTCCCTCTGACTGCTGTTTTGTTTCTTCTTTAAATTTGCGCTAGCTGGCAGAACTAATATCTATAGCATAAAAATCCAGTTGGTTCCTACCTTCTTTTCTTACCCCACCCCACCCCGGACTGTTGCTTGTCACAGCTTTTCACAGGGCCATTGCACTGCACCCCTGTTTCCTGAGCTGGGCACCGCTGCTAACCAAAGTCCCGCTGGGCAAAACATGTTGTTAAAGGGAAGGAAGACCCTGGAAAAGCTGCAGCTGAATGCTCTTTCTGCCTCTTCTTGAGAAGTATATCGCTATCCCCCCTTTTGTCTTTAACTGAAATATTGAAAGCATTTGGGAATTTTTATGCTACGTCAGTTTAAAAGCTTTGATACCCTATTGCATGACTTCTGTTGGCAAATGTGAGAGGGCTGCCCAGCTCCTCAGGATGGGGACTGTATCCTGCCAGCATCTCTAGGGAGCATGGCAGAAAACCCAAGCGCGCTGTAGGACATGGAAAAGCAGGAGCATGTGGCTCATTGCTGCAGAGGAGCGAACTGTCTGTGACGAGCAGCTCCACCCCACCTGGAGAGGAGCACTAAGCAGAGCTCCCACAGGAGTGACAGTGACACTTCTAACAGGTACTTAGGCAGAGAGAGGTGCCTGTTAGTGGGGTTATTATCTGTCATGAAGAGATGTCAGAGCAGTTAATATAGCTTACTGGGGGGAGGTAAGAATATAGCTACTCTGAGCAACATACCCTTCTGCCTGCAGAGAGTTTCTTACCTATTTGTAGTAATTTGCTTTCTACTACATTAAAGGTTATATATATGATGTCCTCAGCACAGGAAGGACATGGACCTATTGGAATGGGTCCAGCAGAGGGCCACGAAGATGATCAGAGGCTGGAGCACCTCTGCTATGAGGACAGTCTGAGAGAGTTGGGGTTGTTCAGCCTGGAGAAGAGAAGGCGCCAGGGAGAACTTATAGCCCCTTCCAGTACCTAAAGGGGGCTACAGGAGAGATGGGGAGGGACTCTTTATCAGGGAGTGCAGTGATAGGAAGAGGGGTAACAGTTTTAAACTGAAAGAGGGGAGATTTAGGTTAGATATTAGGAAGAATTCTTTTCTGTGAGGGTGGTGAGGCACTGGAACAGGTTGCCCAGAGAAGCTGTGGATGCCTCATCCCTGGAAGTGTTCCAAGGCCAGGCTGGATGGGGCTTGGAGCAACCTGGTCTAGTGGGAGGTGTCCCTGCCCATGGCAGGGGGGTTGGAACTCAATGATCTTTAAGGTCCTTTCCAACCCGAACCATTCTATGATTCTATGTTGGGCTTGGATACTAAAACAATTGCTCTCTAGGTTACAAAAATGAAGTGTTGGCATAATAGGTAGCTAACTACTTCAGCCACAAGAAAACCTGGAAATATTTCGTGTCTCACGATAGACTAAATCCACAGGACACTTCAGAGAGGCTGCTGCTCAGCAGATGCCAGCATCGATCAGGGAGGAGTTAGCTGCCTTCCTGTGGGAACACAACACTAAAAAAGTCTTTGGAATTGCTGGAGGAGTATCAGCCAAGAGGGGCATCACAGGCTGCAGTCAGGCAATCGCCGACGGTTGCCAGCAGTGCCTGGAAATCAGTGTGCGTGGGGACGGCACTGGGGTTCTACAGCACAGGGGAGGCTTGAGCCAAACGTGTGCTTGGGTAGTGGTGGAGATACCAGTGTGCAACAGAAGGCTGATGGGAAAGCCCAGAGGCAGAGGTCAGAAAAGCAGTCGTTTTGCACAGGGTCTTGTCCAAAATAGCATCAAAACTGCTTTGTCAAATCTGGGGTGTAATTCTCTTAGCAAAACTGGTCTTTTTCTGAGCAAATTAGTCTTTTTTTTTAAGCAAAAAAGCTCATGAAAGAAAAAAAAAACCACCAATACTGGAAGAAGCTCACCTAATTTTTCTTTCTTTCCCTTTTTTCTCCTAAATCTGAGTTCTGGGCTATTCCTAGGCTTTCTAAGTCTCATCTCATTCAAGAAAATCTGAGCACAGATAGAGAAGTTGATTTTTATCTGAATTCTTCATGAGGTTTCAATGCATTTTATTGTTGCTTGGTGTGTTATCAATATAATTTTAAAAACAAAACTGAAGGAAAATAATTGCTTTAATCACTTGATGAAAACCTCTGTTGAGGTTGTGAGAATTTTGTCTAAATCCTGAAGAATCATGTTCGTACACTCAAATCCTATGGATCAAACAGTAACTGTTTAAACTGTGGACGCTTTTCATTGTTAGATAAATGTTTCTGCTTTTTATTTTTAATCACAAGCCTGAGCTGGAACTAAGGATCTCTGAACCTTGGGGCTGTTTCCACCTGAATATCTAGGCTGAGAAGAGCCTCTAACCATTGCTCTACCGCAGGACATAAACCAGCCTTTTAACCATGGGTTTACAGGGGATTAATTTATAGTGGCATCGGCACTTGCTGGAGACGTGTCTGCTCGGGAGCTAAACTCTGGTTTCAGGTCCTCTGTCCATGGGAAAGTCCATGCTTTGTTCCTCCGCTGTAAGCAGGTTAACATACTCATTTGAACAACTGATTTATAGTTTAATTATTTATAATTTTCATTTCCTATTGTTACTTTTCCAGTTAAGAGACAGTATGACAGGTAAAGCCTGGTCATTGTGCAGAAAGCACTCAGCTGGGAATCTACACAAGGTCACTAAGTGTGTTTGCGTGTGTGCTGTTAAAGGAATTAAAGCTAAATTGAGCCCCACATTTGGAAAACAAAGTAGAAAATGTGCATTCTGCAGTGTTCTTTTCTAAGAACAGTATCTCTTTTTAAGAGCAAACAACAAAGGGCACCGACGTGGTCACTTTGTGACCATGCAGAGGATGTGATACTGCTATTTTCCCATCACGCAAAGAAAACAATGAGTGCTGCCCATCAGGCCCTCTGGTCGGGGCTCAGCGTTTGCTGGTATTCCCTGGCAGCCCCCAGCCCTCCTTGTCTCCTGCCAGAAGCTCAGCTTGCACGTTCTGGGTGCGGGGACAGAGCTGGCCCAGGGCACAGAGAAAAGGCAAGCAGCTCCTTGGGGCTGCCAAGGGCAGTTCTGCACTTGTCTCTTGCTGCAGGAGAGGTCGGTCTGGGAGAGAAAGGCTGGCTTTTCTACCCATGCTTCGGAGGCGCCCATGGGGTGTTTTGGTAGCCAGGCTAGCCACTGCCTTCCTACAGGATGTGCGTTGCCAAATACAGACGAGTCTCCTCTTCATCACGTTTTGTCACAGAAGCAGCACAACTTTTTGGCTATTGTCTTTATTGTTTTCCTCAGGAGAGATGCCCCATAATGAGCATGGTGACATCCGCAGCTCTTCCTTTCTTCTTGTCCTTGATTATCTCCTTGTGGGGCCTAATTGTGAAGAGAAAACTCCAGGAGATCAAGCCATACAGTGATTAAGTCCATGTTAGGGGCTAAATGAAAGTGTTTAACCCTATTTGAATCTGCTATTCTAAATTTCATGGCGCAAACTTCTTATTTGGGAGGGAAACTTACTGCTTTTTGCTGAAGTAAATGATAAATTTTCTCAGTTTTTGGGTCTGTGTAAGAATAGCGGGGACTTGGATCCTGGATCATATAAAAGCAAGTAAATCTAGGAAAACATTTTCACCACATTTTTGATGGTTCTAATATCTACTTGATCAATTTTGTTAAACTGTATTTAAAACCGCATTTATCATAACTTGCTTATCAGGATGCATGTCACATGCATCGTCATGCTGATCAGCCTGAAACGGAGCAGTTTCTCAGCTGATAATCTGCTGTGCCACAAGAAGGGCAGGTTAGAAGTCAGGACTCCAGGGATTAAATTGTCCCTTTGAAATCGATAGGCGGCTTGCCAATCAGTTGGATTCTGCTCTGTTTTGCTGTTTCATATGGATTCTGTTCTTGATTCTTATCAGTGACTTGCTGTGGGACTTCAGCAAGTTATTTAACTCTTCTTTTTTAAGTTAACTCGTCTTTTACCTTCTCCACCAGCATTTCACGGCCCTTTGTACTATATATAACACTAAAAAGAACATGTAAATACACTAGATATACATGTAATATGACAAACATTAAGATGACGAAACATTCCTCTGCAACCACTCTCCTGACACATCATTTGTTGTTCAGGACTGTGCATAGGAAAGGCCAAAGGTATCTCCTATATTAAGAAATATAATTTGCATATGAGAATATTTGCCATTTTGTGGGTAATTTTCCGATCTCTTTTTTTCCATGGGTTCTCTGGGCAAAACCCCCTTTTGAGGTCAGCAGCAGGGCTGTGTGAGTAGAGCCTAAGGGCTTCATTTGGCCCTTGGGGCACGTAGCAGGATGCTGATGTGTGTGCTTGCTCCATAACATCTTATTTTCTCCAGAGTTGCAGGACACAGCAAGCAACAGTGGTGCAGAGAAGGGCAGCAGCCATGTTATTCCCTAGGAACTGCAGTTCTCACTTATTTCTCCAGTTTCCCTTCTTACATCTAAGACAATCGGCCTGCTGCGGAAAGGACCATCCCCTCTCTCCTTCACCCCATCGCTGGCTTCATGCCATGCTGCTTCCCTGGCCAGGCACCTTGTGACCGTGCCCTTGCAGGGTAAGTTGACTGGCCTGATGGAAAACAGAGCCACCAAAACTGATGGGGGGTGTGTGGGTGGCACTGAGGTACTCCATGCATGGACCATCCCAGTGGAGCATGACATTAACTGTGACATGAAACCGTGCTTCCAGTGTTGCGGTAAAATTCAGCCTCTATTTTTTAAGGCACTTGTGTGTCTGCAATCAAAGGAAGCTGAGCACTTGAATACTTTTGGCTACATCTACACTGCTAGAGACATTTGCCCCCAGGAGCAATCCCTCATTCCTAGGTGAAGGTGTGGAAAGTGGCTCATGTCCAGAGAACAGCACCAGAGGACATCTCTGGATGTTGCATGGTCACACTTCTGAGCGAGTTAAAAAGGCCATGTCCTGGCTATCCCAAGGGGATGCTGCACAATTGAGAGATGAGCTCTTTCTCTCCAGAACAAGGTAATCTTGACCATCTTCTCTCTTGAGAATAATCACCACAATGTGGTGTCCCCTGAAGTGTTGGGAGACACGACTAGGCCAGGGAGCCTGGTGGAAATTCAATAGTGCAGTGCTCAAGTTTGTCTCCTGGCCCTGTTCAGCTCCCCAATACATGTGTTTCCTTCACGATCCAAGATGTTATTTGTTATTTTGTTTTTTGTTATTTTGAACCTTTCCAGTTCAGAGTGCCTGAGTGAGTGCTGCATCACAGCCTGCCAGACGTTGTTTTGGTAGCATGCCACCAGGTTGTACAGCTTGTGTATCCTGCAAAGTGGCAAGTGGGCATCTGTGGGGTGTTTTCAGGTTGCAAAGCCAGCTAGGGTAGTGTTGGAAGATTGATAATGAGAAAGGAGCCAAGGTTGTAATGTTTTTTTTCATGCTTTTGGACTGTGGAATGATTATTGTCAGCTGAACTGAGCCAGCTTTTGATGCATTTACGAGGTGTGAGTGACCAGGGGATCTAGGGAACAAGCTAGGAAATTACATTATTTGCAGCACAGATCTCCCTAACTTTGGTGGGTCTTTCGGCGTCCTGGGATCCTGGAACGGACAGAAAGTGCTGTCTAAGTGCAACTCAACAGGGCGGGAGGGCAGCAGGACTGTTGGGGAAGCAGGGAGTGGGAGCTTGCCCTGCATGTTGCTGTAAGGTCCCAGAGCTGCCCGTGGCCATCTGCTCGCACATCTGACCCGTTTGGCTCTCTTTGTTTAAACTGAGCGAGAGCAGCAGCGGTGTCCCCCTCTCTGCCAGGCCCCGCAGGTGCTGCTCCACAACCCAAACCGGAGAAAGAAGTGCACATTTACGGAAAGTCCTTTTCCCTCCCTTTCCTTTCCCTTTTAAGGCTCTTGGCCAAGCTGTGTGATTCTTATCTGGTCTCTGCAGAGCCTTTAAGTGAGGTCATTCAGGAAGTTTAATTAACCCTGTACAATTGTCGCTACATCCTTGGCTGCGCATTGTACTAGGGCCCAGCCCACTACCACAATACATCTTACGACAGCTGAACATCTGTTTAAAAACTGATTGCCAAGAAGAAGTACTTGCTGAGCCTAGTTTTCCCTCTGGCTGTGTGTACGCCGTTCAACACAATATTGTATAACAGCGTAAAGAGTAAAAACAGAATTTCCCCCTGCTCTCAGGACCAACTGGTAAAGCAAACTAAAATTATCTGGGAAATGCCAGTTTTGAAGTATCAGTGGCAAAGAAACGGGCTGGCCTACGTGTGTCCCGCTCGGCTTATGTCCCAGTCTGGTGCCATCCGGGGCGCCGGGCTGGGAAGTGACACCGGGGGACATGGGACTTGCTGGGATGCTGGGGCAGATTCACAGGGGGCTTAGGTTCCTGGCCACTGCTGCTCCCCTGCTTCAGTCATGGGACGCTGCACGTCCCCAAGAGTGTGTGTTCTTCCACTCCTTACCCTCTCAGACTGCAGGGGAGGATGATGCGTTTCTGCTGCTCCTGAGAGCAGGGAAACATTACACACGTGTGTGCACACACACGTACACACACAGGGGTACACACACACATACACACAGATACAAGTCTTAGTTCTTCCCAGCCTCCCAGGGCAGCCTTTAAGAAACGATACTCTGTAAGAAGAAGAAAAGAAGAAAGAGAATGATAATGAAGGAGGAGAATTTCATGTCTTTTTTGCAGGGAGAAAGAGAATGATAGGTGCCGGGAGAGGAAGGGAGCAGGGGGTGTGGGCACTGGCAGAAATATGGAGTGAGCAGCACCCCAAGGCCATAGGGGCAGAGTAAAGGCTATGGGGCATGTAGAAGGCATGGTGTCAGGATGCGCCTTTATCTGACAGAATAGTAAAGTACCCTTGGAGCCTTTTAATCTCTTTTCTTCCTTTATTTACTCTTATCCTTCTCTGAGTTCGCTCCAAACATTTTAGTGGTGTCAGAATATGAAGCAGCCAAGGATAAAATCCCACAAGGAGTTGCTTTTTGTAACGGCAGGCAAGTATCAGGGCCTGAAATGGCATAGCTTGTATTTTAGGGAGAAGGAAAATTCCTCCCTGCTCCCACAGGCAGGACACCTAATGTATTGTGTCCCGGAGCCCCCTCACTTGGGATAACTGCTCCTGTTCAAGAAAGGTGGAGGTGGGCTGGTGCCCCATGTCCCACCAGCCCTGCTGTCCCCCAGCCCCTTGCTGGCACGGTGGGCTGCTGTGGCTTGCCTAGGGGCAACCTGACATGAAAATTGTCTAATTTAGCATCTGCGATGAATAATGGATGGTGAGAGTTAACGTAGTAAAAGAAAGACTTTTTGAGTCTCCCAGGGTAATAATCCATGCTCCCAATTTCCTGAATGGTCCCGCCTTTTGGTCCAGTAATGAAATCTATTTTTCATACTTTGGTCTTTTTGAGCTATCTGATTGGTTTCACCCTTTGCATTTGTTAAAAAAATTAAAAATAAAAAATTTTGCTTTATTTGAGGTTTTGCTTAATGATTGCACAGTTGAATGGACAGAGACGTGTATTTACATGCAGGTAGAAGCTTCAGGATTATTAATCCCGGGATATTCAGATTTAACTCTGTACAGGGCCAATCTTTTATAGTGGTTTATCTTGAACTAAATTCCTCTTTCTCAGACATCAGATTGTCCTTTCTTGGGGTTATTAAAGAATAGAATTTAAAATTAGCACCATATACTGATTAATTTCATTTTCTTACTTTGTGCATTTGTCTTGCAAATACAGGCAGACTCTATGTAGTAAACATAGTTAACATAACCTACAGTATATAAAGGTATCACCTATAATAATGACGACTTATATGTAATTATATATATATGAAATTATGTTTTATCATCTCCAAAGAGCTGAGATCTGTACTGACTTCATGCACAAAAAGGTGCCTGCCACACCTTGTCTGAACAGAAATGTCGGGGAGGCTGAGTTTGCAAACACTGTCTGGGTTCAGATGTTAAATGGGTGGCTTCGGCACTGTCCTCCTTAGATGAATTGCACAACCGGTTTCTCTATAGCATAGAGGCATAATTATGTGGCCAGGGACCACTACTGGGGACATGATGCATGAGGGCAGGAGGTGTTTGTCTGTTCCCACCCTTCCAGGACCTCTCTAAAGGACAAAACCAAAAGCAAAGCCCATCATACCTCTAGGGATGCCTCACTTGTTTTGGACTTCAGGCATCCTGCTGTATAGGTATACCAGAGAACTTCACCCCCAAGTTTTTGGCTAAGAAACATGTGAAGACCAACTATGTATATAAATACTAAGGAGGACTAGAGGTGATATCTACTGTTATCTTTCTAGGAGAATTTATATTTATTGACAGCATTCTAGCCAGTATTTTCCTGCCTCAACACAATCCTCTCAAGTACACTTATGGGACTGCATGCGTTGCATTTTAGGGTGTTTATCCATCTTTTGACATTGGCACAGATGTGTCTCACTTTGATTTTTGTGCAGAACCATTAGGATTCAGCGTAGCCTGGGTTATGTGTCATTCACAGCATAATAACCCCCCTGATGTCCATACTGCTATTCTGTAGTACTTCTGCCATTTTCATGTTTCATGTGTCTTGGAGCTGCCTGAGCTTGCTTCCCTCTCAGAGTGTCTTGTACTGTTTTATGGCTTGTGTGGAAATTGTAGGCAAGGGAGAACAGCTTTCTGTGGGTGCAATATACCTTGCATTTGTAAAAAAAAAAAAAAAAGTTTGTTTTATCTGCTTTAGGGTAGAATTTAATGTCAGGAGGAGATGGCAACCGGTAAAAGCAGTGTTTTTGAAGTTTAAAGGCTAAATCCTGTCCTGATCTTACACCATGTTCTTTATTCAGATCTCACGGTTGAAGCCAAAAGGGATTGTACTGGCACGGTCAAATGCAGAATATGCCCCACTACCCATGAAATAAATAACAGCTGGCACTGATATACACAATACCACATTTCTTCAAAGAGCTTACCAGACATTAACTAATTAATCCAATAGTGCTTTTATTTAATGAGGTCTGAGTACCAGCATGCTCATGGAAGAAGTCTATTCTCTACGCGCTGCTCTCTGAAGAATACTGCCTTTTGTTTTAAGCACCACACGCAATAGTATTTTATTGATTACTGGTTTTCTCCTACAGTGCCGTAGGGTTTTCAGGCAGCAACACGCTGGAGAGCCAGCTTTACCTTGCATTGCGTTTGGTGCCATGACCGCAGTTTGCTAGTACTTGACATTTTCATTCAAATGGTGTTTAAAACTCCACGAATTCTCACAGAAATTGAAAAAAGAAAGAAATAACTGAAAAAACCATCAGTCCCATGAAAAGCTATCCCATTTTCTGCAGCGTATTTTAGCACAGTGGCTCAGATGCTTGAAATACAGCTAGATTTAGCTGAGTTTTTGCTCCAGGCTGAATCTTTTGTCCTTCCTGGGCGCTGCCTAGGCCTGTGAGCGTTGTTCCCCTCCCCAGCACACAGCCCTTGCTTGACACCGAGAACAACCCCCCGAGGCTCCCGGCAGCTCTTTGGGGCTCAGCAACTTTATCACCCCACCAATTGCCCAAGTCTTAACAATCCTTGGCCCCAGCAAGAATGACGCAGTTGTCTGGGGAAGGGGGAAAATGTCCGCACCCATGGTGGGGGTCTCTGTCTGACCTCAGGGCCGGCTTCACGTCCTGCTCCGGGTGATGGTTTCAGCTGGGCAAGGGACAGACACACAGCAGGAAAGGTGCCTGGGCAGGCATCCGCTTTTACAGATCATTGGGAATCGTGTTTTTATCTGAGCAGGCAGAGCTGCAGCTAGCGGCCGTTGCCTCCGAATAACTTGGGAACAAGACAGATGGGAGGCTTTCAGCCTCCAAGTTAAATCATGTGTCAGATCGGTCAGGATTCTTCTCATTTAACAGCTGAGGTTTGGTTTATGGGGTTGCAGTGCCACTGACACACCTCGTGGTTTACACTTACAAAACTACTAAGCTTTTTAAAAGCTTTATAAATGTGTAGTATGGGGAAGATTGATTAAAAATATGTTTCTGGGTGCAAGCGGCATCACATACTCTGATTGTATATTAGATAATTATAGTTTATCCTTATTTCTCCTAGCCTCTCATATCATGAATTCTCTCACAGGCTTCTTTCTGCTATATCAAAAGCATTGTCAGGTCTTGTTTTGGCTTGACCAGTTATATTTTCACAAGAAGGTTTTAGTGTTTGTCACAGATGCCTTAGTACAGGATTGTCTAGTGTTTGTCCCAGATGCCAGTTTACAGGATGCAACAGGTTCTACTTTCTCTCCCTAATCCCTACTCCTTTTTTCTTGCTTTACACTGAATTTGTACTGACTGAAGATGGCTTTTTAACCATTGAATATACCAGAAATTTCTGCTTACCTATATCACAGTTACTGCCCCTGACCTGCACCACTGTCAAGTGCCCTTTATATGTTCTTAAGGCCATAACTCAAAGCAGAATCGAGAAGGTTTCCGTCTTCTCTGAATTGTCCAGTTTTGGGGGTGTTGGGGTGGGGAGGTGACAGGAGTGGACCCATGGATCAAAGATGTCAGTGCTGGAGCCCCTGCACCACTGCTGTGTGCAGTTTGCCCCTTTACTCCGAAGCAGGGTTAGTCTGGTTCTTCAGCTGAACACCCTCAGTCATTCATTTGAGCTTTCACATTCCCAGCGGGGCTTAAAGTGCACTTTCCCCTCTGCACACCTGGATCACAGTACCTGGTTAAGCTTCCTCTGAAAGCAACCTCGTCCATGCCCACAAAAGTCTCCCCTCAAACACCACTGGAACGCATCCTGCGAGGATGAACGTGGGGCTGCTCTGTGCTACAAGGGCTGCCTGAAACACAGACGTGCAGACCCAGCCAAGGGAGCCTAAATGATATGGGGTTTATGATAAATACAAGCTGCGGATTTTGTCAGGCTGAGGCTAAAGCTGGACTGAAATCACCAACCTATTTCTGCTGGACTAGCCCCCGCACCTCCCAGCTAGCCAGGCTGCCAATTCTCTCCTTGTAAAGGATTCTTTATAGAGCGGGAAGCACATCGGTTAGAAATATGGGATTTCCAAATGAATATTTGAAGAGAAACCAGGGGAACTAGAGGAAACACTGCTGGCTTCTTGTGTCTACTGGAGACCTGTGCCTCCTGCTTCTTCAAACCATTGGGACAGCCCCTGACCACAGAACAACATTTCCCTTGTGAACATGCCTTTCCCCTTTCCTCTTTCACAGGCTGGTATGTTGGACATAAAAATTGCCTAAGCTGTTTAGCAGAAACACAGCAGCTCCTCTGCCACCGGGGGCTGTAGGTCCTTCATCATCTCTGTATCGGTGGCCTTGAAAAGTCTTAAGACAGCCCCAGTCTTATGCTCCATGACGGAGACCTGACCTGCCCTGGGAAGGAAATAATCACAGTCTGCTCTGCCCTTGTCCGGTGTGGAGCCAAAGATGTCACTTCACCACAAAAGCAGAGAGGAAGAGGAAGGGGCAATTACCTCACCCAGTGGCAGCAGACAGCACAAAGGGGATAAAACCACTGGAGACAAGCACAGCTGCTCTGGGAACTTCCCCTTCCCGGCCTTTCTGAAGGCGTCATCGGTATCTCCAACCAACCAGGCAATCTTCTGTCTGACTCCTTCTGTCTGTGTCCACTCACCCGCCCAGTCTGACCCAGTTCTCACTCTCCTGGCGCAGCTTTCCCATGGCAGTGGGACACCCAGGCCCATGCAATGTACCTCCCAGGCTCTCTCCCCACCACTCCCCTTCCATGTCCTGGCACCAGCCACCTTTGATGCCTTCCCCTGTGCACACCAGCCTTTGCTGCACCCGCTGGTGTTCTGCCCAAGTGCAGTTCAGGGTCTCTCCTTGGGCAGCAGTCTTGGATTTGACTGAGTCTTGGGCTAGACATGAGTCCATCCACCTGTTTTTCATTGGAAGGTGGAAGCTATCTTGGGGAAGGGCTGGTGTAACACAGTCTGTATCACGCATAACGTTACTGGAGATAAGACCCAAAGAATCCAGGTGTTCTGTGCTTTTTTTTTTTTAAATCGACTACTAAGTTATGCATGAAAACTAGGCTTATAGCATTCCATTTTTAAGAACCTCCAATCTCTTTTGATGTAGGCAAAAAAAAAAAAAAAAAAGTAAAGGCTTGGTTTCAGCAAAAATATTATCAGGATAATGCACTCTACATCTGAAGGCATTAGAAACAACTAATAGGTGAGCTACAGATACCTGTACGTGCTTTAGTCTCAAAGAAGAGCACCCCTTTGGATATTTGCTGCCTATTTTATGCCCAAGGATTTCCCTGTTTCCTTGATTCTGTTAACCTCCCAGGGTGTGTGAATGTTGGCAGGTTATCAGGTGTGTAAATACCAGGAGATGAGATCAGTTTTAACTGGGGAAACTAGGAGTGGGAAGTGAAATTACTTTTTTTTTTTTTTCCCTACAATAGTGAAAAGGTTTGGGTCTTATTTCACTGGAACTAATTAGCTTTGCTAATTAGAGACTGGTTTCGGTTTGTCCTGCTTGTGCATTAGTCATCTGATGGGAATAAGAGCAGAGAGCCCAGGGAGCAGAAAGACCTATCAAATTCTTTTCTAATATCTCAATTGGTTTGTCCTTAACACATAGTGTGCAAAAAGGTTCAGCAGCAAAAACATGATGAAGAAGTATGGTCAGTGATGTAAGACTATTTGCAAATTGCATTTACTACATCTTGGTTAGTAGAGGTTTTGGCTTCAGTAAATACTACCATAAATTCAGGTACAGTTTCCAAGATATTTTTATACTGTGAGATCAACTGTCATAACTTGCAATGTTACAGCTGGTTTTTTTTCTCTTCCTCCATCCCTTCCTTACTGCAGAGGAAAATTCTTTTTGAAGTCTTAGGACATGGTGCTTCAAAGCAAAATTATAACATTAAACATAAAGTTCCTGCAACCTGAATATCCTTTTGTCTTCTCAAGGTGACGAATTTTAATGCTATCATCACTAAAATGGCGATAAAAAATAATAATGAACTGTCAGTTTCATCAGCTTTTTTAGAGGCGTGATGAGATAAATGGCAGAGCAAAGCAGTTAAAAGTTGGAGTAAAACCACATTTGTTACCTTTTGAAATCAAAGCATATTTCAGAAACGTTCAGCAACAGGCAGCATACTTTGGACAGAACACTCTGCTGGTAGATTTGTAAACCTACTGAACTGGAATTTAAATGTGAATAAGCATGTGTCAAGCTCTAATAGGTGTCTCTAATAGCTAGAAGGGAATTGGTAATGCTCATCATCAAACATCACAAAAGATCTAACCTGTATTTTCCCAAACGCTGATCCGGACCCTCTGCATGGTTTGATCCATAACCAGGCGAGGCTTCATCCTCTCTTAAGAAGTGGTGGAGTAAGTTAAAACAGGTATTGTAGTGCATTCATACATCAGCAAAGGACCTACAAAAATATTTGGAGCATAAGAATCCTTTTCTAAGCTAAACCTATTGCTATCAATATGTGCTTTGAGGCTGTTGTTTCACTATTTGGATTTCCATTCCAGCTTTCCCATTTAGATTATATCAAAAGATTAAATCTCATATGGCCTTTCTCTTGGCCACTTCTATTTCTCCTTCACCTCACCTAACCTTCATGTAAGAACAGATATACTGGACACCAGAAAGCATGCATTTTGCTTCCAATTTAATTTAATATTATGCTTAAAAATGTTGAAAATTCACAGAACCTTTAGAGTTCTCTTGGCTTCCAGGCTCTACATTTACTGTTTGCATGAAGGTAGAAGGTAAAATCACATGGGAAATACTCAGAAAAATGAGGTATTTTATCTACCATAGAAAATACCTTCCTCTGATAGCTGCAGAATCCTTGATTAGTCTTTGTCTTCCACTTTTTTTTTAGGGATGTATTCTGTACCTAGGTTGTGTATTTGTAGCAGGCTCCAGCAAGTGCTTTATTTCCTACCGACTGTCAAAGGGGAAGGATTATATGAAGATGCTGATTGCTGAACTGCCCCAATTGCTTCGTTACTGGTGTTTTGGAGACAGCTGGGAGAGGAAGCATGGGTGCTGGTAGCCTCAGGATTGACACTCTCTAAACAAGCTGAAAAGATAGTGGGGAGAGAGGATTTTCCTGCAGCTCCAGGGCAGTTCCCCTAGCAACAAACTGCTGTTGAAGTTGAGTTCACGTCATCTGAAGGGTCTGTATCTTTGAGACTGGCAGGGCCAGAACTCGCGCCCAGCTCTGTCCTCAGACCAAGCTGTGTGATGCGAGTGAAAGGCTTGGAGGACATGCAAAGCAGAAAAGCTCCCTCACAAGTCCTGCTCTCTTTGGCCAACAGCATCCATGCCTATATTTTGCCAGCCAGGTGACTGTGGGCATGGTATTATAACTCAGGAGACCACAGTAGAAGGTTCATAGAATGGTTCGGATTGGAAGGGTCCTTAAAGATCATCAAGTTCCAACCCCCCTGCCATGGGCAGGGACACCTCCCACTAGACCAGGTTGCTCAAAGCCCCATCCAGCCTGGCCTTGAACACCTCCAGAGATGAGGCATCCACAGCTTCCCTGGCCAACCTGTTCCAGTGCCTCACCACCCTCACACTAAAGAATTTCTTCCCAATATCTAATCTAAATCTACCCTCTTTCAGTTCAGGTTGCAATAGCCTCCATGGTGCTTCGCTCTCGAGGCGTTTAGCGCTACTGAGCCTTTGGAAGCTGCCAAATATCTCTAGAGGACTCATTATCCATGTAAGAGGCATGGCTGGACCCTCACTACAGTACCGCAGGTAGAGAAAAGGAACGGTTTTGTGGGACCTGAGGGCTGCGCCAACACAACTTGTGCCCACAGAAAGATGAGGAGAGCTTCCCTGTTTATCACAATCCTGGATGAGTGCGTGGGGTTTTTTACCTGCCATCTGCTGAATGTGGGAATCTCTATTCCATCAGCTCTGTGCTCACAGGTTGGTGGCTTAAAATCTCTTTCCCCACGCAGGGCTGTTTCTCCTCAGTATGCATGCCTGGAAATAAAAAAAACCAGCCATATACCAATTTTATTCTATACTTCTATGCATATTAATGACACGATTTTGTGGACACTCTCCAGGGCTAAATTCTCAAGCTAAATCTAGCCAGTTTGAGGGACCAGAGAACGTGTGAGCAGGACTAAGAATGGGTTCAGAAAGCAAGGTCTCCTTCTTGGGTCTGGAAAGGTGGGAGAAGAGCCATCTAACAGGCGTAACGATGGTGGAATTGTTCCCACGATGTGGGCAGCCGTGGAGGGAAGAGGAGAGCCTGCTGGGTTCTTGACATCTATTTTGGGAACTGGCTGTAATTTTAACTGTCTTCAGCACAGCCCAGGCTCCTATCTTGAACGATCTGTTCCTTCACAACAGGAGGAAAGGATTGCTCTGCCTGCTATATTATATCTAGTGCAAAATTTTTTGGATATAGCATTTTGATTAGAGACAACCACAATGGATGAATTGGCTTAAAAATGAAAGTGGCGGATGTAGGTGTAATTATTTCTCCCTTTTCTTTGATATGACAATATTTAAATATACCTCTCATCCAACTGGAACTGACCTGGGGTCATTCAGATGAGGGTTACTAATGTAGTGCTCTCTCTTTTAAGTCTAGCAATACCTGTAGTGACACAGCCATGGCTCAGCATCAGCATTCCCTCTCTAAACATGCCTGTTTCCAGGCATTTATGTAACTGTTTCTGGAATTTCCTCCTGACTGGTTGACACTTGTCAGATCTATTGAAACCATTTCAGTAAATCAGAGGAAAAAATATTTTCTGTTGCCTAGAATGGAAAAGTCTTTTCTTAAGTCTGTTCTGCTTTGCTTTTTTTTTAAAGAGGAAAAGCAAAAACAGTTATAGGTGAAGAGATTGCCCGGAGAAGCTGTGAACCCAACTGGGCAAAGCCATAAGAAACCTCAGCAGCAGGCTCCCAAGGTCCCTTCCAGCCTCAGCGGTTCTGCGATTATACAAACCGTGAACTTTGGCAGTGCGATGGCTATATGCTCTCAAAAAATTGTTTTAGAAATACTTCACTGGGGATAACGATGCCTGTTCAAGATTGACAGTATGTCAAATGCTTGAGGTGAGACGAGATATTTATTTGCAACCTCCACACCGTGTTGGAAGGAGCTGGTTTTTGATGGCAGTGCTGTACATCTGTCAAACAAATCCCATCATGCTGCTTACTGTGAGAATGTAGTGCAAGCGTACACTGCAGCACACCTCTACCATATATATTGATAAAGTATGCTCTTAATAGAGTAATGTTCCTTTAGGCATTATCTGAATTCATATTGATGTGACAAACTGCTCTGTGGTGCTGTGAATCTCCCGCTCCTCATCCCTTCACAGAGCCTGCAGGGTACCACAGAGATGGCCAGGAAATTTTCTCGGTGGGCAAAGTTCTACTTCTTCAGAAGAACTGTGCTCAAGCTTGCCAGGATTCAGTTTGTCAAAAGCTGTAGTAAATACTAAATGCTATGGTGGTTGTTTACTAGGTAATATGCAGAGGGAGACAGTAAAAGCCATGCACGCAAAGTGAGAAGGCTGTTGTGCAAGCCAGTACACAGCAGCATACATAACAAGTGCTGATGCTAGGTTAGTGGTTTGGCTCAGCTGGACCTTCAGATTTGAGCTACTACCTCATCTCCCTCTCAAATAGCTTCCTCCCAGAGTGATGTTATACTGTCCACTAGGAATGAGTTGTGTGGAGGAAAAGCCTGAGTTTCTCTATGCCCCTGTTCCCATTGCAAGGTATCCTACCGGCTTCTTGGCTCCAGCTTCTTTGGAAAGGCGTCATCTTTCTAGTGGTGGCTGCCACTTGCTAGTGGCTTCCAGCTGCTGGAACAGTTGCTCTCCAAGCACCCCTGCAATCAAGATTTCACTTTCATGCATGTTCCTGCCATGTCTGCCTATAATTAAAGCTGAGCAGCCAGTTAGAGCATCAGGAAGTCTGTGAATGCCAGTGCTGCAATATTCAGTTGCATGCATGAAATGAAACAATTTTGAATATGTGAACCTGCTCCCGTGGTTTACTTGACACAGCATCAGGATTGGCTCAGTTCTGCTGTTGTTGCCTTCTAACATCATTCCGTGCCATGTGAAATTATGCAGTCAGGTCCGCAGAGTACAACCTCAGCTGCAGATATTTGCCAGACCAGGTCCAAACTAAACCCTAAACATTCTCTTCCATTTCTGCGCTTCCTCTTTCACATGCCTTTCCCACCACAAATTCTTCTCGTGCGTACCTTCACAAAGAGAGGCAATCTACTCTCCCATGTTGTGCTGTTCTAATATTCCTTTATTCTATTCTGGTTCTTATGCCGCCCACATCAGTATGGTGCCTAACGACCACATACAGATTCGAGGGGAAAAGATTGGAGAAAAAAAAAGAGAGAAAAACAGCCCTGCTAATTAACACTCCTCTGGTGATGGAAGTGAGAGAAGGGAGAGAAATTGTTCTGTTAACATTTAATTTTTGAAAAGCACTTAGTGTAAAGGTTTTGGGAGGAACTTTCTAAATAGTTTGCTTAATAAAGTGACAATTATGTGAAAATGAGAATAGATGATGATTGCAGAGACAATGGAATGTGATTTCTGGGGGGAAAAAACCCACTGTGCAAACTTAAGTCTTCTAACATCAAAGAGAGAATGGCATCGATGCAGCATTGATAAACTACACTCAAGGAAAGTAAAATGCTAGGTAATGGCCATCTGCCAGTCACTGTAGATTAAAAGATACCTTTTTGTTGTCTTTTGAAGTTGCAACAGAAAGAAAAATGTTTTACTGAAGAAGATTATAACAAAGGACATTCCAGATAATGAGCCCTTAATCTGGTAGATACAGAAATCAAAAGATGTATGGTGGGATACCCATCTATCTGCCTATATGTATGGTAGTCATTACTCAGCTGTGCAGTCAGAGTTTGGGGTAAATTAGCAGAAGATGAGAATGGAGGATGACTGCGGGGAGCAGCTATGGCATATAGTTTCCCAAAATTATGTGGCAGTTCTTTGTTGTTAATTTTCAGAGAAGGAAATGAGATTTCAATGATTGCGCAGTAGCTAGTAACTGTGTAGACAAGATTAAAACAAATTGTAATTCAAGATCTTCAGTGCAATTTCTCATGGCTTTTCTTTTGTCTTATTGTAATATTCCAAATAAACATAGACTGAGAGAGAAAACATCTTTTCTCTCATTACAAATTTCTCCTACAATTACCAGTAGCAAAACAAATATTTCATTTCAGTAACACCTAGGAAGCATGAATGAACTTTGATCTTAGCTCCGTACTTCAGTACAAGCTTTCACAAGAACATCCAGTGCTGATACACTTTACCATTTACTTCTGAACACAGAGAAAAGAATGAAATAAAATAGGATACAGAATGTACAAAGACAGCACAGGCAGCCTACTGCAACATGATATTGAAAATATTTTTATCATAGCTGTACATCTAGTTCTCAAAAAAAAAACCCCAAACCTCTCTTGCATTTTTCCTTAAATTTCTATTTTAAAACTGATTAGATTCAATGAATTCTGGTTCATACAAAAAGGAACTGGAAGAGAAAAACTAGCATACATAAAAGAATATGGGGTATTACCTTTTCAGTTTTAATAAACTCACTGGCAGCTGCAAGAAGCAATGATGAAAAATTATTCTAAGTGCAATTTATCTCTCATATCTGATGCCAGATAAAAACAAAACAACAACTGATACACTAAAATATGCTAGGTTAAAGTATAAGGAAATGAGGGTTTTTCTCTGCTCTGCCCATGAGTCAATACTTGGAGCTTGTACCTAAATAATACAATGAAGGTGCATTAGAGGTAGCGTGGGTATTTATAAAACTCAAAAACATGTAGGGAAGGATTCCACGCTGGAAGTATATAGTAAAGCTAGATCTGACTGAACAGAGCCAGGCTTGCCTGCACAGAGATAAAAACAAATATTTGGATGATGGTGCTGCAGCTTTTGTATTATTAAACATACCTACCATTTAGGAAAAAAAAATAAAAAAATATCTCTTCCATGTTGGAGGAGTCTGCGCTTCCTAGGGAATCCAGCAGAGCTTACTTCAATGTCTCCCTTCAATCTTGTTAGGGCAGATTTTTCTGTTACTGTTGTTTGCAGCCAGCATGGGACGTTATGTTGCGGAGGGGTAGACGTATCCTTTGAAGCCTCCCTTCTTGTTGTTTTTGGGCTTGAGGGGGTTTCTTTGAAGGCTGGTGCTAATACGTCTGTGAGCACGCACCCCTGTGAGCGGCACTGATCTGAGTTAGTCTTGCCTGGGCTATATGAATGTCAACAACTTAAGAAAAGAATGGAGCAATTCTTTCAGCCCGCAGATGTCTGCGCAAGGGTGAGGAACTGCAGGGATGCCTCCTATGGTAGAGAGTATTTTGAGCAAGAGGGAGGATTTGGGGGAAACAAGGTAGCACTCATATATCCTCTGCCTCCTGGTTAGTGGACGGGAGTTGTGCAGGCAACAAAGTGGCTGGAGGGAAGCAAGAGAGCTGAGTAAGAAAGGAGCATGCCTGACATCAGAGAATCCACTTTTCTGTGGGGGGAGGCAAATTGGTGCATGTCCGTGAACTATCTCATGTCAAAATCCTCGTGTGTCCTCAAGCTTTGAAATGAGTATGCTGGAGGGCTGAGGGAATGCCAGGAGGCGTTCATCTGAGGAAGGCAGTCGTACCTGCCCAGGGACACTCCCACGTGCTTCCTATGGGAGAGCGCTGGCATGCAGATGGGTCCTCGGGCAAACCAGCAATGTTGACCTTGGCCACCTTTACTGGCTTACTTCCCACCTTGGCTTGAGATTTGGATTGCTTAACTATCCCCATGCTACCACATGCCTGCTGCAGGATGGGTGACGTTGCAGGTCAGGCCACATAGCGTGGGCACGAGAACCCTGCAGGAAGTATGTATAGGGACCTTATGGATCTTAAGAGGTACATCTTTTACCCTTACAGGACCATAGGGTTTTTGGTCCATGAGGAACCAGCATAAAGGCACTAACACCGATTCTCTTTCCCTTCTGTAGTTCATCCCTCCCCTATATCCAGCCCAAATACCAGGTGCAGCAGGGAACACTCTGCCCTAACTGCAGAATTATTTCCTTCTGCCATTAAAAGAAATTTTAATGCACAGCAAGCTCCATTGAAGTGCAAGGGAAGGGCCCATATCATAAAAGATTTAGGCACTGTCTCGGTGCATACTTTTGATTTGTACGGCAGGGAGCTTGCACTTGGGAAAGAAAAGGGTTGGGGGGAGGACTTTGCTTTAAATGACAGCTTTTTTCCTCATTCATTTTGCATTCAAAACCCCAAATATATTCTCTCTCGCCTTGATTTATGACCTTATAAAAATGAGATAGAATCAGCCCAGAAAGAAACAAAGGTTAGGTCTTCCCAGAGCCTGAAGCCTTTGTGTGAGTCCCCGAAGAACAGCTGTGCAAATTACATTTGCTGCTATCAGATAAAGTGGAGACCGAGAGCAGTTTTTCTAGCAAGGTCTGGACAAGATTCCATTTTATTTTGTCATTTTGAATGCAGGTTTGATTTTGTTTGCTGGTAATCACCGCCTTTAATGTTACCTTGCTAAAAACGGCTACTGCAGGAGAACTCGCATCAACATGATATCAGTACAGGCAGAAAGAGAAACATCCTGTTTACGTGAATGTCCCTAACAAAGGAGTCGAGATCTAAACAGATAGAAGAGAATGCCAGTAACCATGAAACAAACTACATGCCAGATGTGAGTCATGTTGCTTAGAGCACTACTAGAAGTTGATCAGATATTACGTTGATGAGTGCAGCTTATGAACCTGTAGATAAGGAAAGCAATAGTTGTCATTTGCATGATTAAAGACTCATGTAGTACTTCTACATTAAATCATAAATAATTCCATTTTACCTGATTGTATGAATTAAAAGGTTGCATTTTAAGGCACTTTCCTTTCTCTGCAAATTCATACAAAGCATTTTAAAGTAGAAATTAGTTTCATTTTATAGCTGAAGAGAGTCACAGAATCATTAAAAAATGTAGGTTGAATGGGGCTTCTGTAGGTCATCTGGTCCTAGCCCCTGCTCAGAGCAGGGCCAGGTTCAAAGTTACATCAGGTTGCTCAGAGCCTTGCCTAGTTAATTTTGATTATCCCTATGGAGACGCCACATTCTTTCTGGACCTCTCCCATTGCTTATCCACCTTCAAAGTGAAATTGTTCTCCTTCCATCCAGTCAGAATTTCCCTTGATGAAACTTGTGTCTGCAGCCTCTTGTCCTTTCACTGTGCACCTCTGAAAACCACCTGGCCCCATCTTCTCTGTAATCCCCCAAAGGCCCTGGCAGGCTGCTGTAAGGTACCCCTGAAGCTGTCTCTTTTCTGGGCTTATTGTAGTTTAACCCCAGTTGGCCGATAGGACTATGCAGCTGGCTGGCTCACTCTCCCCAGCTGGGATTGGGGAGAGAATCAGAAAAGTAAAAGTGAGAAAACTCATGGGTTGAAATAAAGACAGTTTAACAGGTAAAGCAAAAGCTGCACGTGCAAGGAAAGCAAAAACATGGAATTCATTCACTGCTTCCCATGGGCCGGCAGGTGTTCAGCCATCCCCAGGAAAGCAGAGCTCCATCACGCATGACTTACTGGGGAAGACAAACTCCAAACGTGCCCCTCTTCCACCTTCTCCCCTCAGCTTTGTATACTGATCACAACATCATATGGTATGGAATATCCCTTCGGTGAGTTGAGGTAAACTGTCCCAGCTGTGTCCCCTCCCAACCTACTCACTGGCAGGGCAATGTAAGGAACAGAGAAGGCCTTGACTGTTTAGCAACGACTAAAACCACCAGTGTCCTATCAACACTATTTCTCATCCCAAAACACCACCACCCATAGCACTACACCAGCTGCTAGCAAAAAAAACATTAACTCCATCCCAGCTGAAACCATGACAGGGCTGAACAAGCCCCGTTCCCTCAGCCTTGCCTCACTGGGCAAGTACTTCAGCCTCAACCCTCTTGGTGACCCCCAGCTGAGCCCATTCACTGACACCTACGTCCCTTTGATACCTGCACATCAACGAAAGGCACTGTCCTCTGCCTGCATTTAACCCACTGGGTTCATTTCAAAGCTATCTCTGAATTAACGTGACACAGTTGCAAATGCAAAATCTTGAGCTTCTCCGCTGAGGCTTTAAAGAGGGCAAATACAGCATAAAAACTATGGGAGTGAAAATTTCTAGCAGAAAGGACTTTTTAAAACCCCAAGTAGGTGTACTTTTTGTAACTTACATTTTTTTAAAAGCAGGTAAGGAACGAAGATCAAGCTGGCATCACATGCAATCACTAAAACTGGCCCAAAACCACAAAAAACAAGGCAGAGGAATACAAAGCTACCCCTCCGCATGTCTGTTTTACCTCCCCAAGCCGGAGGAGCCGTCCCTGCCTCCACCACCTCCCTCCATGCAGGTCCGGAGCAGCTCCAGGCACAGCCTTGAGTGGAAGTGGTGGACACTTTCCTTTGCCCACTCCCCTCCACCATTTGCTGTCCACTGTGTTTCATGGTCCTGTATTTGGGCTGACGCCTGTAGACCTGGCGGATTTATCCCCAACGCCTCAGAAAGGCCAGGCTGCCATGTTGTGTCATGCCTGCAGGCCCTGGGCCAAGGAGGATTAGCAGGGGGGAAAACACAAGATTTCCCGGAGGAAAGCCCCTACAAACAGCCGTTTGGGAAGAAAGCCAGGCTCAGATTTACGTCTGTGGTCTTAAGTTGAGAATAAAGGGAAACTCCAAGAGGTGTAAGAGCGACATTTTCTGGGTGAACGCGCTGCACCCCTGCTACGCCACAGGGTGGTTAAATCACCTCCATGGTGACACCCTCTGCAGCTCTCAGCCCACTGATGAGGGGCTTCGGTTCTCCTGTCTCCTTCTTCTGGTCTTTCTCTTAGACGAGACCAGTCCCGTAAGTGTTAGGGCAGTGTTCCCACCCCCACCAGGGGACTCTCTCGCTCCCATACACCGATGCTGAAAGGCCTGTCCATCCCACACACCCCAGGCGTGGAGTGCTTCCTCTCATGGTCTGCACCAGATCTCATCCCCCTTCTGGGTGGTTCAGCCATCCACAGGATGAACCGTGCCTAGTTTAGCTGGATGACAAGATTTCAGCACAAAAAGCACAATCCTTTGTAACTGAGCTGATTGATTTGTACTTGTCAACATGCAAATACTTCAGAATAGCTACATGGGTCCTCCTCAACACTGCACGTGGATTTAAGTGCTTGAAAGCTTGTCTTTTTTATTTTTTTTCCCCCCAGCTGAACTCTGGATATTGCCTAATATTAGAAAAAACGGCTTTTCCTACAGCTCTGGACCATATGGGCTGTGTTAGTATGATTACTGGGATTAAGGATTTTCAGCCATCTGCAAAGCCCTCAGCACCCATTCCCTGTCTGTCCCCTGCCCCAGCTCCACCATCGCAGGCTGCCCCAGGGAGAGGAGGGATTTTGGTACCCAGCCTCCAAGCTGGGAGCAAGGTGAGCTGGCTACACCACCGGTTATTGATGGGCCAAGCTTCTCAGGAAGCTGAAAAACCTCCTGCCTCTGCATATGAGAAGATGCTGACACCAAAGGAGGCTAAAAAATTTGACCTTGTTTGACAAGATGCTGTTCCTCTGTCACTGCACTAACTAGTGCCACTATCCCTGAATTTAGGCTAACCACAAAAAAACTGACTTTTTGCAAAACCTCTTTTTTTTTTTTTTTAAGTGGTTGAGACACCATCCCTGGAGATATTCAAAAGACGAGTTGACATGGTGTTCGGGAATATGGTTTAGTGGGGGGGGGGGGGGGGGTTTGGGGAGGGGGGGGGGGGCTGGGGGGGTTTGTGGGGGTTTTTTTGTTTTGTTGGGGGTTTTTTTGTTGTTTTTTTTTTTTTTAAGGTTGGACTAGGTGATCTTAAAGGTCCCTTCCAACCTAGGCGATTCTGTGATTCTTGTACTGAAATTAACAGTGTCATCAGTGCACCTTGAAATCTCCTGGAAATGTAAGCTTCTGGCAAGGAGAAAAATCAAGAAGTGAAGATTTTATTGTTATTTTTATAAAATTCTAGATCGCTATCGTTTTCGGGTGAAGAACATGCCAGTTTGCACAGACAAATCAGGCTGAATACGGTCCAGCCAGCATTAAAGGAAAAAAAGGCTAACGACGTGTAACAGAAGTACCTCAGCCTGGCAACACAGAACCGCAACTAATGAAGCACCAATGCTGCATCTCGGGTGAGCAATCTCTGTAACATCTCAAATTCTTTGTTCTACATTTAAATATTTTAATATTAATTTATTCTAATGTCATCTCAAGTGAATAATGAATGATATCAGAATGGTGGTTTTAAAAAAAAAACAAAAACAAACTCCAACAACAAAAAAATACCCTGCTCTTATAGATCAGCCTGCCCTGGTTATTAAAACACAGAACAACAGTTTTAAGCAGAAAACCTCTCTATAATGGACTCCCCAAAGGCTATTCAGCCAATTACAAGAATTCTGTGTTTACCTTGAAAGCAGTCATTAGTATAGGCTAATGATATCTGAAAACATCCTTAAAAACCTGTGGTTATGGGATAAATAACTTCTATAGTTTAGAGTGAATTCAGTAGGAAATGCTGTAACAAGTAGCAATAAACATACAGGCAAAATGCACCAAAAGTACAGACAGGGTAAGATATTCCTGAAAGTCCCTGCATCATTTTTTCTCACTGCAGTGATTATTCTTCCTGCCCCTCCAAAATAACATAATGGGTGTTTTTAGGGTTTCTACATAAGTCACTCCCAAAGAAAAAAAAAAAAAAACAAAACAAAGCCCAACAAATCCTGAACGGCTATTTTACATTTTCTGAGGCAGTCAGTGTCAGCCAGTTCTTATGTTTGACCTCCAAATGATGTTTCCATTTAAATTAGTTTATCAAAGCATAGGGAAAATTCTTTTTTCCCCCGGCCTCTCAGACACCTTTACTCCTGTAAAAAACCAGTACCAGATTAAAGTGATTTCCCCCTCCGCATAAGAGAAACCGTTTAAGGGAGGTGGAGGGAGTTCAAGGAGGTAAGATACTGTCTTTAGGAGTAAAACGAGATGTTCAGAGAATGGGAAATCAGTCTGAATTTGGTTGTCCTGGCAGCTATCGAGCTCCATGGGCTGGCCCCTCATGTGAGAAGTCAGGGAACCTGCACTTGTTTCCTTACGTGCCAGTTCAGTGCATAAAATCCCTGTGAATATTTTTATTATTATTGTTTATGAGTTCCAATCATCCTGGCATCAGTATTTCCAGTCCTGTAGCCAGGCTGTTGTCACTGAGTCTACTATCTCATCCACGAATCTGTGACAGTTCCTTCCAATGAGCATTGCATTTGGTAGAAAGGAAGCAACGCGGTCCAGGAAATCATCTTCATTTAAGAACTGCTGCCTCGCTAAAGGAAGAGTTGTATCTGCTTTTCCCTCCATCGTGGCTGTGGTGAAAGACTGTACATGGTCCTTCTATACCAGCTTGCTTGCATGACTACAGCGTTAAACAGATCACACATTTTGGATGAGGCCATGGGAACTGCAGGATTGCCTCATGGCTAGTGCTGCTGACTGTAACGTAAGACTGCCAGGTTTCGACACAGCAACTGCTTGGTTTCTTTAAAAACAAAGTAATAAAAGACAGATTTCAAATAAGAGTCATTCAGCCAAAGGATCATCAATGCATGACTGTTCTGAAAGGTAAGGAGAGATAATCAAGGAAACTGAACCAAGAGACAAAGGACTGCAGTCTGGTGCTCTCTTCCTGGATGCAGCTGGAGCAGAAACACCCCTAAGAAATCAGTATTCAGTCGTGCAACCAGAACTACCCACCACAACAGAATATCATAAATATCCAATGCATAGATGTCTGGGGCCTTACTACTGCAACTCTGCTTCTGCAAGGATCAAAGCACTCTGAAATGGATCAAATGAAAAATTAATAACCATTGCCTATACCCCACCAGCATGAAATTGCTCATTTAATTCTAATCAAAGTTAAGTCTCAGTTTTCCAAGACTAGACTTTTTATAAACTTTACTGCAAAATCCCGGTGTTCTAAAGATGTCATGAAAGCCAAACTGTAAATAGCATTGGAAAAACATCCTGAAAGAGTTTGTTCTCTTCACCTCTTGCCTCACACAGGTGAATTACACAGCATCAGCAACCTGCAGGATGCACAACCATGAACACAGCAGTCAGTAATGCCATAGCTGCTGAGCAACTCAACCTAGCAGTATCTACATCTTAAGACTGGAAGTATAGTATGTCAGCAGAAGCTATAGATCATATACGAGACTAGAAAGCAAGACAGTGACTTATAGTTTAGACATGGATTCCCTTCACAAATCACGTTATTTTTCATCTCTTCAGACACAATCTTTCCTCTTTATGTTCACTCCCTCTGCAGAGGCAGAGCTAACAAGGTTCATTCACAGTTTGACCCTTTTCACCTCCCGGGTGCTTCCCCAAGGTCCCTGGCTTTAGCACGCTCCACCACCAGCCAAATAAGGCTAGATGCAACTCTCCAGAACCTGTCAAAAGAACATCAAAACTCAGCCAGAAGAAATCAAACAAGCCATGAACCAGAAGGTCATTCCAGAGGAATTCTCTTTGGGGGTGCATAGATTATCTTAATAGCTTTGTTGGCTTAAACAAAGTTCACAGTTTGGCAGTTCTGAGTTCTGCCTCCCCAGAGGAAGCCCATAGGGACCTTGTTCTCATATTTTCCTTGCATTTTTTAACTTTGGTCCAGGGATAGATGCATCAAACTGATACGACATACTAGGTTCACAAAGCCAGTAGAGTTTAAGTTTTCTGAACACGGTCCTTGGAGTTTTTGTCCTGGGAATATGGCAACTTCCTGTTGTATCACAGTGACCATCAGTGAGAAAGCTGACCTAAATCTTAACCTACTCTTAACATTGTTATCATCTCAACATCAGAATGAGTTCTGGCGCTAATCACACATCCTTGAAGATTCTGACCTTTAAGAATTAGATTATTTGAAAGAACGTCAAAAACATGGAGAAAACAAATATCTGCTTTCCCAGTTGAAACAATCTCCAAGCAATTTATTAAGGGGGGGGCAGCTCAAAATTATGCAAGAAAAGAATTTTAAAAATGTAATACTCTCCTGAAATAGCCCAACATATAACCTTAAGAACATTTTCAGTAAGCAAATTACGTCAATGACAAACACTGGGCGTGAACATGTTAGCAAGACCTCACCCCTACCGTGAAGAACTGAAGCAGCGTTTCTGAGAGCTTTTCTGCAACCTTCCACCTGAGTTTTCTCCAGAAATTGGAGGGCCGAGCAGGGGACTGCAGGTGGGAAACTGCAGTCTGCAAACTGGGAGCAGAGAACTTAGGACAACAACAATGGCCAAGTCATTAAAACGCCACCAACGCTACCGAAAACAAGAACAACTGCCTGTATTTGTTTGTATTCCACTGAAGGCACACAGTACATTATGTGGCACATTAGACTTAAAAGCTCCCAGCGTACGCAATGAATTATGCAGCAGTGTTTATTGAACAATTTTACTAATAAGCCATCTTAGATTTAAATAATAATAATTTTGCATGGAAGGCATACAGTGAAAATGATTTATGCATTCTAAGCGCCTGGAGCAAAGTCTACCTTCCTTAGCAGGAGGTTTGCGGGGAGCCGACAGCTGAGGGTTTACCAGCTACCCAGGAGAATGGGGACAGAGGAACAATATGGCTCTGGTACCCCTCCTTTTTCAGCCATCCTAGAGCCAGCCTTCCGGTGGGAGCTCAGAACTGTAAATATTACAAGCGTGAGGCTTTAGAGTAACTAGTGGCCTTAGCTGGCAGCTGCAGATCATTCTTTTACGTACATCTAGTGCTGAGCGTAGCCAGAGATAAACAGCAGCTGATGAAAAGCAAGCGAGAACCACGAGATGGTGAAATGACAATATGTTGATTTTTGGGACTTTGGTCCCATTACATGGGGGTCACCCAAGTGTTCTGAGAAGCCCACCAGGAATGAAAACCAGAATTTTGCAGCACTGCCCCGTGTGCTTTAGGGTCTTAATGACTTATGTATTAGTATAATGTGTAATATTATAATTTGCTGTAATTATATAATTACGGCAATATTACAAAATATTATAATGCATCAAATTGGTAACATAATGCGCATAATTGTGATCTGCTATATAATACATGAACTGATTTGTATACTATGTTACATTACATTAAAATATTAGATTCTGGTCTCTCACATGCTCCAATTGCAAATTGCCAGTTAAAGCATTCCCTTAAATCCCAATCCACAGCTCATTTCTGCTTTCCAAGCTAACCTTAATATTTATTTTTTTTTTTTCCTATCTTCATCACATAGTTTCTGCCTAATCTGGCTTGTATTCCACCACAACATTTTTGCCTTGACACCTGTGCTATTCAAATCTGGTCCTGGTAGGTTATAAACCATTTCAAATAATGCAGGATTGTTAACGAGCAGAATCACAAAACTACATAAAAATAAAGTTTCTCCACCACTTAGGGCCTGGCTTTGTCTTTTCTGATAACTAGAAACTAATAATCTTTTGGAACTATTACTGGAACGTAGAAACATCTTTTAGTTTGAGTAATATACTGTAAATTAGCATATCTACATACTGATTGTTGAGCATATCTGGAACCAATGGATCAGCTACAGTCTGTAACAGTCGCCTTATAGCTCTATTAGTCATGATAACGATGGAGCCTTGACTTGGATCACCCAAGGACCTGCAGTCTCCTTTCCAGCTTTGCCGTCTGCTTCGCACACTCCTACCCAACCTCCCACAAGTAACAATCACTTCTTTTTTTTCTCTGTTAACTTAGCAATAACATCTAACCATTGGGCAGTTGTTTTGTACTCTGCCAATTTAAATTCAAACACATCATCTGTATTACTGTCACCTATGGACTGTGCTTTGGTTTTAGCTAACTTTAAAAATATGGTCATTTCGTGTTTCCCTTTAACTTGGCATAGAATTTTGTATGTAAATAAGGGAGCAAATCCCAGAGCTAGCCAGAAATTTAAAACTATGTTAATGGATAACTGAAAGGTTTAAACTTTTTACTAGACATTCCTACTATTTCTAGGAAATTTTTACTTTTTTCCCTCCCAAAGAAAAAAATCAGGTAACATTCCTAAGCACAATTTAAAAAACACAGCTTTCTAATTAAAAAAAAAAAAGTTTTGACTACAGGAAATGAGAAATTGGGATTTCCTGCAATACCAAGTTGGATTTGTAGCTTGGGTGGCTGAATCTCCCCTCTGAATTAGAAGCTGCCACCAGACTAAACTTGTCACCAAGCACTGCCAACACAGGGCTCCCGTGGTGCCTAAACCAAACAACCAGGCAGGGGTGATGCCATCCAGCTGCGAAAAGAACAAGCCAGATGCATTTCCAATAGCATCTTCAATGTTTCTGAAGTTCTCCATTTTAATTTTAACACAGGAGTAGCATTTTATACAGAATTTTTTAATACTCTACTATATGAATGTCTTTTCTTTCCCTCTTACGAGCTCCAGTAATTTCTCCTGGCTGAAGGTAAAGCAGGGAGCTCAGCACCTCGGAGCACTCAGCAGAATAAAGCACCAACTCTGATCATAAATGATTCAGTATTTGACCAAAGGGCATAGCTGAAGAGACAGTAACTTTGAACTTATCTCTGCTTAATTTAATTTGCACTCAATGCCTTTATATTGCTCTCTGTTAATACAGCCTACTTGGCATTTTTGTCAAGTAAATCTTCCTCTTTTTCTTCCCCTCCTCCATCACTTACATCCCATTCATTGGAAGAGAAATGGACAAAAAAAAGAATATTTTTTAATTCAACCAGAAGATTTCTTTCAACCCCCTTTAACTCCTAGTTACGTCCCGGCCCAATTTCAGGACTCCTCTTCCCTTTGTTAGTGTAATGTTTTATAAATTTTGGCCTAGATTTTGTGGCCAGTTCATGTCTTTCACGAGAAAGATTTCCAAAGCCCATTTGTGTTTCAGCACGGGACCAGAGAGCTGCCTTGCTGGCTGTTCACTCCAGGAAACCCTGCTCACGCCGTACTAATCACCTTGGATAATCTGCTCTGATGAGATGGGCGATTCTGGTTTCTGACCTTAAATACTTTATGGAGGCCAAATTATTATACACCACTGAACAGTCATCCTGTGGCAAACCAAGCCCTGGGGATATGTTGGGCTGAGTAACTCAATTCATCAGATATTCGTGAAAATTTTGGTCACTGTGGGCTAGTGTTTTAAATAGCGGTTACTACTTATAGATAATACTTTAAACAGTATTATTTAACTATTTAATATTTAGGTTGCTATCTCCTTACCATAACCTCACTATCTGCTTTCTTGAAACCTAAATATTTATTATCCTTGTTTACCTTTAGCAATAGGTGGCGTGCTCTGGTTTTAATTAAACTAAACTTCACCTTTCTCTTTGAATCCCTCCGGCTGCCGGAGAAATCAGCCACTAGCTGACAGGGCGTTATTGACTCTGGAAGGCTGGAGAGGCTCCCACGGTGCGTTTTCCCACGGAGAGCGGGATGGCGAGGCGGCGGCGCGGCGGGGAGCGCAGGGCGGGCGGGTGGCTCCATCTAGCGCCCGCTCCTCCCCGGCTTCACCCAGGGAAGAAGCCTGGAGCTCCAGCTCTGATGGGGCTGGAAAGCAGCTGCCAGGGAGAGCCGATGCTGACAGTGAGTGGAAATGCATTAGCCATCTGCTCGGTGGCTGATGGATGGATCCTCTTACCTGGGTGGCTGGCGTTAAAAGAGAGCCTGTGGCCCCATGAGGGGCAGGGCTGGAAGGGTCCTGGCAGAAGGCGTGTGAAGGATGTAACACAAACCCTGCTCTCCTCTGTCTTCCTAAGGACAGCTTATGCACTACCATTTTGGGGAAACTCTGCAGTTCAGCTTTGGGAATTTTTTTTGCTGCCATAATTACACGCAGCTGTATTTTTAGTCCCTCCATTAAGTACATATTAGGTACTTAAATCCCCCAAGAGCTTTTTTTTAAAAATAGGTTAGAAGTTTTTCTTCACCCTTTATTTTTCTTTAATTAGCTATTATTCGTATAAACTGGGCTAACACCAAATGGCAAATCTTTTCATGAAATTCACCACATGCAAACCAAAACATCCTTCTGACATTACTTCTGTGAAAGTAGTGCTGTTTTGTCCTTATTCCCAGTTGCTTTATCATCTGTACTCAAATTTGGCCTGATACAACTTTTTAGTATTCCCAGTTCTACCTACCTGACACCTGAGACATAGCCCAGCAAACCCTGACAAGATCGTTGCATGGATGTGAGAGTCACTGACAGGCTCTGTGCCCATAAGCTGCTATAAAGCACATTTAGTGAAATTGGTCATTTCCCCAATCCCCTCCTCTGAATGCAGGCAAGCACATCATGTGCTGCTGTCACTCCCATACCTTGCAAAGGTTTGTGTTTTCTGTAATCAGTATTTTTCTCTGATGTCAAAATACCTTTTGTTGAAAAGATGCAGAAATATATGTATCGCTATACAACATGGGTTTTTTTTTCCCCCTAAAACAAAGACGGGTCAGGCTTAGCATGTTCAGAACTGAGGGGGCCTCCACTGCAACAGCAGATGGGCCAGAAATCAATGTCACCTCATGTCTTTCTACTGGTTAAGGCTCCTCCCATAAAGGTTCATATAAAATCTTGAATATGGGTCGGGATTTGTACAAAGCTACTAAGGATCAGCAAACCAGCTGCTCCACCAGGTAGCAGAATTTAACAAGCTTTCCACAAAGCTGTCATTAACACTACACTGCTGCAGTCCACAGACACGGCCAGCAAAGAGCCAGCAGCTGCTGCTGTGTCACCCAAGGGTGAGCTCTACCAGGCAGACGGTCCATACCTGGGAAAACAGGGTTTGAAGCCCTTGCTCCACAGCGAGCACTGTACAACCCCAGCAGGGACTTGGCACATGGAGGAGCCACTGTGCAGCTGCATCCCAGCTGGCCACCACCTTCTGCATGCAGAGCCATGCAATCCTGCTCAAGCTCCTGCCACCCTCAGCTCCATCCTCCAGAGAGCTATCCCAGCCCACATCAGCATGAGAGGAACTGGCACTATGGCGTGCAGTTATTTAGGTTTGTGTTAGAGGATGAGTAGACTGAAACTACTGCAAACCTACAATATTCCCTGCATATAAAAACATATACTGCAGCTCTGCCTGCGGATCAGAAGAGACAACACTGAGCAAGAGGCTCATTTTAACCATGGGATTCACACTGAAAGTATGTGCTATGATTTTTGCATTCATATTCCCATCCACCACTAGTTCCTTTACCACCTCACAGTATTTTTTAACATGAACTGATGTCTCAAACGTTCCAGTTTCTACTCAGCAAGAGACATTTACTTTATAGGAAAGCCTGGAAACAAATTTGGCTTGCACTGAAATGACTCAAAATCTCCCAGTTAACCTCAATGAGAGTTGAGGAGAGCTCTGAACTAAGTAAAGCTCATTCTGATATGTCAGACAGCTCTTGGCTGAACCCAAATGCAAGAGGAAAGCACACAGAAGGTAGAAACAGAGACAGGCTACCAAGGGGGAATATAGAAATTTTGCTTGAATTTACAGCAGTGAAGCTAAAAAGGCCAAGACTCAGTTAGGTTGGAACTTGCAGGGGGCACATAAGTCAGCAAGAAGGACTTCTATAAGCACATTGGCAGAAAAAGGAAATCTAAGGAAGACACAGCCCTACTGCGTAGTGGGGCAGGGAACCTAGTAACAAAAGACATGGAGTAGGCTGAAGTACCCAATGCTTTTCTTTCTAACCTTAGGTTTCAACAGTAAGGTCTGTCACCCGGTCTCCCATTTCCCTGATCCTACTAGCCTAGTCTGCGGGAGCGTGTCAGGAAGCAGCAAGGGAAGGGCTGCTTCAGTAAGGAAGGTGACCAAGGGTAAGGACAGCACAGATAGAGATCTTACCATTGGGGCATGGTGTCCCACAGGTCCTGAGCAAGAGTAGTGACAGCAACAGGTCCCATCAACCATCCAACAATCATCAGGCAAAGGCAAGGTAACAAGTTAGATCCAAGGTCAATCCAGGAAATCCAAATAATGACTCATGACCACTAGAAACAGGCTCTACAGCTACAACAGAGCTCAGAAAAGAATTCACGGCCTGGGCCTGAGCTTAAGAGAGCTTCTGGCCCCATAGTGAGTGTGTGGGTGGACGTCCCAGGTGAGGGTGGTCAAAGCAATTACAGCCTATTAGTGCACTCAGGGCCCCAGTAGAGTGAAGAGTGTTCACAGGTGAGGAAGATATGGTTAAGGAGTACTGGAGTCAATTGGGTAGATCCAAGTCCACAGGACCAGAAAGGATGCACCTGAAAGTCCTGAGGCAGTTATTGTGCTACCCCTCTCTATCATCTTTGAAAGGTCGTTGTGATTGAGGCAGATGTCTGATGTTTAGAAAAAACACATCACATAGAATCATTTAGGTTGGAAAAGACTTTTAAGATTATCAAGTCCAACTGTTACAGCTATCTTCAAGAAGGACAACCCAGGGAAGTGCAGGCCAATGAGCCTTGTCTTAGGTCTGGGAATGTTATAGAGCAAATCCTCCTGGAAATCATTTTCAGCCACGTGAAGATCATGAAGATGATTGGGAACCATCAGCATCGATTGTTCAAAGGCAAATGATGGCTGACCAACCTGACCTCACTTTCACGAGATGTCTGGTTCTAGGGATAAGGGAAGGGCAAGATCCCAAACTCTGGGTCTCAAGAAGCTTTTCAAGGAACTGTGTTTCCTTTGTACAATATAAACATGTTGAAAGACTTCACATACTTTGCCTAGGCAAGCTTCCATAGACCATCCTAATTTTACTAGCTATATACACTCATGGGCTGCATTAGATGAGGCATCCTGGTCCTGATGCATAGTTGTTTCTGTGTTTCCCCTTGAGGGTCTCGGGAGGTTTTGTTTCTTGTTTAAAGTAGTAAACTGCTTCTGCCAGTTTTCTTTTTACTGCCTTTGAGCAGCAGAGCAGCGAGGGAGGTGTTGTTGGCTCAGGCCAGGAAGAAGGCATGTGGGAAGTATCAATGCTGAGTCCTTGGGTTTTGCACAGTGTGTGTGGCATCTGCATGGTCATCTTTCAGTCCAATGCAGCTGAGCCCAAGGAAAGCACAGTATCTCTTTCAATTAAATGTGTGAATCTACCTTAAATATTTTGTATCCTGGTTTCAGCCGGGGTAGAGTTAATTTTCGTTCTAGTAGTTGTTGCATTCTGGCTTTAGTAAGAGAATAATGTTGATAACACATATTGTTTTAGTTGTTGCTAAGTGATGTTTACATTAGTCACGGACCTTTTCAACTTCCCACAGGAGCTGAGAAGGACCATAGACAGGACAAGCTGGCCAAAGGAATATTCCACACCATAGACATCATGCTCAGTATATAAATGGGGGTTGGCTCGGGGGCAGGAATCCGCAATCGCTGCTCAGGATGAGCTGGGCAACCAATGGGCAACCAATCATTGGGTGGCGAGAGCAACTTCCGTTGTATCACTTTATTTTGTATATTCTTTCACCATTATTATTGTTATTTTACTCTTTCGTTACTGTTCTATTAAACAGTCTTCATCTCAATCCATAAGGCTTTTCCCGCCTCCTTTTCTCCCTCTTCTCCCTACCTTACTGGGGAGAGGGAGTGAGCAGCTGCATGTTGCGGGATGGGGTTAAACCATGACATTTTGTCACCTGAAGACAACAGGTTGTTACAGGAGTGCAGTTCAGCGGGAATATCTTTGGAGTAACGGAGGGGATAGTTCCTTTGGGGTCCACTGGTGAGTAAAGGAGTCATTCATGGGAATGAACCAGTGCAGAATTTCTCTGTTGAGCACAGCTTTGTGCTACGTCCTAATGCTTTTCCCAGGTCTCTTTCTAAATTTCACCAATGCGCCCCAGACCCGTAACAGATGGAGATATACAATACATTAAATCAGTTAACTTGTTCTACTAGTGTCAATGCACATTCACAGTAGACTTGCAGCAGCTTTAGTAGAGCCACTTGTTAAAAGAGGAGGCAAGATGTGGCTTTATGAAGTGCATATCTGGGCACTGAAACTGGATGGCCTCTTTGCTAAAGGAATGGCATGCTCATTCATTAAGTAAAACACAATAAGTTATGTTAATGGTTAACTGCACTGAGGAAAAACAAGTAATGTCTAGACACTATTTTTCTTGCTCATACGCTAACATTTCTCAACTCCTTACATGTGGTGAAATATTTTCCTTCACAAGCCACAATGCTTTTCAAAATGTAGAGTATAGCTTCTTATGTAATGACTTTGAATGTCCTCTAAACCAGAGAAAACATAGGTACCTCTGCATACCACTTCTTTTACATTCAGGTGATATTTTTTTTTACATTCAGGTTGTAAACGTGAAAGGCAAAATATACCAAGGTGGCAAGTGATTTAAAAAACAAAAGGGGCACATTACAATGGATTGAAAATAAAGTCATACTTAGTTTTGTAAATGAGGAACTTATCAAAGAAAAGTGTTTCCTGCATAGTACTTTGCAGAACAAAAATAATCAGGCTATATCTAAAATTGAACACGTGCACGTCATTTCCTGCAAAGCTCAAACATGACTCAAGTGAGGCTCAGTCAGGCTATGACTGAACATTTCATTCCTAGACAGACTCTTGTGCATACTCACGGGAGCAGTTTTAGCATCAAAATGTTCTTCTTCACAAAGACAGAGGCCTTGGATCCTTCTGAGAACTATGCATGACCTTAATGTTATGGGACCATGGCAAAGGGGCGCTCCCTTTGGTGTGGTCTGGGGACAAGGCACTGTGCTGGCACCAGCTCCAACAAAAATTGGAGGTCTCTGATTGACTCTGGCCAGATACCGCTACTCCTGGGGACATCTGCTAACCAGGAAGGGTTGATGTGCTGCATGGTCCATCTGTGCCCCTCATCAAGGCAACAGCAAGCCTTACGCGCAGGCCTTTCTCTTGCCACTGTCTGGAGATACCAGCTTGTTCAACTCCATGAATGTTTAAAAGTAGTATGGTCAAAAAGAAGCCCTTTGGGTTTTTTAAATGAGTCGTGGAAAAAATGAAGTTATGATGATGGAAGTGCCATAGGAGTCATACTTGTTGCGCTGTATTATTCCTTCATCTACAACTGTATGCAAATCCTTCAGTGGGTTTTACTGAGATCTGATGTAGGCTGTTGTTGTTCTCTGATGTTTAGGGAAATCCCCAAATTAAAACTATTCCAGTACCAATTTCATAATTCCATGAAAAGTTTCATTAAAAGGCCATTCATGTCACTCCCTGAAATCATCCTTGCAATTGCAGGATATGTGGTTACAGTAGGAAGGGGAAATTATTTGTTAAAATACATATTTTGTGTATATATATATAAAATTATTATAACAATTTATGATAATACAATAATATAAAATATATTGTTAAGTTATATGCTTTGTATACAAAATACATGAAAATACATGTTTTAGTGTGTGTATATATATGTATATAGTAGTATATATTTGAATATACTATGGGTCATAACTGCTCCCTCAAAGCCACAGTCCTTTTTTTTTGGCTAACTTGTGGTTTTAATTCACTATTGCTTTCTTGAACTAGTTGCAGAATCCATTACCACATAACTTGCTTTCATTTTCTTATATGAGCATGTTTTTCCTTGCCCCAAGTGAAACAGGATATCCATCTTTCAGAATTTCTGTCCTACCTTTTGCAATACCGCTCATTTGTATGTGGCAAGAGCCCAAGTGTTTAGCAAATCACATTGTGGTTAAAGGTTTGCAGCTTTTCTATCGCAATAGGATAAAGCCTTTGTTGAGCTACAAGATTGACTAATGTGGGACACTTCCTACTTCCCCTTGCTTTGATGTCATATGTTTAAGAGAAGGACAGCAGAAATAATAACTGTATTTTGCTGTTTATTTTTCTCATTTTGTCATGACACCGACTTTTAACAAGAGCAGATTTAAAGAGCACATAAACCAGCTGGAGAAGCCCCTTCAAATCCTGTCCCATTAGCCACACTATCCCAGTGTCACTCATGCAAAAGTATGGGATCTGCCTTCACCCCATTAACGGTGCATGGCGATTTTCTTTTTTAATGAAAATGCTAACAGTTAAATGTCTATGCTGCATTGTCATTGGTAACAAAAACTAGCTAAAAATCATAAAGAGAGCTTGAAAAAAAAACTTATTTTGCTAAGGAGAATTATCAATTATATGTAACATACTATGACAAAAACGGTATGCAGATTAATTTCTTAATAATTTGTTCTCCAAAATTTTAGTTTAATTTTGGAAGGAAAGGTGTCACTGAAGTAGAATTTTAGGGCCTGTTTGCTGTAGGAAAATCCCTGATGATGAGAAGGTAACTAGGGAACAAAAGACTGCCACCGGTTGAATGTTGAGCAACTATGACTTTTTTAGCTTGATTGTTTCTCCTTTTACAATTTTCAATTTACCAACTTTTCAGCTTCACTAGCTAGTTAATATTTAGGCTCAAAGAAGCGCAGACAGATCTTGGCCAATGAATCAGCGTATCTGTCCCTTCAGCACGAGTCCATGCAAAGCCTGGTCTCAGAGACATCCAAGAGGTCCTCCACCAAATGAGGAAAACCTTGGCAAACCTGCTCTGCAGAGTTAAGGTAGGAAATGAGAAAAAGGAGGATGTAATTGAACAGAAATATCAGTTTTTCCATATTGATTAAAAAGGACATGGAAACCAAAATCACTGCTTTTTTTTTTTTTTTTTTTTTAAAAAAAAAAAAGAGCTTCCAGCTGTTTTTAAAGCACTTTCTTTATTTGTAAAACAACTTTGATTCTTCAAGTGAAATTACATGCCTATGTGCCCTTTAAGAGTATTTTGTAGAGATGCTATAAAGGTTCATCCACTTCAAGTCTGTGGCTACTCTCCATGATGAATGTTACATAGCACTTAAAGATAAGTGGGTTAGAAGGAGATTGCTAACTCAGAAGCACATTAGCAGGCTTGGATCATGCAGGCTCTTCCGGGGTTTATACATTGTGAAAATGTCTTTACTCCCAGGAACATGAGCTATTTTCTCCAGGGGATTCTCACCTCATGCAGGGTGCAGGATGAGTGCTGCTCAGGGGAGGGGACAGCTGCTCAGCACTTTCACTCTTTGTTCAACCGATGACCCCTCTTCTCACCTATTGCCATTTGTGTCTTTCCTGAAGTTTTCTACCCCAGGAATGGTGGAGAGGCGCTACCTCAACCAGATTTCTACCACAGCTTTCTAAAACCTCAAAGACATGAATTTATCTGAGGGAAAAGATGGCATTAATATTATACCTATGGAAAACTGAAGACAAAGAGCTTCTCCTGAGGCTATTCATAGACTGGACCAAAAAATAGCAACATTTTTCTTAAAATGTTTCATTCACAGAACTTACTTCATTTGTGAAATTAAATGATTTCAAAGCAGCTGCACAGATGGCAGAGACGGCAGGTCTTCCTCCCTTCTGATACTGTCTCCATTTCTTCAGATATCACAGTTTCTTTGCGAAGATGCTGAACACTGCAATGACTTCGGCTTTGGGTATCTGGAAAATGAAAAGCACCACTGCTGTTTAGCTTTTAAAGCCTGGTGATTTTCAGTGGCCTATAGGGGCTTCTTATGGCAACCAAGAAATTGCCAGTGGTTCACCTTCTGTAGTACAGAACAGTAACAAAAGGACCATGCCTGAATCCTTCGCTACTCATGGTAATTTCCAGTGCCAAGGAAAAAAAGTCTTTGGGCCATTTTAAGAACTAATGTGTCTCTACAAATTCTTCAAACTAAGGTCTTTTTTTTATTTTTCATTTTGAATTAACTCTCTCAATACTAACTAACATTTTGAACGAACTCTCTCAGTACTAAACTAACTGTCTCAATACTAGGTTTAGGGTTTGATTGAGAATGGGTCACTGAACACCTTCATTTTATGTCCCAAACCTTGGAGGGCAGCTGCTATATCCTTAATATGCAGTGTATAATTACTACCTAAATTATTATAAAATACTTCAGGGAAGGCAGCATTTTAAAATGCTCTGAGGACTAATGGAAAACAAGAAGATATAAAAAAAAAAGAAAGAGGTTTTCAATGTTATTTCGTTGTTTTTGAAGGGTTGAGACCATTCTACAGAAGCAAATCAACCCTTGGGGACCCCTCTTCCAGTGAAAGTGTTTCCAGTAGGAACAGGCTTTCAGACAATGTCACTCCTCAGACCTCATTCCTAATCCGCTTCTTCCGTCTTACATATAATTTCCAGCAATGAATAAAGCCCTGAGGAGAAATTAACCTAATTATTTGTACATGGCCCCCCACGGTCTCCTACTTGATTCTGTCAAGCGAGAGTCATTCTGCTGACGCACCACCCGCCAGCCGGCTGTACAGTAGAGCGGTGGCTCTCCTTCCCTCATTTTGCTTTCCTTCTCCACTTGGCAGAGCTACGCATGTGGGATTTCACAGGGTCGTCTGCCAACTTTGAAATGAGAGATGTGTCCAACTACTATTGGTTGCTCTCAATTTGTAAGGGCTAAAACAACATTATTTGAAGCTTCAAACAAATACCAGGAAGGAAAAAAAATCTCTGCTGTTGATTTACTGGAACACACTATCACTGAGACTTGAAGGGAGGGAATTTAAAAGGAACAAATTGCATGGATTGCGCAAGCTGTTAATTTTACAATTTGATGAACAAGCCAAATAACGCATGCCCTAATGTGAGAACGTAGGTAGCAAACACCACAATTAACAGCCGTCATGTCTATCTTAGACCAATCTCTGCATAACTTCCCAGACTAACCAGCTACTACACTTTCTCAAATAACAGCTGAATTTGTCCGTTCTCCTCTTTATTGCTTCCAAAATCGTTTCCTTAATACAGCCAGACAGCTAGTAAGACATTTAGGGATTAAACTCAAGATCATTACAATATACCTAAACTGGCTATTAAGAGACTATTATAAAACCCTAACAAGTATAAAGAAACCTTTTTCAAAACATGAACTGGAGGTTGCATTTCCTATATACAGTATCTCCTGAATATGGTATGTCAGCCAGCACATCTTATTCAAGAGTCATCATGGGATTTTTGTGGGTGTTGAAGCAGAAGGAAGAACAAGAGGTTCTATTAAACACTGAACCTAACGCTGGACTATGAAGCAGGACTTTGCACAACGACTGAGTGCCAGATGTATGCATCTTGCTCATCAAAATTAGCAGCCAGAGAATTCACAAAATGTTGAAAGCACATTTATAGAACGAAGATTCTTTCTAAAAAATTTCTAGGCAAGTTTTGTAGCAAGGTAAAGGAGTAAAAATAACTTATCTTAAGATAAGAAAAATGTTTCCACCGTTTTGGCCAACAATGAGTTCTGCTATTCAAATAAGACTCTGGAAATTTTCTTTATTCTTAGGAGTTCCTAGGCAGTTATCACTGAGCAGCCAGAGAGGACCTCAGATAAGTCAGATAAAAAGAATTCATCCTGGCATATAACTACTGATTAGCTGTAAGAAAGGTAGTAGGAGTCCATGTTGCTATTTTTAAAATCCTAGTCTGTTGATCCAAAAAACCCACGCCATTTCTAAGAAATGCAAAATATTCTGAAAGACTGATAAATGTGGGTTTTTTTAAAAAAAGTTTTTCTCCAAGCAGTTTTCCACTGCCAAAAAATAAATAATTTTTCAAACCAAGTAACTCATTTGGGGATAGTTGTTTTTGCATTATATCAGAGAACATATTACATTCCTTGTACTCCAGATGGTTCTAAAAAGCTAAGAAACTCCTTGTTTCTTAGTAGGTGCTTCACCATTTCCCCAAACTGGGGCTGTAACCCCATGTCCTTTGCCTACTACTGCCTTCTTCAGCCTTCCTCCTGTATTTGTGCTTGGGATTGCCAGAAGATGCTCAAGATAGATAGCTACTTTCAAATACAATGACCTCAGTAACTACATGAAAAATGTAGTGGAATGGAAAAAATGAAAATGGAAATGGAAAAATCACCATTCCACCAGCTCCTGGTGGAATCCTTTCATTACTGCCTTCAGTTTCCAGTAACATCCATCCTCAGGGCCTTGAAGACAAAGAACTGCGAGCTTTTTACCCATGCTAGGTAGAGGTCGAAGAAGGTCAGTCTGGTACTCTCCTGGCCCGCCCACAGATTATTGTGTGAACATGTAGCGCTCTCAGCCCTCTCATTTCCCTGCAAAAAGTGCTGAACTCCCCTTCTAGAACAGGCAAACAACCAGCATGCTGGTACGTGACTAATACTGTATTCCATGTTGTAAATGTGCTTTATTCTGTTGTCATTATTTTTTTCACAGTCATCCCAAGAGTGATCCTTGCACTATTTTACCTCATATTAGTAAGATAATTTGGCAACTATCACTCACCAGTTGGTATCACTCACCAATTATTGATGGGTTCTGCTTTTTCTCCTTGTAAAGAGAGGAGACGTTTTTCAAGTGTCTGTTTTCCAAAAGCCATGGAAGTTGGATTTTTTTTGCCAAAGAAATTAGTGAGTCAGGCCCTCAACAGATAGTACATGCAGATCTTTTAGAAGAGCATGGAGCCGTTCCTGGGAAATAGCTTACGTCTGACTTCACAGCCTGACACAGCCAGCACGGTCCGAGCAGAACACCCGTTAGCACATGAATCATGGCAGAGCAACAGGTAGCTCAATACACAACGTTATGTCACAGTTACATCAATGTTGAGGGTAATAAAAGAGAGAATGAGATAAAGAGTCAGAATACAACTGTATTGTTCAGCCTGATTAGAAGCCAAAATAATTGTGGTGAGCCAGCCAAACAGGACAAACGCATTCACACACACACATATTTCCCCTCCTGCCAGTACTGCCCACAGGGTAAAGCCCAGGAGAGGCAGTAAGTCCAAGAGAAAAATCCCAGCATCCACCACCCCTGTAAACCTTTGGCAGCCAAAGAGACACTATTTGCTTCAATTTGATTCTGCTACACTGGAAATAGAAGGTTGGAAAAAGACAGTCCACATCAGAAGGGACTAAGGTAACCACCGAATGTTATTAGGAAGCATTTTGTTGTCTCTGTAACTGGGACTTTACTCTTTACGCGGGATGAGGACACCAGGAACGCTTGGGAGCCTTTCCAGGTCCTGTGCTGCCCCGGTTGGCAATTTGCTCCACTACAACTTTGATAGAGCAACTTACTGACTTCCTATCCGCTCACAGAAATACCCACCTGCTTTCTGTCTGCCAGAACCACCCACCTGTCTTAGTGTCTGCTACACTGAGTAGAAATACCTGAGTATAATTTACTCTAGAGAAACACCATAACACATTCAGAAGTGAAAAGACCTGCTTGCTGGGAGGGAACCCAGTCACCCAGTAACACAATGTTTCTGTTAGATCACTAGATCATATTTCCAGAAGTGTGTTTGAAGTTGCCATTTCCAGAAGTGTGGAGTGAGAAAGTCTTCCTAAGAGGGCGACTCCAAAATAGCTTAGGGAGCTAACGAAAACATGATTTCTGAGGAGTAGGATTCACTGGAAGAGACACGGTGAGGTTTTCAAAACTGAAGTCCAGGATGCCAGAGTTGTGTCCTTTGACATAATTAATCTAATACAAAACCTAGATCTCTAGGGGATGGTTACCATCTTTTGTGCATTAAATTCTGCACAATTTTATTTTAGAGTCAGAAGAGGTAAAAAGCAAGAGCTGTACCTAAGCGTTGTGCAGAGAATACTCTTAAGGACACTAAGACATAGTCCCCATCACTGCTGAAAAACACACACAGTGGTCAAACAGGGAGATGTGACAAAGGTACGCAGCTTTCGGAGCTTTGGAGGAAAAGGTCATCCTATTTCAGAGGGGATGTTGGAGTATGTAATTTGTTTTTCATTTCAACTGATACTAAGCCAAACATTATAAAAGACTTAGTGACCAGGTCCTTTCCTCCAGCATACTGCTGGGAAGCTGCAGCGTTTAGAAGCTGTGATCTCACTGGTTCCAAGGAAATCCAGCCACAGCATCAACAGCCAAACAGATGGCAGCGAGCCAGGCTAGTTTCACTCAGAAATTTCTGCTGCTGGTGTATGCAGAGCCGTCAAAAGCCCAAGGAGTGTCACCAAGCCAACGTGAGAACTGGGGCAGTTTCACACCCACTGCCCAGCACTGGAGAACCAGCACCTTCCCAGCCCTCTCACCCCAGAACATGATTTACCAAATCTATTTTGTTATTAACCTTTCTTGTTGGCCAAGAAGAAGCAGCAGCCATATTTTCTCAGTGAGAGTTACCTGTAAAGACAAAATTGTTAACGTTTCAGCAGCGAAGATCAGCAGTGCGACACAAGGCCAGCCAGGGCTAATGCGAGGAGATGCACGAGGAGATTAGAGAAGGTGAGAGCTTCAGGGAAAATGACAAAAAAATAGAACATCTTTCCTTGCTGAAAGGCCCAAAGCCCCAAAACCAGTTTGAAAAGCTGTGGTTACATAGTGTGGAACACGGTAAGGAGATAAGAGGGAGGCTGGAAAAAGTGACACTGGGATGAAGCAATTGGCTACGGTCATAGGAAACGGCCCTATTACATTGCTGCAAAATAATCATTTAAAAAAAGATAAAGAAAGATTACACTTGCACTGCAGACGTCTGAATGCACAGCTGTAGAGAGGAATGTGACGGTGTTCGTGAGCTGCAATAAAGGCTAAATATCTCCCAACTGTAACTCCTATAACTTCTTTCAGTTACCCCACTTGCCTGAGATACAGTCTATGTTAACAGAGAAAACTCACAAAGCTCAGTATCTTTTAAAAGCTGTAGGGAGCGAGTGCGGCTCGTAGCAAACCCTGAAGCTGGAAGAATGGAGCTTAACATTTACTGCTATGACAAAATGCCTATCACAATCCTAATGAATATGTGCTTAAACTCCAAACACCTGTCGGCCAATTATAATAGAGTGCTGTGAATATTAAAAAGAGTGGTTTTTTAACGAGTCCAATTGTTATCAGTCCTGCTGTGGGTGATGCTGAGAAAAACCTGTGATGTAATTGCAATGTGCTCTGCTCCTTTTCTGATTAGAGCTGGCTGGGGTCTCTCTTAGCCCATGCTACCAGGGCAAAATCTGCACATTCGCATTCAGCAGATGAAGAATCAGCAGTATGGTTATTTCTTTAAGAAATCCTGGTCTTTGAAACACCACCTCTAGAAAACAGGGAGCGGATTACCCTTGGGTTCAGGTTCATTGCATTTTGTGATTAACCTCCAGGCCTGAGGGTTTCTTAACTTTAATTCTAACATTAGACATATAAATTGAAGTTGTCGCTTGGCTTGAATTATCAGTAAAGGTGTGTGCGTGAGAAACATCACTTAAATACTTTTAACAATAGCTGGTAAGGTGGGCATTTGAAATTAGCATTTGGCCTCCAGGATTTTCATTAGCTTTGATACTAATTCATTAGGTGTCTTCAGACAAAACAGCTTTCCTGAACCTTGAATTCCCTGCCTCTACAGTGAAGAGAACGACTGCAGTTAATCTGGTAGAGGCTGCCGGTTTCATCAACTACTGTAATATTGCTACAGCTAACAGCCACAGAGTCAGGGGGCATCACTGTTTTGCCACACAGAGGAGGCACCCCAGCTCACCACGGTCTCCTTCACAGAAAAAGGAAGCGGGAGAGGACCCTGCACAATCCTGGAAAGCTCTGAACAACAGCTCTTGCCCTTGCTCTGGGAGAAGTCACCGCTGTTTTCTCCTTCGGTTTCCCTTTAGCAGGCTTGCCGTTATCCTGACTAGCCATGGCTCTCAAGAGGCACTGAACACCTTTGGGTCAGTTATTCAGTGAGTTGTATTCAGCTGGTGAAAAATCAGATTATAAAGCTTACGAAATTGGGAAGGGTCATAAAGGATATCATTCCCTTTTTTCTTTTCACTGGCTTCCCTGGAAAGGCAGTAAGTACCTCCAGGGTTTCAGCCAGCTGCAAGGCTTTTGGCTTCTTTGTTTTGTTCTCGGCAGATACATCTGGTTTCTAGTCAAGGGAATGGCCCTTCACCTTCCCTTTTTCCTCCGAAAAGAAAGAAAACATGGACACCTGCAAAGTAATGAGAACGAAACCACTTCATTCACTTTCAGGGAGACGGAGTGAGGTTTCCTGAAACGTAACAGGATGTGAAAGCAGCAACAGCAGAGCTGAGCCCCGGGAGCCTCCGCCACGGCACCGCATCGTGCTGCAACTCCAGGCTGCCCGGGGAACTTCTGCTCATTCAACACACCTCTCCCAGTGACATCTCACACTAGCCCAGTGCTTTGAAGTTATTGCCTCTGACGTCCAATGTTTGGCAAGGGCAGTCTGATCTGGGAAAAAAACCCAACCCACCCGCTTCAAAAAAAAATCAAATCTGTTTCTTCTTCTGTCCGTGTTTAGGATATTTGGAAATTTCACAATTGCCAAATTTCATTCACGTTCCCCCCCACCTTTGTGAGCAGCTAACTTTACTCCAGACCTCAGATACAGGAGATTGCTCTCACGTACCGACATCCGTTCATCCTAACTTTCCGCTGTCGGCACTGTTGTGACAGCTGCTCCTGCTGTCAGGACCGGCCAGCTGGGGAGAGCGGGGGGATGAGGTAAAGATGACAAAAGGCTGTTGTGACACCAGCTTTATACAAAGGAAATCAGGGGTTGTGACGTCTCTCCGATGTGTATATGAACGCCTATTTTTCAATAACCGTGATTTTCTACTTGTACTGCTCTGCGTTTTTTTTTTAACTTCTAATCAAACCCTGGCCTCAAGTCTCTAACTGAAAGTAACTTTGCCTTCCTCCTCCGGTGTCAGAAGTGACAACACCTTCCACAAACATGGGCCTGCAGACCACAAGGTTTGGCCAAGCTGCGGTGCCTCTGGGTGCCTGACACACGCTGAAGTCCGGCTGCGTTAGCTATGTTAGCTTATTATGGCTGAGCTCACCGACTTCACGGCGTAGGCTTTCCGCAGAATCTTAGCCAAAAACCAAAAAACCCAACACTTTTCTCCCTGAAACACGTGATAAATAGAAAAAAAAATAAATCATTGCCCCACATTGGCACCTGATACATTAAAAGCGGGATTTGAGCCTCGGGGTTTGCTCTTGAATCCAACCTGCTTCAGCACATAGAGTTTGCTGTTGCTGAACATAAGTGCCTCCAGCTCCGTGCCTCCGGAGGTCGGTGCGCTCATCTTGCTCTGCAGATGAAGCGAGGTCAGCCCGGAGATGTTAGGAGTCGAGTCCAAAGTGTTTCATAACGCTCCAGTGAGAAAATGCGGCTCAGGACCCGGATTCCTGTCCCGGCGTGGTCGGGGCTGGGCTGCAGGCGCTGGAAAGCTTTCCCGCTGATGTCAAGAGAGATTTAACATGTGATGGTGTGGGGAAACTGGCTGTGCAAGCTGTTGCAACATACAGTACGAGCAGCAAAGGCAGCAGGAGTACTACAGGCACTTTGCTACCACAGCAGTTCACGCCAAAGAAAATCCCCATAAAAGGCACTTACAACCGTCCTCTGGCAGAGGTTGGTTAGCAAGATGGATAGTAAGTGGGATAACCGGAGGTTCCTTACGGCAGCCATGGAGCTTCCCATACCCCAGAGATAAGGCTGGCTGTGAGCAGGAGGCAGGAAAAAGGGGAGGTGATAGAAACCAGAGGAGAATCCATGTTTTTTCGTGACCCAGGCACTTCCCCCAGGGCAGGAGAGAGGAGAAATCAGCAGCAGGTTTGCTGTTTCTGTGCTGGGTTAAAGAAGGGATTAATCACAAGGGGAAAATGCCTTGTAATACTGTGACTCAGCAGAAAACGTTACTTGCTTGGAAGCAGCTGGAGAACACGGTCAGGACAGCAATGAGTCAGGGAAACCTGGGATTTGGGCTGTTGCTTTCACCCTTCCCTCCAGTCTTCACCTAATAACCTGAGCACCTGGGAATAAGGCGATTGCTTACAAAGTGATATCTCATTTTGCCTTGTGTAGCCGGTAATGGATTTAAACTGCACAGCACAAATAGAAGTACAGGTGTATTTTTCCCCCTTTTTGTGAAGTGATTTTTGGCATTGATCTTTCTCTGGCAGCTCCTGTGGTTTGGTCCTAGCAAAACAGGTTGGTGAACCACAGCTGAGCCCTGCAGCACGTCCAGTAGTCTAAATTTACAGTAACACACACCTGGATCGCCAGCTTTCCCACAGGAAAAGAAATGCAAGGAAGAAAACCTCTTATCACCACAGCCCTATACTCCACGCTGGTTTTAGGGGAATATCCCTCAGAAAAGAAGATATACCTTCTAATAGATCATGTTCTAGCTTATCTGAGAACCACCACAAGGGCGCTGGTACAATGACATGTGTTTCCGAGATGGTCACCTAACTTGACCTTTCATCTCATGGATTCAAAAGAAGACAGGAATAAGTCTCATCCTCAAGAAAGACACTGAAAGGGTAGGATGCAATCCAGCTGCTCTCTCCTGTCTGATTTACTGAAGTGGTGCTGCAGAGCACTGAATGGTGTCTAAGTACCTGAGTACTAACTCAGAGCATCAGTTAAAGGAGTTTTTCAGACTTTTAGGCTGTCCTGCTCACCTTCTAGGAAATGTTAATTTTCCCTAAACCCTTCAGACGGACCTACATAGTGTTTTTCTTTTCTCCGTTCAATGTCACACTTCAGTCTGGAGACCCCAGCCAGAAGTAAATCTCATGGTCAGTGACAGTAGATAACTCACGGGGAAGATGACTTTGGCCCCTAGATCTTATAACCCAAGATACAGACAACAGGCAGTAGGTAAATAGGAAAGGGAAACTAAGTAAAATAAATAGCCTAAATAAAACCTAAATAAAATTAAACAGCAGACAAGGGAAAGATGATACACGGTGACAGGGAAGGCAGGTGTGATTACACGACCCAGTCACTACAGAGACCTGGGTAATTGCAAGATGTTTCTGGACCATTTGTGTGGCAGATGGCATGAAAAGGTAGGATTTGGTGAGGGCAAAATGATGCTCTCATGAATCTGAAATACTGCAATATGCAAAACTGTGAGGTTTTTTATTTACTGGACGGATTCATGGATTTACTACAAGTCCATGAAACTCAAGCTGGGATCTGCAATGTCATTTTCATCAGTCATGGTGAACAGTCACTCTTTCCTTGTTGTTGTTCCTCTCTTTTAAGCCTCATTGCTCAGCACTCTGACATCTTCTGAAAAATTAATATGAGCAATGCTGGTGGTTTTCTTTCCCTAAATTTCTGCTGACAAACCCTGGCGACGTGTTAGAATACACTGTTGGTGTTGGGCCACTGCCAGAGCATGAGCCAAGAAACCGGCTGCAGGAAGCGCATCAGTCCTTGCAGCTGAAATTACAGGAGTGAGTTAAATTCGACTTTGCAATCACTGGCCATGGCTGCGCACTCGCAGATGTAGCAAGGTCAGGCTCCTGGCTCTGGTTTCTGCTGTGCCTGAGCAGCACAGTTTCCAACCCAGGATGCCAGAGGTCATTCAAGGACCACCGTGACTTCACTGGTGTCTCTGCTGGGGACAGCTGTGCAGGCAAGCTCAAAGCTGCCCATATCTTCTCCTCTTAGGAGTCCTCTCTGAAAAGTAGCCCTCTCTGCAGCACTAACTAAAACAGAGGCTACAGCTTACCATGTCTGTGCCAAAACAAAAAGGCAGCAATAATCCCTCCAGTCCCACATTGCTTATTCCCATCCTGTTCTTCTTCTTCCCCCTCTCTTTTGCCCCCTCTCCATCAGCAGCACAGGCATGAACCAGCTCCGGAAACCACTTCAGCTGAAATCCGTATCTCACCATGTGTTTCTTTCTGTTGGGGGCTTTCTGTTAGGTTGAATGCACATCAAAATTCAGTCTAAGAAAAAACTTAAAAGACTCTTTACCAGCCTAGTGATGCTCTTGCATCGCCATTCCTTTGCTTTGGTCCAAAGGCACAACACTGCTCCCCAAAACCTCAAAACAAACAGGAAGACAATATCAAGGAGGCATAAAAAAAAAAAAAAAACAAACCTGAACACCTCGACTTTCCTTTGCTAGATAGTTTGAAATTCACATCCTTGTGTAGTTCCCCTCTGTCACCCAAAGCCCGTGCATGTAGTCTATCACCACAGGCTCACTGATGCAAGTGACTATTTATAAACTCCAGAAAACATGCCAGGCTGGAAGACAAGACTGACAAACCACCTCAGAGGCTGCTGGGCTGCAACAGAGTGACAAGGAGCTGAAGTTATACCAGATGTCCCAAGAAGCTCTAGTCTTTTATTTCACAATTTGATGTGAGGGTCAATCCTTCGAGGTCTTTCCTATGCATGGTGGCAGTGCCTGCAGAATGAGTTTGTGGTCCAGTGAGGGAAGGACACAGGCAGAAGGGCACAACAACAAAGCAGCAAGCCATAATGCTCAGATGTAAGAAGGACAAACCATAATGAGTTTAGCCTCCCAGTCAGCTCCTAGTATCCTCCTGAGGGCAGATCACCCACACTCTTGGGCAAGTCTCTCATCTCCTCATCTGTGAGGTTTATGAGGTTGCGTCAAGGAGAGTGCCCTAAGGAGATCAGGGCTCTTACCACCAGGATCACTACATCAGCCTGGGCAGCAGCCTGGAGAAGAGCACAGGAAGCACCCTGGCTTCAGAAATTCCATCAAGATCACTTGCAACACCCGTGGGAGATGGCCACATTACTGTTATTTATGCTTTTGAAAAATCTCTCCCTACTTGTTTAATAATTCCCAAACACACTAGTAACATTACTGAATGGAGAATCCCAGGCTCCCTCACACAACACAAGACTGAATGCAGCCAAGAAGCTGATTTATACTTTCCTTGAGGAATTTTCAAAGTTGCATAGCTTTTACTAATCCTTACCATGTATTGGTACCATGAATGGCAGAAAGGAAATATTTGAGATTTCATGAAGCCAAACCCAACTATACTAACCTGCCAGCAAAGATGTTCCCTCAGTTGAAGGGCGGCCTGAAGTCCTTTTGTTTGCTTGACAGCGTGTTTAACTTTGTTGTGCCAGTAATGTCACCTGCATATTTTATATTGAAATAAAATAGCAAACAAATCTGCCTTGACTTTTTCTCCTTAAGCAGTTTATCTTCAGGGAGAATGACTACAAGCATGCTGAGGGCAAGCGTTTCTTTACAGCCTCTTTCACTTTAGAGCCTTGTGAGCTCCCAGTACTATTTATTAAGAGTTCCAGTACAGTTGGTACCGTTATTAGAGCTGTAAGAGCCTCAGAGCCCTTAAGGTGGACTGGACTTTGTTAATAATAATAGCAATTGTCAAGCCTTGTGTTGATAGCTGGGAGCTTGAAAAACAGCAAAATATGCCCCAGAGGCTCAAACCCAGTAAAGCAAATGTAGGAAGAAACAAATATTTATTATATATTTAGCCTCTTGCTCTCTGGAATGCTTGTTTAATGTTCAATGCATGATGTGTGAGAGTGGCAATGCTGCCGCTGTATCCTCCTGATAGGATTCATACTGTGAAACCACCTGCCGTACAGAACAGTAAGTGGATAAATGGGATTAGCTAATTGAGCTCCCTTTTTTTAAGATGCTAGGAAACAGAGTAGAAAGGCAGTGAGTTTGTCTGAGGAAGCTTGAGCGGAGAGGGGAGAAAAGAGGTGAGGATTCTCTCACTCTTCCCATCTCTATGCAGAATCTGGGCTGGTTCAGCAGCCGGCACCTCCACTGCCGTTTCATCCTGAGGGATGGGGAGGGTGGTTTTCTTTCCACTTTTGAGCAGCAGTAAAGAGAGCATTTCCTTAGCTGACTTGCACTGCGTCTCCTGTACATTATTTGCGTCCCTGAGTCCAAAGGAGAAGGCAGTGAAAATGCCTGCCGAGATAAGACCTGTTCAATGCAGGGCATGAAGCAGGTCTTTTCTGCTGAGTGAGAGGTGGGGGAACGTGTTTTAGCAATGCTAAGCAGGTCCAGGGATATAGTTCTTGTAAACTTGCCTGAAATGATAGCAAAAATGGAAGAAAGATAGAGTTTTAAAATGGGAAAACTTTAGTTTCTTCACTTGCCAAGTTGTTCTTCTCTAGAACTATGAAAGCAGCCAGGCCAAAATGAGAAGAGGGTTTTCACTGAATTTCACTGAATTTTTTTAGAGTTGGAAGGGACCGTACAGATCATCTAGTCCAACTCCCCTGCTGAAGCAGGATTGCTTAGAGAATGCTACTCAGGACTGCATCCAGGCGGGTCTTGAAAATCGCCAAAGAAGGGGACTCCACAACCTCCCTGGGCAGCCTGTTCCAGGGCTCTGTCACCCTCACTGTGAAGAAATTCTTTCTCATATTCGAGTCGAACCTCCTATGTCCCAACTTGTGCCCGTTGCCCCTCGTCCTGTCACTGGGAACCTGTTTGATTGAGTTGTTTGGAGGAGTTTTTTTCCCCTTTTTTTCCATTTAATGTCTGCAATAACTTATATTTCTAGATGAAGTCAAAGAATAATAAGAAAAACTTGTTCTCACACAGGTAAAATTCAAGTGAGTTTGTTTCGGTTTTTTGCTTTTCTAGGACTGGGGCCTGGAAATTGCGTTTTCTTTTCTCAGAAGACTTAGAAAGCAATTCACATTCCAAAAGCAGTTACCAGTTACAGTTTATCCTGTTTGTTTTTCAAAAGAATATGAAAAATACTTTTATAAATGGCAGAAACAGTTTACCAGCACTAACCTTTCAATTACCAGACAAGAGCCAGTCTAGTAACACTACTGCGAAGTCTGTAAAAAGGACAACATGAAAAAGGAAGTATTAGGTGGCTCATTTAGCTTACAGCTGTTCTGCGTTCTTATCAAGCAGTATTCTATGTCAAAGAATGACAGTTTTAATTTCCTTTGCTGATTGCTCTGTTTAGATAACTTTGACACAGACTATTGCTTTTACAAGAACACAGTCCAGCTGGAGGGCAAACCTCTCGCCTAATAATTTTTCTTTTTTTTTTTTTTTTCTGTTGTTCCTTCACTGTGTGTAGCGGAGGTGCAAAGCGAAGTTGTATAACTTGGGTTTATAATAGCTATTTTGATATTTTTAGGCATTGAGGTGTAAAGTTTGGTCCATAAATTACAGGGCTGTAAATTTAGCTTAGTCTGGAGAGAAATGATTTCGTGAGGTAATTAAAGAAATGGCAACTGGACTAAGCAGGACCAAGAAAACATTTAAAGCAGGGATTCAGTTTCAGTGCATCTTAGGAATACATTTTAAATTCTGTGTGCATTTAACTGTTGTCTTGAATAGAGGCTAATTGAAGCACAAGCTTCCCCGACCTTGAGTCTATGGAGTCTGTGCTTACTGGAGCCTATGCATATGTACAACCCAGGTAATTGGTCTGAAGCGACTGGTGCTTCTATTATAACACCTGTCAGCCAGAAATCAGCACAGCAAAAGCTTACCCAGAAGCTGAAACGCCCGTTGAAATTTCTACTCCTGGCAGCACAGCCTTGACTGGCCCCCTTTTACAAGGGGATTTTGGTAAAGACCTTGTTCACTATGTGCCATCTCAGACCAGTCTCTCCTAAAAAGACCCTGTGCAGCCAGGTGCTCTCAAGGTTTCAAGCTCCACGCTGTCCCCTACCTTCTTGTGCAGGAAGACTGTCCTGCGTCCAATACCACCAACGTGTCTTTCCCTGAGAGCTGGTCAAGGGAGAAGAAAAGGACTGGCCTACTGTGGGCCGACGGTGTTTCTCCAACAGTGCTAATGAAGACTTTGTCTTCTCCAATGCAAACACGGGATGACACAATGGAAGATGCATCTGGTGATGCGACCAGGTCTCTGCTGGGTCACAAGAGAAGGGCAGATCCCAGTGCTGGGTTGCAAACATCGGCCGTGCCTTCCAGTGGTGTGGCTGGGCTATGGGTCCTTGCTACACTTCAGCTGCTGTGAAATGTCACAGCTGTGTTTGGCACAAGTGGTCAGAAAAACAAAGGCAGGCTGTGGCACTGCATGGCAAAGGTGGTAAATACAGGTCTGGGTGAGGGTGATTACAAGGTAGGAGCCAAGCAAGTCAGGTTATCACTCAATGCAGAAGATTGATGCAATAACTTCGTGCACAGACTTTTCCATTTCTTAGACAGTTTGGCCAGGATTTGTTTTCTCTAATTTACGTGCCAGGAACTTTTCCAAACTTCTACTGCTCCAACTTTTCTAGTGAATTAAGTGTGACTAAAGCCATTCTCAGACACTGAAGCCCCTTATCTCACCTTCCAACACAGGATGGCTGCTCACCAACTGCCAGGAGTGGTCATTGATTAGTCCTAACCCCCAAACCATGCCCAAAAACTGTTTTGGAGGGTGACATTTGCCTTTGCCTGAAGTGAGGCCAGCTATATTTTGATGACTGAATAACATAAAGGCTGAGTCTCCTTGCCCAGGGAGACTCTGGCAGCCTTTGGCATCTTCACGAGTAGAGACACAGCCTGCCTTTTTTTCATTTCATCCATTCTTCTCCTTCCCTCTGTATCCACACCACCCACATTAGTAGGCAACTACATTCAGACAATTTAAGGCCTCTCAGCGTACCTGCCCTTAGGGAATTACTTTACACCTAAGTCCTTCCTGATGTAATTTCTAAACATACATGTTTAAACCCTGCCCTCACTCTCAAAACCATTAGGTTCAGATGCACTCAGATTATCCATCTACGTGAGTTGCCTGGAGCTTGGCTGTTCCCTGAACAGATCCCCTTTCAGATCATCTAGTCCAACTGTCAACATAACACTGACAAAATCCATCACTATATTTTCTGGTATCAGCCTAAAGTAGCTGTTGAAGCTCTCTGCAAGTACATCTAGAAATTAGTTAGTTTCCTGGGGAAAATAAGGCCGTGTGTACCAGCCCCACTGCAATGTTCTTGCCAAAATACTTGCTTGTAGACAGCACCATCCTGAACATCGGGCAAATCTCTCCTTCTCTTAAAGCAATGTTGGCCTCTCCCAACAACGAATGCATGTCAGGAACATGACTGCCGTCTGTAGTAATTACCCCTGCTTGTCAGATGTGTCTGAGGTCCCTGCAATCTGTCTACCACGTAGCCCTCATCAGCTTGGTGATGCTGCCAATGGCTGACTCTTCATATAGTGCTTGGACAAAACCTCCCCATCCCTGTGGGCTCACTTCCAACCTGATCCCCAGGCACCTCCTCCCATTTTCTGCCTCAATACACACCGAGTTCATACCAAACACCTTCCTCTCTCTTCCTTTCCATAGAGGACTGTGCACCAGCCATGACCCTTACCTCCTGAGGTGGCACTGGTCTTTGCAAGGCAGCGGCAGTCAGTCCCAGCATTGGATTCAAGCCCCTGCAGAGGAGTCCTTGGCATCCTGGAGCTAGCACAGCTTTCCTTTGACTGGTTTTTGGATGTGCTGCAACAGCACTGTCTTTAAGATATGTTGCATCCTCCGCTAAGACAGACAAGCCACAGCCAGAGGGCAAGGGGGTGGAGAAGGACAGCCAGTCCACCTGGGAAAGGTGGATCAAATACGGGAAGGTCTTTGGGATCCAAAGCAGGAGATAGACAGATGCAGAGACCACTCTGCAGGAGATAGATCCAGAAACCACTGGCAGCTGAGTGCTCCTAAAGCTGAAAGGAGCTAACTAAGGCGTCAGTAGCAAGGACATATTCCAGAGGTGATCCTCAAAGACTGGAGGGTTCAGAAGAGGATGCAAAGCAAATTTTTAGCCACTCAGAATATCAATCCCCCTAACTATAACTGCGGTGACAAAGACAACATGTCCTGACAGGAAATGTGTGCAACGTAAAGAGATTATCAGAGGTGAACATCTGCAGCTGATTGAGGCTATTGCTTATAAGAGAGCTACTCTCTGTTGACCACAGTGGAAAAAGGAAAGACATGTGCAAGAGAAGTGGAAGAAAGCATTTGAGAATTCCTTGTCTGTACAAGCACAGAAACATTTTGGTTTTCACTTGGCCCCCTCTGCAGCATCCAACTGCCAAGCCAGCATACTTCTCTATTGCTGTGTCCTCGGGTGTCAGGCAGTCCAACCAAAAGCGCCTAATGCCTTCCCCAGAATGACGTGTCTTCCTTTCAGCATGTGCGTAACTGCCCTGGGTCTTTAAGCCACTGGAGAGATGCCAGCCCACGCGCTGCTGTCTGTCTCTGGGCAATGAACACAGGGCATATCCAAACCATTCAAAGAACTTTTTATCTTTTTTTTTCCTGGGGAGGTTTTTGTTTCAGTGCTCAGACCTGTGTCCTTGCTCATGGCCGTGCCACCTCAGCAGGCAGCCCCTCTGTCCGTGGGCACACACACACACACATTGTGTATGCAGAGCTCACAGCTGCCCTCCACCTCGCAGGTACACAGACGCCAAGACTTGCAGCTTTTTAGGGTGCATCCCATTGGTCATACCAGGAGAATTGCATCATGACTCAGTGAAGGTTTGTACTTGTATTTCGCACACATAGCCAAGGGCAAGCTGAGCCTTAGGCACTGGAAATCACACAACTCATTGTGTACCTCTAGCATCAGAAACAATTGTAGCTTAATCTACAGGTTACCAAAAGCATACAAAATTTTTCTTTACAAACAAAAGCAGTGAGTAAGATATCCTTTTACATGAAAATATCTTTTAAATAACTCGGTTTTTCCTTGTATGTTTGTTTTTTGCCTCCTACTTCAATGTAAAAAAATACATTTTTAAAAAATGTTTTCGTGGGCATTCAATTATAGTATTTCTATTGAGCTCAGTAAAGTATCAGCCTGGTCCTTGCACATGTGTTTCTGTGTTAATAGTAGGTCTACTGGACTAACAGCCAAATTGCCTGCATTTATTTCAGTGGAACGACATTGGCAGAAAACTGGGTTACAAACAAGAAAGGGCCATGAAGATGTTCAGAGGGCTGGAGCACCTCTCCTATGAACACAAGCTGAGAGCTGGTGTTGTTCAGCCTGGAGAAGAGAAGGCTCCAGTGAGACCTTATAGCAGCCTTCCAGTATCTGAAGGGGGCCTACAAGAAGGCTGGAGAGGGACTTTGTAAAAAGGCATGTAGTGATATGATGAGGGGTAACCCTCCCAAACTGAAAGAGGGGAGATTTAGATTAGATATCAGGAAGAAATTTTTCACTATGAGGGGGGTGAGACACTGGAACAAGTTGCCCAGAGAAGCTGTGGATGCCTCATCCCTGGAATTGTTCAAGGCCAGGCTGGACGGGGCTTTGAGTAACCTGGTCTAGTGGGAAGTGTCCTTGCCCACGGCAAGGGGATTGGAACGAGATTATCTTTAAGGTCCCTTCCAGTCTAAACCATATTATGATTCTATGATCTTTCCTGCTAGTCTCAGGGATGGATGAGCCTGATGAATCAACTGCCCTTTTCCCCTAGAGATGGTCCTACCAACTTGCGTAGGCTCACTGGGGAAGACGAGGAAATTGGGAGAGAGAGCTGAGTCAAACTTATTGCTGACTCTGCCCAGGCTAGTGTCCCATCTTTTGCAAGCTCTATAATTCCATGATGCAAAAATAAAAGCCAGGTTAATTTTGTTTCCCCACTTTATTTCACTTTCTAAATGATTTAGGAGAAGCTGTGCCATTGGAACGGTCAAAGAAATTCAATATTGCAAATCTCTTCAGCAAACCTGGACTTCTCCTTCCCTCCTCCTTCCCTTTAATTCTCTTTTGATTCTTTCATTTTCCCCTTCCTCTTTTTCTATATCCTCATTCTGCCTCAGCTGTACTTTTTCATTGAAAAATATGATTTTTCCCAACTCTCAGCACCTCTTTTTGCTCATTACTTGGCCATTCTCAGCTCTCCTGCAAAATACTCTGAATCTTGTGAAAACTGTATTGAGGAAAGGAGTGATAAAGACAAACAATAAATAATTTTCCAAGTTCCTCTGTATCAAAAAATGCTGAGAAGGCATCATTGCTGCTGCTAAGCTGTGAGACCCAAATACTAAGAGAGATGGCAAGACACGTTCTGTCTTGTCCCTGCATGTCTTCCCTGTAAGGCTCACAACCTGGAAACCTTGGTTCTACATGTACAAAATAATCCTGTTGTAAAGGTCTGCCTTAACAGTATCTGGGGCTTTGAGGACTTTTATTTTTCCTTTTCCTTTTGCTTCTCACTAATGTGCTGTGAAAGGTGTCTGGGAGCTTCTTTGTTCTAATGCAGCATGGGATAATCCAGGTGGAAGGCACCTCTGGAGGTTGTCTAGGCCACCCCATTGCTTAAACATCCAGTTCAAAGTGGGATCGAGTTGCTCAGTGTCTCGTGCACTCAAGCTCTGCAGACCTCCAAGGATGAACTCTCTCTGGGCACTTGTGCCAGTGCTAGACCAATCCCACTGCGAAAATTTTTCTGGTTGGGAAATTCGTTCTGTGGTTAGGAAGCACTTTCTCATTTGAAACACACCTTTCTACTCACAGCTAGGTTAGTCCCACGTGTTCATTGGTGTCCCCTCTGGTATTTACACTGCTGATAGGAAGCAGTCTTGGTCCCCTCTGAGGCTTTGTTTTGCTAGACTAAACACAGCATCTGCTTCCCAACCCTGTTCCAACACAAAGCTCTCCATCCCTCTGACCACTCTGGGCACCCTTCAGTCTCAGGCCATCTTTGTTTAACCCAGGCAATCAGAAGCACGAGAAGCATTGAAATGAAATCTCTCAAACATCTTTGAATCAGGGCAGTAAACCTCCCTCTTTTCTGCTGGATATGCCCCACCAGACCACCCTAAGACCACATTAGCAGCACATCCACTGTACGCACCAAAGTCCTTCCCTTCCACAGCTATTTCCATCCAGCTCCAGCACCCAGCTCGTGAATTCCTCCCTCTCCATGTACTCATTAACACTCAGCAGTGCTCTCTCCCTTTTAGACAGCTCTGTGCACACCTAATCCCTGTTTTCTCACAGCTCCCTCACTACTGCATCCCACAAGACTCCATGAAAAGCTTCTCAAGGAGTTTATTGGGCTGACACAATCCAACATTGTAAAGTCGTGTTTCGTTTTATCTTGTTCACCTCCTAACCTCTACTTGTCCTTTCATCCAAAGTTTTCTTGAGAGCTTTGCATACTGTTGCAGCCCACCACCTAAGACTGCCTGGGTCACCTCCTCTCCCCACCTTCTTAAATAAAGGCCCCAGGTTTGCTTTTCTTCATACAGGCGTTATTTTCCTCATCTGAGAGGTCTGAAACTAAGAATACTTGCTACCAGGACTGTGCTTCCATGTACCAGTCCCTCCAAAATTCACAGGCACACTTTGCCCCACGGTAATCCAGGAGTTTTCTGGGAAAATGCTGGACTCACTGCATCTTGAACAGCAGAGGGGGCAGAAAAATTATGACATGCTTGTGGTCCAAAATGACTTAAGATCATCCCAAAAGCATGCAAAAAGAGACAAACAGAGCAACAGCTCAGTACGTTCATAGTTGTGGAGGCAGTAACTTCTTCAACTATATTTCTATTGTCAGAGCTTATCTGCTGGGATCCAAAATGCTGCAATAGCTCTGCAGTTTCATTTCTGGAGTTACTAGCTGGAAAAACACTGAGGAGAAGAGGTGAAATCATGAATGAGGAGTTAGCTACCAATAGGCAAGATTTCAACTTCCTTCTAATATCTTTCTGTGTTGAGACATGTCCAGACATCCCAGTTGTGTTATCCTTTTCAATCAGCATTCCCAGCAAAACAGTTACCAGCACTGCTATTATAGTACTCATAACTAAAATAGTTTTGCAATATGGGGAATATCAACAAGATGGATTTTGTTGGCTTCCTCCCAATCTTCTTGAACTCTTCTTGAGCTCTTCTGGTATTGGCAAAAAACTCTTGGTACAAGAGGTACCTATACAAGAAAATCTTTTTTTCCTGTAATCTTTAAGAAATCTACGTGTAGAAATGGATTTTTAAACAATTTTTAATGTGATACTCCACATTTAAACGGTTTCACTCTCTAGGTTCAAACACAGTTGTGAATAAAATCCCCAATCCTCTACTCAAAACATACGATAAACGTCCTACCACAAGTTGAGTGGAAATTCTGAAATTTCATCCTAGCAACTTAAACCAGGCCTAACTCTTTCATCTGCTCAGTCCCTTACAAAACCATCATTAAAAAAAAAAAAAACAATCCATAACATGACACAAGGGAAAACTGCCAACAATAACCCCAACCTTCTGTTGCAGCTCAATGGTACGAGCACTAAGCTTAAAAGCTAAATTTTGTGGGCACTGCTATTTCTTTAGGAAAAATGGTACCTACACGGTATGAACTTTTAAAAATTAGATTTATCGGTTGTGTAAACTAACTGTAGTGAATAAAATGCAGAAGACTGGAAAGTTAGAATTCAGCAAAGAGAAATGACGCAAACCAGGCAAATGGAAATGGTTATTTGTAATAGGATAAGACTACATTATTTACATAAAACTGACTATTTACTATGCCTAAGCATGATGTTTTATGCCAGGATATCAAATGTCTTTGTTTCCTGGTGCTGTCTTGCTCAGTCTGTAAAGCTTTCATTTACTTTCAGGAAACATTTAACATATTCCTGCCATGATGCATAAAATTCTGCCTGAGAGAAAGGTACCTATCTACATCTGCCAGCTCTGTGTGTGCTGGGAAATGCGCACTGCAGCTAAAGGCTTCAGACAACAATACCTTAAAAAATCCTTTGTCATAGCAGAGCCCTGGTCCCGCAGACATCCTCGTCTGTTTCACAGCTGCATGGGCGCAGCGTCACCAGCAGTGTCACCAGCGTTGCTCAGAGACACGGGGCTAAGCATCTATTTGAAGACCTTCCCCATCTAAGACAACACAATGAAAGGAGCTGGAGAAAAGGAAATGCGAACAGAGACACTTAAATATCTCAAATTAGCACTCACAACGTGACCATTGGGTGAACATTTAAGAACAATTCCGGCCACGTGAAGTGCCTGAGGCTGTCACATGGCTCCTTGCAGAGCCAAGGCCGAAATTTTCATTAGAGACCATCCCTCTACCAGAGTTTCTCCACTACAAAGTAGAGCGTGATCATAGTTGCTGTCTGTCCCATGGCAGGGAGGGGAGCCGATTCCTCCTCACTCTGGGTCCGTTAAACACTGTGTTGAGTTTTGGGCAGCTTTGCTGGGAATCAGCTCAAGGGAGTTTGAACTTGAGGGGTGGGAATGCCCCTGGATGGGGAACCAGCTCCAGCTCCCCCTCGCTCCTCTCACTGTCAGTACAGCTGACATATAGTACAGGTGGCTGTACTGGAGTAAAGTATAAATACTGTCTATCACAAAGGTATGGATCACAGAATCATAGAATTGTCTAGGTCGGAAGGGACCTTTCAGATCATCTAGTCCAACCATCAACCTAACTCTGATAAAAAACATCACTAAACCATGTCACTAAGCACTATGTCTACCCGTCTTTTAAATACCTCCAGGGATGGTGCCTCAACCACTTCCCTGGGCAGCCCATTCCAATGCTCAATAACCCTTTCAGTGTAAAAATTTCTCCTAATATCCAGTCTGAACCTCCCCTGTCACAGCTTGAGGCCATTTCCTCTTGTCCTGTCGCCTGTGACTTGGCAGAAGAGACCAACCCCCGCGTCTCTACACCCTCCTTTCAGGTAGTTGTAGAGAGCGATAAGGTCTCCCCTCAGCCTCCTTTTCTCCAGGCTGAACAACCCCAGCTCCCTTAGCCTCTCCTCATAAGACTTGTTTTCCAGACCCCTCACCAGCTCCATTGCCCTTCTCTGGACCCGCTCCAGCCCCTCAACGTCTTTTTTGTGGTGAGGGGCCCAAAACTGGACACAGCACTCGAGGTGGGGCCTCACCAGTGCTAAGTACAGAGGGACGATCACCTCCCGAGTCCTACTCACCACGCTGTTCCCGATACAGGCCAGGATGCTGTTGGCCTTCTTGGCCACCTGGGCACACTGCTGGCTCATGTTCAGCCAGTCATCGACCAACACCCCCCCAGGTCCTTTTCCGCCAGGCAGCTCTCCAGCCACTCTGCCCCAAGCCTGTAGCGATGCATGGGGTTGTTGTGACCCAAGTGCAGGACCCGGCACTTGGCCTTGTTGAACCTCATCCCATTGGCCTCGGCCCATCAATCTAGCCTGTCCAGATCCCTCTGCAAAGCCTTTCTACCCTCCAGCAGGTCAACACTCCCACCCAACTTGGTGTCATCTGCAAACATAGGATAGTATAGCTGAAGAAATTATGCTCCTTTTCTGCGTCAGGAAGAGGACAGCTATGTCACTGAGGACAACGTTCAAGATGGTGGGAGCTGTGGTTCAGAAAGCCTGTCACTGTGGCTTCCTGATTATCTGGCTTTGCGGCAGCGCTGGGTGACAACAAGGCCCTGCAGCATTACGCTGCCAGGCCCCAGTGCCAGCAGTCCCTGGCCCTGGGGCATTTACGTTTGGTGTGTAACATCACCCTCATCATCCTCGCAGCGTTGCTACCCACCTCCAGAGCAAGGGACATCATGAGCCGATCAGTCTTGAACCAACAACATAACGATCAGTTACATGTCACCTAATATACAGTAAGTTTCTTAATAGTTACCTCTTCAAATGTGCCCAGTTTTGGCACAGAAAAATACCCAACATTCTAGACTCGTTTCTAATTCACTTCCAAGACAAGAAAGCTGAGCAGCTATCACAGCTGTCCTGCAGTTTAGACACACCAAGATCCCGATTTTTTAGAGTATTCCCAGCTAAAAAGGAATATTTTCTATTTCATGTAAATAACTTCTGACTTACTAAAATCATTCCAGATTACTGTAAGGGAAAAAAATGAGGGTGCTGCAAAACTGCCACTGATTTTTCTTTTGCAAGGCTACAGAGTAGCCTTGGCTTGTGGTAGCGTAACTTAAGGATGCTTTTCATGTGACCTTTCCCTTCCTGATAAACTCTTGCTTGAGAATGGCAAGTTAGAAGTGCTAAAGCAAGAGGCAAAAGAGAAAAATAAAACAGGAAAGAGCAGAAGTAGAATAGTTACTTGCACAAGCTGCTCCAAAGGATTTCGCCAGTGCTTTACCAGGAAAAAAAAAAAAAAAATTCTCTGATGCTAACCAAGGAAATGGCATCTCATGGGTTTTTCAGTCCAGTTGAAGATTCGTGCTACCTGAAACTCTCTATACTTTATAGTGTGATGCTGTATTAACACTGAAAGGGAGCCTCTCACTTATGCACAAAGGAACATCCTAGACAAAAGCTGATTTGAGGGAAAAGACATTTGGGGAAAGAGAAGGTAAGTGCAGGGGGAGGTTTCTGAGGATGCAAAAAGTATACATATAAGTAGGGAATTAATAGCAAACTTCAGGAGTATCAAGAGATGTTGCACTGTGGGATTACAGATTCCTACAGATGTCAGGAGGAGCTATTCAGGAAAAGGCCCTTATTAAACCAATTAAAAGTGTTTCAACATATTTTTTTAAAATTAAAAAAACAATAATCTATTTCAAAATCTTTGAAAGAAGCTGTCACTTCTGGCAAGTGGTCACAGGAAAATAATTTCAAAACAAAAAGCTTGTCACTCCAGAAAACCTGGGACTGCATTTTGGAATTATGAAATGCCGTGGTCCCGTCCTGTACATTGTGACATTTAATCGCTACACTCTTCTTGTTACTCCAGGCTATGTCAAGATTACCAGTGCTTCAGGGGCTAACTCAAAGGAAGAAGTGGCAGAACGGGCAGAGTGCCTTTGTACGCTGGCAAAGAAGTGTCCTGCGTCAATGACAAGCAAAGGATTTCAAGCAGATGTCACCTGATGGTTTGGGACCAGTAGTTCCTCCTTTTCTGATATGATCTGACTTGTTTTCTTCCTTGTGGTAGCTCACAAATATTAGACCTCTTTCTTACTGTGCCAGCCTTTGTTCTGATGGTACTACTTTTAGAAAAGTTTTCTCAGAAGTTTAATGAGAAGGAGCTGAGGCTCAGGAGAGAGTGAACCAATTGTACAGAGAGTAGGAGGATGGTAGAAGCCATTTCCCACTTTATCCATTTCTCTGTCTTTCCTTTTACATTTAAGACAGTGCCAGGTTCATAGTGAATTAAATAGAAGTGTTGCCATTGAGTTCACCCTCTTACAGTAATTTTACCATACCACTGAGGAAGTTTTAAAACAGCTTTACCTCTGTGTGACACTGATCTTTCCCTTTTGAGAAGCGTTGCCCTTGTGACCGGTTCTCTGAAACAATATACAAAAATTTGCTTATTATTAACAGAATAAGTAAGCCATGAAACATGAAACAAAAAGTAATGGAATTCTAGAAATGTTAAAGGAGCCTCCCACGCATTTTTTTATCATCGTCACAAGCCAGAAAATGTCAGCTTTGTTTTGCTGACTGTTTGCAGCCTCCTGATTCTGCAGAGGCTCTCGGTAGACCCAAGAGCACTGGTGAGCTCTGTCTAGACCATCTGTCCACACATCAACACTGCTTTCAAAACCTCTGCTTTCCAGAGGTTAGGAGCTCATGAAATTTGCAATCTAAAGGGTCTTGCAAGCCCATCATGTTGCTTAGAAGGAAAAATTGCCAGCTGGGGACTTACCTATTCAGATGGCAAAGCATGCCCTGACAGCGGTCTGTGGCTGCAAAACTCTTCAGCCTGGCTCTCTTCGCTCTTTCATCAGGCAAGAGGAGTCCTGTCAACATCAGCGGAGTTACAACGGCATAAAACACGTGTAATGGCTTTCCATGGGCAAAAGGGAGTAAGGCTGGCCAAAAAAACCATCCAGGGAATAGCAAATATGTCCAAAACATAATCTGGAACTCAAAGTAGCGGGGGAGACAGAAGTCCTCATGAATTCAAGTTTAATTTAGCTATTAGCTTTGTCTGTTAATAAAAAGCGATGAACACGTCAATGTCTTAAACTTTTTTTTAATCTGGTTTCAAGAGCATGTGCTGCTTTGGAGATGTGAGAGGTGACTGTTATTTTGAGATGAGGTAAAACCTTTGTCGTGTACAACACAAAGCCCACAGAGCCACAGTGATTTTTATTATTTGTTACTGATACGGTCCTAGGAGCTGCATTGCAACTGGCTCCATCATACTGACACAAGCGTCCGGGCAGACACACACTGACTCAGACCACAGAACAGATCCCAATGAAAACTTTTTTTTTATTAAATTCCTTTGGTGGCTTAATTTTCAACTAGATCCTCTCCCCGGTCTGACACAGCTGTTCAAACACCAGCGCTGACACACATGGGAGGCGGTGAGAAAAAGTGACTCGAGGCAGGAGTCTCAGACTACGGACTAGCAGCGTCACTCTTTTTGGTAGCATCTTTCCCACATTGATACCAGCTCATAACAGTTGTGGAACCACATTCCAAATGTCAGGCAGAAAGCAGCAGATTTCACTGAATACGCATGTGGCACCCCGGCTAAAGGGGAGACACAGCACATAGCCGATAACTGCACAGCAGGATCAAGGAATGTCTTCTATACAACTTTTTAAAAGTCATTTAAAAAAAAAAAAATAGTAGAAAACAACTAACTCTGCTCTAACATGCTCTGGGCAATCCTGCTTCAGCAGGGGAGTTGGACTAGATGATCTTTATGGTCCCTCCCAACTCTAAAAATTCAGTGAAATTCAGGGAAATTTTTGAAAATAACAGTTTTGCAAAATGTATAAAATATGCAACTTCACACCAGAAATTTTGCATAGATTATTACAAACACATAATGAAAATATTGTGAAATGAAACACAAAAGTTTAATTTTTCCTTTCTTAAAAGGATAAATTCTGTAATTCTGACCAAAGCCTTTGCTCTCTGTTCACGTTTGCCAATGCTTAATGTACTCACAGGGAATAAAGAGAATACATTTCACTGCATTGACACAGACATGTTTTGGAAGTCTAAGCACTTCAGCCCGACAAGTCCAGACAAGCAGTATCAGGAAAAAGTAGATCAGAGAAATCCCAAGATTTGAGCATTGTTTCATAAAAAACAATGTAGAAGATCAAAGTAAAAGCAGCAGGGAGTGATGCTTGATGCTACAGAGCTAAAGTGCAAAAGGAGATACCCGACGTCTTCCCTCCCCACACCAGAATTGCCGGTCGCACGTAGCTTCGGCCGTAGGGAAGAGCTGGGGGTTTTTCAGATCCGAGCGGTTCAACCAGACTGCTTCTGTTTTTTCACTTTCAACTTTTGGTTTCGCATGTATTTTTAACATTCAGCGGGGGAAACGGAGCACATTCTGCGTTTGGGACGAGCGATACCAGGGGACTTTACAGCCAGCAGCGCCTGACTGGGGCAGGCAGAGCCGCGGTGTTCCCCGGCCAGGCATGGGCAGATCCCCCACCGAGGAAGGGATAAGCGAGAGCCGCTTTGTTGCATGAGGAGCTCTTGCATCAACCTGTAAAAAACTCCAGGGAGAAGAGATTTTTTTCCCCCCTCGGAAAGCAGGTGTCTCTCCCAGGCAACCAGGACCCATTGCCGGGGAGGATGCGACACCCAACCCTCCTGGGTTTCACCACAGACACCAGCTCTTTTTCCCAAAAGGCAGTCCACGGAGGAAGCGAGGTCCCCACCCCTGCCCAGGCTTACCCAACAGCTCTGAGGTCAGAGCCCTCCTCTTTCTATTTCTGCCCCAGGGCCAAATTTCTTGTACTATGCATTTGAGCAAACTTCACCTGGAATCCAGGCCAGCGCACCAAGATGGCAGGCGGACTCCCAGCTTTCTCTTTCTGACAAGAAATGGTTCACTTTAAGAGGAGGGACTGGAAAATATCTTGGCCAATATTATTCTTAGGAGTTGGGAGAATTTCCTGTAAAGTAGCAAATCTGGGTTCATAATCCTTTTAGATAGGGAAGGGATATGATTCAACATCTCCCACATCCTGGTTGAGCAATCTAAACAAAAAGCACCAGACCATCTAATTGGCCATCTGAAGGAAAAATCTAGTTGGATCTAGACCACTTGAATCCTCTGGTGATGGGACCAAAGTCCTTATAGTCAGACTGTCCCCTGGGATACTTTTGCTTCAATAACAGCAGTGTGGGAAGAGTGAAGACTACAGACCCAGCACAACCTATTAATCCTATTCTAGTGTGCTAGCATGTAATTAGAAAGGGCTCCCGCTACAGTAAGTAGGTTCTCTTTCACAAGTTCTCTTTAGAACAATAAAGGAGTCTGCTAGAACTCACCCAGAGAGGAAGAAAGACCAAAAAAAAAACCCAAAGCGTGAGGCACTTTCTGAGTAGTGATATTCAGGTTTCTCAACAAGATTGTAAGGTCAAATGTTGTGACCGAAGTGGCAGACTCCACAGCAGCTCCACCATGTCACTGCAGGATCCTTGAGCTAGAAAACCTTCATGAAACCACACGACAGCTATTGCAGGCGTAGAGTGCAGTTTGGTTTTCTACTTACCCATCTCCTAAGAAAAATTCCCAACACATACAAACTGCTAATGAAATGTTATCTCCTGAAAGGAGCGTGCTGAAGCCTTGCATCTGATTCTGGTGATGGAGTTACAACACTTTTATCAGTGGCCTGTTAAGCAGTACTACCACATTATAGCATATGTAAAAGATAGCCCTCCAGCTGGACAGTCTACATGTCTCATTATACTCAGATGGGATACATATTACCCACACTCAGCTATATTTCCCTGTTCTAAGCTCTGATGTAGAAATAGAGCTCCCCGAAGCATGAGAAGTACTATCTCTTGCGTCATTTTGCATGCAGCGGCAAAAATAACCACTGATACCACCCAACTTCTGTTCTCAGTACAGAAAGAAACTGCTACTATCCAGGAAAAAGTACAAAAAATATCATTTAAGTGACTTGGGTTATGCGTCAATAACTTACAATGTCACCCGGAAAAGCAGAAAGAGGATGCACGGCTAAATGTCAAACTGAGCGAGACAACAGTCTGATGAAGAGATTACGGGCACCACAAAATTAGGCATAACCAGGGTAAACACATTTTGATCTACAGATGCATTGTTGAGCAACACGTCAAAGTTTTATGTAAGAGTGAAATAGATCCTATGGTTAATGAAGTGAACCGGACTTGGTATGCATTCACGAGTGTCATTACTTTATGGATAAACATTGACACCTCTTCGGTTTCCTTTGGCATTGAGCAAGCTCCTCAGTGGGAGAACTTGCCGTTTAAATGCTTTGTAAAAGACAATCTGCATCTAATGTACTATGTTAAAAATAGTAAACAATAAAGATAACAAATACTTGGACCATTCAGTACCTCCCATACACTCACGCTCCTCATTGTGTTCTCTTTTCATCTTCGTCATCGTTCCCAGTGACTGAAAAACCTCCCTTTCCTCCTCTGTCATAGAACTTCTTCGAATTTTCATCTGTCATGCTTCGAAGACAGCTCAAAGGGAAATAAAAAGTTCCTTAAACAGAAGCGGAATTTACAACCAATTTATTTTTAAAAGAGGACAGAGATTTTCCATAGAAACACAGCCCAACAAACACAATATTCGTAAAATGGGATCCTTGTCAAAACAGTGTGTGTGGCCATAGCGGGCGAGGATCACAACCAAGCCAGATAACAGGCAGCGTGCAGGTATCGTGCTTGTGAAAGACAAAAAGGCCACCGGGGTATTTCTAACTCAGTCAACTCTTTGCTCTGGTGCCTCATGCAGCCCTGTGAAGAGGCATCACCCACCGCACCAGGCACCACTGCGCCGCGATAAGAGGCAAAGTGAGAGCTACCTTCCTCCCATGAGAAAAGTTTGTGGAATCGCTTCCCAATGCTGTTCATCAGCGCAGCCACAGCAGCAAAGTGCTCCGAGTGCACACCTAGGTCCACTGGCGAGTGTTACAATATTCCCTTTCTGGAGTTAAAATGCCTGCAATCATTTTGATTTGAAGTTGTGTCTATTTAAAGTGACCTGTGGCATTTGGATACTCCCCAAGACCAGTTATCTCCAGGACCTCTTTCACCCAGGACTGCACACCTGCCAGCCTGGAAGCTGACTAGAGAAGGCCATGGCATGATTTATCTTCTCAAGATTAAGAAGATAAAGCTGAAAATCAGGGCATCATTTAAAGCTAACTAAGATTTTTTCCTCTAAACCTCTGATTTAGCTTAAGGCATGGAAATTTATGGTGTTTGCATGTAATATACTCAAGTAAATAATTGAAGTCTATTACTACACATCCCAGTCTTGTTTAAAAATGATGCAAGTCTGCCTCTAGGGAAAAAAAAATGAGCAATCTGCAGAGCTTTTCACCCCAAAATCCCCAAATAACTCCGTAGTTCCCTGGCAAACAACCAAGAGAGAACCAAAGAACTTGCAGAGCTGCAGAAGCAAAGGGCCGTTAGTCAAGCGCTCCAGCGCTCTGCCGTGACGCGCAGCTTCTCAAAGCAATGTTTGCTCATGAGAAACACCAACAGAGGATATTATTGACCTGTTCAACCTGTTCACTTCAAACACAGCACAGGGCAGCTTGGTTTGACACTGACACATTCAGGCTCTTAGCAGAGCCCGTGGTGACCGTTTATTTGAAAACACATGGGCGAAAAAAAAAGTTCCAGTTTTTGAAGGTTGGGATATTTGACGGAGACTGTTGAAGATGATACTACTAATGCTTTGTACCATGAAAACTCCAGAAAATGTAGAGGAGAAGCACATAAACATTTACAGACCCTGTAATGTCAGTGCATGCTCAACATCAAGATCCTTATAATAAACAAGCTCCAGAATGGGTGAAGTGTTCACATATTGATGGACTACAAAGAACTCATCTCCACTGCTTACAGGGTCTGTAGGAACTCAAGATCCCTCATTTCAAACTTTGAGATATTCAACCAAAAATATGTTAGGGGAACCTGGACATCAGCTTTCCATCTCACTCAAGACATCTGGAAGTTATTTGTTTAGTCATTGTCATGATTCCACTTGAATGGTCCTACCAACCATTGGTATTTTCTTCCACACACAAACTAAAACTTTTTCAGAGGAACACCAAATTTTTAGTTGTATTCCTTCTCTTATTACCAACAGTACAATCTGAAGTCATATTCTCCAGACATTAGTGGTTTGTATTACTACTGTAGAATAGCAGAGATTATCAGAAAGAAAAATCAGCCAAACCAAACACACAAATAAATCAGCGGAACATACTGCAGCCCTAGTAATTCTCTTACTTCATGAAAAGACCTCATTTTTCCATCTAGGAATGCCATTTATATAGTCATTTAGTTGACTCGGCATTCGGCAAGCAAGGTCTTATGCTGCTGCCAGTAGCACTGGGTTTTACCTCTGCCCATGGTGGGGCTCCTTGCCGACATGTGGTTGATGGCTGACAGAAAAGGGATGACAAGCTTTGACCACGACAGCTCTGCAGTCTGTTGAATTCTTCAGCGACGGTAGCATTTCCATGCTGGTGTCACCCACCTCTCCTGAGAACAGCCTCCTGTCTGCAGATCTCCCAGGTTATCAGGGGAAAAAAGTGGCACGGGCTTGCCCCCAGGCAGAGCAATTCTAGAAGAACCAGAACCTGTTCTGGGATGGGTCTGTGAGTTGCTGATCCTAGAAAAGAGTTTGACACACGGAATGATCCTGGATTGGCTCCCTGGCTATAAACTCGCTCTCGACTGTAACCGGGAGTAATTTCCACATGTGGACAGTCCAAGAGGAAAGGTTTTTTTACAACATTCAGAACTGGTCCCTCTGCTCCCACAGAAAAGTACAGTAGTACCACTCATTGCTCAGCCAGAAGAAAAAGTCGGATAAACACCCAGAATTTCTGAAATCCCACCTAAGGAAAGTTTTGTATGTCAGGTTGCAGCCACCTGGCTTATAGCCTAAAAGACAAGAAAAAAAAAAAAGAACACACACAGAAAAATGAAGAACAATAGCAATAAAAGGATAAAAGAGTAATCTGCAGTATTACAAAGATGCTATGCTGGTTCCTCTGTATCTAGAAATTATACCTTAGAGTCTCAGTAATACTATTTAGACATTTTAAAGTACCAGCAGGCAAATCTCCTGATCTGTAGCTAACTCATGAGCAAGTGCAGCTTGGTCAGAGCTTACTAGATTTTGAACAATGTGGCTACTGATGAATCAGTGTAACTCAGTGCAGCACAGTGCGGATTAATTAACCCCCTTTAAACCTTCCCCAAACTTAAACCATAGATAGATCAGTGCAAAATATTTCTTATATGTGCAGTGCCAATTAAAAAAGTGTTTTTCCACACAAAACTGTCCAGAGTGATAGCAGAAGCATTTTAATGCTATTGTGTAAATTTGAGTTCCTCCTTCCCTTGAATGCTACGCTTTGTCCTAGATTATCAAACTGAGTTTCCAAGGCATTAATGAGCAACTTCCGCTGGGGCATGCAAGTATACTTTGTACTTCTGAAAAGTCACACAGACAATCACATAAAAGAGTTAAAAAAAAACCCAAAATGCAAAAGGAGACAATAGTAACTGAAGGCTCAGGGACTTTTAGATGAGGAACAACAGTTGAAATTTGTTTTCATTTCACTCCGATGATGTAACTACACACATCACCGAGACTGATCCCTGTACAACACTGATCAGTGCAAAAAGATTCTCTGGACATTGCTAAGGAATAGACATTTTCATGACACAAGAAGGAAAGGACAACTCATAAAATAAGGTTACAAAATTAAAAATTACAGAACTACAAACAAGACTAACTTACAGAATCCCTGCTGAAAAGACATTATTAAGGAAATGTAGTCTTCTACCAAGCCTTGACAATTTTAGGAACAGTCAGGATTTTCACTTGGGTGAGGAAAAGTTTGGCTGTCTGCAGTGAGCAGCCTGTGAGCCGCCTGGCAGCGGAAGGAAATCCCTCTCCGAGACGTGTACGTCCATGTGCTATCAAGAGTTCCTGTCCCTGCTGTATCTGCCCCTGATGCTTATCAGAAGGCAAATACCAGCACTGAGCTCACATGGGCTGGCTCTTTTAATCCTTTGGCACCTTGCAACAGGATCCTTTAATTTGATACTAGTCAAACATACCGTTAGTGGAATGCTTTATTCTTACGCCTAATGCCACAGACCTGGTCAGGGAGAGCTAACGTTACAGAAGATTATTGCTACAGCTCCCCTCTGCCGCGCTCAGGGAACTGGGCTCAGGGAACTCGCTGCTGTTGAGATTCGCTCTCTCACACTTGTGTTTCAGCGCTAATATCTCTCCACTGGGCAAAATTACTGCAGCTGCCTTTCTGCTACTGGCAGAAATGGACATCGAAGATAAAACCAGTAGGACCCTGCTCCTTTCCTGAGGCTCTCTATTCAGGCCGTTCTTAGAAAATGAATTAGTAGTATATAGGGTTTTTTAAAAGGGAGAGTCCAAATGATGACACCCAAGTTCAGTCTCTCTATCAACTCTCTTATGCCCCGTGTTCTTGTTCTCCACACTCTGTGCCCTCATGGAGCAGAATCAAGTCTTTCTCTGCTCTTCCTTACATGAGAAAACAGCACCAATTTAATTAAAAAAAAAAAAAAAAAAAAGTCTGTTTGGCCAAAATCAGTTCAAGACACTCCAAAAGTTCAATGTCAGCATGCCTTGCAGTTTGACTCAGTCCACGCTCTACACGCTTGAGCCAAATGGGCACACTTGCCCTGGGTGAAGAGTTCCTCCGTGAAAGGTGAAAATTCCCCCCACACTTCCCAGGTAGGCAGAAAGAGATAAGGGAGATAACGTGAAAGATAACGGGGAACTGCGTGGCATTTCCTGCAGCCGCTCTCCCGTTGGAGCTATAGGGGCTGGCTTCAGCCCGTTCCCCGGGCATTTAAAGTGTATGAACGTGGTGTATTTCGCCCTGACCCATATGGAGTCCACAGGGAGAGCGGCAACTCGGGGCTTATACACACACAGCACCTCAACGTGCCCATTTAGTTTCATGTACATAAATAATTAAAATAGATAAAATATGGAGATACATATACATAATTCAAAATTTATAAAACATTAAAACACGTGAAAATATTAAAATAAGTGAAAATATTGAAACACATGAAAATATATAAAATATATAAAGTATGCATGTACGTATGATTTCCGAGACTTTCTGTGCGGCTGGAGCTGGCAGGCTCCGAGGCTGCCGGCAGCGCCTCCAGCCCCGATCCCGACCCCCGTCCTGGGGGTCCAGGTGAGCTATTGGCGGTGGGGGGAACGGGGGGGGCCGGTGTTGCCCGGCCCTCAAGGAGTTACGGTGCAGGAGAACGATGACTTCATGCCGCCGCGGGCCGCTCTCGGCTGCACCCCCGTCCCCCCCCCCCCGTCCCCCGGCCGCCCCCCCCGGCCGCGTTTCACAATCCTGCCGGGCTCGGACGGGGCGAGCGCTGTGTCAAGCCCGGCGCCCTGCGCCTCGCACACACCCCCGTGTTCTCATGCCGGATTTTCCCGGGCCATGAATAATCTCGAAGCCCCCTCGATAAATACACGTTCAGGGATGCCCGGAGCTCATTCAACCCGCCAACCTCCCCGACGAGAAAGGGCCGGGGCAGCAGCCGAGGAGCCGCACCATGAAGTTTCCCCAAGGCTGCGACTGCGACCCAACCGCCCGCCGCCGCCGGCAGCCCGCCCTCCGCGCCGCCGCCCTGCTGCCGCCGCTGCTGCTCCTCCTGCTGCTGCCCAGCGCCGCCGCCGCCCCGCTGCCCGCCGCCGACTCCTCGGGGGAGGCCGAGCTGGAGGAGGCGGCGGCGGCGGCGCGGCGGGCGGCGCTGCCCGACAGCCTGCGGCTGGCCCTGCTGCTGCACGCCCGGGCGACCCAGCTGAAGGAGGAGGTGGGTTTACGGGGTTATGGAGGTGGGGGGGGTGGGAGGGGGGCTCGTACACTTCACTCAGAACCGGCCCGGGGGAGGCTGCCTGCGGGCGAGGTGCGATGAAACCTCTTGGTGTCTCTCCCCAGATGTGCGAGAAGTTCACCGTCTGCGAGAACAGCATGGAAATGCTGGCCCAGAACCACCTCAACCTCCCCAAGGTGACGGAGGAAGATGGGTGTCTGCTCACCGGCTTCGATGAGGCAAGGAACCGCTCTCCTTTCTGCTCTAACCCTATAGCCCTGGGGCAATGCTTTTTTGCCTGCTCCAAAAAACTGCAGAAGTTGACCTAAAGATTTGTGCCGGTTCCAGTCGGCTTTGGGGCGGCACAGAATTCCACGCTTTTATCTATAAGCATCACCCGCTTACCTGCGCTGTACAATCGAGGCATTTTTAAACTCTGAGTGACTTTCTCACCTTCCTCTCATTTCAGGATAAATGCTTGAGGAAAATCTCCAGCGGGCTTTACGCGTTTCAGACATACCTTGAATACGTACAAGACACTTTCACTAGTGAAAAGCAAAACGTGGAATCGCTGTGCTACGGTACAGAGCACCTGGCACGTACCATAAGACAGATGGTGAGTTGATTTTAAATTCCCTCCGCTAATTGTTACGGCTTAGCAAGGATGTGTAGTCAGAGAAATGGGATGCTACACGAAGTTGAACGTTTCCCGCTTTCATTTCTCTCAGCGGAAGCAGGTGATGGCTCCTTAACGCTCACATACTTCCCCTTATGACTAACTTACAGATTTTACAAGGTTTTGTTTTCTTTTCCTAAAAAAAAAAAAAAAAAAAAAAAACACACACACAACCAACTCTTCTTCCTACTTTCCATGATTATTTCTAATTTCCAAAACCAACAATTAAATGCATCATATTGTTTTAAGAACAAATACACTAATGCTGCCTGGCTGTTAGAAATAAGATTTCTCGGTGAGTTTGTTCCTCATTGCAGAACTGCAGTTCAGTCCAAGCCTTCTAATGTTGCAACTCCCTAAGAAGTAGGAATAAATAACTTTTCTTTTAAAAAAACAAACCCACACAAATATAAGCAAATGCATTTTTACAATATTAATAATCTTTAAAACTCTCCAAACCAAACTTTTAAGCCAAGCTGTATGGTATATTGAGATAGCAGCAGCTTAAAAAAAAAATCAAGGCAGGCAGTTAAATTCAGAACATAAGTTCATATTTTGACTAAATTAAAGGTGCTGCCCATTGACAAGCACACTTTTAGCTTGCAATCATGATGAAAAAATAATAATATTCCTTCTTTACAAACACCCAATTCTCTTTCGCTTTGGTAAATGAAATGCTATTCATTTCTGATGGTCATTTCCTATGTTTTGGAGAGCTTTGAGAGATCCCACTTCAAAAATTCACTTCATTCCTGCAGTTCTTACTCATGTTAATAACCCTTAACATGAATACTTCGTCATCAGGGAAACTATTTGCCTGAGTAAGAACCACCCAGGTGAGTAAGGACTGCAGAAATCTCGAGCCATTTATTTCCTTCAAGGTGTTTTTTGGTGTTTGAAAAAGCCCATTGTGTGTTTGCCATACCTTTTCTAACACGTTTATTTATGTCCATCATTCTTTAAGTGAAAGGGAGCTGAACTGCCTTTTTTGTTTGTTTGTTTGTTTTTTTCCACACTGTACTAGCTAAGAAGAATAGTCCCATCACAAGACAGCAACTGAATACTGGCTCCCAACTTGATATATTAGTTTGTAGAAAGTTCGTTTCATAAACGGGGGAGCCTGTCCTTTTTTTGACAATTAGGCTGAGATAATTGGAAATGGCAGAATTCAACACAATGGTCAAAAGCAAAATCTGTGCTTACAGAAACTACAGAGGGGTCTTGATCTCCAGGGCTAGAATTTTTTCTTTATGAGAGAAGTCATCTTAAATCTGCTTTTTAAGGCAAACAGAGCAAGGAGAGAAGCTGGCACTTGTGGTCAGGTAGATCCATCAGCATGATACCTGTCTGGGTAACCAGATACAAACTTTTACAGCATGCAGCTAGGAGCTGGATATACCAGTAACTGGGTGTGCGATCACGATCCACTTCCAAATAGTCTGGGCAGAAAGAATGTTATTTGTATCTTACTGAACTTCAACAAAGAAAGATGATCCAGGAGGAGGTGCACATACTCTTGTCTCTTATTAAAGGGTAGATCCTAAAACCAGGATCACAAAATGGAATAGGATGAAGTAGATATTTCATTGTTAGGCTTCTAGACCTCACATCATCTAAAACAGCTCCATGATTTGGGTAAGTCCCATTTTCAGAAGTCACCTACCCACTTCACAGGACAAGTTCTCAGAAGGCGTTTGGGTACCAGGTGCCTGGCGCTGTCAGTCAGCGTTAGGTACACAGCTCCTTTTACTCATCTTGCAGTTACGATCCCACACATCAGGGAAAGTGGTTGACACTCGGTCTCCCACGTGCCTAAATGCCTGGAAAGTAAGAATTAAGCAGCTAAACAAGTTCAAGATCTTTACAAACTGTTAATCTACAAAATACAATGTCACCTAATTAACTTATGACTCAGGACATAGCAGCCAGTGCAGGTTAGGACGAATCACGCTCAGCATGTTCCCAAGTAACCTGCAGTTGGCAGGCAGCAGGAGGGATGTACGGATCTGTTCAGTGCAGCGTGTTGGGCCACAACACCAGATGTAGCATTCAAAGCGGAACACATGGTGTAGATCAGATAAGACCCTCTGATGCTTCTGCAGGAATTGTAGCAGTTGCTGAGGTACCTCAAACCCCACCGCAGAAGCTGTGGGGGGGCTGTAGGGAGGTCCAGGTCCCAGGGAGGTACAGAAGGGGTGGATACACAGCTGGTCGGGAACATATTCACCGTATAAACTGATGCTCTCCAACAAGCTCAATGACAATGTTTTAACCGGGGCACCCCAATATTGTCTCTCTCACAGGTGATAAACCCCGATGAAGTGATCATCCCGGACTCAGCTACCCAGGAATCCCTCCGCGCAAAGCTGAAGTCTGATAAGACCTGGATAGAGAAAATCACCACCCACCTCATCCTCCGAGATTTTACTTCGTTTATGGAGAAAACCGTGAGGGCCGTTCGCTATGTGAAAAACACCAGGAGTTTCAGTGCCTGAATGTTTTAATTCAGGTACAATCCTTTGTTACAAATCTGTCATGTGGCAGATGACAGTGTTGTTCTGTTTTAAGAACCAGAAAGAGTAACAATGGTTTGCATTTATGTATATTCTCATTTCCTTGCAGGAACCTATTTATTATATTTAAAATATTTATTCGTTTGGAATGATTCCTATTTATATTTTCGATATTTAGAAATAATTTAAACAAAGGACCTATTTTATTTCATTTCTAACAGTATTATTCAGAACATCAACTTATTTAATATGTATTAAAAAAAATATTTTCAGAAGCCAGAAAAATTTTTGTATAACTTATGCATTTAAAATATTTGTGATGGTATTTATGACTTATTTATATTTTCAGAACAAATAAAAGCTGATTTTAAAGAAAACACCTGTATAACCTGTTTGAACTTTAAATAAGGAACTCTAATGTATCCAACTTCTAATACTCACAATTATCAAAATAAAATTTAAGATCTTGAAAGTGGCTATCTGCATAATTAGGTCAGTTATCAACATAGCACAGACGTACACACATACAGACAGCTTGATCAACATATTCTTAAAATGCAATATAAAGGAACCAGACGCGCTGCACATGGCACTTCAGAATGAACATGATAAAGCATCATTGCTCTTGAGAAACAAATGAACGAGTCCCCTATATTTAGTAAACACCACTCCATAAAATTGTAGTTGTTTTCAAACAGATGCTTACAAGTCAAGCAACCTCTTTTAAGCGAATAAAATGGTAAGACACCGAATTAACAGGTTTCATGTGAATACTGTCATCTATTAGACTTACTGCTGTCACCCAAGGGAATTTCCCAAGTTTGATTCAACATCTCTCCCCCACCTTCCCCAAGAAGCAGAAAAAAAATGTAAAATCTTAGGTTCTTTTCTTAGGTGACATAAATCAACATAGTGCTGCTGAGACCTCGATGACTCCTGACAATCTAATGTATATCTTTTGTAATTTATATCCCACTAGCATGGACAGGCCACACAATGTGAATGAGAATTCTTGAATATCCTGCAGAGAAAAAAAAACCCACATCCTCAGCCTGAGTACCAAAGCCCTGAAACATTCCTTAACTGTAGCATCTGCTGCATTGCGGCTGTGCAGGTACCTCCTGTACCCAAACTCGAGGAATTCACAGCACACACAAATGATGGAAGCGGCCAGAGCCCCCTGAGCTTTGTCCCTACAAATGGTGGAACATTAATTGCCCTCTCTTTCCTGCAGCACAGTGGTGCAGATGAGGAGATGAAAGGCATGCCATGGAATGTGGATAACGATGTCGCTAAATTCTCCTCTTCCTGAGCCATCTGATGGTCCGCACATGCATTCCACTGCTGGGGATGCCAAAACAGTGACCAGTCCACCCAGAGCCTGCATCTCAGAGGCTCAAAACAAACCAAACCACGGCTTTGCCCAATATGGTAAAACCTACGTCTCCAGTTGTGCAACATCTCAAGAAGGAAGGAGGAGACCTCAAAGTAGTCACTTTCAAGATGTCTGTGGCAAACGCGTTTTTTCTCGCAACACAGAAGAACCTGCTTTAGCTGTCCTGGCACATGCTCTAGGAGACAGAGAAAAGCCTGGTTTGGCTTTTTCACAGCTTACCTTCACAGAGATTTTCTTAGTGACCATTAGGTTAGAGACCATTCTGGCCCTTATTATGTCCATAATAGCTATGAGACCCAAATACTGATCATAAAATCATAGAATTGTCTAGGTTGGAAGGGACCTTTCAGATCATCTAGTCCAACCATCAACCTAACTCTGACAAAACCATCACTAAACCACGTCACTAAGCACTATGTCTACCTGTCTTTTAAATACGTCCAGGGATGGTGCCTCAACCACTTCCCTGGGCAGCCCATTCCAATGCTTAATAACCTTTTCAGTGTAAAATTTTTTCCTAATATCCAATCTGAACCTCCCCGGTGCAACTCAATGCCATTTCCTCTTGTCCTGCCACCAGTTACTTGGGAGAAGAGACCCCCACCTCGCTACACCCTCCTTTCAGGTAGTTGTAGAGAGTGAGAAGGTCTCCCCTCAGCCTCTTTTTCTCCAGGCTGAACAACCTCAGTTCCCTCAGCTGCTCCTCGTAAGACTTGCACTCCAGACCCCTCACCAGCTTTGCTGCCCATGGATCCCACACTGGACTTTTTAAGGACTTTATTATGACTATGTGAGAACCGAGTAGGGGGAAAAAATGAAAGAAAAGAAGACCAACCAAAAAGAAAGGCATCTCCTGGCCTCACCCCTCCCAGTAGTGGGTGGTTGCCTGAGGTCACCATCAGTTACTATGTACACTGCAGCTAAACAAACTCACAGTTTCCTCCTTGAATTCCAGGAGGCATCTAAGATACAGGGTTCTGAAATCTCACACAATTAATAGACAAGCTTCCACACTTCCCGCTGGCACCCTTCAGCTGGTGGCCAACCCAGGTTGTCTGCCATTCGAGTAAATATATAAATACTACTACATTTTTGGCTGTAGAAGATGAGCAAAGATCACCGCTTGCTGGGTAGGAAGGTCAACTTCAAGTCCTTCCTGGGGGGATAGGTATCACTGAAGATGCCACTGAGCTGCCACCACCTTACCTGTGGCTCCTCCACAGCCACCCACAGTTCTCACAGTGCTTCAGCACAGCTTGCTGCCCATTGGCCATCATCTTGCTGTCACCATGCCAACCTCAGGGACTGTCCCCAGGATAAGCACCATGTGCTGAAACCTACACTCATTGGTGCTTCTGGCACACAAAGGCTTGTGGTGGGGAATTCACGGGGAAGTCAGAGGAGAACTAAACACCGTTGAGCGTGTCATGGGGCCTCTCAATCTAAACAACTTACCGTCCTTTTTCCAGCCTGCTGCATAGAAAGTATTTTACAGCAATCAATAAACACACACAGACATTTATTTTAGTTGGCAGACCAGCACAAACACATAAAAAAAAACCAGAATGATAGTAAAAACAAGCACTTCTAACTCTTATAAATCAATCCTCAAAAATAACTGTGCTACTTTTGGGAACAATGAAATACCTCAACACTTCTATTGAAGAGAGCTCCTCCTAACTGACAGCTAACTCACAGAGCAAGGCAAAAAAAACCACCCCAAGCCAACAAGACTTGCTAATAATTGCCTATAAAAACTAGGAAACTACCCAGCAAAGAAGCCTTTTGGCTGCTGCTGTAGAGAACCAGCCTCCCCTGGCAGATCCCAGCTAGCCCTTCCCTGTATTTCCATTGCCTCCCTACTCGTTAACCTCACACAGAGATTTCGGAACGCTCAAAGGATTCCTAATTCGCTTCATCCTGAATTTGCTTTCCCATCGCAGGAAGAGGGTGAAGCTATGTTAAAAAGCATGCACACACTCTACAGTATGCAAGAAAAAGCCCACGGTATTAAGATACAGTGTTAAATATGAGAAACAAAATATTCCTCTGTGCTGTGGACATCACACTAAAATGCTAGACGAGAGAGAAAAGAAAATTTAAAAGACAGAACGCAACCTAATACTAATATGTAATGCAAAATTACTTAATTTTTTTGGCAATGACAGTCTCTGAAGTATCGTTTTTCTATTTTTCAACCATATTTTTCATCAGATGGGTAAGAAACATTAAAAAAAAAAAAAAAGGAAAACATTTCAGCCTGGTGCACTTCCCAGGTTGCAGTGCCATCCCCTGCCAAGTAACCTATGTAAACACTAAATTTTGGTGGAAAGAACAGCACCTACATGAAAGAGACTTTATGGGTTTTATTAACAGCTGACGACAAGTGAGGTTAGCAAGACAGAGCCGATGCTACAAGAGATGGAAGATTTCTGGATCACTTTTCAGCAGCAATGAGCCATTAGGTTGGCTTAGCTCGATGGGAAACTTCCCCCTAAGTTCGCCACTGTTACGTGTGACTAAATCTTTTCTGTGTTCAATTTAAAAGATGAAATGGTGGAGAGGTAAGTACACCATAGTATACATCAGTCAGATCCTAATGGTCAAGAAGTGCCGCCAAATACATTCATGTTACTACAAACCTTGTGATATTGGGGGTGGAAGCTTTCTGTAAACCCTTGCCTCTTGAGCAGAATGATTAGGTAACAATTTCTGATCTCAGTGAATTTCTTTCTTACTCTTGATAAGAGGAAAACCAAAACCTACCCCCTCACCCCTCAGAAAATGCAATCTCTGCAGGCTCCAACACTGAAATGCCATTTCCTCGCTGAACTCTTAACAAAATCTACTAATACCTGTCATCTAAACTTATCTAGCCAAATCTCAGTATACTTTTAAGACTGACTTTGGCGGTCATCAGAAAACACACTTCAGAAATTTTGGAATCTGAATTTCTATTGAGTGACCAGGATCTAAGAAGATTGACTCTTTCATGAGAAAATCTATTTTTTAAAAAAATTAAACATTAATCTTCAGATTCAGAAAACTCAGATTGGATTTGCCTTGCCATACTTACTTCTACCAGACAGTGCTTACCTAACACAGCACTCTCAAGGTTTTATTCTGTTTCAACTGTACCAAGGGCAAAATTCTGACTGGTTTCAGTAACAGCAAATGTATTTATGATTAGTTGTTTCTTTATCCCTTTGAACTTACATATTAATACAGTTGTATATCCTGTGCCACATAAATAGAATTTGCTATTCATCATATTGTCCCTATTAACAGTTTTATTACCCGAATCACATAGAGCTTACACCCACAAAAGCAAAATCACTGAGGGAAAGCTCAAAGTCCCGTCCTCAGCTCAAAAGTCCCCAAAAGACAAAATTTAGCTACTACTCCGTCGCTCCTGCACAGCAATAGTCTTTGTCTCCTCTTCCACTTCTCCACGAGAATCAGGTGGACCCCAAAAAACAGAATTGAAACATAAATGGAAATCCAGGCTTATCTCGCTTCCCAGGCTAATAACTGCTCCCTGCTTTGCAGTTGCTCGAACTTCTTATTTTTGATAGGAACTTGGAAATTATGTCTTAACCAGAAGAAATAATCAGAGAGGAAATATCCTTTTCCACTTAGCAGATAAGCATCCCCTCTGTCTTACCCGTCCCCTAATCCCGAATTAACATAAGCATAACCAAGAAACAATGCATGTAGCCCACAAGCTTAACCAAGAAACAGCTATTGCATTGCATACCATCATGGAAAACTATTTAGAAATTGCAATTAAGTAGTCACTTGTAAAAATTAAATTAGTCATATGACATTTCACCAGGATGTGGTCTCTGCTCCTGTGGTGAGAACAGATGTAATGAGCTTTTATTTCCAAATATATCATCAGTATCATCATAGCTTAAATTCCAAGTCTGTAATGAAATATTTCCAAAAATACCCAGGGTATATAGTTTGTCTGAGCATTGTTTTCCTGATAAAACCCAATGCGTTAGATTCCTGTTTCCCTTACAACACAATGCAATATAAACACATCTTAAGAAGCATTTTGTCATCTACATCCATTTTGGAAGACGGCTGTATAAAGAGGCAAAGGAGGGGTTTTTATACATTGCCTACACAGGGGTCTGCTGTGACAAAATTATGAACATTGCTTTGGGCTGCAGAGTTGAAATGTTTGAAAGCTGTAGAAATAAGTCAATGTGAGTTTTGCTGATAAACTAATTCAAGAAAAAAACCACATACCCTCCATTTTATAGTTGTGATGAGACACAGTACAGCAACTTTATACTAGCCAAACCTACAACAGGAATTTGTAGCAGAATTAAATACTTGTTGCAAATTTCCTGTCAGCTTCATTTTTACCTCACAACTGGTCAGGCTTTGAGTTTTTGGAACAAATAGGTTCCTTTGTAGATTAATTTATTAAGAACAAACTTACACTGAAAGCCAGGTATCTTTCTCTTTTTTTCTCCCTTGTTTAGGGATGACACTAAATGGACCAGTTTTTCACACCCTGCTACCAGGAGATTCCCCATCCATGCACCGAGACCAAGAAAACCACCAAACTCACAAGACTCCCTCAGCATCACACACCAAGCACCACAGGGCTCGGCGGTTCCTTCTCTGACATGCATGCCTTTTTCTCACCACTTACTTCATTTTCACCATTAAAAACCCTGTGCCTTTTTCCAACTCTTTATTCTTCTTCTGACCAACCTCCTTGTCTTTATTGCCTTTTCAGGACCCTAACTTTCTCCCATCCCATCGTCTTTGTCCCCCTTTCCACTGTTTGCTGGCTGCACCCGAGGGCAGCTCCTCAGAGCAGAGTCTGCAGGGGAAGCTTTGCTAAAGGGGCTGTCACAACTGAGGTCTGAAGAGTTACCGCCCACCACGATTACCCAGTGGTACCAGGTCGTAACTGATGTTCTGACTCCAGCTCAATACAATGATGGGAGAGGCAGTTTTAAGAAAATATAGAATTATCAGAAAATAGAGAAACTGTCCCTGAATGGTAAGGCCACCAGCAGCTGTTGTGGTCAGTGTGCCAGTGAACCAGATACTCAGAAGACAGGATACCACATTGCTCCTTGCCCATCATAACTTCCTGACACTGCTAATATTTCCTATATGGTCTGGCTGGAGGAGAAACTATTTTTTCAGTTATAGGTTAAGGACAATCCCTTGTTCACAGACACCCTCCTTGGAAACCAAACAAAAGCCATTGCTGCCATTGTCACTCTTGCAGGAGACATCCCAGAGGCAGACCTTCTGCAAGCACCTTCTGGCAAAGACAAGCCTTGTCTTCCTGATGTGAAAGGACCATGAGCATGGGACTACAGGTCACTTGAGATGGAAAATGGGGCATTCTTCTTGCATTAAAATCCTCAAGATGCCCTCATTTCTGGCAAGCAACATAACGAGCACAGCAGTCTCTGATCTTCCTAAGACTGGTCCAGGTGGAAACATTCCCCTTGGGCCCTTGTGCAATTGTTTGTCACCAGGTACAACAGATTCCAAGGACAGCCTCCCACCCGGAGTACTTCCCTGACACTAAGGCAACCACAGGCACATGCCATCTCCACTTTGTGGCACAAGACACACAGCCAAACAGCTGCTATCTCCAGGTAAGATCAGATGAAGATACCTCAAAGTTAGTACAATCTTCACAGCACGCAGGAAAGCATCAATGATTTTATTTCACACATCTCAGACTGTAGCCTTGAGCTCAGCTGTGGAAATCACAGCTTGATTTTCAGTAAACTACACTCATCAACCTTATTCCAACAGCAGGAATTTATACGTGGTCCTACAGGACTTCATCGCAAACCTCACTACAGGAAAGAATCCATACTCAGCTCCAGAAGCTACTGATTCACTTGACAGAGATCAATACAGTCAAGCAGGGGAGTTCATGATTGTTCTTTTAAGTGTCTCCCATCCGACAGTAAAATAAAACTGTCTCAGGTTTTACCCAGAGAAAGATGGAAAAGCAAAAATTAGAGATTAAACCACTTGGAACAAGTAACACCTGACATCAAGCCCACAGCCTCAATCAACATGAGAGTCCCTCCACTTTACTCCAGAGACCTGCCCTCTTCTCCCTACCACCACCACAAAAAACACAAAAACCAACCGAACAAAAAAAAAACCCCACAACAAAAAAAAAGTAGCATACTTGTTGAAGTTACTTTAGGGAATGAAGGTTCTTCATAGGAATTTGTTTAACATTTAACAGAACACTGCTCTTATAAGCACATCTGAATTTTGTGAAAACGACAGTAACTGCAAAGTAATTTCAAGAGACGATTACCAAGACGATTAATGCTTATTCCGGTTTTCAGCGAAAAGAAAAGGAGTGTTTATTCAAGAAGTTTCACTCACCATTTAGGTACAGAGAAAGGGCTATCCTGAATGAAACACTGTCTGGTTGTACAAATGAAAAATGTTCTACTACATATTAGCATTCAACTTCTCTTGACTTGAACACACTATGAAAGCCACCTTTTCCTCAATGTGAAACTCCAAAGAGTCTACACTGACTTCCCTACACTATACTTGATTTGTTTTAAAGAGAACACGAATTTCACTTATTTCCACAATAGCAGTGACTCACCGGAAATCTGCTATCCAATGTGCTTTAAGTGAAATTTTAAAACTAAGAATTGCATAAGCAATGTTTATCCAGTAATTTCAAGTCTTCGAGAAAAAAAATGAACTACAAAAAATTTTAAGGGAAATTTTCAGGATGCTGAGGTCACAGAATCTGGCCTGTGCTTGACACATCCATGCTTATGTAAAGCTTTTAATGAAAGAGACAAGAACACTTCCCTATTTCTCTATCTCTTGCCAAATACTATCATTCATGGAAAGCAGCCAGAGCAACCATGCGGCGGTTAGGACCCACAAACCACATCCCGAAGCATCTGACACAAAAATAAGAGCACATGAAATATACTTTAGCAGGTGTTTGGGTCCATCCAGCTACTGCTGCATTGTATATCCCTGTGAAATGCAAAATCCGATTTGAGAAATCTGAGTTACTTTACACTGAATACCGTATCTCTTAGTATTGAGTATCTCAGGTTACTCCACTAGTTTCAACAGAAAAAGCATTCCTGATCATTATTAAAGCCACTATCAAGTACAAACAGGTTATTTCACTACTATCTGAATTAGGATCAGCCAAGAAAAAGGATCAGAATTTGAACTCCTTTCGTAATTTAAGACTCCTTTCATAATTTGAGACATACAAGCGGTTACATTAATCTCAAGTTATCATTAGAAAAAAGGCACTAGAAAAGTTGCACCAGCAACAGGACACAGGGTCACAAGTGTTCTGCCTTCAGTCCTTGCTCTGTTCCCCTGTCAGTGGTCTACTATCATTAGCTATTCCACGCCATTTGATTTAATTACCACAATTAGTGGGATTTTAAGGAACATGCTGATTTGCATTAGCTCCCATCAATGCTTCCCACTTTTTTTTTTCTTCCCAATTCTTGTCTTTCAATTTAATTTTTTTCCTTTTGGTTCATCTCCTTTCCAATCACGTCTGCCCTTAAATACAGTAACATTTTACCACGAATTTTCATACCAGATGAGAAACCAAGGAATCTCCTTTTCCTTAAACATTTAATTAACGTAAAAATTGTCTGAAAATCTATGGGGTTAAAAAACAAAAAAACAATCTGAAAGTTAGAACACTTTTGTTGCAATGATAATTTGGAGCCAATAAACACTTTTTTAAATGGCAGCATAGATAGAAACCAGCCTGTTCAGTTCTAGAAGGGAGAGACTAATTTATCCAATGCAGCTTCTATTTAACAGAAACCAAGCAGTTGCCATTTCAGTGCTTGAATGTCAGTGTTAAAAGGGAGAAAACCAACTGCAAGTCACACCACCAAGATTCCAAAGAGCAAGACTTCGGAGTAAAAACAGAGCATACACCTTGTTTCGTGTACTTGTTTTCTTCCTTCAGTTGTACGTTAATAACTTCCTCTTACAGTAAGAGCACTACATACCCATGACACACACAAAGACCACTTTTGTCATGTACTCCCATCCCAAATTACAGAAAATGTAATGTAGTGTTTAAAGATAGAGTTGGTAGAAAAAAATACTTTTTACTATCTGGCTATTCTAGGAAAAAACATACACATCTCTCAATCCTTAATGCATCCAGAGATGAACACGTTCAGGAGGAAAGAAAAAGCCTCTGCAGTGACCAGCTGTAGAAGCTTACCAACATCCAGGCAAGAAATCTTTGGAGAATAATTGAAGTATTTTGAACATTAACTCAGTTTTCTGATTACTGTGAAGATAAAGAGGAATCCTTACGCAAAAGAAAAGGGATAAATATGGGGGTTGAATGTCACCATACTTTGGAAAAAAAAAAAAAAAAAAGCCCAAAACCACACGATGGGTTACCCTTTCTGTAATAAAGAAAATACTACATTATACTTATGTAAAGACTTAAAAGCAATGTGTATCCTTTCAAATTGTATTTATTTAATTACACTGTAATGCAAATAAGTTAGGTCCATATAAACTCCATTTTGTTGTATGTACAACCTATGCCATTAGCAAGCTGATCGCGCCAGCTGGTGTAAGTGTCCGTCTCATCCTCTGGAATGTACACATCTTCAGACACTTTCTCTGTCCATCGCCTGGTTCTAGAACAGCACCGCCACATCCTTCATCCCCAAAGTAGACTGAAAGGGGGGGAAGGGGGGAAAGGAAACAAAAGTCAGATTTGCAGCATGTTTTTGTTTTTAAATGGATATTTGTAAAACACAAGTCTGGAGGAACAGGCCTGTAAACATGCAGAATACTAGCCGCCAAAATACTGAAATAATGCCACCTTTAAAATAAAATTTAAGCCTACAGAGCGCAAACACATGTTCAGAAAAATGAGCATCTGTAAGCTGCAGATTAGACCAAACACATGCTTCTGGTATCTATGTACATACACTCTGGTATGAAATACATTCTTTACGCTGTGCAGAGACACACTCAATGGACCAGGAAAGAGAGTCTCAAACTGCTAGTGAAGCTAAACATAGAAACGGTCAGCAAACAACTCCAGCAGATTAGCTTTGAAGACAACAAAAGATTTTACTGAAATTGTAATAAGATCTTGACACCTTCCTCCTCCCCCCCCCGGCCATGTTTTCTACCGTTAAAAAGTAGCTACCTTGAATCCTTGAATCCTAAAAGCAGGATTTCTATACATTGTAACTATGTGAAGCTAGAAGAGTTAATATATGACTTTGCAAACAATACAGTCCATCAATTATTTGTTTTAGGAATACCTGGTTCTGCACAGTAACAAAAGCTAATTAAAAAAAAATAACGGAGTCACACTTTCTTCAAAATTTAAATTTAATTAGTTTGACCCATGGAAGCCCTCCAACAAGACTCAAATACCACAAGAATTCAAGTATTACTAATGCCATGACATTGCAGCACTAATAAACAGTCACACAAGAAAGAGGCAACATGAGCAAATGCGCTTTGCTTCATGATAGTGACCAATATTGAAGGATATAGCCCTTTACTTCATGCAGTGTTACTACCATATTTGCAAAGGCAGAAGAATGGGTTTTGTTACAATCTCATGCTAGAAAGCTGAGAAGTTATTCCTCAGTGCAGAATCTTGCATACGCTAGCTCTACAACATATCAGAAGGGCAGCTTCCACTCAAAAGGTACAAGAAGTCCCATCCATTAAAAGCCATGCAAGATTCAGAGAAAGGCCCTCCCAAGAACTTGCGTTTTGCTGTCATCTCCTTTGGATTTCTAAAGAAATAAGAACCACAACCAGCTATGCTTTCATCCCAAACAATTAAAACCAATTGCTGTCCAGACAAACACCCAAAATGGTAACCATCTGCACTGGGTTAGTATGTACATTTGGAACCGATACATACCTCCAGATAGTTGGCTCAGGCATCCCAGGATCTGCACCTCTCTTAAAACCTGAAGTGAAACATACGTATTTTTTTATATTTATATATGTATGTATGTAATGTATGTGCAGATTCCTATATAGTTAAATCACTATTAAATTATTACAGCACATTAAATTGCAATAAAACAGAAAATGTACTGAGCAGAGAACTGATTCATGAAGTTGTGTACTAACCTGAATACAAACTAAACGTTCTTATCAGGGTTAGAAAACAGACAAAATAAATAACAGCCGCATGAGGTTTGTTTTTTGTTTTTTTTAAACTCTTACCTTCATCTTTATCAGACTTAAAATTCAGTGACAACTAGCTGTGTGAAATGGAGGAAGTTATCTACCCCAGAGATCAAAACATACATACCTATACACGCAGAAGCACGCAATTTTAAATGTTGTTCAGAAAGCAACCTAGCAGGGTGGTACCAAGAGTGACACCTATAACTGGTATAAGTGAGCACCTCGAGTCCTAACAGGAAATGTTCTACAATGACATCTGATGCAGAACTTCGAAGTAATATTTCAGTAACAGTTCACTCAACTTAAGATAACAGAATTCTAATGTTAAATCATCCTAAAATCTTCTATTTTTACTGGCACTTTTTGAAAAGCTACCTAGTACTAAAACTTGTAAAGAAACAAGATGTTTATCAATCTACTAACACTCAAGAAAATGAAAAGAAAGTTAATTGTGAAGAGTTCATCCCCAGCTAATGACTCAAATACCAATTCACTAAAGCAAATGTATGCTAGAGAAGCAATTGAAGCTTCAGTGTATGAAATATCTTTGCCTGCTGGACTGTAAATTAAAAGTCTTGAAGTGGAATCATGCAATTCATGCACTGTTCAACACACTCTCACGCTCGCTATCTAGAAATGGATGTTATATGGAAAATTATTATTAGTTCCCTCGTTTACAGAAAATAAATAATGTCAGCTTGCCTGAAACACAGGCCATGAAGGTTAATGGAAAAATCTCCATTATCTTCAAAGAGCTAACGCAGTGCCTGTGAAGTTAACCTTGTGTGTGATTTGAGACTATTAAACATCCTGACCCACTTTCTTTGGTTGCCATACTGTCCAGCAAAATTGCTTTAAAATTCATGAAGTTGTATTAGGAGTAACACTCTGTGTGTGTGAATGTTTCTGGCTTTTTCCACCCCCAAGTACTTTTAAATTAGCATGCCAGGTTTAACAAAACTGTCCTCATCTAATTTCCCTACTTAAAACAGGGGCAGCCACTTCAAAGCAAGTTTAAAAAATACAACCAAAAAACCTTACCAATGATCTATAATTGCATTTACATACCAGGCTCCCTCCTACATCCCCTGAGCACCCCATCCTGACCTAGAAAGCTGTTCAGAGAAAGTTAAAAGCTCAACATTTCTGAAAGTTCCCTCAGCTGTGTTTAGTTTAGCATCTATTTCATATACACAGGGGTCAATACAAAAATTAACCTTGGATCAGTGACATCAAGGACTGTGTAGCCTCTTACCCTTCCACTGCATTGCACCTTCCCTCACACATTCAAGTGTAATCCCAGTACAAAAGAGGGTCTTCCAATTCTACAGACTTTGTGTGCATGCCATCTCCAAACTCCAAATGCCTATGGCAAGCAAAGATGGGACCTGCACATCCCCCTCTCATGTGCTTACATTTAATGTCCTTTCATTACAGCAGACAAATTTATAAGGCAGCAATGTAGATGTGGAACAGCACACATTTTCTGAAGACATGAAGTTAAACTACTACAACTTAAGTTTCTCACCGCTACGTAACAGAAATACACTAGGCACCCTGATATTTGTGAAACTGTAAACACAATAAGAAGGCTTTATATGACTTGAAGTAACTTATTTAATTTCCCTTAGTGTCCCTCAGAACAAAGAACATCCTTCCCGTATTCATAGTCATAAAATTAAAAAAAAAAAAAATTTGGCAAGAGCAAAATCAGGTCACACAACACTGCTGAAATTCCCACCCAAAAATTATCAATTTAAAATAACTTAAAAAATTAAAATATTTTTTTAACTTTTTAACTTTAAAATAATTTTAAAAATGAAAGTGTAATTAAACTTTAAATCTAATACTACCAATTAGATTTTTCTATAGTATTTGAAGTGACCTCTTTTACTTGTAGTTGTTAAAGCACATATGTAACTGGTGAAGAGACTAACTTTTCTCCAATTGTTATCTATTATGTGAACAATCAAAGCCCTTCAAATTGGACACTGCATTCCCCTCAATTAATTAAAACAGCCTATCAGCTTTGACTGTAAACACACCAAGCTCCCAGCCCTCCTTGTCTGCATTCAAGGCAGAGATGTCTAACCAATTTAGATGCTTTTCCCAAAAGGCCCAACAGAGTTGGGGCAGAAAGTGAGCCAGACGAACCACGGGGATCATCCTTCCTGGGACCCCAAAACCAAGTGAACAAGTATGTCAGGCCTATTGCACACGTGAGTATCTTAAGTAGGTCAGGCTTTTTAACAAGGACAGCTGATGGCACACAGCCCAAACTCAGCGGGAGAACTACCATGTGGCAGCGATGTCCTGCCAGCCCCATAACAGGAGCAAGCAAAATACATCCTGGACGCCAGGCACGACATCAAGGCATCCCCTGAATGCTCCACAGGAGCCACGCCATTTTGGGAGAAACGGTAACCCTCACCTAGCTGGAAATTGAACTTCAGATAGAGGCTTCCTCAGCGCCAGGAAGCAGAGCTCCCGGCTGCGGGCACCTTTCTCCTCACACACTGACTCCCTACTGCAAGAAACACACAGGCTTGCTCAATAAAGCCGTCAGTCACTGAATGCAGGATTTAATCGTTCGCTGTTAAGCTGCCCCGGTGCATGCTCAGCCTGCTCCCCAGAAGTGCCCGACCCGCCGCGGCCCTCCCCTCACTGGGCACGCAGGCCCAACATGCTCTCCCAGGGCGGCAACAGCCTCCAGGAAAGAGTCAGAAAAACCTTTGTAAGGGGAAACACAAATAAATAACAAAACCCAACTACCTGGCAGCTCTGTCAAGAGCAAGTCCCCCAACCCTTACCCGGTGGGTCCCCACCGTCCGCCACACTGGGCCCTGGGCGCTCCAGGCCCCTCAGCGATCCCCTGCCCGCGCATGCGCGCAGAGGGGCCGCCGGGCCCCGGTCGCGGCGGGGCGCCCCTCCCCCACGCACGTGCCCTTCCCCCCCCACAGCGCGCGCGGTCCGTAACGGCCAGTAACGGCCCGGGCGGGCAGCGCGCGCCGACGGCCGCCCCCACCTCAGCGCTCCCCCTCCTCCGCCCCACCGAGCGGCCGGTCCCCCGGTCCCCACTGACCCAGGTAGAGCACGACGGGGATGAAGCCCCAGCGGATGGCGAACTGGCCGCCTTTGAAGAGCTGCTGTAGCCGCTGCTTGGCCTCCTTGCTAAGCTTCGGCATGCCGGCGGCGGGGCAGAGAGGAGGAAGAGGAGGAGGAGGAGGAGCCGCCCAGCCTGCCTCGTAACCCTGCGCCAGCGGCGGGGGGCGGGACTCCATCGCGCCGCCGCCGGGTCGCGGGGAGGAGACACGCCGGTGCGAGGCGGTTCTTCCCTGAGAAGGGCAAGAAAATGGCGGCTGTGGGGATCCTAGCGCTCCTCCCCGCCCACCGGGCATGCGCAGTGCCGTGTCTCGCTGCCGCCTCAGATCCAGCGCGGCCTGGCCCGCCGCGGCCTGTCACCGCGCAAGGCCAGGGTGACCGGCCAAGGGCAGCGCGCTGTTCGAGGGTGAGGAGGGTTGCAAAAGCTGTGGGCATTCTTCCTCTGCCTGTAGGTCCTGCGTTTATTTAATTGTTTTGGTTTGCCTTTTTTTTTTCTTTTTTTTTTCCCCCGGACCTCTCAAGTTACGCGCAGACTTTAGTGGCCGGCTCTGGAGGCTAGGAGGAAGTGCCTTTTGGTAAGTGGGAGGTAGAGGTGGAGCGATAGGTAAAATGTTTCTGGGTGAAATTGGAAATGCCTCTCCGCCTTTGATACCAGACTGTGCGGTGCGTTCGGTCTGTGGAAGTGTGTTCTGGGGATGAAAGCTTGACTAGAAATAATGGGGACAGGTGTTCTGGTTTTAGACCTAATATCTAAAAAATGTCAGTATAGCACTTAGGGCTTGTTGTCCTTCCAAACTCAGAGCCTGGATTAAGTCCTGAGGCACTTTCTTTTCTAATTAATAAATGAGTGGCCTCTGCAGGATCCCCTTGCAGCACCCTAAACACCGAGATGTTTGACACAACTACTTATGAGACATTTTGCTGCATGACCTCTGTGCTGTTGACTCTGCCGGTTATGTCATATGTGTACCATGTTTTCATTGTTTCTCAGGTAGTCTGTTGCCTTTTGCTGTAATGCTAGATCCAGGTGTTCATGTTCGTAGTATTACTAATGTGGCTGCAGTATTTAGTATTGGCAATTTGTATCATGTCTGCTAACTATGTCAAACTCCTGTCATAGTTTGGAGGGAATTTAATTGCATATGGAAACCCTGAAAAAAGTTCTTAGAAATCACTCCTTGTGGCAGCGCAGAAATCTACTCAGTTTTGTTCATAGTCATGATTTACTGATCAGACACGCTTAAGGTTCTCCATGTTATGTATTGGTTTGCCTAAGGCAATTACTTGAAGTTCTGTAGCTATTTTGTCGCATTAAGAATAACATCAGGTCAGTGCTTTTAGATCCAAAAAAGAATTCAGGGCGATAATAAATATCACTTACACAAATACCTCATTTTCTCTTCCAACGTGTGGATGCCTGCTCTGCCATTCTGAAATGATCAAAATATGAGCTTGCTCCTAGCTTTCCAGGTATGGACAGGTAGCAAACTGCAAGCCACACGAGGGTTTCTGGCAGCCCACAGCTTGCTTTTGCCACGATCTACTATTAATCAAAATGTGGAGGATAAAAGAGTATTTTGGTGATGTGGTGGCAGAAAGGCACTGTTACGTTACAGAATGCATGAACAGCCTTTCCTCACATAAACCAGTCCGTATGCACTGTGCTTTCTTAGGCATTAAACATGTTGATGGGATACATCAGTATTTCTGGTCTAGTGACTGACACTATTTAATGCTATCTAACAAGTAAAGCTGAGGCTTAGAGTTTGTGAGTGGCTTCTTTATAAACTGAGTAGCTTATCCCCTAAAGAAAGGTTAGGCACTAGTGCTGTAGTTTATCAGCAGATGAACATCAGTTTGAAGCTTGGACTGTGAGCCTACACCTTTCCCAAAAGAATATGCCTTCATGACAAGTAGCACATGACATGATCATATGTCATATTTTCTTTATATTCTCAGCCATTAGGGGCAACAAAGTATGCTCCAAGTAATGACACATAATAATGGGAAGAACATGTTGTGTCAATTGACTTTGTAAGAGTTAGTTTTGCTTGATGAAGTTTTCAAACAATCAGTTTTGGCTGAATCCGCTCGTTCTGCAGCAAATAAGCTGATGGGATAGGTAGAAAAATACTAGCTAGATATCTTCATTTCACTTTAAAAAAATAAAGTGTTCCTGGTATCATCTTGCAGGTAGGGCTTTTTCCAGTTCATTGTTTAGCAACCAATATGATGTTACTTCAAAATAGTATCTCCAGATTAATGGAACACTTTTAGTAATAAATCCAGAATGTATGGAACATACTAATGAAGGCTTTCCTGTGGCAGCCTTAGGCAACTAGTAATACAAATAATTCATCCATAAAGACAGAGCTCCCTGTGACATACTGTTTGTCTGTTGCTTTTTTCTTGATGGCACTAAAGGTGAGTTTGTACTTAACCAGTGTGGTCACGTATTCCTGCTTTGTCATATCTGGCCTGCTACTTGTCCATCAGTGGATTGCTGTATTTCTGATCTTGAAATTGAGTACTATATAACTATTGCTAAATTATTTTAGGGATAGCCTTCTATTCGAGCTGAGAATTCTAGCTTGAAATTGTGGTAGGTCTTCCTATCCATAGGTTTGCATTAGCTTACAATATTTTTTGGTATATCACTGTTGTCAAACTTTCCAAACTAGTACTCATGAGTAGAATTGTACAAACATTCAAAATGATAAATTTACTATTCTTCTGAACAAGTGTAGTGCAAGAGGCATATTCATTTGTCAGTAATGGCTTTTCATCCTCAAAAGAGAAAAAACTCAAACCAATGAACCTTTTCTGACCCTTGCAAAGGAAGAGAAGAGGTTGCTGCAGGAACTTATTTTCAGCAGTTTTTATTAAATTGTTTTTCCTTTGTAGATGGGACCAAATCAGATCTGTTTCTACAATGTAGTTACTGTTACAGCTTGTTCTTTCTAAACACACAAAACCAACTGTTCATTACAGCACACGGTTTGTTAATGATCTCTTACAAAATATTGCAGTAAAACATGACCAGCTGCATTGGAATGAAATTCAAAAGGTATTTTCATTAAACTTCTTGTAATTTAGTGTAAGTGAGATTCAGAGGATCAAGTGTGTTAAACAACGGATCAATATGGTTAAACAGGTCTGTCTCCTTTGAGTATAAATTGGTTTGAGTGCCACATGTGATACAGTATATTCTTATTGTGGGTGTTCTGAGAAAGGGTACTTACAACTGCGTGCCACATGTACCAGCTGCTTCTCTTCTTTCCTTCACGCATCAAGTCAAGGAATAATTTTCAGAGCACAGAACCTTTCCTTGATTGCTTTCATTTCTCATGTCTGCTAATTCTGATGTTTGACCAAAAGCTTGTAAGTTATTTCCTGTATTTAACCATAGAAGCCAAGAAATTAGTAGCAAGAAAGTTAGTATTTCTTTGCCGCAGTTTTCTTGCAAACAAAATCAGTGGTGTGGCCTAGAGCAGCCCAAGTGCATGTGTTTTGTATGCAAATGAAACAAAGTTGATTCTGTATATCTAATGGTCTCCATTTATACAGTGTTACAGACTGAAGCTGAGAAGGGATATCTGTGGTGACTGGAGAACAGTGCTTCTACCATTAACACATATCCATGGCCTCGTACTGTCCAAAGTATCATATTTGCAGTAAAAAACAAACCAACCCAAACCCCAACAAGCCTTCCCAAACCAAAACAAACACACAAACAAAATCCCCACACAACACAAAAAAACAGAGCATGCCAATGATAAAGGTTTGTATTGACTCCAGAAGTCTTCTGTGCCTTTATCTGGCTCCTGTTGCACCTAGGATGTCAGAGGGTCTACGAGCTCAGCAGTCCTTTGGTGAGCTATTGACTCAGCCAAATGCTAAAAGAGAGCATCAGTTGTCTTCCCTGAAAGTTCAAGCTGGTGGGACATCACTCGTCAAATGACTGAAATACTGAAAATTGGCCCCTAAAACTAAGGTACCTACGCTTGGGCATGAAACAATGAGCTGTTTTGAAAGGAGAAATAATGCCCAAAGAAATGGGTACTGTAATAAATTGATGGAGGCAGCTTTGCCTGGAGAAGACAGAAGTAGAATGTTGTGAGAGTACTGTGGGTACTAGTTCATGTTTATAATTTATTGTGGTAACACTTCCATGAAGGGTATTGTTTTACTTGATTTTTTTTTTTTCTTATGGCTGATAATGGAGACAAAACCACTTGGAATGTTGTATCCACTGAATTAGAAAAATGAGACCAAATTGCTGGAGTGACAAAAGAAAACTAGTGTTTATATGTGCTGAAAGTTTTTTGTTACAAAAATCCTCTTTGAATTTCTTTTGCCTCATAGTTCACGTGATCAGCAACAACAATAAAATCAGAAATAAAATTGCAGAGATTTTAACTGGGACAACAGGAATGTGAATCCCTACTGTTTTATTAACTTGATTAGCAGTAATTCCACAAGAGCTGTGTTTTCATAGCAAATAAATACCACTAACACTCATTGTAAACTGGACAAATGTTTCCGTTTTTATGGGTAAAGGAGAGAAATGAGATTCTTATAGATGTGACTGAATCACTTAAGCATCAGTCTCTAGCTCAGGGAAATGATGTCACTCGGTGTGATAGCTTTAGTCTTTGGTTTTTGGTGCAAAGGATACATTTCAGGTTAAAGAATTCCGGACCTCTAAAGCTTTATCTCAACACACCACATGTAAAGCCATGCAACAATGCATGCAACTCACAAGTCTGAAGAAGGAGACCAAGTGAAGTGACACATTAACGTTTGTGAAAAATCACTGTAAACCCTGCATAGGAAATCCCTGCAGACTTCCATTATGCACTTACCACTCTCACTTCTGAGATTTCCCCTTCAATTTACTGTCAAGAAACTGCGTTAAATTAATCTGCTTGGGAACAAAGTTTGAGTTTGACTCTGTTTAGGAGGAACTTACATTTCAAAGAACTGCAGTAGATATTTCATACTTAAGGATTACACTGTAAATCAGTATAAATAATACAAGACCATAAGCAAGAGGTGTTTAACAGATTTCCATTACAGGCTGAATCTTTATGATATCAGTAAAAATGGTAGTGTATTGTGACTAGACATTCTATTTCACTTTATTATTACGATTAAACTTTCTATTTTCACTGTGCCCTAGTGATGATGGTCCTTTTCTTCCATTCTATTTTAGTATTCCCATTCATTTAGTCTAATAAAACCCAGCTACTGTGCAGTACTACAACGTTCCTTGTCATTTCAAAGAGACAAATAGAAATGGAAAGCAATACAGTCAAAATAAAAAAGACTAAGGCCGTCTGATTACGTTGTGGGAAATGTCAGAATTGTAAAATATCTCTTTCTTGAATATTGTTAAGACCTAGATTACTTGGAGGTGAATATGTTTGAGTTGTTGCATTTAGCATATTTTCAGAACATACTTGTAATGCGGTAGTAACGCATATATAATGCATATAAAAAAAGTTCTGTCCAGATTATAATCTTTCATGTGAATTTCTGTGTAATGCTTCTTGGTAGTACTCTGGTCACTGTCTGATACAGGATATTTTAAAGAAAAGTGGTATTGTCAGATGCGTAGCTAGAAAATTAGTTTAATGATCAGGGCAGTAAGAGCAAAAAGCAGAGTATAGTGGTGTTTTATTTTCAGTACAAAAACTATACAATTTATTTCTTTAAAAATAAAACAAAACTGAGTGGTACTATGGAGTTGAGTGCAAACAAAGTAATAATTTCTTTTTTTTTTTTCATCACAGCTCCTGAGGCCAGTGAAAGAGCAGTCTGAGGTGAGACAGCATTCAACAGAACCTCATCAAATGCTTTTAGAGACCTTTGATAAGAACTGTTGTACTTGAAAATTGAATATTGCCTGCTGCGAAACTTCACTGTTGTTTGAAACTTGACTTTCCCATTCCCCTCATCTTCATTTAATAATGAAAACGAAGTATTACATTTAAAGATACTGCTACCTTTTACTGTAAGTAGTTCCTCTAAAAACACAATAGTTCTTAAATGCATGTTTTTATGATTGCATGGATTGCTTGGCCGAGGATGAAAACAGTAATCTGATTCCTTACATACTTTCAGTGATACGCAAAAATCTGATGGATTAAAGGATTTTCTGAGGCCAAAACTAATATCCATATTTACTCATTCTTTGTTTTTAAATTAAGCTTCTTTTTTTAGCATCTGAGCAGTGAAGGTTTCAGTAGCTCTAGGAGGATTTTCCTGTAAAGATATTTGAATATAAACCTTTTATGTGTCAACAGATCTCAACTAGATTTTTGTTGCTGAAGAATATGTTGTTATAACAGTATACATCTATAAAGATTTTAAAGGACTTACAAGATGCTTGGTTTCAAACAGCGATCTCCTAGAAGTGCAGAATGGCAGTCATTTTAGATACTGATTTTTTGGAGTCTGGTGGTTTGGAAGAGGGTGATTTGTAACAGTACATACAGGACTGATTAATGAGATTTCAGTGGGTTTTTGTATACCTTCCTACCTAAACCAAAAAAAAACCAAAACGAACAAACAAACAAAAAAAAACCTGAACCAAAAACAACCAACCAAACAGAAAACGACAAAACCCAACACCACCACCACAACACCCACAAACCAGTAAGGACAGATTAGTTGTGGGCCTTTCACTGCTTCCTGGTAAATAGCATATGGATTCCTAAGGGTTTTATTTTGAATGATAGCCATTTCAGCAAGAATTTTAGCAGAAGCAGAGGACATTCAAGGAACTTCTGAAAGTTCTTTATGTTCTGCTTTATAAAGTCTGTTAGACACACTTGGAGCAAGCTATGAATCTGACCCTGATTTTCAAGCATTTGAAAGGTCCAAGTAAAATGACATTTCTATAATACTTTTATTCTTTCCCTTTTTTTTTGTAAGTGTACATTAAGTACATATCTGAAGAAACAACATTTTACTTCTTTATTTTAGGTTTAGGTAGCAGTCACAAGAGATTAGATGCTGTTAAGTGTAACGAAGCATGACGATGACAAGATAAATGAACCAGAGGCTTTTCAGCTTGATCACATCCTCCAGTGCATAATGCTACAGATTTTGTATTCCAGACGCAAATGTCACCTTGGGATTGGAATCATGCTAGATGAGTCTATGTGAGTAAGTATAACTAAGATAGCTTTTTCTCCCCACCCCCACCCCCAATTACCTTCCTACTTTAAATATAGAACGGCGAATGAGTCCTCCTGAGTTAAGAGATGAGTTAATTGCATGTAGGAATTGTGATGGAAAGTTTTCTCTAAAATAAATGCAGTAATAAAAGTTGTTCTTCCTTTCGCATTTTAGGGGGAAGGACTACTTCTAGTGACAGGACTAGGCTAGACTAGACTGATACTGGTCTCTTTTAGGATATTAGGACTTGATTACTACATAGCACTATATATTAGAATTGTTAATTGTATCACAGCAAAATTATTTTCTGTAGTTTTTCTATTAAATGTCTTTCAAACCACGTGCAGAATGTTACTTCCTATGTTGTATATTAGTTCCAGCAACTGAAAAGAATGATACGCCGGTGGGCTTTTGAAAACCTGAAGAGCAAAAGCCTGCCAGGGAGCCTAAGTGGGACTTGAAAAAGAAATCTACAAATTATTTAACTACTATTAAAAAATTTAAAAGTAAATGCTGACTAAAGGTCGCAATTAATAAATTGTATCAGCCTCTATTAATTTAGTTCCTTCACTTCATTACAGAAAGACACTATGATCCAAAATTTATTAGCAGTGTTTCATTAAGCCAGTGGAGGGCAGACTTGAATTGAAAACTATTTTTGCTACTTCAGTTACTTGAACTTAAAATACCAGATAGTCCCTGGAGCTCAAAGCTGATGACAATCTCATCAGTTCTCTACTATTCTAATTACACTTGTGCTGAATAAAAGCTTCTTTACAATTGCTGTTTGACAAAATGAGTGTTTTGCTATGTCGCAGTAAGAATAGCGAATGTTTAAATAAAGATGGTAATATGAAAGGGGATAAGTCAGGGTATTAGCAGCTGTGTGTTACTCACATGGGAAAATCCACACTGCTTAGTAACTAACCATGTATATCTTAAAATGGTTTTTGAAAGCTAGTGAATATCATCATCCTCCTCTTACAGTTGAAGAAGCTAAGCAATAGAGTGGTAACCTTGCAAGTTACCCATCTAGCTGACCTACAGAAGCAAGAACAAAATTCAGATTTCTGAGATCTGGTGCAGTGCCCAAGCATATTTTTTGCACAAATAACCTATGTCATGTCTAACTCTTGCAACCTATGGAAAGGATTGCTGGCAGCCCAGATTGCTGAGGAGCCTACACTGATGAAAAAGGTAGGTAACCTGACAGGCAGGTTGTCGCTCTTGAGAAGAATATTCTCCTCAAGAAGGATGGCGATCAGGTGGCTAAAGATCTGCTTTAAGACTAGTATTTTGTTATTGAAACAAGTACTCTGCATTTTTATGTATATTTGTCATTCTTTAAGTTGTACTCTTTCCAAGAGCCTTTCTATGTAGGCCTTTAAAGCCGTTCCAATCTCAGTACTAGGAATGTACTGTTAAAAAGTCAATTTGCATACAGGTGAAGGATTAAGATGCTAATAGACTGTTCCTCCCTCCCCTTCATCTTTACTTAAGGGGGTTTCAAATTATGAGTCCTACAATAGGCTTCCCCTTAACTCACCAAGCCCACCTTATTTACCTGTGATCAGTAACATTTGTGGGATTAATGTTGACTATCTATACCATTTTCTTTGTATGCTTAGGAGGTCATTAGCCATTGTAACAGCTTTTTAAATTATAAAAATACGCTGGTTTTTTTTTTAATCTATAAGCCTGAGTGTAAACTGTTCTTTCTGTTTCTACAGAAGACCGGAGGTATGCTGTTACAAAGCCTGCCATTTCTAAGACCTGTATAAGATATACCACAGAACATTCGGTGCTGCATATTGAATACCCCATTTGTAGAATGAACGAGCACATAGCACAATGCATTTTTTTCATTTTTTTCTTACTGCTAGTTTGCAGTGGACATTTGTTGATGGTGGGAATTAGTCATCGGTTTGTATGACTCCATTGAAAAGGACCACATTGAAGATTATAAATTAGAATGTGGATGAGTGGGCACTTACAGTTTGGACTCAAATACTGAATAACCTGTTACTGTGTCATGAATTTTTGGTGTATTTCCAGACAAATCATGCTAAAATAGGAGTCGGAAATATCTGGCAGTGGTTTAAAGGAAATTAAAACAATGTGGGAGTTATTCCAAAACTTACTACCGTAAATTCAAGCAATGAATTTCAGGTTAACCTCTGAAGAAGTAAGTCCAGGGACACAGATGTGCCGGGAAGGTTTTCAGACAACCTTTACATTAGCCTGTTACTGCCTTTTAAACTATATTTGAGATTTTCTAAGTACTGTGTAAAGGTTTGTAAGTATAGATTACAAGAGTCCACTTTGAATTCCTTTAAGATTCTTGATTATTTCTCCTTGTACTTGACAATTTTACACCTCACAGAGTTGACATCTCCAAAACACTTTCTATAAGAGGCCTGAAAATGCAATTATCTCAAAAGGGAAAAGATTTTTTTTTTTTAAATCTTCTGCAGAAGGTAAGCTCTCTTCTCAAAATAACCACTAATTGAAATCATTTATTTACAGACTAATTTTATAGTAAACCACTGTATCCCTTAGCTCAAGAAGCAGCAAGAAAGATAACGATTCAATTAACTAAAACTGCTGCTTTGTGAATTGTGGTTTCCAGTGTCAAACTTCTTTAATTCATTCCAAATTGTACATTGCTACCTATAAGTTAAACAAAATATATTTCATACTCCCAGGGAAAATGCTATGATTTTGGGAAGGATACATATAATATACCATATTTTGAGTCTAAAATTAAACCTTAATTTTGATGTAGCAACAATACCTTCCAGAATTTTTTAGATTTGCTATATTTCAGAGTGAGGGGGCTTTAGCTCTCTCATTTAATCCACTCTCTCAGTCTCTTGCAACAGTGCTAACAGGTTCTTCATTCTCAGTGCGGAAGTATGATATGCTGGAAGAGCCAGCACATTCTCCAGCAAGAGAGCAAAGGTGTGGGTTCATGGGAAGGACAACATCCATCTGCCCCCCAGATAAATCTAAACCCATCTTCCCATCTTATAGGTGGCTTCCTTTACCTGTTGCTCTATGGTAAGAAACAAAGCTTTCCATGATAAAATTCCCTTTATATTAAAATCACAGATAAATCCACTCTACACTTTTGAAGCTTTTTTGACAGATAACTTTTAAGCTGTAAAGATAAAAATCATGTATAAATAGAAAAAGTGTTGATAAAGCAATTATGTAAAATAAGGTGTATATGAAAATTAATGGTAAAAATGTCCTGAATATGGGGAAAATGAGAGGTAAGTTCTACCATAGCAGTTATATCTGTTCAATACATGGAGCTAAAGGAGAATTTTACCTTGTTATTGTTACTTGTGTAACTGGTTATGTCTTTCAGTTAAAACCATTAACCATTTTAAAGGGGAAATAAGCTTGAGCTTTTGGGAGCATGGCAAGTTTTTCCTGCTGTAAGCTTCATAGGTTTACAGCTCTACCTCCACAATGATCTTTTCTTACACTAACAGCGTATATTCTCTTTTGTTTGTACCCAGCTTTCCCTTTTACTTGTAGTATATATGTGAAATGTTAAAAAAAAATATTATTTAAGAGCAGTTAAGATATTACTACCTCGGAAGCATGTCGTTGATATGTGCAGTTGTGTTTGTTCTGCTGAGCAGGCCCAACTCAAGTACAGAGGGAGTTGCAGATGATGCAAAATAACTGTCTTAGAGCAGTAGGTGTTGCTCTGGGCGGATTGACCATAGGCCTCTTGCTGTATTTCTTTATATGGAAACAAATGGCTAGATATATACTGTCTGAATAAAGAACATGACATTGTTGTGTGCCTGTGACAAAAAATAAAATAGTATTTTATTGGCAACGTATACTTAGTTTTGGATTTTAAAAATGAAATAAATTTGAATATGCTGTGTATAAAGCTTGTATTTGATCAAAATCAGTTACTCGGGTAATGGTTTTTCAGAGATGGGAGTTTTAATGACAGTGAAAAGATAATTCTACATCAATGAAAATTAAAGCCTGCTGCTGTCAAGTTGCCAGGACCCTTAAACATGCGCTCAAGTGTCCTTCTCCCATTAAGTAAATTAAGCATTTTTATACTTACTGTCACAAGTAGCAGCAAAACACCAAGGATTGCTTCCATGTTTAGAATTTTGTGGAGTCTACTACCTGGGAGCAGACTCAGCTCAAATTGTCTGAAGCTACTAATCACTAATCTCGTTCTTGACATACTTCAGCCCCCAACAGTCTGCTGCAACTTCTGTTACTCCTTCTGGGAATCTGTGTATAGCAATTTCTTTTTCTCCCCCATTGGCTCCAAGCCAGGAGTACATCCATTTGCACAAATGCTTCTTACCCCTGTGCACACGGGGGTGTTTTTTTAAATTTTTTTTTCCTTTCTGCTTCTCTGATTGTTGTATGTTTTTATAGTAAATTTAGTATTTGTTGAGTTTTCTGTATAATAAACCAGTAGTTACAATGCATTTTATAAACTACTGTTGGTTTCATTTTAAGTGCACTCAATAAAATTATTTCTCCGTGGTCATCTTATGGGCATCTTACTGGAACATAGGAGTTACAGGAGCCCTAAACTTTAATGCATTTAATCAGCTTTCTTGTAAGGTCGTATTCTTCCTACTCAATAGGGCATAAGGCCTGGTTTGTAGAGGGAGGGTGTCAGCATTTGCAGAGTACCCAGCACTTTTAGAAGGCTAAAAAAACGTTAAGGCACAAACATTTTTCACCAGCCACCTGGTGAGTTGCAGTGTCACTGCCATCAAGAAACTGGTTTATGACTCACGGGGAAGGTTGTGCTTCCTGCAGGAATGATACTGGTATCCAAACTAGATTGTCTTAAGTTAATTCTGAAAAACCTGCAGCTCGCACATGTATATGTATGTACATATGTATAGACACTTGTGCATGCATTTTATGTATATAAATGTACATATACAGTACAGAACTGTAGGTTTATCAGATCAGATTTAATTTAAAATGAGCCAGCTTGGATATCAATACCAAGACATTACTGAGTATATATATGTTTATATGTGTGTGTATATATGTATATACACATACAGCAAACCTAAGCTGCAGCTTGAAAATACTCAATGTTTCAGCTACCTAGAACCACACATGCAAATATTTGACATTAGAAAATTAGGAACATTTTGACTGGAGTGATTCGGTTGATACATAGGAGTTCTGTAGTAGGGGCAGGAACAGATAGTTCTCCTGAATTTTCTTATTCCAGTTTCCACAACAAATTTAAAAAAAAAATAAAATTTCATGCACTTACCTTACAGTTGTGGTGAATGCTATGCCAGAGTCCAGCCCAAACTTTGAAAAAGCCAAAAAGTGTGTGGTGACAAAAATAGGCCGGGAGCATGGCTCTATGATTGGTCGAGAACAAGGATTCTGCATTAAGATTGTATTTAGGACAGTGTGTGGCATCTCTTACTACATTCTTCTGTGGGATCTTAACCACATTTACCTTCCATTTTTAATTAGATCTCAACGTTAGAAAAAAATGCAAAGGCTAGCTTGTGCCAAATTTGATTTATCTCCAACTTGGATAAATCCAGCCTTAGAGCTTCCAGTCCTCTGGGGTGTCCATATACTTGTCCCAAGAAGATATCACTCTGCATTAGAATCCGAGGAGTAAACTGTTAGATCAGTGAAGTTTTGTCCTCTTTAAGGTGTTGCATCATGCATTTGCAATTTTTTTCTCCTCTTCAGGCGGCTGGAGTTTCCAGGCTGTCCTGCTTAACTGCAGCTGTCTCTCAAGTCACTGACATGGGAAACACCTTAGTCCCGGTGTCACTAATGAATCCAATTACAGAACGAAGAAAAAGGTTACTGAGAATGGATTTTAAGATTCTACTGCCAAGTAATAGTGAGTAGCTAAAACAGGGCTAAAAGCCAGGAGCGTGCAGGCTTCTACTGGTCAGTTTTCAGCTGATCGAGATTGGTTTTTCATAACTAGGCACAGCAGATTAATTGGTGACTTTACTGTGCTGTCCTGCATTTCAGAGTGTCTAATGCTGTCACATAGTGGCACGTTCTAACACTGACTGCTGAACGCAGGCTCGCCCCTCTCGACTCCATACCCAGCACTGATGAGGACTAGCAAACCTCAGCTTCAGGATTTAAGGTAAAGTCAGGATTTAGCCTCCTGTCAGCAATAACGTATAGCTTTCATTGCTGGGCACAAGCAGTAAGATATTAAACCGTGAATGGTGGCTTTTCTCCCACTAACAGTAAATTTAGAGCAGTAACTTCACGACACCAGTGGGAGCGGTGTTTTCAAATCCTCCGACACACGTTATGGGAAATGCACACTATCGGTTCTCCATTTACTATTTTGGTGGGCACAACTTTGTTATTTTTCAAGCTGTTTATATTGGCCACCTCAGTGTTTTAATTATTTCACATGTACTTCAGCATTTTAATGTCTGTGCTTCAGCAGACATAGGACATGGAGCCCCCCCGCCCCCGATTTTAGCGTTTTCTTTCACTGAGTATGATACCTTAACATTTACAAGCTTCATTTACGTTTCGACAGAGCATTCATGTGCATGCTGTCAAAGATTGTGTGTGGCATTAAATGATATATTTCAGAGAGATTATAATTGCTAATATAATGGGATCAGGAATATCTACAGCAGCTGTGGAGATTTGTAATGGAAAAATGAAGGCTGGTATGAAGTATAAGTGGAAATGCGTGCAAACAGCAGCAGCAACAGCAGAACAGAGGGTTAAAAGAATGGACTGGTTTGTTAACACGGAAAACCATTCCCAGCAGAAAAATTAAGGAATTGTTCTGTTTATGACAAGGCCAAAGACCTGCACTTTGAGACCAGCCACAACACAGCCAAACCTGTCAGCAAAAGACCCAGCAGCCTGAGGTCCATCCAGGAGGATGGTAACAAGGCTGCAGCATCAGATAAGCCAAGTAAAATGTCTTAAATCCAGAGCAATCTCAAAATTGCCTTCTCTGGAGTGCCTCTGTATTTACAGAGCTCAAGAGCAGAATTTCACTCTGTATTTGTTCTCTTAATTAATGTTAGAAGGCTTGCAAGGCGTCTGCCTTGGTATATACTTGGCACATAGTTTATCTCAAGCCAAAAGATGAGCTCTGGGAAGGAGGAAAGCCTGATTTGCTAAGAACCATCTCTGCCAGGCGATAAACAGGGTAGGTGACCTGCAGGACACTCTCAGTCATTTGGCTACCCAGAGTTGTTAGAGGCGGGAGATGACCTGACTACAAAGGACCGCAAGAGGTCCAGACCAGGCTGTGGTGACTACAAAAGCTGCTCCACTGTACTCGGGACCTCCCATGCTATGTCTGATCCCTCACAGCTGACCACAACAACTTTTGATTTGCCAGGCAAGACGGGTCATAGCAGCCCAGCAGAAAGAATAATCCACTTTCTAGATTATCTCCAAGAATAAAGAGTTTTAATTCAGACATTACTAAATTGCAGAGCCCCAGAATTACACTTGGAGTTTAATTAAGCTGTGAAAGCAGCGAAGCACCAGGTACTGACAGTAATTCAGCCACGCCACATGCACTCAGTCTCAGTTCAGTGCAAGCCTGCAGCATCCCTGGTAGGCAGCAAGGCAATAACCAGGAGCTGGAAGGAGGAGGTGCATGAGCCACTGCCAAAATGTAAAGGAGCTCTCATCCAGCTGTGCAACACCTCTGTTTTGAAGTCATCACCGACGTGTTTGCATTAGAAAATAAACAAGTTCATTGGATAAACCCTATCACCATCCTGAAAAGCCCCATGAACCTGCCTGCATAGAAGTGCAGTGCAAAGATGCCAGCCCAGGCATCGCTTGCAGATGAAGTGCAGACTTTCAGATCTCCAAGAATGAAGCACATGCTGAGGAAAAGGTTTGGAGTGTTACTCTAGCTACAGAGGAAAGGGGTGCTCTGTCACCTGCTGATAGGTACATGTTAAATATGGAGTTGGTTAACTAATTGCAGGAGATAAACTTCACAAGACAATTGTTAGAGGTGCCCACCTTTCAATTAGCTTCCTTCAGATTTGTGTGAAGCAGTGATACAAAAAAGGTCATGGGCAAATCTTTGACCATGAGGGCCAGAATTCAGCTTTGTGCACAGACATCTTTGGGAGCTGGCAAGAGCGGCCAGGAGATGAAATAGGACATTATTTCCTTTTATATATTATATATAGAATACATAGAGGGACAATGGAAAAGACACATACTAGTGTTTCTGACATTTTTCCTTGTAAAAGTCCCATTTTGGAACAAAGCATTTCAAAATACTAGCGTTTCTGTGTAAGAGAAGTTCATGCTCCCACCCAGCCCTGTACAGGTGGTGGGTGTTTCTCAGATTGCAAGGTCATGATTAGGTCTGGCAAGTGAAATACGAAATATCAGAAAAACACAGTGCTGCTCAGCAGCAACACCCTTTTTCCTGGCCAGGCCAGTGAGAAGAAACTGCAATTATGGTATCAATATCTTGACATTGTAACTATAAAATACCTTTTAAGCAGTGGTATGGGTTCCCCTCCTGCAGAGCCAGGTTTGCACTACAGTCAGAAACTGGTTTGTTCGCACTCACCTGAGGGCAACTGAGTTTCTGTTAACACAGAAGGCAAGCAAAAAGTTTGATGAACACTGCTACAAGACTGTGTTACCTGAAAGCAGGCAGTCCATCACGAGACAAGAAGAAATAAATTCCTTCTACCTCAAGCCATAACACTGTGACATCAGTGTAGGCTCTCAGTGGCATTAGTGCCATTGTGTCTTGCTTTTGACCTCTTCACCCAGGATATTCCATTTCGCTCCTTCACAGGAACCGCAAACAGCAGTCGTTCCTTATGCAGGACTCCTTATTTCTTTGTTCTCTGTCACTGCAATTTCCAAGTCAGTCTACAAACAACTAGATGGAGGCAGCCACCACCAACCCAGCTTCAGGAAGAGCTTATGCCCCTGTAATCCTGGGAAAGAGACGTACGTTGCAAAATGACATCTGAGAAAAAGGGAAAAGGCAGAACGGTATTTTTGTTTCCGCCTGACAAAGCAGACTCATACCATAACTACACAACCGCAGGAAGTAGGGTGTATGAACACTTACATTTTCAGCTCAAATACCAACATTTCTGGGCATGCTGCCCCAAACAGTCAGCTGTTTGAATAGATACCAGCTCTTCGATAGATTTCTGTACTTTCAGAAATAAAAATGCCTCTCAGAAATGACATTCATCTTGGCTTTTTGGAGCAGAGAGCACCAGAACAACCTCCATCGGGTCCCTGCTTTTCTGCTTGTGGCTTCCTATGAGGGGCAAGGTGAGGGGGAGCAACCCAAGGCCAAGAGCAGCCAAATTAGAGAGGGCTCTTATACCATAGAGGATGCATATGACTGATACACCTTTTGAGCAGTCACCATATGACTGAGAGTTCCAGAGATGCTGCAAAACCAGAGCTGCAGCACCAAAAACATAGGACCAAGCAGAGCAAGGCACTGCAGAGAGCTCAGAGCTCACATGTTGGAAGCTCTGGTTCCACAAGGTATCCCAATGCTGACCTGAAAAAAAACAAATTTGAAAGCCATTGACTTTCAAATAACAATCTGCACGGAAGAGGCGATTATTTATGAAGCTACATACCCAAAGAAGGAAAGGTAAGGTAGGTGCAATAAAAACACACAATCTAAGATAAAGGTAATGTCTTCAGTGAGATTCTGATTTATTGAAATGAGATTAATTCTGCGCTGTCCTTTTGGAGCAAACCTTTCTAGCTGCAGCTGTCATGAGGAGAATGTGGCATCAAGGGCTCTGGTCTAAATGGGCAAAGCGTTAATTATCCTTTAATTTTCTGTCTGTGCTTACACTGAGTCCTCAGTGCAAACATTTAGATGGGCACCTAACTCCCTGTTTGCCAGACACAGGTGTATAAATGGATGTGTAAGTAAGTGGTGTGTTTGCTCCTCTGGTTGAAGGGAGCTGGATGCTTTCTCACCTTCAACCAACCAAATACTGTAAAGACTCAACTCCCCTTTTCAACAAAATACCTCACGTTACTCACCAGTTATTATTTGGTTAATAGGGAATAAAAATGATTAAACACACAGACTACCATATGCTCAGTCTAATAAAGTGGCCTAATAACGGCTTTCTTGGCACCACAAAACGTCATATTTTTGCATGATGTCCAATATTGAGTTATATCTGAAGCAGAACATAAGACATGATTGATCTGTGTTGGAAAGCACCTCCCTTTCACAATTAGCCTGGCTGGCTTCATTAAGCCTACTTCTCTGCCCTGCTGTATTGCACTTTGTGCCAAATACATACTGTTATGGTCCGGTTTATCCTCACAGAGAAAAAGTGCTTATGGGGGGGGAAGTTAGAGGAATGTCTGGCAGTATATTCTAGCGTATATTCCTTATTGTCCTTTTAAAATATTCCAATAACTATGCCATTATCTCCTGTTCCCAGTGGCTGCAGCTGGGGCCCCAGGCTCTATTGCACCAAACAACTGGCCTCTTGGGTTTAAGGCTTTTTCTTCTTTCCCACACTCGTTTCTGGTATCTGCAGCTACACAGACCAGTCCTCTGGCCTGAAAACTCATCACGAGGGGTGAGGTAGAGGAACAATTTCTATGGCACGCTCATATGAAAACCACATTTACTTTCTAAGCAGGATTTCAAATCAGGCACCATTAAATAGAAAACAAACATTTGAGAAAAGCAGGCCTTTAGACAACTCTGCATTTTTTTTTAGTAGGCAACCAAAGCTGCTATAGATTAAAAGTAGCCAGTTTCTAGATACCTGGAGACACTAAATCAGTTTGGGACAGCTCTGCTTAGTTTCAGGAAGCCTACAGAAAAATTGCACTCGGCAACAGCTCTTTTTTCAGTAATTCTGTACCTGCTCCTAGGGGATATTTCTGCCACTTCATCTATTCCTTTTATATTTAAGTATATTTACAGTGAATAGCAATAGTGAAAGAAGGTTTCACATATTAATGCAACACACTAAACATATGTTAGATTCCGGTAGGATATTTGGCATAATTTTAATTCCTACGTTTTGAATGAAGGTGAGTTTTATGCAATGCTGAAACCAGTCAGACCTCCGTGAGGCCTTTAGTGCAGGGGTATAACCGCTTTCAGCTCCACTAGTGCGGTGATCAATAACGGGACACGATACTGTTGTGCCAGCGCAAATGACATATGGCCATGTAGCTGCACGTTATAATTAACCGCTGATTTACAGCAGAAAGAGGATAGACTGTTACATTCAATTAACTCGCCCTCCTTTCAGCTGACAGGCAGCTGAGTGCTGAACACTTAATATTCTTTTTTGCAAATTTCCTTCTCCACAAGCATTCTAATTGCTGTAATTAGCACAGATAACTATGACAGCAAAACTATCATTTAATCTATACAATGCGGTAGCTTATAAAAAGTTAGGATTTATCAGTAACCCAGTATTTCTCTGTTATCCTACATTCTCATATAGCTCCATGTGGCTTTTTTCAGATAATTCAGTCACCTTCTATATAACTCAACAGAAAAAGAAAATTTCCCCAAGAAATATGAATTGGGATGAGTGGAGCTGATGACGGCCACACACACACCTGTGAAGAGGTGGAGCGGTATGTGAGAAGTGACACAAGTGCTCCATGTTTGCAGTTGAATGAGAGCCGGTATTTTCTGTCATGCTGTTTCTTTTCCTACAAACTATATATTAGTCTTTTGGAAAAAGGCTGTCTGAACACCCTGAACCTCCTTTTTTGGCTTTTTTTTTTTCTTTTTTTTCTGTTTTCCATATGACAGCCTGCTGTCGTAGGTGCTCAGTGTTTTATTTGACTTGACATTTTGATTTGCCTGTCAGAATATTGTGGAGGTTAGAAGAGGTGACTGGCAAGGCATGGGGAGTTCATGCAAGCTAATAACTTGCCCACTGAGTAGATGTTGAGAGATTTGAGCATCTTCCTTCTGACTGCTAGGACCCACAGAGTGACTTCAGGCTTGTAACCCTGCCGTGCTTCACATCATCTGTCCAGGTAACGAAAGATGCAAAGAAAATGTTTAATTTCCATAGAGCAGAGCACAGCAAACCACAGGGAGGCTTCTATTACCTTTGCTTGAAGCCTCGAGGAAAGTAACCTGTTGTGATAACTAAAAGCTCAGAGGAGGTCAGCAGGTGACCCTGTGAGTCACTGGGGTGTTCTTGGCATATGGAGTCTGCTCTGTTCAGACCACGTACCGTGGGGTGTAAGTGAACCCGTGGGGCTTACCCTGGTGCCCGTGGCGGGAATGACGAACAGCTCAGGCTGTGCTCTACCCAAGGTGCCCGACCTTCACTGTCAATTCAGAGAAGCAGTTGTGACACTTACTGTAGGAACGTAACCCCACCATCCCTTCTGCCGTAGCCTTTGGATGTGCATCGCTGTGTCCTTGTACTGACTGGCCATGGGGTGGCAATGTCAATCTTCTTGAAAACATTTACTTACAGTTGCTGGTCTCTGGTCTCAGCCCGGTTCCTGCTCCTCCCCCTTTGTGCTTTTTCCCTGGTTTTCTTTTTATAGTTAAGGAATCTGTACGTGTATTTTCATTCCCTTTGCAAAAGTTAAACTCAGTTTTGTCTTCTGGTAATTCAGTCCATCACAAAGACTTTCTGGTGATTCCACTAGACCATACACTTCCTTCTGCTTTGTTCCTCCATCACACCAGACTTGCCATTTCCATGTACCTTGTGAACTCCTGGCTCCTTGTTGTCCTCTCTGGTTGATATCTACAAACCTTGAGATGTCCAACTTCCAACCCTCAATCCTTATTGATGCCTCCTTCACACCTTGTAAGGTCAGATCTGACCAAAGGCTGTAGCCTTTGCGCTGTCTCTTCCATAAGCTCCCTCAGTTATCCAGCTGATGAGACTAATACATTCACCAAGTCCTCTCAATTCCACTCTCTCCTCAGTAAGGGGCACCTCGATAGCTAGCCTAGTTGCCACCTCCTTTAAGAAAGCAAAAAAATCCTTCACACCCACTCATCATCCCACCTCCTTTTCTTTAACCCTCTGCCAGAAACAGTCCAGAAGTTTCTAACATTCTGGCTTCAGGTACCAGTCTCGCATTTCTTGACACCAAAGCATGACAAGAAAATCCTCAATGCTTAAACCTACGTGGCAGAGCACAGCCACCAGTACTGCCCACAAATGCTCTGCTAGTCCCACCTTAGGTTGTTTCAACATTAATTTCCTGTATTTGTTCCTGTGGTAGCACCAGCGCTCAGGTCACTCTCCAAGGAGACAGAGGCACAAGTGTCAGACAGAGGGAAGGGGCAGAACACCATGGCACAAACCCTGCCTGATGGGCAGATGCCTGCCCTCCCAGTCAGGTGGGAGCCATGGGAGAAGAGGTTTCCTCCAGAGCTCTCCCCACTCCAGTAAGCTCTTGGCTTTGTGCCTCTTTCATTTTGTGTGGCTTCGTCATTCATTCAAAGCTGCCCACAGAGGCAGGCAGAGAAGAAGCGTACGAGACATTTTGAACTGCTTGTAAAGCTTCTGGTTTAGCCTCCCATTCACCTCTTTTCCCACAGCTCAGTACAAAGTGCACTTTATACGACGTGTTCCTCCTTTCAAGCATGAAACAAAACTATCCTCAGTACTCGTGCTGTACAGTGCCTGCTCTTTATTAGAGTAGGAAGGAATAATTACAGGGATTCTGCATGTGGTACTGAATGTCAAGGCGTATTAAAGCTCTTCAATATTTCAAGGTTAAATAAAGATTCTTCCAAGGCACTGCTTTTCTGCCTGAAATTAAATTATGGCATCAAATACCTTATAAGTCGATCTACATGGTAACTAATTTTGTTGGCGTACTTAAGAAGTTACTCATCTCACCATTACTGGAATGCGTCAAAACTCTTTGTGCTCCCAAGGATCACGGAGTTTTTTATCCAACACTGCTCCTAAGGCAGAAACCCACTGCCGTTCATCAGGAATGGAGCACACGTATCCTGCTGCAGCATGTGTGTATGATGTCCTGCAGTATCACACGTGCCAGGCTTCACAAAAAAGATGGATCATCCAGGGTGGGATCCTGGAGAAATCCATTGCTCTTCAAGTTACTTGCCTGTAAGCATGTTTTATTTTGGGTAATGATGTCAAAGCAGTGAACTAATCCATTTAGAAGCTGGATCACGGTGTTTCAGGAAGACTTGAACACCTGAAACACATTCAGGTTCATGCTAGATTCAAGGGCAATGCTTTTGTAGCGTGGCTTCCTGTGCTGGTAGCAGGAAAAGATAAGTTCTCATGGATAACTAAAGAAGCTTAAAGTTATGAATTTGATGGAGTATGCAAGGCAGTTGAGAGCACCTTTCTAGGCTGAACAGTTAAGAACCAAGCCTCAGATCTGTCAGAGGATTCAGCTAGAGCTGAACAAGTGTCATTCAGCTGTAAGGGAGCTTTAGCAGCCTTGCTGCTCTTCTACCTTTAAATTCAGAAGTTGCTAAAGCTATTACAGACTTACTAAAGCTATTACATTCATAAGTGGGATCCTGAAGCAAGAATGGCAGAAACAGGATTGCTACAGAGAGATTTGTGCTCCAATTCTTTCCTTCTTCGCTGCTTTAGACATTTATAAATGCAACTACTTTATGATTACTCAAATAATCCGAGCAGAGGCAGGTTGAATCTTAACTCCCAGCACCTGTCCCCATAATTTCAAGCTGATCTTTACATCCTGGCCAGCAGAACTCCTAAACCAGATCTATTCTGCCCAGACATCTGCCTGCCTTTAGTTAAAATAGGGCAGCTGCTGACATTCGGAGCTCTGCTGGGGTGACTGATGCTACCCTAAAGCTTATTTTGGATGTTATTTGGGAGACATGCGGATCAGTAAGAAGCAGTGACAAGGCAGGAATGCTCAGCTGCTTGTTCAGGATGAGGAGGAAGTGAGAGATGGGATGAACACTTTTGGGGTGTCAGAGAAGATCTCCCTCCCCGTCTCAGGACGTGCTGAATCAGTTTGACAGTGCCCGTATCCTTCTCCAGTCAATACAGGGAGAGCAGAAATTAGTAGCTTCGCTAAATAGCAGTTGGATTGGTTTTCTTCAATGGCTGAAATTAGGAATGTATAACCCAATGAATTAACAAGTAAGCAATCTTCTGGAGAATATCAGTGCTGTTACCTTGCAAAAGTCTTTCCATTTTGTGATTTATTGTAACAGATTTCTCCAACACCAACATTTTAGGGGCAAGACGGTCTGCTGAAAGCTGACATTCGGTATGACAGGGCTTGCACTTGATTCCAAAGTGTTATCGTATATAATGTTATCCCAATTCAGTTATTCAATCCAAATTATTACCAAAGTTTGAACTGCGGGTTATTAATGATAATGAAACCACGATGCGTTTTAACAACAAAAAATCAAAAGAAAAAATATGAATATTGTGATTTTTTTAAAAGCATATTTAAAGAATAAGTGCAAGATCCTTTACCGTTTATATTCAAATCGATTTACTCTTGGCAAATAATGCCACAAGGAAAATACACCAGTGACAGTACAACTTTTTAGTGCCTAACTGCATTTATTTTAGATGGCGTCATAGGTCATTGACATCAATCCTGGGTCAAGTCTTTGCCAGCTCCAGTAGCCCCTCCAACACTTCTACAACCACCATACCTTGACTAGCTGAAAAGGAAACCATATATACGTGTATAAGTGTATATATACACGTATATATGTTTTTATATGTATGTTTTAAATGAGTCACTGTTCTGTTCCTACTTTGATAGCAATCAAGATGATATTCAAGTTTCCTGCATGAGCAAAGTATCTGTTCTTGAGGAAGTACCAAATGTTTGTTCATTATTTTGGTCCACTATTTGTGTTGCAGAAACTTCAGAAAATCCCGCCCACACCGAGGACTTCTTGCGCCCATACCTGACACCCCTTCCTTTGCTTTGGTCTGCGTTGTGAAAGCTGATATTTCCTCTCACCTTCTCAGAAACCTGCCCTCTCACCCCAGAAAATTCCACTATCGTAGATCAAGAAACTCACCACCGCTCTCCCAACCCACAGCTGCCAGCGTTAGTCAGCACCCATGACGAGAACAACCACCAGGTACCTTGTCAGAAGTACAGCGTGACTCAGACTGACTTCCACAAGTCTTTCCACACCATTAGAATTCAGTAGTGTCCCAGCATATTTAAGGTAACAGATGATTAAACACAACTTCATTTTAAGAATCAAGTTAATGAAGCGAGCACCGTGCAATGTAAAGGCTTGTTTCACAAAGGTTCTGGAGTCACAGTGACATTTCTCCCACTATTCTGAATTAGCAGATGTATTCACTGCCCTACCTGGCAGCTGTGGGCTGGGAGAAAACGCTCACAATGAAGTCACCTTTAATAAAGAGCTAGGTTAATGTAAAAACATGAAAAATAACTATTACAAGCTCAAGGCAGGCAACTAGCTGTAAAATCTGTAGAAACAAATGTCATTTCTGTCACTGGTTATAATTGCTTGTATTTCCTTCAGACGTCCCTCTCACTGTGAGTTGTCCAGCCGGCTCTCAGGTACCCTCATCCGCCACTAAGGGCTGGATTTTGGGGAACCATTACTTTCTTTAGTGCTCCCAAACATATTTTGGGAAGAGAGAAGGTATTCAAACTCACATTTTCTTGCACTAATCAATAACAATTCCTACATGAAACCATGTAAGAGCCCATTCAAAACATTGCCTTCCACCCACTGTAACCGAAATAGCATCAGGTCTAATTTGTACCTTTCAGAAAAGAAAACTGTGGGCTTGTTCGTGAAATAGTAGGAATCTGAGATTTCCTTTTTCACCCATTCGTATGAAGGGAAATTGAGCTTCGTCCATTCAAGAGAACAGCTTTAAGATTGACATTTCATCTTTAAAACAAAAAAAAAAAAAAAAAAAGGAAAAAAGACAATGCAGAGTGTTCCCAAAATATAAGATCTCCCACTGCTGCCAACTGCTACAGCTCCTTCATTCATCCAGGTTTCTCTGCATCAGAGACTACATTTGTAAGGGGAAAGGAAAGAAACCTTGAACAAAATACAGGATCACAGCCCTGGACATACAGAACAGAACTTGTCACTCAGAAAAAATGCTCAGTAGAAGCCCCTGGGACACCATCCTATGGAGGCCTAGGAGAACTGGTTGATGTTCAAGAACCATCCCCTCTAGACTGAAGAACGGTCCATCCCAACACACAGGAAAGCAAGCAGAGGCGGCAGGAGGCCTGAGGCACGAACATGGAGCTCTTGACTAAACTTAAGAGATGAAAAGGAAGCACCCGAGAGGTGGAAGAAAGAACAGGGCAACCAGGATTATAGAGGCACTATCCAAGCATGCATGGAAGGGGTTTGGAAAGCCAAAGCCCAAGCGAAGTGGAATCTGGCAAGGGTGGTGAAGGGCAACAAGAAAAGCTTTAGCAGATGTGTCAGCAGCAACAGGAAGACTAGGGAGAAAGAGGCCACCACAGATGAGTGGGGCAGAGGACCTGGTGACGGGGGCAGGAAAAAGTCTGAGGTACTCACTGATGCCTTTGCTTCTCTCCATTACTGGCAATGGCAGTCCTCAGGAATCCCAGGCCTCTGAGCACAGAAAGTTGCCTCCACTGCCAGGCTCCGAGGGCTCTGACCAGTGGCACAAAGCCCAGCTGGAGACCTGGCCTTACTGGTGCACAACAGGGGTCAATACCTGGGCCAGGACAGTTTAACATCTTCATTAACAAAGATGGGCGATGGGACCGAGCTCACCTTCGGCACATTTGCAGGTATCGCAACACCAGGAGGAGAGGTCAACACCCCAGGAGTGGCTGCCATTCACAGGGACACCAACAGGCAGGAGACTTGAGCTGACACGTGAATCTCAGGAAGTTTACAGGGAAAGGCCAAGTCCTGGCCCCGGGGACAAACCACCCCAGGCACCAGAGAGTCGGAGAGCAGCTCTGCAGAAAAAGCCCTGGCTGTCCTCAGGAAAAATGGGAACAGGAACCAGCCACACACACCCTTGGGGCAGAGATGGCCAACGGCCACCATGTCACCAGAAGGTCACACACACACAGTGAAGGCTGCTGGACAGGAGACCTAACAATAAAGACACATTGCAGATAACAGTGGTTTGATACACAGCTGTTATATCAAGACCATCAAAACTACCACGTCGTCCAGGTAGTGTCACACTGCTGACAGGACAGTCGTCTGCTTCTGCCGTCAACTAGTTTACAACTCACCTGCTCGAACTCCCCTCTCACCCGTCAGTCAGGGTTCCTCAGCCAGGTGGTTCAGGCACCGTGTCTTGCCCGCCCAGGCTGCATTGGCAGAGCCCACGCTCTGTAAAATGGGCGTTCAGCATATTTTAAGTAACATCGTCAACCTTACTGTGACTTACAGACGTGTATAATGAAAACCAAACAAGTATATTTCTATCTAATGTGTATTTCAACAAAGCCTGTAAAGAAGGGGCAAAGTTTTCTGCTGTACAAACTATTTACAAAAGCACACAACTTCCAAAAAAACCCCAGTTTATTTTACTGCTCAAATTATTGAACACTAAACAAGACAATACATTAGGAATGTAAGTTCTCATGTACAATTAAGAAAACACTTCACTGTAAAAAAAGAAAAAAGGTGAAATACTGTTTTACTAACACAGAACAGCATCACAGAACAAACTGAAGGATATGAATGGCACACACTCGTTTACACTCGGATCCTCAGGAGAAGACAGAATCTACAGACTGATTCCAGAGGCTTCGGTGAATATTAAGAAACGTAGATATCTAGTCTTAGAATTGTACAAATACAAAAGGCAATATATTACACAGCTATATACAGCACTGTAAGCCTCAAACACTGACAAAAGGCATCAGACACAGTAATTAAGTTAGAAAATTCTAGAATCCTCATAAAAATCAGAAGAGACCTCCTTAGAGAGAAGTGTGGCTAGAACAGCCGTGTATTTCTGTACCTGCCAAACCTGTCAGGTATTATTCAAGGCAATTCAAGGTCATTTCACTCCTTTCAGAAAAGCCATCGCAGCTCTACAGCGAGGGGCTAGAGGCCATATGCTTTTTGCACAAATGTTACAGATTCCCACAACAAACATAACTCTCAGTTTCAACAGTTTGGAAAGCGCTGCTGTTCAAAGCCATCGCTGGAAACAGTGCCCTTTGATTTAAAGCAGTAAGGTCAGTTATAAACGTCAGCATTAAAACAACGTCTCTTACTGTAATTTGAGATGATTCACTCCTAGAGAACATTTTTCCTGCAGAACATTGTGGCCGTGTATGATGTTTGGAGTGTATTCATCAGAACTGCCCACGCCCGGGTAGACTACAGTATGGGATGTCTTAATAGCTTTTCCTTACACCGTTAGAAGAAATATACATTTTTCATTCATCGGTCTGAAGTGATCAGTTAATGCTCAAAGCCCAAGAGGCTGACAATTTTAGAAATATCATGGAAGAATATATCCGCTTCCTGCCGCACTTCCCCCTCACTCCTCCTTCCCCAATCCTGCACCGTGGATATTTGGACACCAAATAATTCTGCCCTCCCTCTCCCTCATCCAGCTTTTTTTTTTTTTTTCTTTTCCATTTTTAAGACAAGAAGGAAGGACAACTGAAAGTTTTATTACTCACATTAGGGAAGAAATTCTTTAGACTCGATCAGTATCAAGGTGTGATGTCAGTTCACAAAAACACGCTCATTGTGTAAATTACTCCAGAGACCAATACATACATATTTATATGAAGCCACACACATATAGAAACAGCAGCCTTTAAGACCAAGAACCTTTCTTTTTAGAATTTTCCTCAAAAAAATATGAAGCTTTATGTAATTTCAGTTGTACCAATATGAACCTATGTCTTGGGTTGGGTCACCGGTCTCAAGCCAGACCACAGTTAGAATAATTAGCTGGATAAAATAAAAAGATAAACTAACTTTATTTTAACACTGTTTGACTGGTAGCCGACACTATTATAAACACTGTATTTCAGATCTACAGTTTATGGCATTTTAGATCCACCAAAATTCTAATTATTTATAGCTAAAGTGACTAGATCTTCTCAGTACAAAAAACCATCTTTTATACCAACACCCAGCTTGGAAGAGTGTCCGCTGTGGAGATAAGTGAAACAATCATGAACTAAATGAAACAAAACCAAACCAGTAGAATTACTTAAAAATTCTAGTCCCTTAACACTTACTCACAACTAATACCCTCACAACCAACCTTTGTCAATTCCAATTTTATTTATCTATTCTAGTTTAGGTTTCAGTTTAAATTACTGGAAAGTGTTTCCAAAGTATTGTTAAAGGCCACGCTGCAAGAGCGGATGAGGCAGCTCTAAGTTCTGCAGGTTATTTCCTCGTAACATCTAGAACAAGTTTCAAGGAAAGGCAGAGCTCTGCGCCGGGTCTGTGCAGCGCCCGCCCCTGTCTGCTCTCCTCTGCCTAAAGCCCTTCCGTTCCCTGTGCTTGTGGGCCCTCCAGCAGCCACGTGGATTAGTCAGTCTGAAACAAATACGCTCTCTAACGTGCACTGCAGACAAACCTGCCAAAAAAAGAGGGAAAATTTTCTACCGTACAAAGTATTTACAAAAACATACAACTTCAAAAGCCAGTATATTTCACCGGCCAAAGTATTAAACACTAGACAGGACGAATTTGTATTTTTTAGATTAGGAATGTAAGTTTTCACGTACAATTAAGAGAACACTCCACTGTAAAAAGGTGAAATACTGCGTTACCAGAATAGAAGTGTCACACAAGAAAGAAGGAGGAGAACGTGCAGCACGCTGATTTACACTCAGGCTCTCGGGTGAAGACAAACACCTATAGACCAATGCAGCTATTCCACATCCTTTGGTGAACATCAAGAAATGTACACATCTAGTCTGCAGTCTTAGAAGTAGAATCATACAACTTTCTTGTCCCTGTCAACTATGTCTCCTCATCTCTTTTCATTAATTAACCAGCTTATTAATTGCTGTAAACCTGAATAACATTAGCTCCTTAAAAATTACTTGTGCTTCAGTTACAGTCAAAAAAGGGATATATAAACTTGTCTCCAGGAAACAGGAAAGTCTACCGGAATTTTAGTGTTTGTTTTGTTGCAAGGTTCTTGATAACACGGGATCACTAACTGCAGAAATCTGGACAGTTGGGAATGATTATGCCTTAGATCTTCATCCTATTTCTCCACTCCTAACGATATATTGTGTGTTTATCAGCTAATCACTGCTGCTGGAGTGGTTTTGTCAGCTATTGCTTCTCCAAATTTCTGCATAAGAAATTTTAATGTCTATTTTTAATTAAAATCTTAATGTTATAAAAGTTGGTATCAAACAAGGTCACCAAATGAACTGAACGTTAAAGGCTAGGAAACCTTGACCAGGCTGCTGTTCTAGAATTCCAAACTAGAAAAATAATAGATATAAAAGACTAGGAATTACAGTGCTAGTTATATTTACATTATAAATTTCCCTTTGTGCTTGCAAGTTACTGAAAGTACACATCCTTTGGTAGTATTCTCTTAGTCTCAAGTAAGAAGTTCATGTTAAACACATTCACACTCCTGATTTGCTTGAGTCAGTTCAAAGGGCTCATACCTTATTTTCTACAGAACATTGTTACAGAAGCACATCTCTTCCCCGTAAATAATAAAAATAGCGATGACAGCGACTTTTCAATGAGTAGCTTCGTGCCTGATATTTAAGAACCTGAAAGAAACAGTCTGTCACAAAATTTGGAAGTCCAAAGACTCCCATCCACAAGCACTGCTGCTGTAGGACTTTTGGGCCGGTTCCAAAGACACATAGACAACCCAAAATGCATCTATAATTCAGACTCATTCAGGCATGGAGAAGTATGAACATTGCAACGTGTACTGACTACTGTTACAAAAACCGCCACAACATCAAACACTGAACTGATGCCTCTAGTTTTAGCCTCACACGTTTCTCACGGATAATGGAAGAGAATGTTTATGTTCTTACAACGCTGTTCCAGAACTCCATGCCCATACTGTGAGACGACTCTTAAACAAGTACTTGCAGCTTTGCCTGTGCCAAGTGGTAGTAAGAAAGCAGAACCTGGGCGAGAGGCTCTGTCTGTTCCCATACTGCGCCCTTGTAAGAAGCCACACACCGCTTGTTAAAGTGGTGAAGCTGTAACCTTCACATGAAGCCGTAAGCAATCGGGTCTAGAAATACAGTAAGTCAAAGAGGAACCTTCCAAGCTATTAGAAGTTGATGCAAAATAATTACAAGTGGTGTCTATTCACTCTTACTGTCAAATGTGAGCCAAATTAGAACGTATGGGCTGGAGGTTTAAGAAAGTAATGTATGGCATATTACGGAGCTTAATGTGCCAATATCATCATAAATGCTGGATATTTTATTTTTCACACTTGCCCATTTAACATCAATCTGTTGACAGAGTTATGCTAATACTAGGAGGTCGCTGCTGATTAGGTTGTTTGCTTAAAATCGGAAGATCTGTTCTTTCCGTTCCATATATCAGTTTTTCCTCCTGAAGACTGCAAGCTGAAAACCTGTTTGCCTCTGTACCAGACACGCCACCACGATTATTTGGAACGGTGACACCACTGACCTGTTCAAAGGATTTGCTAAAGACAGTAGTGGTCGTTCTGGCCAGACTATGGCTGCCGGGCTTAGGCAGGGACTGGCTAGTTGTCAGCGTCAGTCTCTTCAGAGAGACAAGCTCTAGATTCTCGCTCATGGCTCTCTGAGTCTGTTTTCGTGACAAGTGTTCTCTGCAGGTTTCTCCTTCTTTTTCTTTTCCTCCTGCTTTGCTTCCTCCAGACCTTCGCTGGCTCTTCCCTAAAAGGTTCTTGCTGCTCGTGTTGCTGCTGTTAGATAGGGCAGACTGACTGGTACTAGAAGCAGCCCTGGAGTAAAACCCTTCATCGTTTTCAGATACTTCTATCAGTTCTTCTTGAATTGCTAAATCAGTATTACCTGCATGGTAGAAAAAGAAAAAGAATTAGCAATTGACTTTCTCACATTTATTGATTTTGTGTACTGCTAGATTTTGATATCTGCAAGCATGAAGCCATACAGCAGCAGAACGGAGAAGACAAAACACTTACCTATTCCATTACATTTTGGAATTAAGGTTCATTAGGATATAGAGTTACAGCAATTAACGCTGCATTAAATAGATCAAAACGCATGCCCACAATCTCATTTTACAGTGATTTTGGAAAAAAAAAAGTAAATAATGCAGTCTTGTTAATTCATGCAGGAGATTAGAAATTTATAGATTAGAATTTACCACACAGAACAAAAAAGTATAAATCTTACTTTGAGCAAGTGCTCTGATACATGATTTTGCAAAGCTCATTAATTACGATGATCAGTGTCCCAGGACACCCAATATGGCACCTCCATGTTCAGCAACCCAAGAATGCTTTAGGACTGAAAGGTCACCTTCTGCATCACAGGTCTGGTGGTACGAGCTGGAAACTCAGGCACAATATGAGATCTCCAGAACACCGTGAGAGGTGGAATTTGGGAAATCTGAGGTACTTTTCACATCCATTTTGATGGATTCTTTATACAATTGGATCAATGGATTTTGTAAACCAAACAAATATGCTTAATAAGCTCAAAGGTACGTTGAGTCTCACAGTGTATTTTCTCCAGATTAAAGAAATCTACCCGTAAGTTTGTCGTCGTTGTCTGTGGCACAGACGAAGCTGTGTGCAATACATGCATTTGTGTTATTACACATGCAAATAGATTAACTGCATACTTTAATTCTCCAAACATGCAGCAGTGACCCTTTCAATCAGCGGTACCTTAGAGTGCAGCTACAAGTGCTCTGCTAAAACTGCACTCTGCCAGATGAGTTTATTCCATCCTCCATCATTTTTCTTACAGATTTTTGCCTCCTGATTTCTGGCATGCCTTTGCTGTCAGTTCTAGGATCTGTAGCTGTTTCCTGTACTCCCTGTAAATGCTGAACATCATTCTCTGCTAGTGCTCTGCTCTTTTCCCCATTCCCGGTCCTCTCTCCAGCCACACTTGTGACACTAATCTCAGGTATGATAAAGTTGCCCAATTCAGTAGCATCATTACCATTCTCTGGTTGTTCTAGAATTAAAGATGGATAAGAAAAAAAAACAAAAGATGTTTGAAACAAAACATGAAACAAAAGCCAACAGATACAGATGACTAAAGCATTATGAATTAAAGCAGATGTTCACATATTAACCTCTTGTTAATTAGCAACATTAGCAAGTATGGGATTTTGCTTTATTTCTAAATTGCACACTTCAATCTTCCAATTATCGGCCGCACCCACGCACTGGAAAGCCCCATGCTTGAGCTTTCAAAATTGAAATTTCTGAGGATCACAAAACAAACATTCAGAGACTATCAGAAATCAAAGAATTCTCCACAATTAACTTTTTTTACTATATTCTCTGTATCACCGTACTAAATTGAAACTTATTTTTACAATTAAATGGCGTATTTACTACACGTGTTACCAGGTAAGACTAGAAATTCTACAACGTCATGATGCTGTACAGTGGTCACCCTGAAAGCTAATGGAAAAGCAACTAAGCCAACTCAAGCACACTTTGATTTCCATTTTCTTTCTTCATTTCAAAAAGCTATTTTCAACCAGAAAGATATTTACAAGTAGGAGAATCCTCTAGTTACTAAAATCAACCTATTCGGACAAAACCTATGGAGTTTTACTGCAGTTTTTGCTACCTACTAATAACATAACATAGATGTTGATCTCCTCAGCCTTTTTAAGCTCCTTATACCAGCTTACAAATAAATTAGTTTGCAATAAACTCATTTATGTCACACAAGTCAGTTACTAAGTAACTGAGAAAACAGGGATTAAGCTGGGGGGAGGGAAAGCACCACAACTTCCTGCAGGACTTGCAGGGGTGGGGAAGAAAAAAAAAAAAAATTAAGGCAAAACCCAACACAGCTTGGTTCTAAGATGACTTCTTCTCATTAGGGTAAGTTACCAACAGCAGATATACAAGTGCCCAGGCTGGCCAAAAGATTATCTCAAGACAGTCAAAGATGCCTGAAGGCATTGCCAAAAAATCCCCAAGCAAACACAAACCTCCACGGCTACTCACTGTGTGTGAGCACAAGAGATTCAATAACGATATTTAGAAATAAGAATACAAGGTCCTGGTAAAACAAATCCCAACTCAAAAGATGTCTTCATCTCATGTAGACAGGCAAGTTTAAAAAGGATGAACTCTTGAGCAGAGAAAAAGTGAAAACAAAAAAGGGAGTTGAATCTTTATAGAATTTCCATGTATATGCAAGTAACAACTTACAATCCTGGCAACCTGTCAGACCCACGGCGTTTGGAGTATCCTCAGTATCCGATGGGCTTTTTTAAAGTATTCAGAATTGCTTTATCAGCACTAGCTCTACAACCACAAAACTGCCATTAGGTGACCCAGACAGGAAAAAAAAAGAGAAGCCATGACTTTACAGATAGTCGTGGCACATCCTCCATGAAGATGTGTACCACAGACATGCAAGTGAAGACTACACTATATGCCTTATAGTTATATATTCTATATGTGTTATACATGCATACTATATGCAAACGCTATGGCCGCAAACTTGACTAGACTAAAAAAAAAAAAAAATCAGTAAAAGTACAGCTCGCAATAAAGCTCAACAGAATCCCTGTGTTTTATTCATAACAGTTCTTTCAGACCTGAGGATTAAGGGAGGGCTGCCCAGGGACTATATTGCCAGTTTGCTACTGCAGTGACAGAGGCTGGCAGTGCAGACATTTAACTGACAGTATGAAGTCCAAAACCCGAAGAGTTTATGATGATTTTTCACAGCACCACTCTAATGCTTTTTAGCTGGAGGGGATCCTCTCTTCCCCCATCCCTGCACTGAGGACTCTTGCGCAGGCACAGTTTACTTCTACAGCGCTGGGCTTCGCGTTAGTGTTTGTTCTGTCGGCACTTAGCACAACAGTGAAATAAGTTTCAGAGCTGGAAGGTTATTCTGGCAGGGATGGACTCTCCCTGGAGAAAAGATGACTCCAGGGAAACCTTATAGCAGCCTTCCAGTACTTAAAGGGGGCTACAGGAGAGATGGGGAGGGGCCCTTTATCAGGGAGTGTATCAATAGGACAAGGGGTGATGGTTTTAAACTGAAAGAGAGGAGATTTAGATTAGACATTAGGAAGAAATTCTTCACTGTGAGGGTGGTGAGGCACTGGAACAGGTTGCCCAGAGAAGCTGTGGATGCCCCATCCCTGGAGGTGTTCAAGGCCAGGCTGGATGGGGCTTTGAGCAACCTGGTCCAGTGGGAGGTGTCCCTGCCCATGGAACTCAATGATCTTTAAGTTCCCTCCCAACCCGAACCTTTCTACGACATCACTGCCCCTGCTGTTAGAGCTATCCCTGATTTTACCTGCAAATGCAAAGTATCATGATTCTTTCTAACTAGTCAACTACTAACGAAAGTATCTATTTAACAAGTTGCACTAGCCAAAGGCAATGGGATTAATAATCGCTGCCGTTATCTAGTAACTTCCTGATATTTGCTGGGAAACTCAATTAGAACTGTTTCCAAGCATTAGTCCTAACAGCACTTTCTACAAAAGTCTTCTGTCATCAGTAACAAAGGTAACAACAGAGCACCGTGAATTGCAATAATAATAATAATAATTAATAATAATAATACCATCACCATCAAGTATAGCCTTTTTTCTAAAAACATAGGAGCAGAAAAGTTAGCGAGAAGATCAATGCTCTGATTGGCCTCATTGGTCTGATTTTACAGTGGTGAGGTACCGGTGCCCCTGCTATGCCAAACTTCAAGCTCCTTCCTGCCACCCTGTCAGCGCAGGCACCTACAGGCACCTTATTTCAGCAGAACTTCTTCCCAGGACCCAGTGATCTCCATGTGCACAAGTCAACTCTGCTAAAAACTTCATTTTGAGTCAGGACACCTGAGAGGAGAGGGCAGAAGAGAGCTCATTGTCAGACCCTTCCCCACCAAGGGCAGCAAAGCACTAATTAACAGCATCCAGCTCCAAAGAAAGGAAACTCAGAGTGCACAGCAGAAATCAGAGGAAGATTTTTTTTGTTACAAATTTTGTGTAACAGCAATATTTAGTTACTGTTATTTGGTGGTGTGCATTTCTAAACGTAATATCCACTGGGATATCAGCACTTTACTCACACACAGCTGTGTAACCATCACCACACTGAACTGGCAAAAACACCCCCCAAAAACTTCAGAGTCTTATTCAGCATAATTATGTCTAATCTTTTAGCTAAGTGCTATTAACTACTTCTAATAAAATGGAATATACCTTCCTCTGAGTTTAACATCGCACTACAGGAGGAAATTAATGAAAAAATGGGCTACTGGGTATCTCTATTCCTACTAACACCATCTACCATAGCATCTCCAGTCTCATGGCAGAGATAAGACTACACAATCCACATCCTTCATAGTAGCATCCCCTATTTCTAACTTCTAAGAACACCTAAAACAAACCTTGAACTTCGTAGTGCGTGGGTTTGAAGATAATACTGCTTCAAGCTGGACAACTCTGGAAGTCTATCCTTTGAGAAAGAGATATTAATACCCAGTGCACAAGGCAACGTAGCAAAAGAGAAAACAAAGGACACTGCTAAATGGTGTAGACAAAACTGAATAATTATGTCAGTCTGAAACTTCATATAAACATACCCATAGCGGTTGAAGGAAAATGCTGTTGGAGTCACATTTCTGAATGCTTTGAGTAGTACAACCAACCCTGATAAATGCATTTCGTGATTACTAGCTACTAAAAATTAATTCAGAAGATATTTCAGTCATAGTCTACCTTATTATTATGGTTCCCTACATCATTTACCTCAGATTGCACAGGGAAACTGCCCATTTGGATTATAATTCAATTTTAACCACCACAAGCTCAAGCTGCATTTCCTGCACAACAATGTTAGCATTTTGAATTATTCACAAAAGCATCAATGTTTTATACCAAAATTAACACTCATTCCAGATTCCTAAGCTATAACTACTGCAGGAATTAATACCATTTCAGAAAAAGTAAGAAAATTCTCTCCACAGAGATCCAAAGACTAATGTTTCTAAACCTCGTGTACTACATGAAAGTAATCTCTGCAATGGAGAAAAAAACCACAAAACATCTTGTCCTCCTTCTCTCGCTGATGACTTTGTTTTTGTGTTATGTATCTCACCAACATCTACTTTAGCTCTTCTTAGTCTGTTACCTCTGAGTATTTCCCTTCCATGCATTACCTCTACAGAGAGGAGTTTTTCCTGAACAACCCTTATGCAGGGCAGTTTGGCAGATTTTACATTAATAAGGAATGCTTTGCTAGGGCTTGCTTTGGTTTTTTTCCTCGCTTCCATAAAGAAAACCATTCATTTGGGTGTTTATGTCCCTTACACACTGTATGATTTTTCTGGTTTTCCTCTATTTGTGAATGGAAATGGAGATGCCGCTCAAGGCTTGCTTTTAAAACGTTAATACTACAAAAAACTAACACTAGATAGAGGAGCTAATGCTCCTCTTTTTAAAGCTTTATGATTTATAGGCAATGCAATTCAATGGCACTAAATAATTTGTTGATAAGTGGTGTCTAATACCAACTGACTCTGAATACTATGCATTTGTGATTAGATGGATCCATCTTGCAAATGACCTTCACCTTTAGTACCTCTAAAGTACCTACCTTAAAAGTTCAAATTCACACCAATTGGATTTTGAAAACAATTCCTTTAAGTAACAGCTCTAACAAATGAATTACAGGGTTGAGTATCACAACAAGATTAAATGTTAAGTTGTAAAAAGTTAAGTTCAAAACCAATCTAGAGTTCTAGCAAAGGCTAGCATGATCTAACGTCTGAAAACTTTTATAGTAAACTACATTTTTGTAAAAGATAAAAAAAAATAAAGCCCATGCTTCTCAGCTGGAAGTGTGATTTGCCATAATTCTTTTATTTTATTCACTTTACAGAAATAGCTAGTGACTGAAAATTGCTGCCCTTGCTTCCCCAAGGGACACATTGCCTCATCAGGTCTTCTGGTTCATGTAATGTATAAGGTCAAACTACCTCTCAGCTGTCTCCTCTGGCTTCCTAATCCATTTGTACAACTCTTTTATTATACCGAAGCACAAAAATAAAAACCCTGAATACATTTTTTCCCCTTACACTGTGGGAGAGAGAATAACGGCCAGGAGGTATAAGGCTTGTCATCTCATTACCCCACCAATTCCAGTATTTATTTTAATTCAAAGCAGCATCTGTAAGCACAAGCCTCGTTATTCTTTCTGCCTGCTAACCCTGAAGATTTAGTCCATATCTTTCTTTCATCAGGACCTGCAGAGCGCTGAATTTTGTTATTAGGAATTTTGAAATCAAGAGAAGATCCACTCTGACTTCAAAAAGGCTTTTTGAGCCACAAACAATTTTGTTAGTATTTTATAATGAAAACTTTAAGGAGATTAGCTGAAGTGGTATATACATGGAACATTTACCATTTAAAAATAACAACAACAATTGGACAGTCAGTCAAACATATCAAGTTTGGCCTTTAAACTAGCCTAATATTGACATAGCCTTCAAGTTTACAGCTACTCCCACAACTTGCCATACAAGTTCCCCTCCACCCCTGCCCTACACCAAGTGATTTTATTCCTCTTCATTAAATCCTGTACCATTGAGGAAAATCCAAAGTTTTCCCAATAACAATAACAAGTCCTTGATCTTTCAATCCTCATCCGTAAACGCTGACTACTCCTCACTTGGGTCATACAAACTAGTTTATCACTGTTTCTCTCCACTTGCCCTGCTTTAGGAGACTCCTGTAGAACACAGCATTCCCCCACCCAATTTTTCTGAGTCCTACTATTACTCTCATTTCCCTTTCACCTTACTGTTATCTGCTGCAGGGCACTTCTCCCACCATGACCATAAACTCTCGAAGGAAGTTTAATTGAACTTCATCATGTAAAGTGGTGCCCCTGCAAGAAGGCAATAATTGTAAAAACTTCTAGACTTCTGTATTTGCTAAAAAATTTACATTCTTATAAAGATAGTTCCAACACTGATTCTTTAACATTCTTATTTCATTTTTTCTGAAAATGCAAAGACAAAGGGAATGTTTATTTTAATACACTTTCAATGAATGAACTGGCACGCAATATCCTTGATTTGTGCTCCCCTCCACCACCTCATTTGAAGAAGCATGAGAACCACTCAAGAAGGATAGCTGACAAAATTGCCAAGCTTCAGAGAACATCTGTCCATTTAAAAGCTGAGCTGTCAGACAGTTTTCTTGCACCTCGTCAATAATCCCTGCTAAACAACTGTAAGCCTGAAGAAAAGAAAGACTAAAATGGTCCTTAGCAGTCTTGAGGTCTCAGTAACGACTTGCTACTGGACCTCGCCCAAGTTAAAGACACTAATGTTTTGCTCCTCAGCTTTGCCTGACAGTTTTAAGCAGTTTTTAATCAACTGAAAAGAAATTAGGTTATTTTACCTTTCTTTGCCCCTTGCCCCCTATGGTAGCTTACTATTGGTATTACTACCACCAATGTGTATCATTACTGCTAAGAAAGCTCTATCATTATTTTAAAGTCATCTTCTACCAGCATGTTTATAAATAAATTTTCTCACTCACCTGAATTATCTCTCGGTCCTTTATAAGTAACTTGGCAATATTTTCCTAACCAAATTGTCCATATACTACAAAAGCTCATACAGTGCACATCATACAGAAATGTTTATGATACTACTTCAAAACCTTTATTGAACCTATAAAGAGCATTCTTATCTACACTCACTCAGTCTGTCATCAGAATTACAAGCTCAGCAGAACAAACCATTGACAGTTTTCATCGCTGGTCCAGTGGCTCTTCCCTCATCTGGAGATTGTAGAAGTGGAATATAATGTTTCTCCTTTTGCAGAGCATTCAGCACTATTTTTTCTACCTCTCAGCCCAGACCTGCGTTCTACTTTGTGGAAGCCCATATATTAGTTTGCTCAAATGTGCTGGTTTTAGCTGGGGTAGAGTTAAATGTCTTCGTAGTAGCTAGTATGGGGTTATGTTTTGGATTTGTTCTGAAAACAGTGTTGATAATAGATGTTTTCATTACTGCTGAGCAGGGCTTTCACAGCATCAAGGCCTTTCCTGCTTTTCACACTGTCCCACCAGCAAGTAGGCTGGGGGGGCACAAGAAGTTGGGAGGCGACACAGCTAGGACAGCTGACCCAAATCAACCAAAGGGGTATTCTATACCCTATGATGTTGTGCTCAGCAATAAAAACTGGGGGAAGAAGAAGTGGGGAGACACTAGGAGCTATGGCATTTGTCTTCCCAAGTGACTGTTAAGCGTGATGGAACCCTGCTCTCCTGGAAATGGCTGAACACCTGCCTGCCCATGGGAAGCAGTGAATGAATTCCTTGTTTTGCTTTACCTATTAAACTGTCTTTGTCTCAACCCACGAGCTTTGTCAGTTGTACTCTTCTGATTCTCTCCTCCATCCCACCAGGGGGGAGTGAGTGAGCGGGTTGTGTGGTGCTTAGTTGCTGGCTGGGGTTAAACCATGACACCAAAACATTATAATTTATCCCTCTACCCTTAAATCAAATTTTTATTTAAGTCATTTAAGACAGATGAGGTTCTGTGGTAAAGTTGTTAAGTATTTCCTTAGCTTCAGGCACTGCTTTTCAGAAGAAAACAGGAACATCAGCCTCTTTAAAGAATCAATAACTTTGTACAGCTCCCTTTAACCAAAGGGGGTTTTGTGGGTGTTTGTTTGTTTTTTTTTAAACATGATTAGGGAAATAAAGAATATACTTCATCTGAACTGCATTAAGATTCCCATTCACCAGTTAAGAAAATAAGAACCTCCAAACTGCTACTTGCTTACTAGCAATGAAGATGTGCAATAACAAAATTCTCAATTTTATTTTAAAACACGTGCAAAAAGTTGAGAATTTATTGCAAAATGTACTTCTTACCATGCCTTTTCCATCTATGCCCTCGGATAGACATGCTAGTCACAGCATTTCTTGATATTCTGGATGAAGTAGGTGTAATTTCAACCTGAATGCATCTTGTACCTTCTTTACTAGATTTCATGGCACCCTGAGGCAGTGAAGCTTTTATTGCATTAGCAACCTAGAACAGGAAAAGACACACTTAAGTTCTTAACACAAAGATCCAAATTTTAGAAGAAAAGTTCTGTCAGGGGATTCTTATTACTTCAAGAAGAATACTGTGTACAATTCCAGCTTAAGGTCCAAAAGCACATTAGCTTTTTGCATGGGTTATAAAGAACACTGGTTGCAATTACCTCTCAGAACTAAGTTACATTTAATACCTACCACTTTTTAAAACAAAGTTTCCAGTTTAAAGATGTGGTTATTACTTAACATAAACTTCCGAGTGCTTCTGCACTATCATCTAAGCTTTCAAGACTAAGAAAAATTCTACTGAAAATAGTTTGTTCACTAGGAAAGATGACAAATTATATTGAAAAATACCTGTGTGCGCGTGTGCATACTTGCGGATCTAGCTATTCACACGAGCACAGCCACATAGATCTCATGGGATTTAGGTTCCTGGTGTGATGTCGCATCATGCACGTTCATAGGAAGGATTTTCCTAGACTAAAAATTTTACTCAAAAAAAAAATATATATGCTGAAATACAACACCTACCAGGAGAGGTTCTGGATAGAGTTCCAGTTGTGCTCTATACAAGATGTCATCCATAGCTTTACGAGCCAGATCCCATTCTCCATTATAACTACAAAGGTAAATATATACATAGTAATAAGCACCTATATCAACAGATGAACCTTCTTGGTCACATAACCATCACAGATTTAATATTCCACGAGAGCTCAGTTTAGAGGAGTTGAACTGCTTGCGTTCGTTAGCAGTTAGTCTGCTATTTAGAGAACTCGTTCTGAAGTAGCTTCTATAGAAACAAGGTTTTATTTTCATTGGCCACCCTGAGCAGTTTAAAAAATGACATAATTACTGATCAGCTAGTCATTAAATATTCTGAAATTCAGACAGGATTGTTTTAATATTACTCCATCTTTTGAGTATTCCTATGTTACTAGTCTCTAATTATTTTGGTTAATAAGAGAGCTTTGTGCATTAACATGACTATCAAAGAGTAAATGACATCAGCATTTCAGAGAGAGAACAATAAGACCTTTTTTCCTTAACTAGACTGATGTCAAAACTAAGCATGCAAAACTGCGGACAGCAGACACCAGTTGGAAAAGGTTTTTTTAAAAGATTTTTTCACATCTGCAGTTGCATCTCTGCTGTTCTATCCCTTTTTCCCCAGCATAACTTCAGCTAGCTAGTTGGAGAACTATATTCTCTTCCTGAGGGCCTTATTGCTAGACACACCATCTACCCACTAGAAAATAAAACATTTCAAAGGTAGCATGCCTGAGTAAGAGTAGAAATTAAGCTGACATTTCTTTATTTTGTATGCATATAAAAAACCCCCAACTTACAAGGCATAATAGATCCCTGTTAGCATTTGCACCATGAATTCAGATGAAACTGGAATCCTACTGTTGACTCCCTTGTATTTTCTCACTTGTTGGCGAGGGTATCCACAGACACAAATTCTAAAGAAATTGTGAATTTGTCATTAGCAAATAACGTAGAACGCATTTGTATAGAACTCTACAAAGCTAGGTGTTTAGTTCACATTTTAACTACAACAGTCCCACGGGAAGGTATCCACCGACAACCCTGTGCTGAAGCAAACTATTTCTTATTATGGAAGAAGGGCATGCCCTCTACTGGCAGAGTTCAAATCCTTCAAAATAGAGACACCCTAAACACTCGTGTCACATTTTGATACTACAGTGGAACACAAAAGAAAACTGCCTGTAAAAGTCATTCTGAATCCACTCATTTGCTGCAGAATAGACAAAAAACAAGTCAATGGTGTTTAAGGAAATAAAGCAGCACTGCAACTATTACTACTACAGACAGAAGTGTGTCATTGCATATAATATGGAAGTTGCATACAAATTTTCAAGCAGAGACCAGAAGTGTCGCATTCATAAAAGCTGTTCTAAAACCCAGTAAAAGACAGCCTTAGAATTTTTTTTCTGAACTAGATTCCACACCAGGTTCTGTGGTCAAAACATTTTGGAAATCAAAGATATTAGATAGTTAAATATTCAATTCATTGGCTGTAACTGGACTTCTGGAATGATCTTCAATGACAATAATCAAAGTATTTCCTTCTCCAAAGCACACGCTAGAAGGCTTATTCTCAGAAAGCTTCAATACCAGAGAGCTTGTAAAACTTCTCTTAAATCTATTTTTTTCCAGAAAAAAAAAGTTAAGATTGTATTGTAGTACCTTTCAAATTACCTTTCAAATTACATCTGTACTAGAGATTTCAGGAGCCTTTTCTTCATTAATCCTAACCTTGTCACTAATCTACTGTACTTTTTTCCTCTCCTCTATCCCACAACTCATCTTCTGCTTTGGTTACTTAAAAAAGCCCCACAACCACAACAAAAAAGCAGACGGCACCCCCAAGATCTCTGTAGCTCATCAACTCTCTCAGTACACACATTATACCTAGTATGATCGCAATTTGACTCTTCATGCTGATATCACCATATCTTCAAATAATAACAACAAAAACATTTTAAACGCTTCATCAGGAAAGACAGGAAGCCACGCTAGTGACAACATCCAAGGAAACATAAACATTATGAGATGTTTATAAAGGAAGAATTATAGGATGGTATGGGTCAGAAGGGACCTTTAAAGATCATTTATTTCCACTCCCTGTACCATGGTCAGGGACACCTCCCACTAGACCAGGTTGCTCAAAGCCCCATCCAGCCTGGCCTTGAACACCTCCAGGGATGGGGCAGCCACAGCTTCTCTGGGCAACCTGTTCCAGTGTCTCACCACCCTCACACTAAAGAATTTCTTCCTTATGTCCAATCTAAATCAACCCTCTTTCAGTTTAATTTTTAGAAAACAGAATGTAAATAAATTTTTATCTTAAAAATATGTACAGTTCACCTGCAAAGTATACACACAGCTAGCTAAAACAAAAGTCTTACTTCCACTTAAGTGAGACTCTTCTGTTAAATATACATAAGATGTTGAAACCAAATGAGTTCATCCTCTCATATTTCTTTTTGTTCACACACGGTAAAAATTAAAGCACCAAAGCTGTTTTTCTGACTCTTGCCTAGTCCTAAATCACATGAGCCAGTTACTGAAATGAACTAGGTTGAATAACTCCCCCATAAAAATCCCATTCCATTTTCCTCCTGTTTATCCCCCAGAAGAGGCTATTATTATGCAGCTTGGGCAACACTTTAGTTCCGGATAGCCCATAATTTCTACCAATAGTTTGGCCCAAAGATGACACTTATTAAAATAATAAGCATTTCAGTGTTGTGTAAAGCCTGGGGGTGGAGGCAGCAGCAAGTAAGTGTCCAGTTTAAACAAAAATGCTAGTTTACATAAAAATCATTTAACCAGTTCATTTTTAGGCCAATGTATATATCTATGCATTTACTAGATGCTATTGTACAGGGATACAGTAAGTATTTTGGGGGGAAAACAGTGAACTCACAGTAGAAATGTGACCAGTTAACACTGACAGTTATATAGAAAAGACCTTAATACAGACACTCTATAAATGCCAGTATTGATTTAAAAGCCCTACTGTAATCTGAGCGAGTTACTCTAAAATGGCTAGAAAGACATCAGAAGAACTGCTTTGTTTTACATCAGAGTAAGATAATATTCTTATGAAAAGAGACTTAGTAACGGAAGATGCCCAAATACAAAAAAAAAAAAATCTGAATTTACAACGTTTGAGATCAGCACGAAATATTTCATGCTGCAATTGTCACATTTACAGTTCATGTTTGTAAATAAAAACTACTAGAAGCTTTCGCTTCTTCAGAAAAGTCATAAAAATTGAATTAGACTTACTAGAAGAAAGCATATTCATTTTAACTGCTTTCATATAGATCTTCCAAAACAAACCCGAATTCAACACTGCTCAAACCAATTAAGGGAGTTATTTTATAGATTCTTCTGAGAATTTTGTCAGCAGCACATCCAAACAGGCTACTGAAAGATATTCTGGATCTTCTGACACATATTCTCTAAAATGCTGTCAGGGCAAGATTTTCAGTAAGCAGAGAAACACGGATGCCAAAACCAGTAGGCAATGAAGAACTAAGATAAAAGACGAATTGCTCAGCATCCAAACATTCAACATTTTGAAGTAGAAAGCCTTGCTTGCATCTACTGGTAATTTGCTTGTAGGTTTTTGGAGGCCTTTTAAAAATTATTTATCCCAAATACAATCAAAACCTAAATCAAGCAGAATAAGCAACATCAGCTTCATGTCCACAATCCTTAGCTTCTAAATGTTTTCTACCGTAAAATTTAGACCTGCATATCTAACAAATATCTTGTAAAGACTACTGTAAATATTGCCAAGTGCTGCAATGCTCTCTCGCCTCCCCTTAAGAGAAGAGAATCTTCCAGGCATCCATTGCCATGTTTTGTTTGCATGAGGAATCTGGAAACTATGACTGGTTAAAAGTTGTAGTTGACTTCTAGGTCTCTCTTGGGTTTCCTGGGTTAACGAGAGCATTCTTTTTCCTTAACCCAATGTCCACTTTCAAAAAAAAAAATCTAGAGATAGACATGCTTCCTACCAGTTCTTCCTCTTTGAAAAAACAAATGGATCAAAAATAGACACTATAATTAAAGATGAGGTGGAGGTTTTGGGGGTTTTGTTTTATTTTTTGAAGCAGCAGCAGATTTTGGAAACACCCAACATATCTATAAAGAAAGTGATATATTTCTAGTTTCAAGATCTGCTATAACTTCAAAAAAGTTTCAACTTGCACGGCATCCAAATATATTTAGTCAGCTTCCAATGCAAATTTTACCAAGATTTTAGAAGACATTTCTGATTTTTAGTTAACACACCTAACAACTTTTGATTAAAACAAACAGTTCCCTTAATTTGACCTCTTCACTAACAGCACTGCATATAAGGCAGGTCATTGCTTCCCCATTTTGAGATCTCAACCCAAAGTTATATAAGAGATACTTTAAAAGCAAATAATGCAGCTGTAAATACTTAATGAAAAAGAGTCGAGTTTACAAGTAGCTTTTGGGAATCTGAAGCTTTTTTAAAAAGAAAAAGTTCAAACTGATTGCATTTCAATTTGAAAATGCCATTTTAAGTGTAATCAACCTACAGAAATTACCTTGAACAAATCTGACACAATGACTGAAGAGAAATTGCAGGCATGTAGCTTAAGGCAGCATTGTAGCAGAGCAGAAGGAAAGTCAGCACTTCAAACCTGGGATTACAAGAAACATTAGAATTCCATTACCAATTTTATTTTTGAAAAGAAAACAAGTTTACATCGACATTTGCAAGACTTACTTCAACAGATTTGATAATTTCTTTCAATAAAATTGACGAGTAGTTTGCTTCTTTAAGCATTTCCACTTCATGTAGTAATATGTGCTGCTAGTCTTTCTGCATCTATACTTACATGTGTTTAAAAACAAGAAAAACCCAAACCACCATAAAACACAGCATACACATATCCACCTTCAGTCTATAACTATATTAAAAGATATAAGTAGTTAAGATTCATTAGTGATTCCCAAGCAAAATCCCATTATACAATTTCACCTGTTCTGTGCTGTTAACATCTCCCTCTGAGGATGAGGTCCGCTGTATACAACCCTGGACAAACCATGCTGCGACAAAGCTCCTTCAGTGAGAGCCATGGAGCCAATGCTGGAAGGCTAAAGGAAAGAGGGTCATTCAAAACACGTCCACCTGAAGTCTTGCTACGACACAAGTGAAAATGGACAATGAGCAGCATCACCATATTTGTACCTAGATTTTCAACAGGCTTAAGGTTATCCAATTGCTTAGCTGTCTTAAATTTGAGGAGTTATTTTACACCAGATAAGGAATGCGGCTTTAGAATAGAAAAAAAACCAAAACACATAGTTGGTGCATTGAGTTGACATTATGATTATTCAGTCTCGAAGAGGCCTCGGAGATCAGTTAGTAGTACTCAGAAGACTGAGAAAAATGTTCCTATGTCATCCACGCAACATGTTAAAACTACTTTTCAATTCTATTCTTAACAAATAGACCCCCAAAGCATACTGTCTTTCAATCAGTAACAACTTTATGTTGTACATGTCACTTACTTCATGATAGACTGAAGGTTTGGACAAAGATGGAATTGTGAAACTCAGCACTTTGCTATGTCCCTCTTTGTCAACTATCTCCTGAAAAAGACAGAGGATACCAATGGTTATACTGTACTGCAGAAACCAGACATTCAAAAATGCTGAAGGCTGGATGGTGCTGAACGGATAAAGCAAGCCAACAAATTATGATAGGGACAGACAGGGACACTATAAGAAACCAAGCTACAAGCTAGAAATGATGTCTGTATTTGCTTTCTAACAGTGCATTTGCTTTGTTTCTGAAAACTATTCAAATGACTTAGCAAAGGGTACATGCATTTGCATACATAGTCCACTTTATAAAAACATAAAAATATCTCAATATGTTTAATAAACAATTTTATCTTCTTTAATTATACACTATTCGCTAATTGTGAAGGTTAATGTTTAATAATTCTGTTCTGAAAACTATTTACCCATCAAGTAATGACTCTACAAGTATTTGTTTCGGAAATACCATAGCTCTGGAATGATTGCAGCCTCATACAGTGATAGAAGCAAACATCATAGTATTTGCAAAATTCCAAGATTGATAATTCTGTATTTATAGAGAGAGTCGGATGGAAAGCTTTAGAGAAGCTACTATACTGCAAGATACCACCATAGCAGTACGTTGGCAGATTTCTTGCTCCTGTAAGTTAGTGGAAGACTAATGGGTAAGACAAAAAAAAAAGTGCCCAAGCATCACAGAAGATAGCACTGAAATGCTTCAAATAAAAAAACTTCAGAAGTTCCAAAGCAGACCTGATACCAAGAATTAAGTAACAAAAAAAATTAAAAGGATTCCTTTGGCTCCTTCAGACATTAGTGCATTAACGCTTTCTAGGATACACAAAAAGAGTAGAGATATTATTCACCAAAACAGAAGAATAAAAGTTCACGTTGCAGATTTCTGACAAGGACACCAATCTGAAGAGTCAAAAATGAGATAATCACTTCATTTCAATTCTGAAGCAAAATTGTTAATTATTGCCCAGTAAAACATTCCACAGTATCCCCCAAAAGCACACTAATGATTTTCAGCCTGAAAAATTACATGGGAATACAAACCAAGTTATAAACTCCTAGGAGAAGAGCTTCTATGCATCCACTGCTCTGCAAATCTCTGCTGGCTGAGACAGCAAGATAGCACCACATCAATTCTGGTAGAAACTGCAGTGTAAATCGTAGCAATTGCTCCTCACCACTGCGATAGAACTCAAAGAGCTGATGGCAAACTGGCTCCAGAAGCTGAAATATAAATTACAGTTGTGAATTAATAAAATGCTACAAGAAGCTGCAATTTTCTGTGGATCAAGTTACTTCTGAACCCAAAAGGATCTTAGCAGGTTTTGGTTCTTTTTAAGTAGTAATTTGGGACAATCTGATCCATTCAAAAATAGAGGAACTTTTAGCTTTTGACTAAGAAGCTGCTCTTTGGAAAAAATCATTTGTGAAAAAATCTACAGCAAAGGCAAAAAAAATCATGCCAAGCTAAACTAGTTGTCAGTTTTAAGAGCAGAATATCCAAGATCCTTCTAGAAAACTTTACCAGCACAAGTGCTTTCTATCTTCACCTTACACATTTCACACAATTTGCACGCTTCCTTTAATAAAGTATCAGTTCAGAATGATGTGCTTGAACTTTAAAAGGCACATAAATAGCTATGACAGGTATCCATGTTCACATCATTATCTCAGTTGAGACAGCTTCATATCAGCACATTTAAATGCGTAATCAGTACAAAACCAGATTTTCTTCCTCAAAATGCCACCACATGCTACAACTAATATCAAAACGCACTAATGATTGTTGTGGTTTCAAAATATTGTTTTACACTAAAACAGTTCTAAAAGGTATCTAGACTGAAACAATTTTTAATGCTGGAACAGAAGAACATCCAAGCAATTTCATCCCTCTTCTTTTTAAGCTGCATCCAAATCTGTTAGACACTCCAAACACTTTCTATTTCCTAATGCAAATGCCTGCAAGGCTACTATCTAAAAGGAGAGCAATAGTGTTTTAGCAGAAAGCAAAAATTCTTGAGAATTTGTGAAGAAACATACCTCAGAATTTTTTATTTTTTTTTTAAATTGTTGGACTCTTGAGTCAATTAAAAGTCCTTTAAATCTTCACATCTACTGAAGATTCTCCTTGTACTGAATTACATTTTTCACCTATCAGTGGCCCAGGAACCTCAAAAGTAACTAAAAGTCTTTACTAACACAGCTACTATGAATTGGATATTTCTTTGCTATAGCAAAGAAGTAGTTAATTTATCTCACAAATTGATTATTAAATTTTTGGAAAAGCAAACCAAAAAAATCCCAAACAAAAAGCATACATGAACCAGCAGGAAGATGCAGTCACAGATAGAAATTAACCATGTGCATTTGCAAGTGCTTAAAAAAAAAAAAAAGAACACATCCATCCCCCAAAACGAGATTAACCACAATTTTAAGGTACAGATAATTATTATATTAGAAGTACATATATTCAAAGGTATACAGATGGGGTTGTTTGTTTTTAATCTCAGGAGTATTTGTAGTGTTCACGCATTAATCTTTCCCCTTTGCTTACGTACATGAGATAAGAAAGGACAGCACATATCCTACGCTGTAAAGCAAGCTGTCATTACAAAATGCAGCTAGAAGATCTCAAAGAAGAGTTGAAAAAAATTACTTGTCTTTTTAACTGCTAGTTTTTAAGTATTTTCACAACATGGAAAGCTTCAGGTAGCCCTTTCCACAAAGTGGCAGATACTCCAAGAACAGTCTAAATAAAGACTTTAGGACTGTTCTCCCAAGGCAGCACAACACTCAGTGTCAGCACTGGCTTTTCAATTCAATTCAGTTTCACTGAAAGGAAAATCTTTGATGCTTTGCCCCCAGAATTATCCCAACAACCTTTTTGAGCAGAATTTGCAGGGCTTTGACTGAGGTCTCTGAGAAACCTAGTGATAGCCAGAAGTAGTGAGAAATCAAAGAATATATGAAAGTATCAAATTGGCTATTAACAGGGAGACTCATCAGATTAATTTGCGTGTTGATACACATTCTGAAGACCAGACAGGCTTGACTCAGTAGTTCGAATGACTCAGAATGCCTTTCTGAGCAGCAAAGTAAAATTACATTTCTTCTTTGCTAGACAACCTGGGAGTTTCTCTACCAGCATTCTCTCTAAAACCGTGCACACTGACAGCATTTTATCCTATGACCACTACTGGCACCATCTCAAACTTTGGAAAGGTTCCTTATACTGGGTCTTTTCAGAAGAGGAATTAAGGACTTGGTCCAATTTTGAACTAACAAACAAAGTTTTGCTGGATGGTTGAAAGTGAGACAATTCAGCTAACAAAATACAACTAAAACCAGCTCAGTATGTTCCAAACCCACATGGACATTTTAATACAAAGTGCAGTCATGGACCATTCCTGGAGCAGGTGCAGAGCAAACCTGCCACCTTGCCCCCAGTTTTGTTTTTTTTTTTTCTTTTTTGGCCATCATTTCAGCAAGGGTACATCCACTGTAGAAGTGCCTATATTTGTATGCATTTAAAACAAGAACAAAACCCCCTAAAAACCTAAGCAATAACTTAAAAGAATTGCAAACCTAACATTTTTATCTTGGGTTGTAATAGACAAGCTTCTGATAGCTACAGATCCACATTCAAGTGATACTGAATTACAGAAAGAATTCCATCAGTCTTAAACATCTTTTGAATGCCTTAACATATTTTGCAATTCTGTACCCAAGTCCTGAAGCCCAGGAGTATGACCTACAAGCTTAGCTATGATCAGTAGGTTATAAAACTTTTGTTTCCATGGTAGTATGTCATTGCTAAGAACAAACGTTTTGACAGAGACTCTTCATGTGGTTCTGTAGCTCACTTAGAACACAATTAACTAGCACACAAGGTCTTATTTTACTCTGCTGGTGTTATGTCAGCCATTTCATGCAAGAGATCTGATATACTCACTTCACTCTGTGGCTCCTGAATTACTTTGTAAAGAGATGAAATCAAAGCACTCTTGTCTTTCAAGTTTGTAGCATAGCTGGATATGGATGCTTCTGGCAGTGTCTGAAATAAAAATATAACTACTAGAAAAAGCAATTTGTCATTAAAATGTAACAGCTATTTGAACAACAATTTTCTATTACATGTTACTACTTATCAGAGTTTATAGTAAACTAAAACTTGTTTCACAAAGACATCCTTACTATGGAAATCACCACATTTTCAGGACATCAAAATTGCATGAAGACACGCTGCATTTTATTATTTTGCAGACAGTTTCATACAGAATGTAATGACAGTGGATGGGAAATAGATAAAAAAAAACCTACAATCCAGGTGCAATCCCAATGAAATTTCACTGTGAAATTTCAGTATTGTGGAGCTTAGCAGTTTGCAGCCCCGTACTTAAAAGGGTTTTCTCAAGGCTGACTGTAAACAGCTAGTGAACTGTAATACAGGATATAGTATTTCTCTGAAAGAACACAAATTCTAGTTGACATGAACAGCTCTTCTCTAACACTAAACAGATTTTCCACCAGTACTTAGGAGGGTAAAAAATCTAACCTTTTCAACAACCCTTTGGAAGCTGTATATTTAAACTTACTATTCATAGCTCTTACAGTACTACTTATCTGCAGTCCTTCAAAGGAGATCATGTCCCATTATACAGAGAGGAAAACACATTTCCAGCATATCTAAGCAGACCAGGAGCAAATCCTATAGTCAAGTCTAGTCCATACTCAAACCAACAAGACCATTCATCCGTGATATACATTTTTACTTCTCTCTATCAGGAAGTGTGTAATCCCAAAGAAGACAATAAAAAAAATCCTTTCAAGCAGGCATTTGCATGTATCACACTATCTCAGCAAAATCCAAGATTACTTTTTTTTTTTCTTCATTTTCTACAGTGCTCAAGCACTCTTGCATACTGCTCCAGCAGCAATTCAAACACTACTGGCGAAACATCTGAGAGTTTATTACCTTGAACTCTGATAACCACTCCTCCACAACCCCAGTATCCACAGCTAACATCTTCCTACATCCGTTCTGAAACCTTCAGCCTGAAAGAAAAAGCAAACACAGTTTGTGAGAACTACGTAGTCACTGCGTTAAACAGATAATGAAAATTAAGTCCCTGTGAATATTTAAAGATTCTTATCATGCTTTTACTTGTTAACATTTCACATGCTGACACTACTTTGAACTTTTATTCTACCTCACTTAGCAAGCTGCTGGAAGCATTAGGCATGGGAGTCTTCACATACAGCAGTTTAATAAATTCCAAATATGTATTGCGTGGGAAGCTCAATAAGTCAAAGATTTGCAGAAATGGCATTTTGGAAACAGAAAAATACTACCTTCTCAATTTCAATTTATTTTTCAGCTTACAGAACTTAAGAGAAAACTGTACGGATTCACTGAAAAGAAATGACTGTTACGGCTTTTCCTAGTCAACTGCTATTCCTAACTCTGGAAAAGGTCACTGAAAAAAAGACTGATGGAAAAACCTTTCAATCCTCCCCCACCGTGGCAACTGCAAGACAACAAGCCTGGTGCCTCAGCACGTAGCCTGGGATGGACTCCCCTGTCCGACATCCCACACAATCTCAGGCAAAGCAAGATCATCAGGACTAAGACCTGAACACAAGAGATGCTGTGGCTTTACTCAAACAGAAAGGGACCAAAATCTTTCAATCCGTTGGATGTGGTTGTGAGGAAATGACTATTCAAACATGCACAGCAAAAGCAATAAAATCGAACAGGCTGTCCAGGAACTTCTTGAATCATTTAAATACAACATAATAATGTAAGCAGCCAGAGATTTCTGCTCCCTCTCGCCAGCACTGTCATTAAATAAATGACAGTGGTCAGGTGAAACCATGGGGAACCAGGTAGGGCAATCTCTTACAACCCCAGAAAGATATGCAAGCCTGCACAAAGCATATGAAACCAGTGCTTTCTGAGGATGAGAAGGGAAGTAGGAAGGGCTAAGGAATTATAAGCTGCCCAGGGCTTTATTTAATTTCTGGAGAAAACAGCAGTAGTAGCTGTAAACACTTCAGAAGTACAATGCAGCAGCAGCTCCACTAAAAGGCTTCTCCTGACAGGTAGAGGGTTGGGGCAGCTCCATGAGAAGGATACCAGCAACATCAGGGGAGGTCGACGACAACCCACAGCCAAGTGAAAGTGGAAGACCAGGTTGGCAAGCAAAGGGCACAGAGTGACGTGGGCAAGAGAGACCTCGTAAAGAAAAAACAGAGCTAACCAGGGCCCCACCTCAAATGGAAGCACATACATGAAGTGCTGCCTGCAGGACAGCAGGTTGGGGAAGCTCTAATAACTTTACTAGCAAATAAGCATGACTGGGTGCCTCTGTGAAGTGTCCATACACCAACACACACACAGAATGGCAACCAAGCAGGAGGAAGTCGTCGGTGTGCGATTTGCAGAGCTACGATCTCAGTGCGATCACTAAGACACAGCCCACACAACCAGACTACTGCCATGTTCTTACCAGCAAGAGCAGTCCTCAGGAATCCCAGGCCTCTGAGCACAGAAAGTTGCCTCCACTGCCAGGCTCCGAGGGCTCTGACCAGTGGCACAAAGCCCAGCTGGAGACCTGGCCTTACTGGTGCACAACAGGGGTCAATACCTGGGCCAGGACAGTTTAACATCTTCATTAACAAAGATGGGCGATGGGACCGAGCTCACCTTCGGCACATTTGCAGGTATCGCAACACCAGGAGGAGAGGTCAACACCCCAGGAGTGGCTGCCATTCACAGGGACACCAACAGGCAGGAGACTTGAGCTGACACGTGAATCTCAGGAAGTTTACAGGGAAAGGCCAAGTCCTGGGGGACAAACCACCCCAGGCACCAGAGAGTCGGAGAGCAGCTCTGCAGAAAAAGCCCTGGCTGTCCTCAGGAAAAATGGGAACATGAACCAGCCACACACACCCTTGCAGCAGAGATGGCCAACAGCCCCCAGACCACCAGCAGGTCAAGGGAAGTGATCCTTCCCTGTATTCAGCCTTGGTGAGACACAGCTGGAGCGCTGGGCTCCCCAGCACAGCAGACACACGGACATTACAGGAAGAGTTTGGGAAAGGGCCACAAAGCTGATGGAAGAACTGAAGCATCTCACATGAGGACAGGCTGAGGGAGCTGGGACAATCAAGCCTGGAGAGGAGAAGGCTCACAGGGATTTTCTAATTAATAGATAATTACCTGAGGAGTGGGAGTAAAGAAGATAGAAGCAGGCACTTCTCATTGGTGTCCTGTGACAGGACAAGAAGCAATGAGCACAAGTTGAAATACATTAAAAAGACGTTTAAACGTATTGTCATATCAGGGTTATTGAACACTGTAACAGGTTGCCCAGGGCGGCTGAGAAGTCTCCATAGCTGGAGATATTCAAAACTCAGTTGGACAAGATCCTGAGCAACCTGTTCCAATTTTCACTACTTTGAGCAAAGGAGGTGGGACTTGATGATCTCCAAAGGTCCATTCAAACCCCATCCATTCTGTCATCCCACATCAACAAAGAAATAGGACGGATTGTCACAAAGGAAACTCATCTAGCTTCTGACCAACACTGATAGTTTCTAAAGGTATAATGATGACAATATCGATTAGTGGCCTCTGAATGGTATCAGCTGTGTGTCAAACCCTGCTGTGAAGTGATGTTTTTAAGAATATTATTGCATGCTAACAAACACTAAGGCTATTCCTATTATAATTATTGAAGCAACAACCTCATCAGTTCCTACAGAATCACACAATCTACTAGCCCTACTTTTATTCCTGTGAAGGCAAAGGCTTTTGCAATGTCTCATGCTTCAGCAGGGTTCATAGTAACCATTCCCTCTGAGCCCCATTAATAGCACAAATGCCTATGCTAATATCGACTGCTCAAAGCAATAAACCTATCATTTAAGAGTGTCCAGAGGAGTCGTGGATACTCCAGTTCATAGTTGACACCACACTTATCGAAGAGATGCATTTTTTTTTCCACCTATTTCTACTGATCCATCAAGCATTATTTTCAGATTAAAGGCTCCCAGAGAATACAGAATTCATTTGACAAGTACAAGCAATAAGAGCATCCTTGGCTGGAGTTGTCCATTGGACTAAGGACGATACTTTAAGCTTTTATGACTCTGTATTTGAAGGCAAGTCTTTTTTTTTTTTTTTTGGCAAAAGCATGAACTTTTGAAATGAAATCTATAAAAAGCTAAACTAAAAGAAACAGGACTAAGGTTTTGTTATTCAGCCTTTGATTTTTAAAGTAGCAGAGGTATTCCATTGACAGTTAAGACAGTTGAGATGCACGGAAGATAGACTGTCCTTACTTTACCTTCTTACATTAAAAATGCATATACCCTTCTGAATACACTATTTAACCTCAAGCACATATGCATCTGCAGCAATATGCATTTGAGCATCACAAATAAGAACTCTAATTTTGTCATTATTTCCCTTGAAGATAAAGATTACCTGTTAGACTCATGTCTCCCTTCAAGGAAAAAGAGCCTCAATTCCACATATCAGGTGTGTGGGATCTATTAAAACAGGCAGACAACCTACTGTTTTGCTGAGGATTGCCACATTTTGTTCTGGTTAAATAATGGATGAAGTTGAACTGCAACAACGTATGGACAGAGCCTGTAAAACCAAGAACTGTTCTAAATGAAGGATTAACAAATTTCAGTTAACGATACAACTTTGTCTGAAGCCCATAGAAAATTCACAAAAAGTACCTCTAAAGTGGAATTTTTAACACAAAGTAGGCCAAAATAAGGCCTAATTTATAGCATCTATTAACCTTTTACAGAAAAAAAAATCCCAAAAGGATTAAAAAAGCATGCTTTAATTACAAGTCCATTTGAGTGGATTCAACTGCAAGATATAGGCCACTGTAAGCATTAGATGCCCCAGTCACTATAGAATTAAAGCAACATAAAGTGGATAAAGTAAATATGCTACTTTGAAGAAAAAAAAAGCTGTAAAATTATATTGAGAATGTACTTCATACATACCATAACTGTAATGAAAATTCAAACAATACAGCAAGCACTACACAGTATTTCCCCTCAAAATGTCCTGTTTTAAGCATGTAATTCCCTTTTAATAGACTTTTTTCCTTGGTCTCTTCAAGTCCCTGCAAAGAGTTCAGATGAATGGAGTTTGAGAATTTCCTTAAATCCAAGCTGCTTTTGTCCCCACAAATCAAACAATACTTTGACAAAAACTGATGAGCAGCTTCAATGTCCCCATGCTCCTCATTCCAAGAAATTAAGAGACAGAATCATTTGGATGTCCTGATGGAAAACAGTTACAGGAAAGAGGTAGAAGTCTCAAAGATTCAAATGATACCACAAAATTATTTGTGATGGATCTCAGTAATATTCAGGTTGTTCCATCTTTTTAGATTTATTAGACACATTCTTAGCTTATATCACACATGAAGTAAAGCAACTTTAGGTGGCATTCTTTCATTGCAGATCTTATCACATCACTGCACATTTGACACAGGAAAAAGGCATGCACAGCTACTGCAGGCCAGTTAACACATGGCAAATACACTTGTGTGTTTATGTCTTGTGAGTTAAAAGCACTTTGGAGTATTTTCCACAAGACTCTCAACTTGGATTAACAGCAAGAAATATGATTTACACTAAACAATAATTTACGAACTAGCTTTCCTAGTAGAACATCTATTTAAAGTAAGCATACATAAAGCCATACAGCCCTTCTTAATCTCTAACATTGGAACCCTAGGAGATACGCAACTTGAGCTCTAATATCAACAAGAGGAGAATAAGTCTAACTTACATTCCACTCAAAGTCTGCAATCCATTTTGATATAGCTTGAGGTAAGACTGTTCTCTGGATCCGTTCCCAAGTAATAAGCAGCCTCTAAGAGCTGTAAATTGATCTTGCTCTATTCTAATACTATAATAAAACTCTCCTTACATAGGAGGTATCAATTTTTGCTTTGTTTCAAGATGAGTAGTACAACTGGAATAAGATATTAAGCAAGTTTATCTGACAAAAGTGAGTCTTATTTAGAAAGACTTCTATAAAGTCTCTACAAAGAACATTCCTTTTTCCTTTACAACACAAATTCAACAGAAACTTACCAAACTTACTGTTTTTAACGGATGGGGGAGAAAAAGCTGCTATGCACTGGGCTGGTGGTGAGCAAGCCAAGATGAATTAAGATGCATTTTCTGGCAAACTTACTAATGGATCCATCTACTTAAATGGCTTCAAGTTTTCATACCTATCACTCAAGACTTTTTTTAAATACAATAATATCAAATCATAGCCTTGAAATCACAGACAACACGTGCTGACACTCAAAAAGAAATTCTGAAAATAGGTGGCTTTCCTATTCTTTAAAGCTACCCAACCTTTGTAGAATTCATCCACAGAATGCATGTGTGTAAATGAAATCTGGATTAAGTACAAGGAGGCTGGACTTGGATGAAGAATGAACTCTTGAGTTCTGCAGAACTGACCTTCTGGAACCACAGTATTAGACATTTGCTAGTGGAATCACAGAGCTGGAAAAAACAAAGCCAGGAGCCAAAAACTGCTCAAGTCCCATCCCCTGGGAAGGGCTGGAAAAGGAAGGAAAGCATATACTGTGCCCTTACCTAATCTGAAAAGTATCTGCATAGAAGTTTGTACTATTTTCTATGAAAAAATTTTTTTAGCCTAAGGGAACATGAAGCAGAAAATTAAAAATTTTATGAACCATCAGCCAAATATGTCAACTTATCCCAGAAGAGGAATGAAGTAAACTTATGAATGTCCTGTTCGGATGTACCAGACCCATAAGAGATCAAGTCACTGGTACATGTTGATCTTGTATTCTATAGTAGTTTGTGTATAAAAGTAGGGAAGGGCCAATTAGGGCTCCACTTTTTTTACCCTTTGAAGTGGTACAAGTAGTATTAAAAACTTCTTAATCAGCTCTACATCATACATCAAGTTCACTTAAGCACTATAGTCTCTAGTTAAAATTCAGATTGCTGAACCTTTTTATCTCCAAACTTGTTTCAGAGACAAAGACACAATCCTTGGTAAGCCTCAGAACAGAGAACAGCACTCAGGCAAATGTATTCTTGAATAAGTTGCCAAGAAGAGAATGTATTTTCCTGATGTTAATGCACAACTCATTCTAGTGATACAGTGACCTGTTCATTTACTATACAATTTTTAATATGATCAAGCTATCCTGTTCAAACAGATACTTGTAGATGCAGTAATGGGTAGCACATCATTCGAAGTCTCGTCAGAAAAGAAACCGATGCTACTGTGGACTCCAAAATCCACTCTGGCAAGCTTCAGAAACCACAAAGGCCAGGTCTGACTTCTTGACGTTTTTCAAACTTGCACAAAGAAACAAAACCCTCGTTCTAAGCCTGAAACAGTCACATGTTCTATTCAAATACACAATGCAAGCAGTGCTCAAAGACTCAGTATCAAATATTCTCTGATAATTGCCATCTTCAGTCTAAAATAAGGCAGTGTCAACAATATAGCTACAGTACACCAAGCATCACTGACTCAGGCTCAAGTAAATTCCTAAAATGACAAGAGATGGCTGTTCAGCATCTTCTAACAGGAGAACTAACAAGCATTAGGTGACATGCTCAAAAGAAACAGGAGAAGTTACCAAAAACAACGCAAAGGAAGTACACATTGAATCCTAAGTCCGACTACATGAACTTTACATAAATGCATAGAGAACAGAAGCTTGGACACACTCACAGAAGAATCCATCCACAGCCATGAAATATATAGGCACTTCTTCCACTTCAGAAAGTCAGAAGTCACTCCCCCAGAACACTCTTCCAGCTTCCCTTTTCAGTTCCTCTCTAGGCCTTTATTAACAGCCACTGTTAGAGAACGAGGTTTCAGAAATACTGATGATTCAGTATGGTCATTACTGCAATCTTCTTCACAAGAGTGTAGTGAACCTACACAAAGATAACTGTTTTAAGTATATTTGTTTCCAGTGGTTTGTACAGGAATCAAAACCACAGCCAATTTGAATTTCATGTTGCCATGGGCATTTTTCAGTTTTGCCACCTCCCTCCCATGTGACCCAAAGCATTCATGATGAAAGCTTTTTAGAAAAGTCTTAAGCAGATGGTATGTTCCCTATAAGCACAGATTTCTAAGATTTTAATCCTGATCTTTGACTCCTGGCAATTGTATTTGCTCAACTTCAGATTAGCAAACAACAATTACAACTTTGTACGCAACTAACCTCATTCTTGCCCTTTACCAGGAAGGAGATAACTCTTTCAAGACAACCAAATGAACCACACCAGCTAAACAACTCACCGAGATAGAGAGATTACACGTTGATATACTCACTTGAATTTATACAAACCATAGTTAGTTAGATTTATATTATTAAAGCAGTACAAAAGCAGCCCTAGCAGTACAGCGCCAAACTGAAGTAAGATAAAGTAACTTGCACAGATTGATTTTTTTTTTAATTTTTTTTTAATTCTACTTTACTATTTCTTCCTTGCTGCTCTCTCCACAAGCGCACAACATAAGTACAACTGCCATACTGGTAACCGCAGAGTCAGTCAAAACTGACCACCTGTAAACCAGCTTACTCATTACATCCCATTCTCCACCTTGCCGAAGCCCTACTCTCTTTCACACTATTTCATTTGCAGTATATCCTCCAGCGTTAGCTTTTCTACCATCTGTAATATACCAATAGTCACATTCATTACAGCAAAATAAAGTAAGAGCTACTACTTTTAAAACAGCTTTTCTTAGCAGATGAAATATACTTGCTTCCTCTTTCATTTTACTCCACGCAAACACTATTGTTTACATGTTATTAAATCTTTAAGAAAGAACAGATATAAACAGCCTAGTCTTAGATAAAATATATACAGTTGAAAAATCTTGTCTTAAAGTACGTTCTTAAATTATTCTGGATTAATATAGTTAACAGCTTAACATACACAAAGAAATAACTATATGCATCATAAGAAAATAGAATTTACTAGACTACAATTTAATAGAACTACAAGCTTAACCAAACATAACTGAAATGACAAAAAACGTGTAGAAGGGAACAGTGCACCAATACTACAAGTATGACCTAATCCACACAGGTTTTACAGTTTTTGCTTTAGGCACAAAATTCCACAGCATTAAAATAAAGGTATCTTCTTTATGCTCTGATAAAAACTAACTAGAAAGCTTCAGAAATTTTGTCTGTTTTCCATGCATCAGCACTCCTGTGACTTGTGGTCATGCTCTGTGAGCCGGCAATACTGCAGTACATGGCACAATGCTCTTGCCATTTCTGTAAGGGAAAGCAGTGCTGCACAAGTTACCTACTTACAGGAAACATTCTCTACAGGACCCCAAGCAAAGTAAACCCACTGTTCTCCTATGTCCTACTTTCCCTAAAACCAAAGTACACACCACACATCCCTATGAAGTCAAGAAGTTTCCCTGAAACTCAAAGACAAATTTAAAATAGTGAAATACAATAAACTATACAGAGAGAATAATGACGGTGCAGCTCTCATTTCAGTGTTGCATACAAGTCTTGAAACAACCGATAGTCTTTTCAAGAGCACGGAGCATTATTTTGGTAGCAATGCTATGACATCTAGTTCCTTGCATCCTCAGTCTTCAGTGCTAACATAATATACCTTTCCTCATACTTATTCATCTAATTTAGCTGTTTGTGAAGTCTGTTTGCTGCAAGTTAATTTTAAAAACAAGTTTTCCTTTCTAGGTGAAAATGGCAAGTCATCTCAAGGTAGAGTTTGTTCAGAACTTTCAGCCACACATCAAAAAGAAAGGTGGAGGGTAATTCAGCCGTTGGAAAGGCTCAGTGCAAAGCACGCGTAAGCAGATGCTGCACAATAGCTTGAGTATGACCTAAAAAGCATGTGGAGAACTAAGCAGAGGCTGTACTGCATCTCTGAGCATCAACTGTTAAAGGCACGATTCCAACACCTTCTACCGTTACAGCATGTAGTTTCAGCTACAGCAAGTGGAGAAGCTTTCATCTGACAAGGAGTCTAGCAGTGACTTCCCAGAAAGAAAAAGACTCAGGTCACAAAGTAGGCAGAGAAGTTTGAGAAGGCTTGTCAGCTTCCATTTCTAATACTCTTCACCTTCTACTTTTTAGTAGCAACATTAAGAATGCAACACTTTTGGCTAAATTGTCCCAACTCCACTGGCTGAAAATGAGATTTCAGGAGATTCTACCTCACCCCACAACAGCCCACCAGCACAAGAAGCCTGCTACGCACACAAGACTGGACATATTAATTTGAAAACATTTAGAGCACCTAAGAGCAACTTTGTATTTTTTACATACTTTATAAGCAACAAAAAAACCCATGACTTCCTAACTAAAATTTTTTAAATTAACAGCCTGGCTCATGCTTCCGTCTCATTCAAAAAACATACATTAAATGTCTATAGCTACTTATAACTTCAATGCTGTAGTACAGATAAAGTGTGTGCAACTTGAAGTCTTAGACAATTTACTACCCTGTATGTCTTGCTCTGTATTGTAATTTAAAAAAAAAAAGTCAAATCCCAAAAGCACAATAGTGGCAAAGCAGAAGAGGTGTTAGTTGTCTTACATTGTAGGGCATATTAATTTAGGTTGAATTCATAATACATGAAGAAGCTCTGAAAGTAAGATTTCCCAACTCATTAAAGCATCTAAAGCTCAGAGTATTAATTATTCCAAGAAACAAATATAAATCTAATTATTTACGTGATTAATTAGTTAATGATTAATTTAATGATTACACAGGTTCTAAAGGGATTCTTATTTGATCAACTCATGCACAAATTTCCAGGGTAATCGGTATCACTAAGTAACCTGCCATTGTTCCAAAGCCGTAAGAACAGAAAGTTTCTAATGAATTTACATTGATATCACTTAGGTAGCGGAAAACAACTTAGGATTAAAAATAACAGAGCACGCATTCATTTTCTTCTCTTTCTTTTATTTGCATTCTCATTAAATCGCAAGATGTCTTCTGCTCAAGACAAGCCTGGTTTCTAAGTGCATTCTTTAAGACCTACACATCTAGCATTTCTAGAATGAGTGAGTGGTACTTCAATATCCAGTTACAAATTCAGAGCCCTGGTTTAGAGCACAGACTTCATGATTTAGAGCCTGACAAATATTTCTGTAGCCTAACAACAAAGTAGTCAAAAATTGTTTCTATAATAATCTGAAGTCTAGGGACTTGGAACTTGATTTAACGTATTCTGCTTACAAGTGGCAACTGAAGAGTCACTTGAATGGCAGATGCAATTATGACAATACATGGAAATTGGTCATTGACCACACACGTATTTGGGACACAGTGGACTCAAATGAACCAGAGCTGAATGACATCAATACAGCTTAACAACCCTAGGAAGCAACATGTTATGTTCGTAAAAACCATCATACCCATAGGAAAGAGGACTTGCAATGAACCAAGGGCAAAGCAAGCTATATCATGAGAGGAAAAAACAAATATAATCTCAGTGAACAGCCACTTCCCAAACAGTGTAACATTTGGGGGGTGAGGGTTAACACTGCACAACAGAAAAAGATCACATATCTATCATTTAAAATCAGTAGACACATTTAAGGAACCTCTTGAAGGGTAAATGTGGCATCATTTGGTTCCTGTTTCATCACTGGTAACTTCGTAGTCACACTTTCGTCAGTTCCTCTTTTTACTGTACAAGCAGGGACCTTCTTTTAGGTGTTCCTTCTTCCCTTGACACCAAGCAGACCCACATCCTACTGCCGCTATTGAATTTATACAGGACTTTTATTTTACCAAACCAAAAAGCAGTTGTAAATGGTTAAGTTAGTCCTTGTCACTGTGTCACTGGATTGCTGCAACTTTGTGAACATAGGGGAACTATCATCCACTTCTTTGCCAGAACAGGACAAAACATCTAAGACACTTTTAAATACCACTAAAATTGGAATTAATCAAAGGTTTTCATTCCTTCCTTAAGGAATGAATGTATGCATTATGTATGCAAAGGAACGGCAGAGTTTAGAGATCTTCTCTGATTATTTTAAGTTTCAGATGGAAAATCCTTATCAGTTTTCCCTGAGCAGTTAGAGCTTGCCAGTAACAACAGTTTGAGATAAAATAATCACTGAACAAGTAACCATTACATTCTAGTAAGAACTCTTGGCAACCAGTGCAAGTGCATATGCTTCAGACACTCTTAAATTTAGGTGTAAGACAAAAGCAATAATATTGAAAATATATAAGCCAAAAGTTATAGAGGCAGAAAAAAATTAAAAGTAGCACAGATTGCTAATCTGCTCAGTCGATCTCTAACATGATGCAAAAGTGTTGGTAGTTCTGCTATATTGCACAGTTACTGAAAATGCAACAAAACTTCAACCAATTCTGAAACAACAGAATTCTGATACTTCAAGCAGTAGCATTAAGTACTCTGCAAAACAGGTGTTCCCTTTGTTGTGTTTCACAAAGTAACATGACAAATTTAATTGTTTGAAGTATAGTGTCTCATCACATCACCACTGTGATGGATATATCCATCATTTATAGTACTAACACAAAATGCTGCTAAGAAAACAGGAAGGGGGGGGGGGGGGGGGGACGACGGACTTACATTTAGTTGTAAAGCTGAGGACAAAAATTCAAATCACATTCTCTCAAGACAGGCAGGAATTGGTAAATTCTATACCAGCACTGGCAAAGCTGCAGAATGCATGTACAAGCAAATGTGCAGAATTACTGTCAAAAGCCTCTCACCTGCTCCTCAGGTTGCTGCACTGGGAATTTAGTTCAAAGCAGGAAAAAAATGCAGGAGCCTATCAGTCATTCTAGACTTGACATATGGAGTCAATATAATCAGGAGAATGAGAGATGTGAGTGGAAAGACCACAGCTTATTGAGCCTAAAAGCTGTAACTAAGTAAAAGCAGTACCATGTCCACAGCACATGACACAAAACAGCTAGGTATTCTGGCACAACCTAAAGAAAGGCAATAAGAAAGGTATTATTTTAACTGAGTGGACAGTAATTGGTTCAGCCAGATGTGCTACTAACCACAAATTGTAGGAGAGAATACTCAGAATTTCACTGGCAAAATCCAGTGTAAAGTTACTGTAAGGAACATAAAATAGCTGGTTTAGTACTAAGTACCAAGAGCATAGGAATTCCTTACTATCATTCCTTCTTGTGGTTTCAAAAAATTTTTTCATCAGCCTAACACAAAATATATGAAGTTGCAGTCTGATTTTGCAACCTACTTCAGCTCTGGAAGAGTAAGACAATTTCCTTCAGCCAGCAAACACTGAGCAGGAGTGTTACTGTGGGAAAACTTTTTCATTTTGTACCCGAAGATCCTATAACCTGCTTCCTCAGATAGAGGTGTTACTAGAGTATACCCAACATGTCTTACATGATGGACTGTTTGAAAATATTCACAGTATCCTAATTTTCAGAAACGGTGGCTGGTACTAAAAAACCTGTTAAATGTAGTTTTTAAACACTTATTAGGTCAACTTAATGCTTTTACACGTATTTCAGTCATTTCCTTCAATATAGCAAATACAGTAGTACTAAAAATAATTTAAAATACAAAACAATTGTCTTTACGTGAGAGAACAGGATTCAGGTACTTGAAAACAAACCACAATGATATAGCGCAGCCTTGTCCATTAACCAGACATTCATGAAGACCTTATATTATCCAGAACGAGCTTCTATACAATATTCAGATTGCTAGACAGCTTAATTATTGAGTTTTAGATTTAATTCTCTATCGCATATTTAAAATGTAAAGGGATTCTTCCCCCTTTTCTCAAAAAGAGAATTGCAATAAAATATAGTAATAGCACTGAATCATGGTGTTTAGTATTAACAAAAATATTAAAGTTGTATGCACTGTTCATCACGTTGAAGTTAATGCCTTGCTGAAGCATAAATATTTATCCAGTGCAAACAGCAGGAAACCTTAGGAGACAGCATGGCTTTACGCACTCAAGTCAGTTAATTAGTATCCAGTGCAGCTTCAGAGCATACTATGCTACTTTTAATTAAAGGTTAGCTTCCAAATAGAAAAAAAAGTAACAAAACACAAAGGATATCTTATCTCTTACCTAAGAGAGTGGTCTTTAGTAGCTATCAAAAGTGCCCAAAATATACAGTTTCTGTCACTAGATTTACAATGAGAGCTCTTATGCCAATCAGGACGGAAAACAAATACTCAGCAACATCTGCATCAGCACTAGGCGTGTTTTACCCCTCAGCTAGTATTGCTTTTACCTAAATTTCTTTGTTATGCTTTGATTACTACACAGCATTTCATATCATCAGGGGTTAAAGAAAGAAGAACACAAACATACATCTGTTTTGGAGAGATAACCCATTTCCAGTCTTCCTCTCAACAATCAGATGATTCTCCAAAAACGTTAGTAATTTAAAATAAACTTAAGAAATGTTTTCATGCATGCCATCACTTTTCATGGCATTCTCCATACAGAAGAGCGATGATTATTAAGTATCTGTCTGAATGCCATATGCCTTATTGATTCTAGTGCTAATAAATAATACTCCTAGTAACAACTATTTATCGAACCCACTTGTATTAAATTTGTACACCACTTGGAAGTTACACTGAAGCCTTACACGAAGCCCATAATTCATCACGCTGAAACAAATACACCAACATTCTGCCATTTCTGGCACTGCAATGAAAGCGTCACGTTCAGACAACTTCAGTACTCACTTGAGCTGCTTTCATTCACTACCTTTCCAGTCGTTTACCAAGGCCTGGAAGTTCACGTGGGGATGCATCTAAAGAAATCGCTGTAAATAACAGTCGCCCTCCCAGACTAGGCTGACATTCTATTTTTATTTCGCTGCTCTTGAACATGGTCCTAATTAGGACAAAAGCTTCACAACAGTTTCACCAAAAGTACAAGAAAACACTTCACACCCTGCATTATTTAATCTGGTGATTTACAATAAGAACAAACACAGAAGCATTTCACCCCTCAGCCTCATGGAAAACTTTTCAAATTTCACCCATTGTCCCGGTTTGAAGTAAAACCAAACCAATTTTCTGTTCTGTAACTTTACATCCTAGCTAGGCCTCCTCTAACTCTCTGAAATTAAGGGCATATTGTGGAAAAAACTGCTCGTTCTCAGAGTGATAAGACCAATGTTTGTGCTCCGTGCCAAGGAATGGTGTGCAGGGAGGCCCTTGCTTATACTTATTGCTGTAACAACCAAGGGCAGCCCATTCCGTTATTTGCCCCCTTAGAGGGTCGGAAACGGAAAAAACGTAGAGGGGTCACATCGGTGGGGAGGAGTGGACAGGAGAGGTGACCCAAACCTGACCAACTGGGGTATTCCATCCCATCTGCCCCATGCTCAGTATAAAAGCTGAGGGATCAAAGGGTCAACCCTCTTCCTGCGATGGCCAATGTCCAGAGAGGACTCTGTCTGTTCATCTGCCTTTGATCCCGATCCGTGTGTTCCTGACTCCAGAGCTGGAATCCAGTTCCCATTCGTCACTGAGTCCAGTCTGGGACTTCCCCAGTGCCTGCCGGGGACGTGACTGTCATCCTGGGAGCTTGATACGGTTTGGTATATATTGTATCTATTTCATTATTTTCTTCTTTATTTTTATTTTAATATTAATTCTTCATTAAAGTAGTTTAGTTCATTCTAAACTTCTGAATCTCCTTATCTCTTTCTCTTCCTCTCTCTCTCTTTTGGGGGGCGAGGAGGGGGGGGGCCATCTGTCAGTCTGGTTTTGGTAAATTCGAAATCACGACACCCATGTTTTCAAATAACTTCAAATATTTCAAGTGTCAGCTACATCTTGAGAGCACGCAGAAGTACTTCACCTTAAAAGTGGGTGCATACACTTATTCATTATAGAGTATGGGAAGATTCTGATCAACGCAGGAACGAATAAAACACTTTAATGGTATGCAGAGCTCTAGCAGCCTAGAAGCTTTAAACATGGCCTTGCAGCAATATGCAATCACTACATATTCAAAACATTTTCATACTTTATTAGTCCTTGTCTTCAACAACGTCAATCTGACACAGCTTTCAATCCTTATCCCAACACCACTTTGTTATTACCTTCCAAGATTATTTTGAGAAGCATTTCAAATAAGTTAATCCAATTAAAGTTCCTAAATAACTGATGTTAATAAAACGAGATTTTAATTCCAACACATTCTCCACTCCCAAATGTGCCTTTAATATGCCACCGTTTTAATTCTGGCAACTGAGGACAGCAAACTGCCAAAAGGGTCATTTTTTTGGAAAAGAAAGAAAATATGGATTTAAAGAAAAGATATCATGCCTACAATTCTAATTAAGGTGGGTGTTTGGTTGTGTGGGTTTTTTTATACTCACATAATTAAGCAGAACAGCACTAACTAATCAAAAGCTGTAATTTTGTTGAGCAGGAAAACTATCAGATTCTAATAAAACAACAAATACTTTCAAGTACATTCTACCAAGTACAAACCAACACACTGAAAAAAACCTGCATATAAAACACTGGGTTTAAGAACATTGCATTTTCATAATACCATGGAAAAAGTCTCAGAGATTACAAAGAGTCTTTTGGGTCATCAAGGGTCATCATTACACCTCGGATGATAAATACAAATTTGCAGTATTCAGTTTTCCTAAAGTGTAAGAGATTCAGACTCTAACTCCTCTAACTTCAAAGATGACAGAGCATACACACAGTGAAGATCCTATTGTCAGGCTTCTCGTTTCCTATACAGTATGACAGAATCTCCTGCGTATTGCTCCTGGAAGACTGACTGCTTGGTAACTGGTAACGCTGTAAGTGACACACCAGCGCAGTGATTCATAAGTGTAATCTCTGTCTGTGCTAACAATACCACCCACACAAATCCTATGGCAGACTTAAGCATAAGCTTTGTACCCCATCTTGCATTTGCGAGAGAGGAAGCGTGCCAGGTTACGCAGGGAGCGTATTTGTCTAAATGAAGGCTTGGGAATAAAACCTGACCTGGTGATCCACCCAACGGATTTAAGTCTAAGCCGTTCCTGCTATAGCCTCTGTACGTTTGCAGAGTGCCCAGGTGATCTTTGTTAAGAGTCCAAGTGCTACTGCATTTTAATATTCCCGATCAACATAAACATTTAAGCCTCATATGAAAGTTTCATTTGAAAGCCTCAGACATGAAGAGTACTTGTGGGTTCTTAGTCTCAAAGGAAAGCCTGAGAATTGCAACTTTACAAATCAAGCAGATTTCTCAAACTATGCATCTTCCACACAACCCAAAGCGAAACAGCATCACATCAGGTCATAAAATGTATGTTTATTTTCTAATTAAAATATCCAGACAACCAACACTTGATAACTAATAATATATGTTTCCAGAAGAAACAAGGTGATTTTCACATTGCATGTGCTAAAGTCAGTGACAGGTTAAGAAAAACCCTAATATTTACTTTAAGGCAGGATTTAACGAAAATGCATTTCCTGACACAAACGTACAGAGAAGGTTCAAGATATTGGGCTTTTACACTAACATGTACTAAGAATTAGGCTTTAACTTGGTGATTTACTATTAAGTTTGATACAGTCATAACATATGCATCAGTAAATGGTCTCTTCTCACAGTTTAGCCCTATTGTGTTAAGTAAAATGTAGATGACACGTACCATTTGTACTGCCTAGCCTTGCAATATCTCACGCACATTCTTGCTTGCAATACAAGTCCTTGCAAAATTAGAGTCCCAGTGACTTAACTACCCAGCTATGCCTGTGAACATGTCTACCATGGACTCTCTCAAGTGAAAGAAAACCCTCCCCTTCAGGAGACTATGGCTGAAGTTCAACACGATTCTGCCCTTCCTTCTAAGAAGCATTCTGAATAAGTTTACCTTGTACCTTTAAAACAGCTCAACACTAAAAGGAAGTGAATTGCTATGGTTAAAAAAAATCATCCAAAGCGATACGGAACTTCCTCAAAATTGTAACCACTCTGATAAAAGGCCTATTAAAAGTACCTTGTCTCACAAAGAGATTATCACAGAAGAGAAGCAGCTGAGTTTTGCATTTCAAAAGTAGTATTTTCATATTGTCTTACTCTAGAGGAAAAAATACGCCCAAGAACAGTGCCAGATGGATCTAAAACTCAACTTCAAAGTACGTTACTTTTACCCGAAGTATTTCACTGATGAAAGTAAAATAGATTGGAAGTTAATTTGACCAAGCTTTATGATGTTATTTACTTTTCACAACATAAAAGAACTTGTTGGAAGGTGGAGAGGACAACAAAAGCAAGCCACTCTCGTACAGAAAGGCATCCTGTGAAAAGCACAAGCTTCTGAAAAGACACTGTAGCATCTAGCTGCATTATTGGAGGGATAAGCTGCAGAAAAGCCTTTTAGATGCAATGAAAAGCAATCACCAATGTCACTGTACACTTTGCTACATAAAACTGCTTTTTGCTTCTTTGCAGTGTTATTTGTTCAAGTTGCCTTTAAAAAAAAAAAAAAAAAAATCACCAAATCTGAATTTGCCGCTAACAAAACTACTTAACAGCAATCGCTTAACAGAAACTTTCCCATTTCGCTCTTCTCACACACTAGTGGCGTGCATTGAAAATTATGAAAGATCAATGCTAACAAGACTTAACAATCCTCTAGTACACAAGTCTTTTCCTCGCGGACTTCAGGCTTGAGGAGCTTTTCTGGGGACAGAGTTAGACTTCAATTGGACAGGAAACAAACGTGATGGCTTTCGGGATTACCGGGAACAAGACAAGCCCACGGGCACCACGTCTGCTTTTACCGTTACCTTTAACAACGCAAAGCACATGGAAAGCTACTTCATTTTAACGTGCCTGAAGTTCCGTAGCGAAGCCCACGCAGGCACAACCCCCTGCAGCCTGCGGCGCTTCCTACTCACCAACCTCAACCGCAAACTCTCAGCTATTGTAACTCTTGCTACCGCCTCCCGCATCCCTACCCGCGGACACCGAACTCAACACGGCAGGACAAAAAAAACCCACGAACATAGAGAAAAGCTGGGTTAGAACGACTGTATTTCAGAGAACGCCGCTAAACTCTCTCCTAAACCCTGGCAGGAGCAGGCACAGGCGCCCAGCCACGGGCTGGCTGCCTCCTGCTCCGGGGAGAGGAGCGGCAGCAGCTCCTTTGTCTCACCCGCAGCCCGCACCCCCGGCTGCCTTCTCCCGGCGACACCAGTGACCGCTGCCCCGCCAGCCCCGAGCCGCCCCACCGCTCCCTCCTCTCTGCCCTCCCCGATGGCCGCCCCGGAGCCGAGCCGAGAGTCTGGGCGCGGGAAGGACCCCGGGAGGCGGCCGGGATGCCGGCGGCGCCCCGGAGGGGACCGGCGAGAAGGGGAGAGAAGGCTGAGGCCGGTCCCCAGAGCGCCACACCGCGGGCGCGCTCACCCCGGGGGCAGACACCGGCTCTCCCCCCGGCAAGGCGGGAGGGGGCCCCCCTCGCCCTGCCCTGCCCTGCCCCTCCGCCACCCCTGGGCACCGGCCCTTCCCCGGCCCCGCCACGGCAACTCCGGCCGCCCCCTTCCCCGCCCCGCGCGCGAGCCCGGCGGTTAACGGCCGCTCCAGCCGCGCGCCGACGGTTGCCCCCGGGGCGGGGGCTCTACTTCAACCGGCCGTTAGTTGCGCTCAACGGCCGCAAACCGTCCCGGCGGCGCCGAGGAAACCCAGCGAACCGTCCCCAGCCCCGCACGGGAAAAGTTGGCCGCCGCGGGGGCGGCCGGTAAGCCGCACTCACCCGCTCCCGCCCGGCGGCTCCGGCTCCGCCGCCCGCTGCTCAGCGGAGTTACTCGCTCCGCCGGGAGCGACAGCGGGGAGGGAGGGAAGGAGGGCGGGCGACAGCAAAACTGACACCGCCCGACCCCGCCGCTGCCTGGCGGCGGCCGCGACCAATGAGAAAGCGAAGCGCGGTGACGCCAGCCAATAGGATGGCTGAGCGGACCGTACGGGCGCCCGCGCCCTCCTCTCCCCCAATGGGTGGTGCCGGCCCGCTGCGAGGGCGGGGCCGGGCGGGGGGAGGGGAGGGGAGGGGGACCGCCGGTCTGTCAGGGCGCCCCGGGGGGGAGGCGGGCGGGCAGCGCCGCGTCCCGTCGCCGCAGGCCCGGAAACGTGAGAGGCGGTGGCAGCCTCGGGGAGGGGGAAAACGAGTCATTGTTTCCCCGGCGGGGGGCTGAATCGGGAACGTGAGTCCAGCACCGCGCGCGGGGGGAAGCTGAGGTGGAAAAGCGGGGCTCTGAGAGGGAGGCGGGTCGTGCCCCGCCGGGAGGTGCTGCCTCCCGGGGCTGCGGGAAGGCCCCGCTCTCGGAGCTGCCCCTCGGGCGCTGGTGGGGGCTGTCGGGCAGAAGGAAACGGGCAGCGGCAGCGCTTGGGATGGGTTTGGGGCAGCCGGCACCAGATGCGTGTATTTTACCGCTGCCCGGCCCCCCTCGTCTACCATCGCTTAGAAACACAAATAGAGCTGGCGATAAGCCGACTAATGAGGCTATAAAGCAAAATAAGGTCTTTAGCTTCCCCAGCCCTAACAAAGAGACGATTATACTGGCTGTCAGCTCCGCAAGGGATGTTTCCAGGCACCTTAATGAGAATGCCTCATAATGGAATGCCCCTAATTTTTATCACGCGTGTCTTTATTATTATTATTTAGATACTGGATTCTTACCAGCTTTTCCAAAGTGGAGCAATTGTGGGCAAGTCTTATTCCACAGCACTCGAAGGCCTTTTTCAATTACAAGTACTTTTCATTTTTTCACAGTTTTTTTTCCTCCTGACTTCATCCTTGGATTGCTCTGAAGAATGAACTTGAAATAAAACTGAATACTGCATAATTAGCTATTTTTTGTTTTAATTAAAGTTTAGTTTACATTTGTTGTTATGACCAGGGTTTCTTTGCAAGTACGCTTTGAGGATTACGTTTTAATCCTCAGAAGCACATGCTTACAGTAATCTTCAGGATTAATAAAGATTAAATTAATCAGTAATCTAATTGCTGTGTGGTGAAACTGAAGCAAGGAAGTTGTGATTTGGCCAGTGTCAAATACCATGTAATGACAGCACCCAAATTAGCTCCACCAACACTTACTGTCGCAAAGCGTTGTCCCGTACAATTTAAAAGCCCTGCTCTTCTGTGCCTTACCAGTCTTAATTTCCTAAAGGACTCTGTACAGGCAGATAAAGCGTTCACACAATAGTTTATTGACTTCCCTGGTGCCTTGAACCTGAGAAAATGACAGGTTCAAAGCCTTTCTTCAAGATTTCCTGGCCATCCTCTGTGTGTACGTCAGTATCTTTCTGCCTGAGCTGTATGTGGACTTGTGCTATTGTACCATTCGTTTCCATAGGTATCTAGTGTCATTTTAATTTATTGACATTAAAATGTATGGGTTATTTTCAAGGACCTTTTATAATACAAATGATAATACATAAAATCTGCTTTTAGAATATAAAAGTCTTTCTTACTAAGCCATTCGTCTTTAGAATTAAGACCGTAACACAGTGGGAGTATTCATTCTAGCATCAGTTTCTATGACACTGGATAAAATAGGTCTGTTTTCCTGAAAAGAAAGATGATATTAGTTCCGACAAAAGTGTAAGAGAGCTTCATTATTTTACTAAGATGAAGAGAGACAATTAAATGCCATAATCTTAGGAACAACCAAATGGAACTTTGAGTGAGATAATAAATTTCTACCTTAGAAAGAATATACCTCTGAATCACAATCAGAATACTTAATTGTTTGGGGTTTTTTAAAGCTCTTTGAGTTTCTCTGCATTCCCCCCACTATTTCTGCCAAAACCAGCGCAGGCACACACAGCTCCCACCACAGTGTCTTTCCCACCTGCTGCCTGTACCTATTCCTGAGATCCTTCTGGGTGTTGTGACCCAACAGTCATAGAATCATAGAATTGTCTAGGTCGGAAGGGACCTTTCAGATCATCTAGTCCAACCATCAACCTAACTCTGATAAAAAAACCCCATCACTAACCCAAGTCTCTAAGCACTACGTCACCCCATCTTTTGAATACCTCCAGGGATGGTGCCTCAACCACTTCTCTGGGCAGCCCATTCCAATGCTCAATAACCCTTTCAGTGTAAAAATTGTTTCTAATATCCAATCTGAACCTCCCTTGGTGCAACTTGAGGCCATTTCCTCTTGTCCTATTGCCTGTGACTTGGGAGAAGAGACCAACCTCTGATTCTCTACACCCTCCTTTCAGGTAGTTGTAGAGAGCGATAAGGTCTCCCCTCAGCCTCCTTTTCTCCAGGCTGAACAACCCCAGCTCCCTCAGCCTCTCCTCATAAGACTTGTTCTCCAGACCCCTCACCAGCTTCATTGCCCTTCTCTGGACCCGCTCCAGCCCCTCAATGTCTTTTTTGTGGTAAGGGGCCCAAAACTGTCCCAAAAAGGGACACAACCAAATCAATTCCATTTGAAAAGAACAGAGTAGAAAGAGAACCCAAGTTTTTCAAACAGGATTCCGTTCCCTGAGCTGGTTCACCGTTCGCTCCTGCAGCTCTGGGCGCAGCACGGACCCAAGAGCAAGCAATGGGAGCGAAGGGCAGGAGGAGTTTGTCAGCTGCCACCCTCAGACCCGGTGTCCGGAGGGAGACTGGGTACTGCCGTGGCTTGTGACACAGGTGACATACGAAGTGACCCTGATAATTGCAGAGAGATGTACTGAGATCATACTGTCATTAGTTATTAATTTTTTCTGTTATTGACGTGTTACGACTCTAACGATTAGTAAAAGTAATGAATCATTCACAAACAAAAGGCAGGCAAATTCTTCACAGGCAGCACGTGACATACACTAACAGTTCTGCAAGGGCAGGTCGCCTTATCAGAAGAAAACAGTTCAACTCGTATTATTCTCACGGATTTTAAGAGCTCCTACATTTCAGGCATTCTTGCCACATTGGCCTTAAACATTCAAAGTGCACAAAACCGTACGCAACGCATTTTTCTTTTTATCGTGTTAATATTTCTGTGCACGTGTGCGCACATCACCCACTGCCTTTTAGTCTTGTGTTTATGGCAGGGGGTTTTGCCATTAGCAATCCATTTCAAATGGCCCTCAAGGGGGAGGGCTACAAAGGATGGGAACTTTTGTTCCGCTTCCCCAGCAGTCGGAGTTGCTCAGTGCTGTTTCACAAACAGAATTTCCAGGAAGCAGTTTCTTTTGGTTTTCATAAAACATTCTCATCGCTCAGGGAACATAATTCAGAACCTGCAGCTTCTGCCTGCTTCTTTATTTTTGGTCTGCGCCTCTTCATTATAAGTTCTTATATTTAGATTTCAAACTATAATAGGGATGTAAGCTTCTTTAAAAATAGAAATCCTTGATAAATAAACACTTAACAACTGTAATCTCTGTCATATGACCACATTCCAAAAGCTCAAATCAACACACGGTCCATTTTTAAAAGACAGTGCATCTGGACCTTGGGGAAAAAATAGCAGTTATTTCCAGTCATCTGATCTCATACCAAATCCGCAGCCTGTAAGGCACCAAGAAGGGAGTGTTTAGGGAGAGGAGACAGACAGAACTGCAGAAGTGACATTTTCTGGGTCCTCTGTCCCAGTGCCAGCCCAGGCCAGGCTGGCTGGGGCCATAACAACTGCATCTACCATCTACGGTGGTAGATGGAAGGTAGAGGAGCAGCCTTTGTGAAGCAGACTTTCTGCTTCCGTTAGGATGGAGTCACGCTCACTGCAGGACTAGGAGCGGTCCATAGTTTCGATTAGAAATTCAGTTAACGTTCTCAAAGATGCCCAGAACTTGCATCGCTCTCCTGTGGAGCCTTTGATAACTCCAGTAATTGGGAACACAAGGAAGCGTCGAGTCGTTCTTCAAGTCAGCAGAGTTCCAGGAGCTTTGTATCAAACGCAGAGCGCCCTGGAGACCCCTGGTCTGACATCCTCCATCAACACAGTTTCAGTAACCAAGGCATGTAAAAAGTCAGAGAAAAAAGTAAGAAAATCATGCTGACCTAGGAAAAAAAAAAAATACCCACCAGATATTCTGAAATTTCCTTTCAAATAGAAATAAGAAGTCAATACTTCCTGCAAAAACACAAATTCTGCAATTTTTATTTCGAGAGCTCTGAAACAACTGACACATAAAATATTTTGACAGCTGTTTGACAGCATCAGCTGTTTAGTTTTGACTTAGGGTTTTCCTCTCAATATTCTAGTTTCAACCACGAATAAAATATTTTGATAGCTTTCTCTTGAAAACATAAATGAAACTGATATCTTCCTACAAAAAGTTATGGTTTATTAAATCCATGTTTTGACAGAAAATTGCTCCAGCAGAAAGCTCTTTACCAGATCTTCCAGGAAAGTGAACAATCACTAACATCTGTTTGACTCTGAAACACTGAAGATCTCACAGTCTCACATTTCTCATATTATCACAAAACACTTTAAAGGAAAACGTTCAAGAAAAAAAGGCCTCTATAAACATTTTGTTGGTCAACTGATTGAATGAAGTCCTTTTAATAGAACTTCAGATTTAAAAAAAAAAAACATGTATTGGCATAGAACTATAAAAAAAACCATTTTCCTCACTTCATAATTTATTATAAGCTTTATTCTAAATAAAGACAGCTTTTATCTTATGCTTTTTACTGACCTGGGGTTTTCCTGGCAACCTGGAGTTCTCCTTACTTAGTTTTTCTTGGCAAAATTTACACACAAGCATAACGCTACTATACCTTGATTTGCTAATATTGCAAAGAAATATTTAATACAAAACTACTACAATAGAATTAAAAACAAAATACATAATTTATTCTACCGTTCAAAGGCTTTCCAGGAGTTTAAATTCACATAACTCAAATTTAAACCCGAGTTTGACCTGCTGTTGAAGGCCAGTTCTCTAAATAATATGTTCCATATTAGTATTTTGCACTAAGGGATGAAGTTTACAACACTAGAAAATAAAACGTAATAGCTGATTTTGATTAAATCTTAAGGCGAAGCTCCTGTGAGCGCTTGATAACAGAAAAATCTTTTTCTTATTGTACCGCTAACGTAAGGCAAAATTTAAAAAAATCATAGCAACCAAATAATAATAAACATCAATAATGCATAAACTGGCCTTAATACGTGAGGGGTAGGAAACCCATTACTTCTTCTTCCTCACGCTTTAAAAGCGGAGGTTAAAAGCACATATGTAGGTTTGTAAGCGCAGCGGTTCACAAGATTAATTGTTTGAGGGGGAAGACACAAGCCCACGTAGCCCAGAATTCTAGAAACAAGCCCTTGAGGTAAAGGCTGGGGGGGGGAAGGAGAACTGTGGGGAGATAAGTACATAAGAAGTACAACTAAAGGCACACCATCACCACAGAACTGAGAACAGGAAAGGCTGCATGCGGGAGGGGGAAGGTGGAAGCAGGTGGTGGGGGTCCCCACAGCACCCCACGCCTCCCAGCTCAGCGAAGCACCGAAAGAAAAGCCACCAACCACCAGGCCTTTCATGCAACATCCCTGCGTTGGTATTAGCAGTTCAATTAAAGTATCACAGCTCTTTTAATTATCGCAGCTGAGCTGGATTTCCTCTCGCTAACCGCAGCTGTTTGTGGTGCCCTCCTGGCCGCGTAAACAAGGAGGAGCAGGGAGGGCTGGTGGGGATGCCGGGAAAGTAAAAGGGAGAAAGATGAGGGGAAAAAAAGGATGCGAGGCAATCCAAGGATTTTTACATTTTCACGGTTCTTCAAATGCTCACTAATTGTTATTCCTACAGAAAAATCCATCTCCTAGCCCATGTGTGCCTACATAGACAGTATATTGAGCGTATAGCGCTGCTAGACCGTAGAAAATTCAGAGCTCGGTTTACAGGGGCTGTCAGACACCCCGACCAGCCCCAGAGCTGCACATGCTTTTCAGGAGATGCTTACAGTCCTGAGTTGTCTCCTCATGAACAAACCAACCCGTGTCCCACCCTGCCTCCTGAGGGTCACGGGGGCTCCCCCATGAGAAGCCCTGTCCCCGTGGGGCCGGGAGGTGGTGGGTGGAGGGGGCTGGCCGGGCTGTGCTCACCGCTTCCTCCCCCCCGGCGTGCGGTTAGCTGGTGAGGAGGGTGCGGTTGGGTTCAGAGCTACCAGCTGACATCTCATTACAGCTTATACTCTTGGGTCACGCTCGTCAGCTTTTCCTTTGGATCACAAGAGCTAGAAGCACACGCACACGGTTTTATAATGGAAGCCCTCCCTTCTGATGTAATCCCATCAGCCCCAAAAAACAGGGTGCTAGATCCAAGTCTACAAAGTGCATGTGTCTTCTGCTAGCCCAAAGATTGATGTCATAGAATGGTTTGGGTTGGAAGCGACCTTAAAGATCATCAAGTTCCAATCCCCCTGCCACAGGCAGGGACACCTCCCACTAGACCAGGTTGCTCAAAGAAAGCCCCATCCAGCCTGTTCTTGAACACCTCCAGGGATGGGGCATCCACAACTTCTCTGGGCAACTGTTTCAGTGTCTCACCACCCTCACAGTGAAGAAATTCTTCCTGAGATCTCATCTAAATCTCCCCTCTTTCAGTTTAAAACCATTACCCCTCGTCCTATCGCTCCACTACCCGGTAAGGGGTCCCTCCCCATCTCTCCTGTAGCCCCCTTTAGGTACTGGGAGGCTTCTGTAAGGTCTCCCCAGAGCCTTCTCTTCTCCAGGCTGAACAACCCCAACTCTCTCAGCCTTTCTTCATAGGAGAGGTGCTCTGCCCTCTGATCACCTTTGCAGTCCTCAGCTGGACTCATTCCAACAGGTCCATGATCTTCCTATGTTGGGGGCTCCAGAGCTGGACGCAGTACTCCAGGTGTGGTCTCACTAGAGTGGAGTAGAGGGGCAGAATCACCTCCCTGGACCTGCTGGCCATGCTTCTTTTGGTGCAGCCCAGGATGCAGTTGGCTTTCTGGGCTGCCAGCATACATTGCCGGCTCATGTTGAGCTTCTCATCCACCAACACCCCCAAGTCCTTCTCCTCCGGGCTACTCTCAATCCATTCTCCACCCAGGCTGTATTTGTGCCTGGGATTGCCATGACCCAGGTGCAGGACCTTGCACTTGGCCTTGTTGAACTTCATGAGATTTGCATGGGCCCACCTCTCGAGCCTGTTCAGGTCCCTCTGGGTGGCATCCCTTCCCTCCAGCGTGTCAACTGCTCCACACAGCTTGGTGTTGTTGGAAGACTTGTTGAGTGTGCACTCAATCCCACTGTCCATGTCAGTGACAAAGATGTTAAACAGCATTGCTCCCAATGCTGATCCCTGAGGAACACCACTGATCACTGGTCTCCACTTGGACATTGAGCCATTGACCACAACTCTTTGAGTGCTACCATCCAGCCAATTCCTTATCCACTAAGTGGTCTATCCGTCAAATCCATGTCTCTCCAGTTTATAGACAAGGATGTCATGCGGGACAGTCTCAAATGCTTTGCACAAATGCTTTCCTTTGTCCTGCTTGGACATGCTGACATCAGCCCTGTGTTAGTAAGCCCTTAGCACACGCACTGTGGTGGGCGTCATACAGAACAGGCGGAAGCAGCCCTGAAAAGCACCATCAGTGTGTCTGTACAGCAACATCTTTTTGGTCTGACCCAACTGAACTGTCATGGCCCCATCCTACTCCCAGCCGTAGCTCTTCCAGGGTAGGAGAATGAGCACTGGTCTGCAGACTCCACATTTCAAGCAATTCCCCCAGGGAAAGCTAGGGCTTCAGCTACATCACTAAATTTCATAATGCCGAGAGAGAACAATGTTTATTTTAAAGCAGATAGGGTGACAAATCACAGGGCTAAGCTGCAAGGGAGACAGAAGGTAGGCATTAGGAAGTCCTGCTCCAGCTGCACAGATAGCACTGCAACTGGAGCAGATCACTAGAAGAAGATGCGGAATTACCATCAGCCCAGTTTTTTAAGAACAGTTTAGGTATACTTGACCCTGCTTTAAGACAGATACAGAGAAGTGAGTGATATCTCTTCATTACTGCCTTCTGGGGCTCTGGGCTTTTATCAGCCATGCTTATTCCCTTCTCTCAAAAGTAATGGGTTACAGACTGAATATTTTAAGACTTAAGTGAAACTCAAAGTGCTAAATTGCACTGTTATAAAATGCTTTTAGAATAAGTATGAGAACACTGTTAATGGGAACATAAGTATTCTTAAACAGGAATATACATGTAACAGAAAGTTCACATATTTGAAGCAAAATCCAAAGCAAACATGAGGTAGGTAGTTATTTTTGTTATAGATTATGGCTAAGTTTGTCTCCTGCTTTTATAGTTGACAGCTATATGCTCCCAGTTCTTATATGTTATTGTGGGGTTTTTTTTTACAGTTTGTTTTCATTATTAACTCTGATAATAAAACACCCTACATTTCCTGAAGATAGACGTGTTTTTTTCCCTAGCTTCTATACTACTTTGACAGTGCCCAAATGAGATGATAACTTAGAAACAAGTGCGTTCTTTGCATCCCTCTCATTACCCCATTTATTTTAATGGAATTTTGTGGGACTTTTTTGTTATTTAATCTGAGATGGTTTTGCTTACTCAGAACAGCCAGACAGATGTCTGTTCTTGCTTTGTCAAGAGCATCAGCTGCTTTGTTTTGATTAAATATTTTGTTTCCCTGCCAGCAGAGAGCTTTTCCACTTGGTCAAGGACAAAATTCCAGCCAACTTTTTTTTTTTTTTAAGAATGTGAACAATGAAAAAAATCTTGCCAATAAGACTTGCTTTCCTCTTAGTGTGGGAGGTCACAAATTTGGTCTAATCATTTGGCCATTTTCCCTAGAATTTATAATGTGACTTGCTTCAGTCTCAAAGACTGGACTAAGGAGGAGAAGCAGACTCTTAAGTTAATCGGGCCATTAGTGCTCTGCTTTCTTGCTGTCTACTTCCCCAAAGCCTGACATTTTAGAGGAGAAAAACCTATTATTCATAGGGCCATTATCTAGACAAAAGAGAACATTCAAATTATGGACTTATTATTTGATATAGCTGCACCCTGTTGATTTTTAGAAAGTCATATTTCAGCTCAGCCGCTTTCTTGCTTCACTTGGCTCTGCTTGTGCTCTATTTTATCAGATGGCATTGAACTTATTATCATTCAGTCATGAAGAACATTAGCTTGATGCTAGATATGTATCACATATTCCATCAAAACTATCGGGAGTTCCAAGGTGGGAAAAAGTGTCTGATATTTTTTCCCTATGCCAGAACTTCATGATCTTGCCTGAGAAACTCAGATCAGCTATTTAACAATAGCTAAACATATTTTCAACGTGCTTTTCAAATTCTTTTGCAGATGCGCCCGTTGCAGCCCTTATGCATGTAAAACTTCCAGTGAATGATTATCCCTTACCTTTTCTGGGGATTTGTTCTCTGTTTGAGGGATTAAAATTATACCTAGTAATAATATAGGGTTGTGGATTTACTCACCGCTCAATAACCATCGCTCGCTCAGGCAGCTACGAACCTTAAAACTGACTGGACACCCAGCAGCTCAAGCGCTGATGGGCGGAGAGAGATTCATTCTTGGTAAAAATGAAGTCGGATTTGGGTTTTCCTTTGGATAAATGACTTCTAAAGAAGATTGGGGAGGAGGTAGTGTAACAGAAAGGCATGATGCCTTTGAGCAAGGTGTCATACAGATGAAAGTACATAGTTGAAAAAAAAAAGCAGTTGACAAACTGAGTATTGCACATGTATGTCTTGCCCATATATATCTGAATTTATGGCCACCTTCAGAGCGTATAGACACCACTGCCATGGACCACAGCCCTGTGTGACCTGACTGGTGACTGTGTTTTAATAGTCACCATGTTTTTCAAAGCATTATAGAAATTAAAATCTCTCTATAAATGCTAAGCATCGAGAGAACTGCCTTGTTTTGACAGAAACAAAGTCTCTTACAGCAAAGCTTTTTCCTGCCTTGGCACAGCAGGTCTCATCACCAGTATTCCCAGCAGCATTCTCCATTGTCACGATGACATCTACTGGAGGGGATAGGGTTGAGCACAGATTTCTCTGTCCAAGCGCTAACGCTTCTAACATCAGCAGGGCTGGTGCAAATTCACACACCGAGAACTACTACAGTATTGAAATTTGTGTAAAGCAACACGAAAATCTTCGTGTTCTAGATATTTTAAATTGCAACTCCCTCAAGAGACACATGATAAAAAAGGAACCTCATCTCATCTGTGTAAATAATAATGGCCCAGCCAGATAATTTTAAATTATTACATGAAAAGCAAATAAACTTTCAAAATATCTCTTGAAAGATACAAATAAGCATTAACTTTAGAAGAATATGTATTATTGTGGCACTCCAAAGATATGCGAATCTGAAACGCAGGCTCGTTAAAACAAACGAGATATAAGAAATTAGTTATGGAGAACAGTACAAATTGAAAAGAAAAGATATGCAATGTTTTACACATGAGGTTTTTAATTTTCTGCATAAAAAAGAATGTATATTCTTGCTACATCTTCATATTTGCAAATGCAAATAAATCTTCACAATAACTGAAAGGAAAAATTGAGAATGAATATGTTTTCTGAAGCATCACATCTAACTTCTTTTGTTGGAAATGAGCTTCTGCAATTTGTTCAAATGAAACTGGAGTCACCAACCATTCGAGAGGCTTTCTAAAAATAAAATTCTGCAGGGAAGTACACTTGTTTTCCTTTAAACCCATTCCCCTCTGCTAGACTATGGCCGCACCTTGGCAGCCTCCTCCCGGCCTGAGAAGGTCCACTGCTTGCACAAGCGATGGCAGGTGCCAAGTCTATCTGTTGTCCCCTTGTTCACTCCATTCTCTTCCTTTTCACTGGAGAGGGGCAGAGAATAATGATGTGGGGCAAATGTTGTGTGGTAGCAGGTGATACCTGCAGGCTCAGTCTGTGTCTGGGATGGAGAGGGTGCTCATGGATTCTGGCTGTTGCTTCTGAGTAAGTTTATAGAAGAATTTCCCAGGAGAGAAATGCACCCACCAGGCCAGATTTTGCCATGAAACCAAACCAAAAAAAACCCTAATACCGGTCAAATAAACTTGAAGCCTAATACTGCACAAACCTAGATTCACCAAAAAAAGCTAACATAAAAAAAGGGCTTTAATTTAACAAAAGAAGGTTGTTTGCCTCCTGGAGTCCCCCCTTCTTTCTTGTGCAGGAAGAGAAACAATAACAGGTACCTGAAGATGAGTGGGTGGTCTGAAATTAATGAATTCTTCAAAAAAATCACAACATAGAAAGTCAGGAAATTTTTCCACATGAAGGAAATTCACTGGAATAATAGAGAGAGGACAGAAGAATAACATGAAGGAATTGTTGCAGTTGGCATCAGTGGTGAGAGAAATGTGGTGGAAAGCAAGAGGAGAGGAAATGTGTGGGTATCACAGGGGGCTTTGACAACAGGGCCCCGGGTATTAGACTTGGCAACAGGCAAAGATACACTGAACGACCCAAACTGCAAAAATAGCTCTTGATACTGACAGCAATGACAGAACAAGGGGTAATGGCTTTAAACTGGAAAAAGATTTAGATTAGACATTAGGAATAAATTCTTTACCATGAGGGTGGTGGAGCACTGGAATAGGTTGCCAAGGGAGGTGGTTGAGGCCCCTTCCCTGGAGACATTCAAGGTAAGGCTCAACGAGGCAGGCCCTGGGCGACCTGGTCTAGTTGGGGGTGTCCCCGCTGACTGCGGGGGGGGTCGGACTAGATGACCTTTGAAGGTCCCTTCCGGCCCAGATGATTCTATGATTCTATGAAACTGGAAAGAAGCAATGTCTGTGGCTGGGAGGCCAAGAAGGAACAGTACGACACGTGCTGAGCACTTGCTCAATCTAGGAATGGGTCGGAAGCCTGATGTGGCCCTCATCAAACTTCCCAAACATGCCTGTCCTGGGTTTCAAGCTGTCTAGAAATCAGAAGAGCATTGGCAAAGTAATTTGGCAGCAGATGACTGCTGCGAAAAGAAGCCACCTACTGCCCAAGGTATTAGGGTTGGCAGACTAGAAACGTGCTGTCGGTGCCTGGCAGCTTAGAAAGGTGCTGAAAGGTAGGAGTCACACGCCTGAAAGAAAAGCACCACACCCCCAGGAAATAAGGTACCTCTATTAAAAAGAACAAAAAAAAAGATGCTTCAAAAAGATTTTACAAAAGGCTTCTCCAAACAGCTCCACTCAGCCAACAATTAAGGTAAATCACACTTTTAGAAAACACCAGTGCCTTTTCTTTGAAGGACACCCCCCCGCAGAGCTGGAGTAGTAGTTACAAGAACTACCAGCACACGCAACGACTTAACACCCCCATACATAAAAAACTACCTTTAGGAGCATAATACGTATCAAAAAGGATGAGATAGAAGAAGGTAAAGTCACAGATATGGAGTAGGAAGAAGACACGAAGTGAAGAACAGACTCTTTTTTTTTTTTAAAGGGAGAAAGCTGCTTATTAGCACTGCTATACTTGAAAAATACCTCTGACTTCAGTCGGAGCAGGTTTCTTCCCACATCCCAAGCCTCTAGCTATCATATTTTGTGTGTGTGATGAAATACCATGATGCTGCTTCTCTCTCCTGGGGCCCTGTCTGCACTTTCCAGACTATTAGTTATGACTCCCCTAGTCCTTCATACATAACTGCCTTTCTGTTTTCTCTAGTATCAATGACAGAGGTAATGAATGGCCACCTTAAATCCTTTGGTCTGTTACTTGCATATGAAAGATAAAGATATCTCTAAAACCATGAAACTGTCCACAAGTACAACTGTTGGGCTTGCCATCCTCCTGGTCTAAGGCGGCTGAATGTATTTAAATTCTCTTTGCAATCTCTCTGTCAGTTTGTCTCCACAGGGAGCTTCTGGAAGGTGATCTCCCCCTCCTGTGTCTTCTCGAAGGGTTTATCAGTGCTTCAACTCCTTTTGATCTTCAAGGTCTCAGACTGAAGTTTGTTTCTCCGTGGAGACTGCATGTAATGTCCCTGAATCCTGCTTGTTTCACTCATTATCTTTTCAATGTGAGCTTGTCTGTTCTTATGTGGGAATAATTACATGTTCTTTGTTTGCTCTTCCCACAGCCTCAGGATAAGAGAGAGGAAGATGGGACACTCAGAATTCATCCTGTACATAAAATGTTTTCCCTCGGCGATTCACATGTATCTTTCATCAAATTCTTGCATCTCAGTGCTAAGAATTTTATTACATCTCCTCATTTTTGTCAGCTACCCATTGTAAGCATCCCAAACCACTGTCATTCATACTGCTTGCATCAAAGATCAGCCTAAATGTGACTCTGCACAAAGACCATCATCAATGGACCCTGATTGCTGATGTTGTATTATGCTCATGTCAGATTTAGAAAGTCCGCTTTAGTAATCTGTAAATACTACATTGTGGAACTTAAATGAAGATTAGAACTATGAACATTCTTCCACTATCAGAATATCTTACTTATACAAATGTCCATACAGAAGTTTATTTTGACTGAATTAAAAGAAGCAACGCTTCTCCTCCCTCCCCCCCCCCGAAATACCCTGTTTCCTTATCTACCATTTCAACGCAGAGATTGCAAACTCCTGAGACAGATGGAACTTCAATGGGAAGAACCGGAGTGCAACTCTCACACCACTGCCCTGATTAGGGAACAGGATCAGCACCATCTAACCTAACATAGACGTAGTTCTAGCAGAAGAAATTTCTCGTGCCGAAGGTCAAACAGCTTGCTCCACTGTACTTCAGGCACAGCAGCGCTGGTCTGGAAGCTGGTGCAAAGTCACCAGAGATCAGCACGCCCTCCCAGCACTTGCTCCATTCCCCTTTTAGAGTTTTCCTTCTTCTCAGGAGAATAGAAAAAATAAGTCCTTGCAAACAGCAGTGACACTTCTTAAGCTTGAACTTCTGCAGCGCCAGTTCTCTTCTTCACTTAGATCTGTGTAACTCAAGGTCTATGTCAATGGGACTAATGATTTTAGGTGTTTTGCAAGATCAAGCCAGAGTGGACTGCATCTGGTAAGATTAAGATTACTTTGAGCTGCCCTTTGAACATTATAGTCACGCTTCTTGCTGGCCACGTAGGGCCTGCAACTCTCTAGTGTGCAACTCTTCACAGTTCCTGCCTCGTGGGATATCATATCTATTTGGCCCTTGAGATACAAAGCTTTATTTCTGCTTTTACAATCTCACGCATTTCCATGACGGAGCTAGTTCAGCCAGCCAGACTCTGATCTGCTTCATAAAGGCAGAGAGCTGCAAGAATCACTTACGTGGCACGAGCAGCTGCTTGACAGCACACTTCAGCGTTACACAGCACCAGGAAAAAGATACCCATCTAAAGAAAAACTCAGGAGAATTTTAGATAGATAGAATGCAATGGTTCCACTGAAATTCATCCAAAAAACCACCATGAGCTGGACTCGCTGTTTTACTAAGTGGTTACAGCTCTGCTGACGTCAGTGGATTTGCAGCTGTTCACAACAACATGAGTTTGGCCTTGGATCTGACAATCTTATTGTTTGCACGGTGGGGGGAGAGAGAAGGGTTGTTTCTTTCAGATAAAAGTGGGTGGGTGATTGTGGAAACCAGTAAAGCCCCTATTACATCCCAGTTGCACGTGTATTACTGGGGAGATATCAACACATTGCCACAACTGAAGAAGTGAGGTATCGTAGGTCAGTGTGTAACAGGCACTCTCTGACTTTTGCATATTCATAAAGAATTTTATTAATTTGTTTGAATTTCAGATTCTTTTCTAAAGGGATAATATGTTATGCTATTGAAAGCAGCCATACTATTCCCAGCATCCACGCAACATGTACTTACTTAGCAGGGTCTGGGCTTGGATCCAGACAGTTCTACTGCATCTTGTAACCTCCTGTCTCGTGCATCTTTCAGTGCTGTCTTGGTCACCTCCTCTGTCACCCCCCAGGGGCTCAGCTGCCTGTGCCAAGGATCCAATCCCACACAGCGGAGCTGCACAACCTTGGCTCGGACTTCTGAGAGAATTGCTTGGATGTGACCAAAAGCTGTGAGAATATGCAGGCGAAATAAAGGAAGGGAAAATTACAGAGGAAGGACTGTTGAACAGGGATAGTGAAGAGCTCCAAGAGGATCCAAGAGGAAGAACACTAAAAAAGAAAGGCATTAAATGTTACAGGTAGGGAAACAAGGAGATACCACTGTTACTGGGGGATCAGTGAGAGACGGCAATCCAGCAGCCCTCATGATCTGCTCCAGAAAGCAGTTACAACTGACTTCAGAACAGCTTCCTTCAATCACCATTAATAGTTTTTTTCCAACCAGATTCTTCCTACCCACAAAACAAACATGCAGTCAAACGAACATGACAAATACATCAGTGTAATTCCAAGATGATTCCTCAAAGCTAGTTACTCCCAATAGCACAGGCATTACTAACACCAAGGATCATGACTCCTTCAGCAGTCGTTCAGACCCAGGCTGCTCCCAAGGCTCCCAGTGTCTCCCACCTCTATGCTATTAAAAACCTCCAAAAAACTCAGCTCGGTGTGTGACTGGGGAGAGAAGAGTGAGAAGGGTTAGGTAGTTTATTTTCTTCAAGTAAATGCCAACACGACAGAGTTTTTCTCGTGTAGTCCCTTTACTGTGCTAACTAACCAGTGTTTTCTGGAGTCCCTTCCAAGGCCCTTATTATTCACCCTAAGTTCTGCCAGTTCTCTGGAGAGCGGGTGAAGTTCAGCTTATCATTCATTCACTCTTGTGCTAGCTCCATATGGCACATGCACGCTATCCCAGGAATGAAGAGAGCAATGGGACCTATTCCAATAGTAGGATGGAACAGCGGCAATAACAGGAAAGTATTACAGCTGAGCAGGGGGCCCACTGGCTGGATGTATGGATTCCATACTCCCGGAATTTCATGCATCACATCCCGCAAAATGATTTTGCTCCTCCTAAATAAGCCATACCATTTGTTTATAATTTGTGAGACACACTATGCTGCACCTGCAACAAGCAGCTCCAACATATAGTCACCTCTTCTCAAACCTTTCTCTCCTTGCATTAGTTCTCCCATACCTCTCAGGGTGGGAGAACTAAAAACTAGAGCCAAGGGATTGAGAAACACGGCCAGCATCCAGCCCATGTACGAGTTGAAACTTGTGAAAAACTATTCTATAATAGTATTTTCGTAATACGAAAGGTACACAGAAAAAAACAACCTACACAAGTTTGTGAGTGCTGCTATCTTACCCACCAAAATCCGTATCGAGTTCTCCTTCCACCCTGAGGTTCCCACGAGAATTAACCCTCAAAGTATCTTCTACATTCAGACATTCAAACAAGTGTTTAACCAGGAGTAAAAGTTTGACAAGTATTAAATGATCCCAGGCTCATATTTCTTAACATAATCCATAACAAACTATCACTGAAATGGCATTTTAATCTTCACGTGATGCTACTCTAACTTTCAACATCAACAACTCAACATTAATCTTTACTGTCATAACAAAAAAAACAGATTACTTCTAAGGCCATTGGGCAATTATGTGAGTAACATAATACTGTTTATAATTGGATGTTTTAGCTGGATATACATGACTTTGTTCCAAAGGAGGTGCCCCAATTGCACGTCTCTTGAGGATGACTCACACATTGTTTCCTTGAAGGCATCCCATTCCAGGCAGCATTTGGAATGGAAAAATATGATTTGTTTAAAAATGTATATATAGAACTATCATCACATGTATTGGCGGGGTGTAGAGGCTGTGAGTTCCTTTAAATGATGATAGAATCCAACATCACTATGAAGACAGTTCTGCTATTTCCTAGTGTACTGCTACCAAAAAATTAAAATTCCCCCTCCCCCAAGGGTTTTCCCTACATGAGGGCAATTCTTTCTTCTCCTTTATTTTTTTGTCTTTGAACAAGAAGCAATTGGCTTATTCAAGTACAAGAGTCTCAGGAGTATCACTTGTTCACCCTGGGAAACCAGTAAAAAGCTGTGAATCAGAACCAACTCATACCAACTTTTTCTGTGGATGAAATCCAACATTTGGGAGCCTTCGTTGGCAAGTGAGACGGCATAAACTTCACTCGACTCTTGTTGTTATGCTCCTTTTTTGGACCTCAGTTTTGCTGTGGGTAAAGCTCACAGAGGCAAAGGTAATTCAGATAAACTCAGTCCCTGGCCTCACCATTCCTACGTTATACTGTATATTCCTACTTTAAAAAAAAAATAAAAGAAAAAAAGAAAAAAAAAAAAGAAAAAAAACCAACGCAAATGTAAAGCTACTAAGTTAGAAATTCATGTTGAAAATAGTCAAATTCAAAGAGTTCAAATATGGATTTTTACTGGAAGGCCAGATATAATATTTATTATTTGGCTAAAAATAAATATCTGAACTGCTGAAACCTTAGTTGTGGAGAGACCGATGCTCTCCGTAACACAAGGAGGCAGTTTTACCCACTGATTTGGACTTTTGCACAAACAGCTTTACTACTCCCAGACTCTGCTTCCAGTTCGGAGGCCAACCTACTGTGAGCTTAAACAAGTTCAGACACTTAAACATATACTGCCTGAATTCCTCTACTTAGCAAGTGGATTTATTAACACTGAGAGCCATCCCCAGTAGGAGCTATTTAGCTGTAAGTAATCCTTTTTCTTCTAGGTTTCTCCCAAGAAAAGACTAGTTCTCAAGAGAAGAGGACAGCCTTTCTGGGGGCTCTGGTTGCTAGAATGTGCAGAAGGGCAGAACGTGCTGGGAAAAGACAGTCAATATCCTATTGTATCTTGGTCAAACTCACTAAAAAGAACACAATGTTTAAGTCTTCATCAAGTGCATGCCTAGTAAGCAATAAAATCAAGAAGGGTACTTTTTTTTTTTTTTGCACTTCATTCCCCTGTGGACTTCATTTTTTTTAATCCTGTGGTTATTATGACCGTGCTTTTCTCTCTCATGGGCAAGGAGGCCTCGGGCTTTTGCAGTATCCAGGAGCTCCACAGTAGGTTCAGACTCCACCGGCCCGGCCCCTGGCAAGCGCCCACGGGTCAGCCCCGGAGGGCAGCAGCCCATGCTACTGGCAGATGGCGAAGCCAAACCCAAATCCTTGTACTTCAGAGACAGGATTGCTATGTTCAGCTGCTCTACTGCTATGTTGTTACAACCCGTGCTACAGCACTTACTGAACTGGCTTGAAGACACATCAAATATTATTTTTTCCTTGAAGAAGGAGCAGAAAAGTAGGCTGGGTTATAAAGTATTGTGGACAGCCTAGACATTTATCATTCTTCAGAGGGGAAAAAGTAAATGAAGGAAAAGGTCTGGAATTAGTTCCATACATTACCAAAGCCCAGGAGATGTATTCAGCCTACGACAGTTGTTAATGACTTTGCACAACGCCTCCTGTGGCAGAATTAACTTTATCCCACCCACTGGCCGGAGTCAGCCAAACAGGGATCCGGGGAGTCCTCTGCTTCCCTTCTTGTCTTGTTTGCTCTATCTGTTCCCGAAAGGAGATTGTTTCAGAATATTTACATGCATTTGTCACAGTTGCCTCCTTTGGCTGGCTCTGGCGATAAATCATTTCACAATAAGCTAAAATGGAAGTGCCGACGGTGAAAAAGGACCACGGCCTGACAAAGGGCACGTACCAACCTGGGCTGCCAGAATAAAGCTGCACTCGCTCCTTAACCCATCACGTCCCAAGCCTCACCACTGACTATTACAACAACAGAGCAATTAAATAGCATTAAAGTCTGCTTGGGAGAATGCAGTAGGTATGCTTTCAAAACCAAATACATTAGGTGTTGTCTCGCTGGAAGCACCTCCCTCATCCAACCTGGCAGGGCTCTGCGGGAGCTCCTTTTCACCTTGTCTTCTCTGATGGCCACTGGACCATCGGCAGGTCCTGCGGCCACCTTGGCCCTGCTCAGACCTGGGGGATGGTGCCCCGATTGCAAGGGCACTGCCATGCCAGGCTGGGGTGGGCTCCGCAGCCGGCTCCCCCCGCAGGGCAGCCCCGCTCTTCCCGTTCCCCAGCACAAATGTGCTGCTTTTCAACTGAGCACCACTGCCTGGGTGAACACGCAGTAAAAATTAAGCAGTAAACACGGCAGTTACACAGTGTGAAAAAGAATCACTTTGTCAGCTGGGGCTTCACGTGTAAATTATGGACCTTAATCTTTAATGCAAAAAGGAAGCAAAAAAAATTAACTTCCTTACATCACAAACAAGTAAATAAAGTATAAATCCATTTTAGTCTCTCTTTCCTCTGCCTTTAAAGCTTTAATGCAACTGACATATCTACCAAAACAGAGAATTTGGGATGCCAGGGGATGCTGTAAGCCACAGCTCACAGAATGGTAAGAAAACAAGGGTCCCCTCCATTAGCACTGAAGGCACAAGTCTAAACCATGACAGAAAATTTAAAAAAGGGAACAATTTCATTAACGAAAAAGAAATAGAACCACATGAAAAGGGTACTTGGACTCTAGAAACAAGCAGCGAGAAAGCCCTAATTCAAGGCAGTAAAACAACTCCCCAAGCCCAGAAATCAGAAGGACTTCCTGCAAACTGAACAGGAGGGAGTATCCTGGAAATACTTCAAACCCGAGGAAAGTATTCAGCCAGAATTCCCCTTGTGCGCTGGCACGGCTCGGAGGGACTGACAAAAGGTGGGACAAGGTGTTCTTGCTCAGAAGAGGCCGCCAGCACCCAGTAAGAACATGCTCCTGAGAAGACCAGCAACAGTTAAAAATGTGCCAGTCAAAATGAGAATATTGATTTCAGGAAGTCTAAGTTCTCCCGCCGCTCTTGGGAGTACAAGGCAGTGAACATTTGATCTCCTTGATGTGTACAGGAAGGCATCCTGCCTAATGTGGGGATAAACCCATTTTCTCCTTGAAGTTTATGCTTCCCGTGAGCATCAATACTGTGACTTGTCCTAGCGCTCCTTCTGGCATAACACGGTTAAAATTCCTGTATGTAGCTGCATGGCAAAGAACGACTGATCTGGGAAAAGCGAAGAACAGCCTTGAGGTTGTTTTTTTAAAAAAAAAAAAAAAATAATCTGGGATAGGTGAAGATGAAAAGATCAGAAACATTACAATTTGGAAAGTACTTTGCCTCTTTGTTAGATAATAGACCCAAGACCCACACGCGGTCCATTTCAAAGTGTCAAACCTGCTGACAATCCCTGGTTTAATACTATCCCAACTAAGCATCTATTTTCATCTTTGATGTCATTTTTCCACTAATCCAGTAGTGTCTGCTCTGAGTGCTTGTCATTGATCTTCTTGCTCTCCGCTGTGACACGTTGGCTTGATTTCTCTAATCCGCTGAACATGAACTGAACACAAACTCAAGACAAGAGCCGATTTTAAAAGCGGTGTCTGTTAAATATTTTAAGGTCTCATCTGGGCAATCTTTCTTTCGTGCTGAATGTGCCAGCTTCTCTTCAGTCAGGCTGAACGAAGCCTGTTACCAATCCCAAGTAAGGGATTTCTCCTGCTCTGCACGGGAAGAGCACAGGGCTCCGTCGGGAGCCGTCCTTTCACGGTGAAAGCTGCACTGCAAGTGGGCACAAGAGGTTCTCCATGTCCAGCACTACCCTGCCCTTCTCTCTCACATTCCTCCCAGGATTCACAGCTCTCCTCAGCTTCACCATCTTCTCAAACACACATACATTGCCTGCAAGAGGCAGATGGACTGCTGGTGAGAGGATGGGAAAGGAAAGGAGAGGCCTGGCGAGCAGTATCGCTTCTCCTGAACGAAGAAGTGGCATGAGGAGATGGGTGAGTAGACCCAGGCTCAAGAGAAACAAGACACAAAACTGAAATGTTTTGTACCCATATTATGGCAGCTGTTTCCATAACAAGTCCGTATCATTGCGACACGAGATATCACATACGTACAGATTCAGAACTACTTTACTTTTTTGTCTTGCTTTGTGAATGAGAAAAAACAAGGCATGGGTGAACAGTACACAACAAATTATTAATGTTAACATGACAAAAGGGGAATTAATCCTGCCCCAAAGCCAAAGAGCATTCCTCCTGCCCAAAGAAGCACGTTCACCCCTAAGAGAAAAGGATGCTGTAATATTCTAATTTTCAGTCCCAGACTAGCATAAAGAGCTGACCATGACTGGTACCCCGTGTCCTTCTGAGTCCATACTGCAGAGCCAGGCCTTGATAATCTTCCACGTTTCAGCATGAGACGCTTATTACATCATCTTCTTGATGGAAACATCTCGACCACGCTATGGATTAGAGATTATTGGATTAAGCAAACAGTGTTCCCTGAAACATTTTGAGGATATCCAGCTCTCCTGCACCAGCCTGTTTAGCAGCATTACTTGATCGCTCAAAATGCAATCTGATACGCTTTCAAAGCCACAGTGGATATGATATTATTTGTGCCAGGCCAATGGTTTCCCTGTCAAACACAGAAATAAAATGCGCTTTAGAGAAGAGGATAATCCTTTTCTATTTTTAATTTCAATCTCAGTTTGTGAATAGAGGGATGTCATTAAACTGTTAATGTTTATAGAGTGCTTTGAGAATAACAACATGCTGAGATGAGAGATAGCACATTATGATGCTTTCATTTGTATTAAATTTGCTACCAACTGCCTATTCATTTAAATTATCTGAATTCATTTTCTCAGATTGCAGAAGGGTCTGACTCTTCTTTCCAAAACTCATCTCAAAATTCCAAGTAAGAGACTTTGTCCCTGAGATTACACTGTTTTCTGCCATCCCGCCAAGATTCTGTTATCTTGGACCTTAAATCTAAGACCTCCATATGAGGCACCAAATACTTTGGCTGATGCGCTGTTTCTGGAAGAGGGATGGATGCATCCATCAAGAGGGAGAAGTGGCTGCCTTTGCTTCACGTTTGTTTCCCTTCTCACTCCACACGAGCCTGAGACACGCTTCCACCTCGCCGACAGAAGCCAAGGTCCCTCAGGCAGAAGCTGGCAGAGCCTCCACCCACACGTTTGCTCACCCACCAGGACAGACAACACCCCTCCAGCCCCTTAGGCAGGGCAGCTTCAACCCTCACCAGTGATGGCATGATCTCTAAAAACACAGAATCATAGGATAATCTAGGTTGGAAGGGACCTTTAAGATCATCGAGTCAAACCATCAATGTAACGCTGCCAAAACCACCACTAAACCATGTCCCTCAGCACCACGTCTGCCCATCCTTTAAATCCCTCCAGGGATGGTGATTCCACCACTTCCCTGGGCTGCCTGTCCCAGTGCTTGACAACCCTTTTGGTGAAGAAATTTTTCCCAATATCCATCCTAAACCTCCCCTGGCACAACTTGAGGCAGTTTCCTCTTGACATATTGCTTGTTACTTGGGAGAAGAGACTGACGCCGACTTGGCTACACCCTCCTTTCAGGTAGTTGTAGAGAGCGATAAGGTCTCCCCTCAGCCTCCTTTTCTCCAGGCTGAACAACCCCAGCTCCCTCAGCCTCTCCTCATAAGACTTGTTCTCCAGACCCCTCACCATCTTCGTTGCCCTTCTCTGGACCCGCTCCAGCCCCTCAATGTCTTTTTTGTGGTAAGGGCCCCAAAACTGGACACAGCACTTGAGGTGGGGCCTCACCAGACATAGACGTGCCCAGCCCCAGGCCCTCGAGCCGCACCCAAACCCGAACGAATCACCCCAAAATCGGGCCGAGCGGCCGCAGCCAACCCCCTCAGCGCGCACGCGCGCCCCGCCGCCCGTCACGTGACGCGCCCGAGCCCCTCCGCTCTTTGTTCATCCCGCGCTGGGGGGGGGCGCGCCGGCCGATGGCGTCAGCGCGCCTGGCCCCGCCCTCCCCTCGCGTCCGAAGGCCGCTTCCGCCGCGGTGAGAGTTGCTCCGGTGTGGGCCGTGCGGCTGGGGCGGGCCCCGCCAGCCCCTCTGCTCGCCCGGTGCCGGGCGTCGGGAAGCGGTGGTCGCCGCCCGGCAGCTGGCGGGCGTGGCGTGTGTCCCGGCGGGGGTGGCGGGCCCGCCGGTGAGGGAGCATGGCCGCCCCCGGGTCGGAGAAGAGCAGCAAGAAGAAGACGGAGAAGAAGCTGGCCGCCCGCGAGGAGGCGAAGCTGCTGGCGAGCTTCATGGGGGTGATGAACACCATGCGCAAGCAGGTACGGCCCGCGTCTGCTGCCCACCCCCCGGTAGCCTCCGGCCTGCGGTGGGGCAGAGGCTCGGCCGTGGCTGGTGGCTGGAGCATTGGCGGGGCCCTTTGCGAACGGAGACTCCAGGGGAGCAAAAAGGTGGGGACGGGGCTGGGGCGTTTTAACCGGGAGCTCCTCTCCCGAGGAACGGACTGTCCGCCCCCGTGAGCGGCATCTCCACAGCGGCGCCCCAGCGGGGGGAGAGGGGTGGCTGCAGCCGTGGTTTGTTTCCACCGGTCACGTTTCTTGTGCTTCCTACCGAGCGCCTCTGGCCATCTCGTGAAGAAGCCAGTGGCGGTGAAGGGGGCCGGTGGCCTCATCTTCACAAATTTGGACCTTTGGGGCTGATCAGCTTCCTTATTCAATAGTCTAATGGTTATTAAAGATGACACTTCTGTTTCACGTAACCAAAATTATAACCGTGCAAGTGTATTTCAGCTGAGCTGTGCAAACTGAAAGAAATGCTGATTAAACTCCTGGTACAAGAGCAGAAAAATAATCCATGTAACTCCTTGCATATGAAGGAACCTTTCTCTTCAGAGGAGGAGCTGGCTTGATTGTGGTACTATAGTTCATTTAAAAACAATGATGTGGAGCCAGAGTTAAAGCCGCCTCTGAAGCCAGCTGGTCAGGAACACCTGGGGGCTTCGTACTTGGCACTGTTGTGTGTTTTATCTTCTAGGGTTCAGCTGCTTGTCTCCCGGCGTGAGTCTTGCCAAAGGCTCAGTCCAGCTTTTAATGCTGTGTTCATTGGTGATCTGGGTCCTGGCTTCACAAGTGATATTGGAGCCTTGATTCTGCTTTTCTCCAGCGCTCCAGCCCTGTTCCTCTCTCACTAATACACAGGCAGTTGTGTTGTCTGCATCAACTATTTCATGCAACTAAGCTCCTGGGTATGAAAAACCAAATTGGTTTCAATGACTTTGGGTAGCAGAGTTGAGACCTTAAAGCCTATGATCTACTTTTTCAATGCAGGCTTTGTTTCTGTTCTACTTGGGTAAATGCATTCCAAGGTGTAGCAGGGTTCACTGCTGTTTAGCTCATACCCCTGTCATGGTTGACAAGAGGATGCCGGATGCTGGCATCTGTTTGTAAGTAGGTAGAGGAAATACTGTCTTCCCTTAGGTGTCTGTGCAGCCCCTAGCACAGGGAAATTGCAGTGCTTTGCCGTGTCACCGCTCCAGAATGTGGCACCACGTTGTTGTTCTGTGTTAGAACCTCGTTTTTCAGTAGAGTGCCGGCTTTCACCTAGTTACAAGTTATTCTGAACAGGGAGGGAGAGGACCAGGATTAAGTGCTGTGAAATCTGTGTACTTCCAATTCAAATGTCAAAATCTGTTATGCCCAGAGAGGTGCAACTCTGAATTTTGCTGCTATCAGAGATTCCTGGAAACTTCTGACCACTTCTAATCTGGGTGGCTTCTCTTATCCCACCCAGTGCTTGACTGCTCCAGAAGTTCTTGCATAGCTCATGACACTTATGCTTCTTTTAGGAGTTGTTTGTAAGAGAAGGTTAAGTATTACTGGGAGGGGGCAGGAGGAGGTGTGATTATATAGGATAAAATTAGGAAGTCTGGAGGAGCCAGAGGAAAATGTACTAGTTCAGCTGGTTATTTGTGCTAGTTTAAGAAGATTTATAGGCAGCTCTTTCTTCTTGTATTTTGCTAAGCCAGGAACTATGCTGTGGTTATAAAACCTAAATATAACATGAGTTAAAAATTTCCTGTGATGGAAATAGCCACATGCATGTGGAGCGGTAGCTATTTATCTGCGCGAGTTTAATGCTGTAGGAAAATGGGTCGATTGGCAAGTACAGCTAATTTTAAAGAGGCTGCTTTTTGTGTGAACTGGGATCTAAAGGCAGCCTCCATGAGCGTGGGAGTTTAGAGTAGAGACTATGGACATACCTGCGCTTGGTACTGGTAAGATGTTGGGGACAAGTATGTTTAGTGCATGGAGGACTCCTTGCTCCTCTCCCAACGTGAGGTGGCCCACGTCCCTGTGAGTTGTACAGAGCTATTTGACAGCATGTGCATAAATCCTTTGTTGCAACTTTGCAGCTGAGTGGAGATCAGCCAAGAGTGAAGTAATTGAGAACGAAGCTGGGACAGAGTTGCGAGGTGTTGCCGAACCTGTTATTTGGAAGATGAAGCGCCCTGATGCAAGCTCACGCTCGGGTGTGTCTTTTGGTTGGTGTAACACCAGTCATCTGTTGCCTCATTCAGGCGACTCAGAGACACCAATGGGTCCTTTTGGAAAGAAGCACAGAAATCCTCAGAATAACGTTAGTTGAAATGGAACAGTCACACCCAGAAACATCCTAGGGAAAGAAATTTAAAGCATGGTCTGTTTTGGTTGACAGATATTTCTTCCCACACCCAGAGAGGCCTTAGAGTATCCCGGGAGCTTCAAATGCTGAGCTAAGGCACTAAATGTATCTTAGAAATTCAGCATGGAGTTTGAGTGACAGTTGCAAGTCTTAGCAAAGCTTGGCCACAGGATTTTATGGTGTCTTGTACTGCTGGTTTCTGATGCTTGTTTTGAACCAGATGTGTTAGGAATTTTAGCTTTAAAAGATTTCCTCTGAAACTTGTATTGAAAGTTCTCTTATTTTGTTGTTTCAATCCTAAATGGTTTAAAGTTACAGATGTATAAGACAAGCTGTATGTTACCCCCTCATCTAACTTCTAATTAAAACATTTTAAAAAAAAATTATGAGTTATTTTGTCCAACGCATGCTTCTGAGTGTCCTTTCCTTCAAGAATTTAAGCCACAGATTTATTTGAAGGGGCTGCATATATGGATATCCTTGTTAGGTGTGCCCTAGATGATAATGTCTGTATGTTGAAAACATTCTCACGCTGTTCTAAGTGTAGATTTCCCACCGTAGAAGTGCTCTTTTCTGGGGTTAGTATAGGGGTGGGTGTAGGTAGCTGTTTCTGAAAGTAGTTCCATGAACTTAAGGTAATAGCCGAAAATTAATTCCTGTTTTTAGGAAGCAGTGCTGCTCAGTTTCTCTTTCTTAATAAAGAGGATGTTATAATTAGCTGTAGTATGGAGAGCATTTATTTCGGTCAGTATGTTCTTAGAAAAGATGCCATTTGAGAATCTATTCAAATTTTGTATTTTTACCCCAATCCTTTACTCTCCTCTCATGTCTCCTGACAACTTTTTTCAGTATTGTCACTTTCCTTTCTCCTTCCAGTGCATGACAGTTCACATGTAGGGGAGAAACTAACTGCTTAGATACAAATATAAGCAGTTAGAGCAACAATTTGTTTGCTTAGTTATAAGCAAACAAATAAGAAATAATATTTATTTTTTTTTTTATGTCTGGAAATTAGTTAGTTGGTCATCAGATGTGATCAGTGAAACCTTTCCATAGAAGTGGCATTTTGGGGATACGTTTCTTAAAAACGTTCCATTGAATGCTTTGAACTTGTTCATCACTTTCACTCCGGTTGGGCAATATGATGGCCATCTTCAGATATGAGGTTCCTATGAGTTTTTTTGAAAGGGAGCGACTGAGTGGAAAAGAGAGCCACTGGTGGATGAAAAGAGTGTAATGTAAGTGCAGCCCCTGCTAGATGCTGCAGAGCCTATGTTATTGGAGGCTGATGTAAATGCCACAGGAAAAACTTCAGAGTTCACATGTTATTTGTGACCATCCTTAAGGTACAAGTTCATGGGTAAACTGAGCTTTGCTAGTTCTCTAGGTTACTGAACTTAACTTGGACTTCCAGAAAATCTTTTCATTACATAATACTCTTGAGTTGTGTGGAATAAGAAAAGCAATGAAGTTCCATAAGCTGTTTTAAGATATATTTTGAAAAAATTTTGAAAATATTGATCTTTGTGGTTTTTTGTTTGTCTGTTTTTTTCTCTGATTTAGAAAACTCTATGTGATGTGATTCTTATGGTTCAAGAAAGAAAGATCCCAGCTCACCGTGTTGTGCTTGCTTCAGCCAGTCACTTTTTTAACTTGATGTTTACTAGTAAGTCTCTTCAAAATTGATTGATTATAATCTTTTGTGATGACATCTTGTTAGACTTGTGGCTGACAAGCTGTTTATTTTATGAGAGTGATTAATTTTAGGGATACTTTCAGGGATAAGTATGTGAAGATTTCCTCATTTTGTGTCCTCCTTACATTCACCTCCTTACGTTCACCTTCCCCTCATTTTCTTTTTAATTCTCTTTTCATCAAGTGTTACTTCATATTTAAGCTCACTTATTAATTGGGGCCCATACACTGTATTAGGGTTGGTCTCCCTCCCTTAACGTGAAAATTGGGAATTCTTACCCTCATGACAGAATCTGCCGCATTGCTTCTCACCATTAGGCACTTCCACATATAAAACAGACTTTTAGAAGTGTAAACACTCTTACATTTTGCTAACTTTGCACATTCAATTATGTAGTATCTATCTCACTTTTGTGTGCCGTGCCCATGAATTGTAAAATTACTGTGCTATGAAACACACGTTAAAGTTGAGTAGAAGTAAAATAACGGTGACTTCCAATGGTCAGCTTGTAACCGCCTGTGTGCAACCTTACAGCGCTGTGTGTGGAGGTGGGGAGCTCGCAGCTGTCTCTATTGTTATCAGTTTGAATGTGGAAATAGCTTTTGACAGTGCAGCGTGTGCTCCCTGTTTTTGGTAATGCTAGCTTGGCAGTCTGCACTGCAGCCAACAGCATCTGTGACCTTTTCTATTTAACGCAGTTTATCATAATGTATGTAATACAAGCATGCGCACACACCAGTTACCTTGTTTGTCCCACTGCCTCCTTTCTTTCCTGATTCGCATTAGTAATCCTGGGAAAACAGCAATCAACTGTGTGTGGGTTTTAGCAGGTCCCCATTTTGTGTAATCATTTTATTTTCTCCTGTTTGCAAAATGTTCAATAACTAGAGTGGCTTATTCATGTAGTTTGTCTCTTAATCTATTTGCAGCAAATATGCTTGAATCAAAGTCCTTTGAAGTGGAGCTAAAAGACGCAGAACCCGACATTATTGAACAGCTCGTGGAGTTTGCTTATACTGCAAGGTAGTTTTGTTATTTAAAGCTGACACTTTTTCTAGGAAGTCTGCCAATTGTAAATGACAAAATCTTAAAATAATGCTTTTATGATTCATCAGTTTTGTTACCATTACGACTCTTTACTTTGTTTAAAGCCTGATGTGACTAGACCTTCCGTCCTTCTTCCCTTTTCCTTTTTATTTAATCAGTGAGAAGCCCGACAGACTAAAGAGAGTGGTAGTTGTCTCCAGAAAGCAATTCAGAGCACTTCAAGCTCTTGACTTCACTGTTGGAGTCAAATGATATTTCCCATTGTTCTGAAATTCGGGCCCTTATAGATATCAGTAGGGTTTCTCTTTATGGCCATGGTAGCTATTGCACAGAACTATTTCCAGGAGTTATACCTTCATCTCAGGACAGGCAGGGTGGTAACTATTCTGTGAACAGCATTTCCCTTCTATCTCAGGTTGTCTGTGTGTTCTTTTTATTTTATTTTTTTTTAAACAGAGCTTGTGCAGATGACTAGGATTGTAAACAGTACTTCTTAATCAGCTCTCATGACCCATGGATGGCAGGCCTTTCATCTTTTACTAACGGGATTAACTGTCCTTAGGAAGGCTTTCTCCTTTCTTTGAGAGGAATCTTGTTGTATGCTCCATCAGTGGTGAGAGACAGCCAGTGTCAGCACCCCAGCTATATGGTTGCCTCCCCTGATGCCCAAGCCCTTGTCTGGGGGCTCTGTACCTTCTCTTGAAGTGCTGCCAAACTGGTTGTTCTGCTTGTGCACTCTGGGCAAATCAGCCGGAGAGTGGTCTTGACAATGAGTTCAGAGAGATTTTTGCTGATGCCTGTTTGGGAGTGGGAGAGTGGCAGAACGAAGGTTCTGTTCATTCTCTGTTTTGTGAAAGTGGCTAATCACACAAGCCAAAGCGATAGCAGGGTACTGCAGAGAGGGCCTGGGTTACAGGTTTATTTTTCACAATCCAGGATTGTTTACTCTTTGCCCTTCCTCAGTAGAGCAAATGAAAGCAATTTGGAAAGATCATAAAGGGAGGTTGTGTTTTCAGACTGTGTGTGAAAGATTCTTGGGCAAATGGAAGTAATTTTGCCATTTATATGAATTGGTGTAAGTTGCTTTTTTTACAACAACAAAGTAGGTAATTTTAGTGGCGCTAATTTTACACCTTCTTTTTTGCAGAATCTCAGTTAACAGCAATAATGTCCAGTCCTTACTAGATGCAGCAAACCAATACCAAATTGAACCTGTGAAAAAAATGTGTGTGGACTTTTTAAAAGAACAAGTTGATGCTTCCAATTGTCTTGGTAAGAGAAATGCAGACTTTAAATTTACTGTTTATTTTTTAACTTTGCTGTTCCTGAAAAATAGGTAGTATTATCTAAAAGACAGTAATACTTGGCTAAATCCAGGCACATAAAAATAATTGTACTGTGAATCTGAACTGTTGTCCCTTGCCATAGACAAAACAATCTGGCAGATGTCTTGCCAGTATCAGGGTCCACTGACTGTGCTAGGTCTCACCCCAGCTTGGCAGCACCCTAAAGCTTCTTGAGGTTCTTAAACAGAACCTCAGCTGTTTAGTGAGGTGGAGCTGTCAGCTGTTACTGTCCTTGGGGACAGAATTTGACAGTTGTAATTTCTACAAAAGTAGCAAAGTAGCATATAAAAGTGTGAACAGCATAAACTTAGCTTATTTTGCTTTTGGTTGCTCTTCATTTTGACCGAAATCCATGAATGTCATTTGGGAAGATTTGATATTTAATATGTTCTGTAGCCCTAATGTGAACTCAGTGTTACAGAAAAGGTAAACAACAAGTAGAACTAAATGCTTTTTCACGCTTAAGATTTGGTGCACTTTATTTAACCAGATATTAAAGATAAACTTGTTTATAAGGTTTCTTATTGATGCTTGTCATGTAGTTTTCCTAGTAACATCTCAATCACGGTATAAATATTTATAATATCAATAGAAATGTTTTTGCAGAGTATCTGAATTATAATGATTCAGCTGACACTTCGGTGCAGTTCAGCTGGGGCTCTGAAACAACTGCTGGAAGAAAGACACTACTTTCTAAGGAAAATGCCACTTATGCTTGTCATATTACCTCCTCTGTGGTTTTTATTAACTAGAAAATTAATTATGGTCTCTAACACTTGCATACTTTATTGCTAATTTATAGCAAAAAGGGGAGGCAAAGATTAAATCAAATTTTTCCTCAAGGCATTGTTTACAAGTTGAAATGTGTTCTGTACAGACTTATAGGCAATCCACAATTCATTTTAAAAAACGTCTATTGAAAGAAACCATGGCTTATTCTGAATCTCTTGAAATTTTGTTAAGAGGTCATACACTTGGATTTTATCTTTCTAGTTTGCATTTCACTACTTCGTGCAGCTCAGGCCCGTTGCAGCCCAGGGGCTGGTGAGTTGCTTCTACCCCACTTGCCATCTCTCCCATAGAAGGAGGAGGAAGACTTAGCATGATGAGCAACAGTTGCTGCTGAAAAGCTCTATGCTTATCTGCTTTCTAATGGGAAGATTGAAAACAGTGCTTCTCAGTACCAGTTGCTATTTATACCTTTATGCCAACCTGCCCTTGCAGCAGCATCACCTTGACTCTTTTTTTTGTGTTGGTCTGCAGCTGACTCTGCTACCTGTACAGAAAAGTCCCAGTTCACTGTGACTCTTGAAGGAAATTTGGCTTGGTTGGTGACTGCTGCTGCATAAGCAGGTCAGGGGAGGTTCTAAAACCTGGATCCAGTTTCTCAAGCTGTTCTTGTTAGACTTTGTTATTGGGATATGGCTCAACCTGGTTAAGGTACAGTTGTCTGCTTCGTAAAGAGGAAAGAAGCAGTGAGGAAATAGTGCTGCAGAGATAGTTAATACAGCAAGTGCTTGCAGGTCTGACTCTCCAATTAGTTCAGTAGGGATAGGGATCAGCAGCTTGTACTTACCTTAGTTTGAACTGAGTTGCAGATGAGTTATGACAGCTTGTGTTTTAGAGAAAAACAAAGCATGGTAATAAGGATTAAATTGGGGCTGCAAGTAGCACTGAAATGACAGTAATTTTATTCTATTTTAATATATTAAAGGTAATTGCAGTTCAAGTTTGGAAGGTGGTTTTTTATTTTTTTCCTTCTTAGGTATAAGTGTTTTAGCGGAATGCCTAGACTGTCCAGAACTGAAAGCCACTGCAGATGATTTTATCCATCAGCATTTCACTGAAGTTTACAAGACAGATGAGTTTCTTCAGCTTGATGTTAAGCGTGTGACGCATCTCTTGAACCAAGATACGTTGACAGTGAGGGCAGAAGACCAGGTGAGATCCATGTTTCCTACCAGCTAAGAGCATTGAACTTCACTATCTTTTTTTTTTTTTTTAATAAAGAACTGGTTTAAAGTAATTTACTTCTGATGTTCCTACAGAATATGATGCACGTCATGCTTGCTAAAGTATAGGATAAAAGATACATCCTGGCTTGGTCAAAACCAAATATTAATGAATATCCACATTTCAAGTGTGGTGGTTATTACGTGTTGTTGCAGCAAACTAGGAAGAAAGAAGTCATAAAGGGAGTAAGCGAAACAGTTTGCTTCATGGAGATAGCTATAGGGCTTCTGATTCCACAGTACGTGAGCTGAATTAAGTTTGATGCATTATAGCAGTTGCTCCTAGGTTGGGGTTCACGTGCTATCGGTGAAGGTGAACTACTTCAAAGTGGTAAGCAAACTGCAGCTTAATGGCTGTATGTCTCTACCTGAGTTACAGTCTCAGCCTATTTCAGAATTTCTTCTGATGGAAACGTATGCATACACACGTTAAGCTTGGGGAACGGAGGGACTTGGAAGCAAGATGAACAAAACATCAAAAGCTAGATGCATTGACGGTGATGGGTTAATGGAAGGCCCTTATTTAGGGAGTGGACACAAAAAAGTTCAGGTGGCTGAAAGGAGCCTGAAGTTTCACTCAAAAGTTCTAACCTGTGGTAGAAACTACGTTCACAGCTGTCCCATTCAGAAAGCTTGATTCAGCTTATGGGAGAGCCCTGAATGCTTGTTTGCCAGCTTGTTCTTCCCACTGCAGGAAAATAGGAAGGGTATACATGTGTCTGCACTGCAGCCCAAAGAGATGATTAATGTGTTTTCTTCGATGTATCTCTTGCAGTAAAAAGCTTCAATGAAAATAAGAATTACTAAGAGTGGGGGATAATATCAGGTGACTAGACTATGATAGTTGGCTAGTTATAAGTATAAATATGAGTTATAAATATGTCGTAGTTCAACATTCTTGCCATGTGCTGGGAAGAGTTCAGGTCACAGTAACATCCTCAAAGCTGGAAGTGTTGTTTAGCCTGCAGCCAGAATGACACTTTGGAATTTACATTCTTGAAGTTCTATTGGTAAGGTCGGATGGCATGCTTTTTTTTCTACCACTGGGCAGCAGTGGTAGAAATCTTGTGTAGGCAGCATGGCATCACTAAAATTCCTTTAGGAAAGTGGCAGTGTGCAGATGAACCTGCAGAAGTTTGCCAGTGATACTAAAGGAATCTTATTTCACGGGAATACTGCTAGAAAGCTTACATTGCACTCTAACTTTTATATTGCTGTAAAGCATATTTATGTTTAGCAAAAAAAAGGAAGGTAGCTTTAATTACTAGATGTCTTATTTTGCAAGTAATGTTTCTATTGAGGAAGGGATACAATACCCCTGTCGCAATCATTCTGTTTAATTTTCTTAGTTGATGGCACTGAGCGTTAAATATTTTTTCTTTCTTTACTGTCCCTTGTTCACTAGTAATTTTGCAGGATTATAGCTGAGGTGATTTAGCAGTCCTTCTGAATAACTTTTTAATTCTGCCATTAAATATCTTCTGACATTATATCTCAGTCACTCACCGCTGACCACTGTGATTGGTTTCAGCCACAGGAGTGGGTATTGACTGTGTTATCACACATAAGGACGTTAGTGCTGACTCTGAAGTGGCAGCATAGTAGATAAGCTTGCTATGTCTGAGAGGAACACTGAAGTATCTTAGTACAGAGTTAATATTGGATTTTTATTTCATTCCTTCCTGACCCAGAGGACAATCATAAATAGAGCAGATTTCCTTGTTACCTTGCCTGTTCCCTGCCCCGTAAGAAAACCCATTATCTTTTCCTGTAAAGAGGCGATAGAGAGGAGGCTCTCTGAATGGTAAATTTACAGCAGTCTGCAGCTAAAAACTTTAAATTAAATGGTCTTCTAAGACACAGCAATAGCAGTATATTTGGATCTCCAACACTACGATTTGGTAACAGAAGCAGTTTGTCAGCTCAGGAGACTGTATCAAGTAGAAGCTATTTCAGCATTTCTGGGGAAGTATTACCTGTCTTTGTAACGTGCAACATGAAGCATATTAGTCTTAACCTGGTACAGGGGTTACCCACATTAATGTGAATTGCAGATTTATGCTTCGCACTTGGAGAAAAAGTGAAGAAGGAAAAAAAAAAAAGGTTAAATAGCAGAAGTAGTGTGGGTTTTTTTTTTTAATTTTGTAGATGGATTTCATTCTGTGGTTGTGCATTTGTTTTATTTCATGTCTGAGCATTGTCGTCTTTGGTGTTTGATTGTTTTGTTCTGGGGTGGTTGGTTGTTGTTGGGTTTTGTTGGTTTGTGGTTTGTTGTTTTTCTTTTTTTTTTTTTTTTTTTGGAAGATGGTGATGGATCCTCACTTACTAAACTGTTAGTCGAAGTTAACCTCCAACAGGCAAAAGAATCAGTTTGGAGCATTAAGGTTTTGTTATTTGTCCTATTGTCTGGTGATGTACCTCATGCTTTTCTTTCCTTCTCTCTTGTTAAAGGTTTACGATGCAGCAGTCAGATGGCTGAAGTACGATGAGCCAAATCGCCAGCCGTACATGGTTGATATTCTTGCTAAAGTCCGATTTCCTCTTATATCAAAGAACTTCTTAAGTAAAACAGTTCAGGCTGAACCACTTATTCAGGATAACCCAGAATGCCTTAAAATGGTGATCAGTAAGTTGACCTCTAGCTAAAATCTTTAATGTTCTGTATAATTAAAAAAAATGCTGTGGAATTTTTGAAAATTGTTTGCTTTAAAATGCTCTGACAACATTTTCACATTGAATTCATCTGACTGTGTTCCCTCTAGGATTCTGTGTTTAGTTGAAGTTGGATTAGCAGATTGTCACGTAAATAAAACCCATCTTATGTAACAAAGTGTGACTTTCATTTCTTTCCTCCTAGCAAATAACATGAACTCCATGATGAGTAATGGAATGAAGATTTTGTCAATGAGTTGTTAGGGTAATTGGAAGTGTTAGTGTGCCTTTGGGACAGACTAGTAACTTCAGTATTGTTCATATGTGAATTAATAAAAGAAATATTGTATTTAAACATTTTGAATATTACAAGTCTTCCCTAAGCAGATTAGAATGTTAACCATACGTTGTACTATTTTCATCTCTAAGGTATACTGACTTGAGCCTACAGACAAGTTGCGTTCTCAAGGTGCAGATGAGATAGGGAACAAGCTTCACTTTTGTTTTTAGACACCATTTGTGAAATTTTATCATGTAAGGTTTGCTTCCTTTTGCCTGTTTCAATGCAACAAATTTAGTTCCTTGTTAATATTGGCTAAATAAGCTGATAAATAAATTGGTGTATAACATGAGTCCATATTCATGTCTTGTTTTCACATGGGGCAGGCAATTTGAAATAAGGCGTAAACCTGGATGCGTGCTCTCATCCTCATGTGCTGCTGTGCATTCTTTTAAAGCAAAGATGTATAGGTGTAATGTAGAAACTAGGTTTCCCCCTTTCCCCTCCCCTCTTTCCCCAATCCCTGCCTGTGAACCATCCCTTTCCATGTATGACCTACACTGGTTTTGCAAGAGTTGTTGTCTTCCTTCCAGGTGGGATGCGATACCATCTACTTTCCCCAGAAGACAGAGAAGAGTTAGTGGAAGGTACGCGGCCAAGAAGAAAAAAACATGATTACCGCATTGCTTTGTTTGGAGGCTCACAGCCCCAGTCCTGCAGATATTTTAATCCAAAGGTAATCGTTACCTCAGAATGCATTAAGATTCACTGTTTGTAATCTGACACGTTTTATTTGCTGATGATATTAACGAAGACATAATGATCTACAAAACGGTATTAGGAAGGATGTATTCCTTGCCTCTTGGGTATACAGTTGGAAGAATACGGCTAATCAGGTATTTTCAAAACTGTGTACTTAGATGTAGTGTTTCATTTTGAATACAATGATTATGTGTTTGATTATTGGCAGTATTAGATATGGAGTTCTGATAAATCCATCAGAGTTGAGAATTGATTGGTATGTGCATCCCACAGCTGGAAATAAATAAAAAGTCACCGAAACATCAAGCAATTAGGAATATGTGGAAGTCTGTATGCATGTGCATGCACGTATGTGTTCAGAGAATAACTCAAAGCAATTTCTTTTTTGCACAAGTTAAATTATTGGCTTGTATGTTAGTGTAGAACCCAGCTTTAGACTGCAAGGTGTTTTTTCAGTGCATTTATTATAAATATGTGACCACTTCTAAATCCCAATGGTTCACAATTTTGTGTGTTCTTAAGAGTACGTAAGGAGAAAAATTGGTAGCCAAGTATTACATAAATTGAAGAGAGTCAGTTTCTACAGCAAAAAACTTAGAGATCGCCAATTTAGAGCAAGCAAGCTTTGCTTGAAACTTGTTTCTGTGTTTCCTTAATAAAATCAGGCCACAGGAATGGTGTATATTTCAGCAATGCAGACTAGATGGTCTAGAAACATTGGCTGCATGCAGAAGGATTATTCATACTCTCTTTTACCAGGAAAGCACGTGCAGTAATACAGAAAAAAGTTGCTACATAAACATCAGAGCTCTCTTAAGTTATGAGATCACATATATGTAATATTTTGTTGCAGAAGTTCTGGTGGTTCTAACTCAGCATATTAAATGCTTGTTATAATTTCAAACACTTTTGACTATAAAGTTCACACAGATAACACACAATGTGAGCCCTGTCAAATCTAATTCAGAATGAGTGAGCCCTTGGGATGTGTTTTGAACTCATCAATCACATTCCCTTATGTAAGATAAAATTGAAGCCGACTTCTTTGAGCACCGCTCAAGTCTGGGGAAAAAAAAAACCTACCAGCTTTGCTGACTTAGTTTGAGAGACATTTAATATGTATTTTTAATGGGAATTCCAAATTCCTAAATAATGGCCACCTTTTTCCTTCATATGCATTCTTAAGTAATATAAGCAAGTACTCCAACTCATGGTGAGGAGGTGAGGGGAACATAGCAGATAATTCTCTCCTTTCCAAGGTCTGAGTTGGGGAAGCCTTTGATCAAGGTATTCATCCTTTTCAAACAGATAACTTGGTTTTGGCATTTTAACAAGTTGTAATTCACCCACTATGCTCTGACCTTTTATTAGAAGAAAATTAGATCAAAGTTTCTTTCTCTTAATCTCCAGTTACTTATCTTGGAACAAAGCTAATTTTAGGCAGGATGGAAACTAGATTTGAGACTTATTGTCCCAGTTATTGATTGGCAATGGTTGTATCAGCATAGTATGCATGTGGTCTCTTTAACAACCTAACTGGTAGGTTAAATTTCTTAAGTGCCTAACATCAATTGTGGTCAGAACTCAAAAGATGGGGGTTGCTGCTTCATCGCTCTTTATAAACCAATATAAAGCCCCCTAGTTGTCACCATGTATTTTCTGAAAATTTAATCTTGTTTGAAAAATAGTAATCTCGGTGCATGCTGAGTGGAAGCAACAGGCAAAGACTTACAATTGAAGTTAAGTGATCCCCAGTCAGACCTAAACTATAATGTTACAAAGAAATCTGTTCTGTCGACAAAAAGTTGTATCTGTATAAGTCTACATAAAGCATAGGATAAAATAGCTTATTTTTTTCATAGACTATTTGTCCAGGTGTAACAAAAAAGAACTGAGTTTGGAAGAAATTTTGCAGAACTGCCTCTTGATCAAGTTTTATGGCCTTGCATGTGGAACTGGGGGGGTGGGGAGGGCAGGGAAGGAAAAAGAAAAAAGTGGGTAATGGAGATTGTGATTCTAACAAGCATGTCTTCCTTGAATGTTTTTCCTAGTGCTTACGTGCTTTCGTGGATATTCTTAGCTAGCCTGTCATGTCTTGTTGAGTAGCTTTCACTTACTTCATTTCCAACTCTAAGCTATTTAAAGGTCCTTTTCTGGATGTTTTGCTTGAGTATCTGAGTTTGATCTTTAATTACCTGTGACAGTAGCTTCTTAAATGCAACAAACCAAGGATCCAGAACCCCTGTTGAATTAGCATCAAATGCATGCAAAATAAATGTGGGGTGTAAGGCTCCAATGCTGCAAAGACTATATCATGTTTAACTCACTTTAATTAGCCTCATTAAAAGATCATGGAGTGTCACAGAATAGAGAATCAAGATTGTGTGTGTACTTTTGCAAGGTTAGGACCTTGGGAAAGAATTGAAATTTTGTTTGTGAACTGATGGATCAGTTCACAGTCTGAACTGATTGTGAAGTCCTTCACTTATAAGAATTTAATTAAATTATTAAATTTAATTAAAATCACGTCAGCTAAAGAAACAGTTTGAAACAAAGGTTATGTTTTTCCTGAAAATACTTTCTCAGTTGTAAATGATACAAATTCTAATAACTCTTAACACTATAAAGCTAGTGCAAAAAACTTGAATTTTCACTAATTGCTTTGCACGCAAAATTAATCTCTAATGTTGATCTTTATTTTCTCGTTGTCAAAAAGGATTCTTAAAATAAGAATGGATTGGATACTGTGTGTTATTTGTTGAGACTGTTAGCAGTATTAATTTGTCTATATTTGTTGTCTTTGCACTGTAACTGATATTTCTATTGATGCATGTATTTCATCAAGAAAGAAAAATGATGCAACAGGATAGATGCAGATGGGCGTAAAACTTGTGGAGCAATCTGGCACTATTTTCAGTAGAGATGTTTGTCTTCAGAATACTACTAGAAATCCTAGATATCCTATTAATGGTGGTGGGAAGCATTTTCTTGTTGCATTTTCTACAGAATATTTTTTAAAAGCTGCTTCTTTTTTTCTTTTCCCAAGTTGGAAATAAAATACCTTTTGTTTTATGAATTCTTGCTAAAAACGTATATAGGACTTCATGGGATTTTGAGGCAGCCATGTGCTTATTCTTTTGAGATTTCTGTTTCTAGTGACCAGAAATGGCTGGAAGTTTTAACTTTTTAACAGTGCAAAATCCAGCAATGGCAAGTAAAAAGTAATAGATGCCTGGCAACGCTATTTCTTGGTGATTAAGGGAACCAGCATACCTTTTATGAGGATTCAGAGCTGTAATCAATAAGCTGTTCGTGGGGAGGTTGTCCATGTTAGGCATGTCTGCTGTTTTCCCTGATAAACTTGGAAGAGGAGGTACCAACTGAAAACGAGGGAAGAGTCTTAAACAGAAGGAGGTACTTTTTCACATGGCCCATAATTACATGTGCCATTCTTGTCACAGGGTCTTATGGCTGCTAGGAGTTCATGTAGTTTTAATAAGTGATTAAATATATTCATGAAAGAGAAGAAAGCCTTTCAAAAGTATTAAATACAAAGGTATAGCTTCTGCCTCTGGTGTCCTGCATCACAATTTGTTGAAAACAAAGATCAGCAGGGAAAGTGTCACCGTATACCTATCTTGGTCTTTCTTTCCCTACTGAGCCCCCAAAAATGAGGCTTGCCACTGCCCGGGGCTGTGTGGATCTTGACTGTGGCATAAAGCAACTCTTGTGCATAATTCTTAAATGTGTAAAATGTATAAATTGAAATCAATTCTATGTGGTGCAGACACACTGAGGAGCATTACAAAAGAATGATCGTAATTGCCTCCTGCTGAGTATGCTCAGGTTATGGCTTTTCATTTGATAAAGGTATGGATTAAATAGTAGCTATGAACCGAAGCAGTAAAGTGGGTCAGATCACAGCCCTTTATAAGAGTAAAGGGAAATAACAGGTTTTTTTGTAAAAGTGCCAAAAGTTTAAGCTAGGAAATATGTTGATCTTGCACAGTGCACTAAGACATTTTCTTAAGATTTATGCAGCTATTTATTTTGCCATGCTGTAGTATGGCTTTCCTTTCTAGGATGCCCGAGGACCTGTTTCTCACCATAAAGGGCCACATGCACCTGCCAGCTCTTCTTGATATGGGGGATGCTACAAGAAAAGATTGTAAGATGTTTTGGACTATAACATGCTCTGCCTCTCTTTCTTTGAACCCCCATGTAGGAGTCGCTGTTCTTCCTCATTGACCAAGGTGTTTGAAGTATGTCCTTGCTAAGAAAATGTAATGATGTAACGTCTTGTGTGAACCATTACAATGAAGGTCATTCAGCAGGTTGAGCTAGACCATCCTGGGGTGGCACAGATAACAGTTAAGGTCCCGTACTTTCCTGTTCAGTATAGGATGCAAGCTGTGCTCATGGAATATATGAGATGCTATTACTCGAGAAGTGTTTCTTGTGCTGTATGCTATCCTGGTCTGCCATCAGTTGCTGAGTTTGGTGTTCTTAAGGCTTTGGGTAGTGTTACTGCCCATAGCTGATACTCATTGATTTTGCCAATCCATGCAAAATCAGTTGCTAGGCAACGTGACTTGCCAGTATTTGTGACGGAGCATTTCCCTATTTCTCATGCTATCAACTGTGGATAGCTATAGATCATTTGTGTTTTGTAAATTCTGTAAATAAGCTTCTAGTTGTCATGGTAATAAAGTATGTATCAGAGCTTTTTAACTGAGTTGCTTGTCAATTTGGATATTATCTTCTCCTTTTTCCATCACCTTTGTTTGGTACATTCTGTATTATATTTTTTTTTAGAAAGAATGTGTTACTATATGTAAGATGTCTTTTTCCATTCCTATAAAAGAAAGTGCGATCCTACTTTATTGATCACATGCATTGTTTCTCACATGATAGCAACAGGAGGTCAATTCTGTTGGGGGCGGGAGGGAAATAATCTGTTTTTCAGGGAAGCTATCCTGGGTGCACACAGGAGATGAGGAAACAGAAATTCATAATGTCATGGTTCATTGCAGCTAACTATGTCTGTGTCTAAGAGAATTTTTCAAGAGTACGCCTGAGGAATATTCTTCAATAAACAGTATTCATGTTTGTTTTGAAAAGGAACTTTAAAACTGACCATATCTAAATCTCTCTGAAAAGCTCTGTTTGAAAAACACTCGCTGTGCAGGTAAGTGTTATAATCTATTAGACATTACTTGTTCTTTGTAATGCAGGATTACAGCTGGACAGACATCCGATGTCCCTTTGAAAAGCGCAGGGATGCTGCTTGTGTCTTCTGGGACAACGTAGTTTATATTTTGGGTGGTTCCCAGCTCTTCCCTATAAAGCGAATGGACTGCTACAATGTGGTGAAGGATAGCTGGTATTCCAAGCTAGGACCTCCAACACCTCGAGATAGCCTTGCAGCCTGTGCTGCTGAGGGCAAAATTTATACATCTGGTGGTTCAGAAGTGGGTAAGACACTAAAAATCTTTAAAACAAACCGAAAAAAAAAAAGCACAAACAAAGATACCTGGAAACTTTTCTGTTTTTGCATGACTGTTGAAAAGAACTTGCACGTTGCCATGTTAGCCTAATGATTTTATTTTCCCGTATTTAGGATTTTATCCTCCCCACAATCCAACAATCTATTTCTGTTGTGTTTTTAAAATGGTTTCACTGATTGAAATGATTAATATTTACATTAACTATAGCATAAAGTACACTACAGCTCTTAAGAGTTGTAGTTACTAGGGATAAGCAAATATCTTTCGGGAGTCCCGCTCTGCTCTTGGTTTGCTTCTAAATCCACAGAACTCACTGTGGTTTAAAATTTTCTGTGATGTATGGCCAGAATAGCTGCATTTTGACAATGGTATTACTTGTATACAATGTATGTTGGGCCTAATGAGTTTGGGTTTTTTTAAGGAAAAAAAAAAAAAGGTGGGAAAAAAGGCTTTTGAAACTACTGCTTTTGGTGGTGAAGTCATACCTGCCTCTGTAAAGGAATTTGTCCATTTTTCCTGTCAAATGACAGAAGTTATCTTCTGTTTGTCATTTTGTTGGCTTGCTTCAGTAGATAGAGAAATACTTCTTTAGACGTTACTATTCCTTATAGTAACAAAAATTAAAACCGTTGTGGGTTTTTTTTCTCTTGCCAAGAAACCTTGTGGGTGAGTTATGCTATACGTTATACCAACATTTAATTTTTTTTTTTTCTAAACCCAGTACATCAGAAGCAAACCCAAAGTGGAAATGTAGGTACGCTATATCCATAAAACATGTAGAGCTTTAAAAAAGCCTGTGTTCTGGGGAAAAAAAGAAAAACAAAAACCAAAACAAGCAAAAGAACCCTCAAACCCTAGAGCCAAGGAGAAATTTTCTAGTAGATCCTTTTGAGTTCTGCCTTGCTGCAGAGGGAGGTGAGCAGAGAAAAAAAGGTCCTAATCGGTGCTTACCATTGATAAGCCACTTAGTGGGAAGTTGTGACATCTAGGTAATGTATCTGACCTCTAAAATGCTGAGGTCTAATGTAGCAGCAGGTTAGACGGTTCCTAGCCGCCACCTACTGTAGTAAATGTGAAATAGCACCTTTCCCATGACTTGAAATGGGCTTAACTAAGGCTGCATTGGGAAACTTGTAATGCTACAAAATCTCGTAAATCTTCCAAGTTTCCCACATGTCAGTACATTGAGGGAGTATGATACAAGCTTTGATTGTACATTTTATTTTCTGATACATAGTAATTAGTTAATACAGTTGTAATGGAAACTTTAATTTAGGAGTTTTCTTTTAAATCTATCCCTGCGTTACTTCACGGTTTCACTTTGCTATCCATAAATACTATTGAAGGCAGAATAGTAAAAGCTAAAAATTAATAATGGAGGTTGTTTGACTTGTACTTTTTTCTTTGGAATCCAGGGAACACTGTTTGGAAAAGCCTGTCTATCCTGAATCTAGTATTTTCTAATTTGGAGCAGGCCATTGTGTGAAACCATTAATTAGTGAAAATGCTGCCATGTATTTAGCTGTAGAGAAATCTTAAAATTGCATGCTTTTTACGTTAGTTGAGGAGTTTGGAAAACAAATTACTGTGCTAGTCCGTTACAGAAAACGGGGCTCACTTTCCCCTTTTTGGATTGATGGGAGTACTGTTTTATTCACAATAGCTAGCAGAGTTTGAAAGATAAACATACTAAATTCTTCCACTATATTTTGGTGCAGGAAAAATACTTAACACAACACTGACAGCATACTAAAAATGGAAGCTTTAACCTTTTTTTTTAAAAAAGATATTAAAGACAGAAATTCTCATCCATGGGAAATACAGCAGAACTACAACTTCAATAAGGATGTGTATTTACATCAAGAAAAAAATATGTCCCACTCTATACAGTTCTTCATGATACTGAGAATTACATAGTAGGAGTAAACAAACACGCAGTTTTTAAAAGTCTGCTCCTGTATTTTGGATCTGGAAACAGCGCTGTTTTGAGGGTTCAAATCCCCAGCTGGTAGCAAGTGCTGCTAGTGGGACACACTTAATTTTTAGAAGTGGAAGTCAAGGAAAAAGAGGCACAAAAGAAGGCACCTTTAATTGTTCTAGGTGAATTTATCTATTGAAACAAAGGGGAGAGAAGGATCCTTGTTCTTTTCTGAGAAAGTCATATCCAGCCTTCTCTGATTTGGTGGTTGTTTAGCTAGTTGTCTGAAAACAAGTCTTTAAGCCCCCATCTGTCTTCATTAGAAAAATTGCTTTTGATGTCAGCAATAGTTTTACTGGCCCTTGAGGGAGGAGTACACAGACTTTGCACTTCCAGAAAATAAGTTATCTGCCAGTCCCTAGGAAGAAAGTAAAATGGCGAGGGGTAGCTGCCTTGTGGTTGCTAATAATTCAGGAGTATGTTATGACATAGTCAATCTATCTAATTCCAAAGGCAACAAGTATTCTGGGACCTGGGCAAGTCACATTGCTTAGAAAAAAAAACTTGTGAATCTCTACTGAGCTTACAAAGCTGGTTTCATCTTCACAGCTGGAAGTTCAATATATTTCCAAGTAGTGAGAGTAGCATGAGATGATGACAATGTAATCAGTCATTTATGTACATCTCTGTTCAGTGTTTATTCCCCCCTAAAAAAAAATTCATCCTCATAATTTGTTTTTGTTTTTAAACACAAATAGCAATTTTATAAACTTGCATATTTTGAAATAAAAGACTCAAAAGAGTTACAAGTACGTACTTTCTGAATAGTCCCAAGTTGGTTACTTCAGCTTTTGGAGATGGGAAAGCAGCTTTCCCTTTTCAGCTAACAAATAAAGCATCAATTTGATAATTACTGTTAGACTCTTCTCTTGAAAGGCAACCATAAAAATTAATGCCACTTTGGTGGGTTTCTATTTTTTTTTTTAAAGGAAATTCTGCACTATATTTATTTGAATGCTATGACACGAGAACAGAAAGCTGGCACACAAAGCCCAGCATGCTGACTCAGCGATGCAGCCATGGAATGGTAGAGGCGAATGGTCTCATTTACGTATGCGGAGGAAGCTTGGGAAACAACGTTTCTGGAAGAGTCCTAAATTCCTGTGAAGTTTATGATCCAGCCACTGAAACGTAAGAATTGTATCAATTCTGATTATTTTTGGTCACTTGTGGCTTTGCTCACTCTGTAAATAACAGAAATATGGATCAGTAGGAAGAATTGTATGTGGTAAGGAATTTTACTGAATTAAGCAGTAATAAACCAGTTATTTGTAGTTTTACTTAAAAGGCAGTTTTAAGCAGCTTTCTTCCATATTTCCATATTTGCAGACCTGCTTTGGCAGGGAGGGTTGGACTAGATGATCTCTGGACGTCCCTTTCAACCCCTACCATTCTGTGATATTTAATTTTCCTAATGCTAGGTTTTATTTACATATTTTATACTTATTTTCTGTGAACTCAACAGTGAGCTTTCCTGTTTTGTATGGTTTTCTTTTTCCCCAGATGGACGGAGCTATGTCCAATGATTGAAGCCAGGAAGAACCACGGACTGGTGTTCGTAAAGGACAAAATATTCGCTGTGGGTGGACAGAATGGCTTAGGTACTTTAATTCTATTAATTCTCTAGCTGGTTTCATGGGGGGCCTTTTTTCTTTTGCAAAGAATTTATTCTGCTCTGTTCAGCTGAAAAACTTTGAGCAGTATCATAAAACATGTCCTGTTGTCATCACATCATTGTTCACCTCCCTACTTCACTGTATCTGATTTTTTTTAAACTCTCTTACTAATGACAGTACTGTCAAATTCAGATATGCACCCATACTGTAGCCTAGTTCTGCAATAGTTAATATGGCTAAACCAGTCATCAGAGAAAAGATTTGTTTGGGTTTTTTTTGTTAGTCATTATGTAATTTGAGAGATTTTTAGCATTCTTTTAAGAGACGAGTAAAGGTGTAGCCGCTATTTTAGGAACTTCAGTCTAAAGGCTTAAAGCTAGTCAGCTATTTTAAAGTGGTGAAAGAGAACTTTTTTGACTGCCCTAGTTTTGAAATATGACTTATTGTCATGGGCAGGTAACTTATGATCTGCCTATCTCCTTGTCTTTAAAACTAGAATAATGGTAGTTTATTTTCCAGGAGAATTGAATTTTAATTATACAGGGTTTCTGAAGTGCTCTTCAAAATGGAAAATTCTCAGCTATCAGGTTTATTAATCACTATTTATGGTAATTGGAATATTTTATTTCAGAGTAATGCTATATTAGAATATAGCTTTTATTTTAATTAGCTACTGAAACTCTTCCAGCATGATTGATTTCTGATGCAAAAACATCAGTAGATGCATTTTTGCACAAACATCTTACCAATCAGTTACAGCCAGAGCTGCCATTTTGCAAAGTATTAGTGTATTCACTGAATGCTCATTTTAGAAGTGTGTACTATTGAACTAATAAGCTAAAGTATTATTTTGCTGTTTATATTACAACAAGAACAATAAATCAGGCTATAGAATATGATGGGGAAAAGTTATGGCTGGGGTGAAATATTTGTACCTCTTAACATTATATAAAGGTTTCTTAGTCTCTCAGGTCTTAATAATTTAGGACTGGAAGTGAAAATTCCATGACTCATATTACAATTGTTAAATAGGGATAACGGTGTTTGTAGATATTGTGAAATATAATTACTAGCCTGTTTCCTAAAAAACGCAAATCTTAGTCACAAAATCTACTTTTCCCTAATAACTTTTGATTCCCTTGGCCCTTTTCAAAGGGACTTAGGCCTTTAAACTTCAATGATTTTAATATCATAATGAAGAGAGACACCCTCTATCAGTAAATGAGCAATTTAAGTAAAGGCACTGGTGACCCCTCTAGAATAAATGCCCTCACTATAGGGAAGTTTCAGGTGGATTCCTGTGGTTTAGTCACTAGTCACAAATCCGTAAGAAATTCAGCATTGTTAGTTCTTCTGTTCATGAAGTAACGTTAGAATCTCTAGAAAGCGTGAAATGTGAAATTTGTTACAACACATCTCACTTTTCAGTCTCCTGTTTACTTTTCTCTATTTCTGCATTTATAAAAGGGTAAACTGCTAGTTTAGAAATCTGTAGCCTTTTTTCAAGTGGTTTTTATTTTTACTCTAAGGTTTATGTTTTAATCTAAACCTTGAAAATAGTGATTTTAATGAAGGATTTGTATGCTCTAGTTCAGTCCATACGGTATAATGTAATAAACAGTTATCTGTTTCATTGCTTTGTAGGTGGCCTTGATAATGTAGAATATTATGATATCAAGATGAATGAATGGAAGATGGTGTCTCCAATGCCATGGAAAGGTGTAACAGTGAAGTGTGCTGCTGTGGGATCTATAGTCTATGTCCTGGCTGGTTTTCAGGGTGTTGGTCGATTAGGGCACATTCTTGAATATAATACTGAAACAGACAAGTGGATAGCCAACTCCAAAGTCCGTGCTTTCCCAGTGACAAGTTGTTTAATCTGTGTTGTAGACACTTGTGGGGCAAATGAAGAAACTTTAGAGACCTGAAGACCTGTAGGAGATGCTGAGACGTTCTTCAAGGACTTGGGGAAAGATGGCTATTGGTGCTTTGCTTCCATGTTTTACTGAATCTTGTTAAACTGAGTAATACAAAAAACTGAGATGCAGTCTTTCAATTTGTATATACAGCACATTGTACAACATGGATTTTTGTCATGCCCATTTTCTTGTCTGTTTTAAGAGATGGGGATGTGTTTTGAGAATCCACTTACCTAGCTGAGATCATATGGCATCTTCCTTTAAAAGGACTCTGTGTGTGGCCTTGTCAAAAATAGACCCAATCCAGTTATTTGAAAGAACTTAAAGCATTTGATGAAGATAAACCACAACAACCAGAAATGTTAACACCAGCTGGCAATTAGGACCATGCAGCCATTCACTCCCCCACCCCACGCCCACCCCTGAGCAGGGTAGGGAGAAGAGGGAGAAAAAAAACCTTGTGGGCTGAAACAAAGACAGTTTCATAGAACAGTAACGAAAGAGAAAATAGTAATAGTGGTAATAGAACATACAGAATAAGTGATGCAATACCATTGCTCACCACCCGATGATCAATTGCCCAGCCTGTCCTGAGCAGCAATCATGGATTTCTGTCCCCCCAAGCCAACCCCTGTTTCTATACTGAGCATGACACCTGGAATGTTCCTTTGGCCACCTTGTCCTGTCTATGCTACTTCTCAGCTTCTATGGGAAGCTGAAAAAGTCCTTGACTTAACATAAGCATTACTTAGCCAAAACTAAACTAATATGTGTTACCAATGTTATTCTCGTACTAAATTCAAAACACCGCAGCTACTAGGAAGAAAGTTAACTCTCCCAGCCAAAACCAGGACACTCGTTAAATAACACTTTACTGAGCTCAGTTGCAGAGATTCCTCATTTAATAAAGGTGAGTAAATGCAGCTTGGGTCATGAGAAATATGGGCAAAAATTTTTCTCAGTTATACCTACCTGCAGAAATCTTACTGGGATGCAATGAAGATTTTTCCTCAGGAAAAGACCAAGGACAGCAGTATAATAAAGATTCCCATGGTGAATGGGGATAGGCTATACAGCTCTCTAGATTATGATAGCTGCCCTCTTCCAGTGACTTTTCTTCCATCATTTGCATGACTGCGTATCAGTTTTTAAAGTTAGGCCATATATAGAGATTAAAGAAATACTTTGCTATTGACATCTTTGGCGTTTTGGGGAGCTTTCACAGAAAGACTGTTTTTTTTAACTATACTGAGGTAGGGGAATGGTGGGGGAAGTCCAAAGTAATTGTGCACTATAATTAGCAAGTTGGAAACTTGGGATTAATTTTCAATATATCTTCCCAGGCATCAGACAGTACATACTGTGGATGCCAAACCATTAGCGAAGATGGGAATAGGAATGGGAAAGCAAAGTCAATACAACAAATGTATTGATTTTATTCTTGAAAATTACTGTTTTTAAAATGGCATGAATCAAGTCATTAAAGATACTTTATAGAAGTCTTCTAAAGTTGCACATGGTTATTAATTTCTGGTTTATAAGCATATAGTTCTGTAAATGTTTCCAGCCAACATAGTAAACTTCTTCCAGTGTAGAAGTTCAGCTTGTTAAGCTATCGGTGTCAATACCATGTACATCTTCCAGCTTTTGGAAGACTACACAAATGATGTATGTATGTCTGTCCTGCTCCCATGCTGGTTTATTAATATCTTCATCCTAACTTTGTCACCTCTCTTCTAACTTGCTAATTTTTTCCGATCTGTTTCTATGAGACTATCAACTTAAAAAGTTGGTGCTTGCCTACCTGTACCTTATGCGTTGCTGGTGGTGTGGATTTTGAGTCTGTTTTATTTCTGAAGATCTTCCAAGTTCTCCTAAGTAGTATAAATTGCAGTTTTCAAAGTCAGTGCTTCTTTATAGACTTCGTCCTGGTTTTCTTCCTCATCTTAACAACTCCGCGTGTACAGAAAATGGTAGATGCACTCATGGGCTTAATAGTCGTCCTGCTGCTTAGTTCTTTATTCAGTAGTAAGTGAATGCTACCAAACTTTCTTTTTTTAACCCTGTTCCCCCTTGCCTTTCCCTTTTTCTGAGCCATGGAGCACTATGTCATTGTTGTCTCCAATCATTCTAAAATGCTGTAAAAACTGGATTGAACTGTGCACTTTTTTAGGTTGGTGGGGTTGAGTTTTTTTGTATCTGCCTTTAAAATTGTGAACCACCTTTTTCTAACTTTATTTTCAAGGGGTTAATAATTCTTTTTTTAAGCTACTGAAAAAACTTTGTAAGTACAACGAAGTGTAGTGTGTCACAAAGTATGAGCCATCTTCTTGGCCTGGCTTTCTTGGTTTCTCCTCAAACCCCCTTATGTTGTCTCAACGCCTCAGCCTTTGTGCAGAGTGACACTGCTCGTGATGTTTATGTACGCCTCGTAGTCCGAGTTTTTTTTTCCTCGACTTTTACTTCGCTGTCTGCCCCGCTTCAATACCTGAACTGAAGGCGACGCTTCTCTGTCCCAGGCCCTGCCGTCTAGCGCGACGTGTGGTGACAGAGCCCGTCGGCTGACAGCTCTGCCCTCGGCCGTTGGGCTCGCGGCGGCCGTTGGGCTCGCGGCGGCCGTTGGGCTCGCGGCGGCCGTTGGGCTCGCGGCGGCCGTTGGGCTCGCGGCGGCCGTTGGGCTCGCGGCGGCCGTTGGGCTCGCGGCGGCCGTTGGGCTCGCGGCGGCCGTTGGGCTCGCGGCGGCCGTTGGGCTCGCGGCGGCCGTTGGGCTCGCGGCGGCCGTTGGGCTCGCGGCGGCCGTTGGGCTCGCGGCGGCCGTTGGGCTCGCGGCGGCCGTTGGGCTCGCGGCGGCCACGGTTGCCTAGCGACGGGCTCGGGCCGAGGCTCCGCCTCCTCCCCGGCGCGCGGCGCCCGCGTCTGACGTCAGGGCGCCGGCCTGTGGCGGCGGGGCGGGGGCCGCCATGGCCATCTGTCAGTTCTTCCTGCAGGGTCGCTGCCGCTTCGGCGAGAGGTGCTGGAACGAGCATCCCCGTGGCGGCGGCGGGCGCTATGGGGCCTCCGCGCCCCATTACCAAGGTACTACCGAGGGCAGCGGCGCGGAGGGCGGGGGGTAGGCGCGGGGCCTGCGCGGCGGCCTGCAGGCCGGGGGGCTGGCGGTGCAGCGGCGGGACCTCTGGTGCCCGCCCCCGGTTGCCACCACGGCGTCTTAACTTGAGAGGCCCTAATGTAAATGTATTGTGAGTTAAACTTTAATTATTATTTTTTTTTTCTGCTGGGGTAGTTGCTTTATGAAACCACGTAGGTAAAACTGAAACAGTCTCTTTTCTGCATTGCTAACAGGTTGTTGTTGGCATGGTGATGTGAGGAGTGGTTCACGTGTGTCTCCTGATTCCGGAGCTCACTGGGTTAAGCTCACTAAATAATTAGATTAACTCATTATGAGAAAACTACGTTTTCTTTTCAAACTTCTGATTTCCGACATAATAATAGTTATACTTACAGTTTTTATTGATGCGGTATTGTTTAGTATCTTAATAATTTAAAATTTCTGTTGTTTGTTGTCTTTTATTGGAAGGCACTAGCAGAGGAGGAGGCGGCGGCGGCAGCAGCGCGTGGGGTACCACTAACCAGAGATACACTAATGTTATCCAGCCATCTACCTTTAAGTCTAATACATGGGGTGGCAGCAGAGATCAAGGAAGAGGATTTTTTGGCTCCTCTGATTTTGGATCATCAGGCGGCAGCAGCAGGAATGCAGACTTTTCGCAGAACAGATTCTCTGCGTTAATGAACAATCAAAATATTGCTGATGGCTATAAAGATGAAGAGGAGAGACTTCTGTAAGTTACAGTCCTGTCTCACTGAAAGCATTTAGAATGAGCAGTTTAAAAGTTCCATGCTTTCCTATAGGTAATGCATAGGACGTGATTGTGAGGAGAAAGCTGGGATGTAATCAGAACCATGGAACACACTACTGGGTCTCTTGAGTTATGCTGGCATGGGAAGAAAGCAATCCTTGTTTTGAACAGCTAGACAACTGTGATATTAGTAAGATGATACGGTATTTAAGTTGTGAGCAGGAGGATAAGAAAGGAAATAAAAATTTCATTACTTGAAAATAAGAGGTCAGAGCCTCCTGGACAGCATTCTAACCCTTTAAAAAACTCTTTGTGAAGGTGTACTATTTGACTTAGTTTTCCTGACACTTAAGATAACAAATGCTCTGCCAGTAGCAAAACTATTGAAAGCTGGTTTCACACGTGTTTATGTTAGAGTCAACTGAGAGCAACCAGCAGGTTCAAGGTGGTTACGGGGCAGGTGAGGAGAAGTAACAGGCAGTGTGATTTCCTGAAGCAGCAATGTTTTGGAACAACTTTCCATTTTAATTTTTTTAAGATTACATTAAGAAAGTGCTTAACAGATTACTTCCTCAGCTTCTCAAACAGGAATGTATGTTGTGCAACAAATACCTGAAGTAGTTAGAATCTTTGTTTATTTGTTAGTATGTAGTGATTTGTTTGTCTACTTCAGTTTTTACCCTTTCACTGTTTGTTTACATTTGGATTTACTTTAGATGTTTACATTTGGATTTACTTTAGATGATGTAGCTTCTATTTCTTTGCTTTTGCAATGTCTGGATTTTTATGCTTTTGATTCTTTTCCAAAAAATAATACTGAACACTTCTCTATCGTTTTTTTTTTCCCTCTTTTTTCTTTTCCCTGAATCTTGCTATTTAATACTGTCCATGTTCATTTAAATTATCTAGTATTGAGAAGGTTTTAAGTTGAGTTGTGATCGACAGCTTCAGGGAAAATCCTGTGACAGCATATGCCATACGAGGATTAAAAAAATACTTTGTGTGGCTTTGCAATCTTTTTTTTAAGATCTGTTTTGATTTACTTGGAGTTAGATGATAGAGTAAAATGCTTCAAAGGAACACTTATGTATCTTGCTGAATAAGTGCATTTCTTTCCACAGAGAACTGAGTGCTTTTCTTGTTCACACTGACTTTTGTCAGACTTCATTAATTTTCGTGGTAGCAGGTATTTGAATCTGACTTGGATTCAAACTAAGCAATTGCTTCTGGTGGTTTTATTTTGACCATATGATTTCACTTTCACCTGTGGTTTTATTTTGTTTTGTTTTCTAGCGAATGTGTAGTGAAAGACATGGAAATTTGGGAAACTTCAGGACAATGGATATTTTCATCTTATTCACCGATGAAAGAAAAGCCGAATGTCTCAGGTACGTAATGTTCTAGTGTCGCCGTGTATTACTGCTATTTAGGATGTTTCTTACACTTGTCCACACTGTTGTACTTCAGTGGAACCACATGCAAGGTGGTGATTTGCCTTGTGATGCAACGGAAAGGGATATTGGATTCTGGCAAATTCATTTTGGACTTTCACATCTTTTCTTTTTTTTTAAAGTTCTGTAATGAATCTTTTTTGTGTCTCCAACTGTATGATTTCTTCATAACTATAGAGGGCAGTTGGAATTATTAATATATTTTCTTGGAGGTTTTTGATTATTCCTCTCCTTACAGGCTTTGCAGATTTCTCGCCAGAAGAGTTGCATCTGGAGTATTATAACTGCAGAGCAAACAACGACATTCAGAATTATGTAAGTATTTCAAAAATGCTGACTTAGGTGGACGTGTTTTGGGATAGGACTTTTTGCCGTTCTTCAGGTGGCAACTCTTGTCTCAATTACCAAATTCTAGGAGATTATCAGAATGTCAAAATATTTTTAAATCACGTGCACCAAATAGAATACAAAAATAGCTGCTAGTCTGTGTGCTCTACTGTAACTTCCTATTTCTGTCTGAGATCACAGGCTAAAACATCAGATCTGAGCTTCTAAAACTGGCAGCCTCAATGTCTAGACACAACAGCTCCTACGAAAAGTGGTAGCAATAGACTTTTAGCTAGTCTCGGTTAAATGTATGGTCTTTCTAAACCTAGACACTCCTTGTCTTAGTCTTGTCCCTGCTCGTGTGCGTTATTTGTAGAAGTTATTTAAATCCTATCTCAAAAGTTTCATACTTGGTATGCTATTAGTCAGTTGGATTGTTATAGCTGGATACATAGCACTTTAGGTAGAACGCTGGGAAGGTTTATTTGACCTTGTTCTTTTACATATCTCCATTGCAGGGACTTAATGCTGAAAATAGCAGATACTTCTAAAGGAGTACATAGATTTATAAAAAGAAGTAATATATATGTTTGTGTGTGTGTATATATATATATAAAAATTAAGAAAAACGTGCAGTGTTGTTTCTCCCTCGTAGCTAGGAACCTAGCACAGTTCAGTGTTGTGCCAGGAAAGGAACTGGGCTATTGGAAAGACACAAGTACAAAATAAATTAAGCTACGTTGTACTCTTTCCTCTTCCTATTGGTTCTGTATTGCAGAAGGAATTGCTGTTGTCATCACTCTTGCTTCACGTGTTTAGAATTATCAGAATTGCATTTTCAGAGACAGAAGAGAATTTTTTTAAGAAACTTCAATTAAAAAAATAAACAGAAAGGATTAAACAATATACTATGCCTGGCTATTAAAAAAAACATTTGTGGCCTCACTGAAGCACTGAATGCAAGTTCATGAACATCTCAGTGTATAGATGATAACTGTATGATACAGTTCTCTCACAAAATGTTTTAAGTACAACATGTCTCTTCCAAAGCATGTGTTTCTATTCTTAAACTGGGTCAAAATCTGAATTTTCCAGTCTGTTGTATAAGAACTGATACCAAGCAACATGATCTTCCAGCATGTGACTAGACACAAACAAATTATTGATGTTTGTGATGCAAGACCCTTTTGAAAAATTAGGGAATTCATTTACAAAAAGATTACTCATGCCACTCTTGCAGGCATTTGGGCCATTATACATTTTATACTTAAGACTTACATATTTTGTGTGTGGTTTGTTGGATTTTGGTGAGGTTTTTTTCCTCAGTACCTAATTGTAATAGTAATAGAACTTAGATTTAGAAAGCCCCAGGATATTTTTTTTAATTTTACTGTTACTTGAAGTAAAAAAGTTAATTTAGGGTCAATAGTAAGAGAGTTGTAAGGAATTCTGTGTTAATAACAAAAATTTGGGTTTCTCACTTTAGAGTTTCATGAAAGCAAAAAAATCTTGTCGTCTTGGCTTAATGAAGTTTCTTTTTTTAATTCTGGAAATCTTCTTTCAGTTTAGTTTTCAGATCACTCTATTTTCTTTATTTTTTAAGTCTTCACCAATAGTAAAACCATGCTTTTCGTTTCCCCCTTTTTAGATAAATTCTGTCCAACACTTAGCAAAACAATGGAAAAATCGTCTGCTTCAGTTGAAAACTTTAAATGCATCGACAAAAGCAGCTTTGGTGAGTGTTAATGAACGGTAAAATGTTTTTGTTCCTGATGTCATTTTTTTATTAATCTTGGACAAATGTTTTTCTTAGATTCATGGTTTTTTTAGACACGTCCTACCAAACTGTCCTGCGAATGCCAGCGTTAATTTCTGTTACAAAGATTTCTAAGACATGGTAGTTGTAATGTGCCACATTGTCTTTAACGAAGAGATCTTGCAAGTGTTCCATAGAAACTTCAGCTGTTATCAAAGTATTTAACTACACTTCTATCAGCTTTATATAAATAGGTGATAGGTATTGCTTTGAAGATCGCAGGATAGTATATTTTACAACCAAATGTACATGATTCTTATTCTTTTAGAGCATCTTTGTTTGCACCTAAATAGGTGAGAAATGAAAATGTTTGATTCCTAGATTCATTGGCAATTTTATGGTAGATCTGTGAACTGTTCTGAAAATCTCAAATATCATGTATTATATTCTGGCACTGCAGCTTTGAAAAACATCTGGCATGAAAGTGTTTGGCTGACTTGGCAGCACAAGGACCTTGACAGCAATCTTAGAATGCTCTTGGGAACATTAGAGAGAGTGGAAAAGGGTGTAAGGGGGAATTACATGAGAGTAACGACTGCAGTTTGAAGACTGTCCCACATCTCCGTCTATGTGTTTTTTATAGGCGATAGAAATGTGACTGAATAGCACTGCCTGAGTCAGGTGAACATGAAAGTCTGTGAATGCAGTTTTGGGTTTTACATCCACCTTTCTCTGGAATCATGAAATCAGTGAATTGCAGGCGGGTATTATAAAACCTTTTAGTTAACTAAGGACGGTAGTGAATCAGGATGGTTCCATGTTAGCCAGGCAGCAGCTGGATCCCAGGTTTGGAATACTGGCATCGCAAGCCATGTGAAAGTAGCCACAGTTTACGGTTGGTATGTGGTTGAGTACACGTAAGAGGCAAATATCCACCCCACCTTTTCTTCCATGTGCTGATGTTGACTCTTCCAAGGTATAATCAGCAGATGAGACCAGAATTGTCCTCCAAGGCATTTTAGGATAAATAGAGTATTTTGGTAATGGCAGAAGGAGGAATTGATAGATAGGTGGGAGAGAAACTGTTTGGAGAAAATTTGAAGATGTAAAGAGTAGTTGTTCCTGGGAAGGTGACAAACACTTGTGAATCTAGATGTGTCAGAAAAGAATGCTTGAGTTAAAACCATTATTAAATAATTGGGGAGTAAGTTGATTTAAGTGGAGTCTGCATGAAGTGCATTGAAGTTTTAGCAATACGATCACACCCCCGCTGTGTTCAATGCTGAAGGTGGAGAAGTGGGATTTGGGCTTTAGCACAGAAGACTAGAAGTGCCAAGGGGAAAGAACAGATCAAGTTAAAGCAATGACGTAGATAGGGTCATAAAGCACTAACTGAAATAGGTGAGAGATGAGAATGAGCTGGAAGAGGTGTTCAGGTCATTAACTGACAGAGAAGAATCTGTAAATTGTAATATATTTACAGTGTTTCTGGAGTGTTTTACAGAGAGCATTGTAGAGCCCTAAAGCTTTTTTTCATAGCTGCAAGAGCGTGCAATCGTAATGAAAGTGATCAGGGTCTAAATTAGTCTAAGTTGTATTATGTTGGACTGGGCAGATATATTTTTGCTTCAAGTATTTATTGAAAGACATTTCCTTGCTTTGGAATCTAGTTTTCATTTATGTATTTTGAATTTTTTAAGATCTCTGAATTAAAGAACACAGTTACTCAACCACCGCCTGCCTTTGGATTTGGAGGACAGCAAACATCAAGCTTTGGGTTGTCAAGTAAGTTCCTGCATTAAGAACTAACAATTAAATGTTTTCTTGAGTTTTTCTTCTGCATTATTGAAATGCAGCAGTGGTTTAGTACCACAGGTGTGCACATTCTGACATTTTTTCATAAATTTTATAATTGCAGGCTTTCCTGTGAACAGCAGCAGTAACAGTGCCAGCAGTTTCTCCTTTAAAACAAGTTCCAGTCTCGCCAGTGCATCATCTGGAAACACCCCTGCTTTTGGGAGCTCTTCTGCTGGTTGTAATCCTCCTGCATTTGGTGTGACGTCCTCTGCTAGCGTATCCCATTCTGTTGGTTTTGGCAGCCCAGCGGCTCCCTCTGCAGCCTCCTTCTCATTTAAAACTTCGGAAACAACTAGTGGTTTTGGAACTTCTGGGTTTTCAGGGTTTGGCAATTCTTCTGCTGTGAACTCTTCAAGCACCACTCCGCTTACAGCCTTTGGAGCTTTTAATGCAGCAGTAGCAGCTTCTCCCTCCCACTCAAGCAGTACTTTATTTGGACAGACTGCCAGTGTTTCTGGGCATAACGTAACATCGGCGTCTTCTGCATTCACAAACAATACTACATCAGAAAAGTTATTTACACCAAAGAGCGAATTATCAGCTGAAGAGTTGAAACAATTTGAAGCAAAAAAGTTTACAATGGGAAAGATTCCTCTTAAGCCACCACCATTAGAACTGTTAAATGTTTAGGACTTCTAAGTCTGTTCTGAAGTAACGTGGTTTTGTAACTTCTCTAATACCTCAACTACTCAATTTTCCGGTTGAGTAATGAAATAAAATGCTTCCATTTGAGTTAATTTTAGTTTCATCTCTAAGTCTTTTGCAGTTAGAAACTCATAGGTATAAACATTCAAACATTGTATTTTATCATTTCTTGTTTATTTTGGAATGGACTTTTTAAGTCCAAGAAATGAACTAATGAAAATAAAATTTAAAGTTCCCTTTTATATTCTGTACTGTGAAATTCTGGGCAAAAACTGTATCAAAAAGGCTTTGTCAAAAGTGAGAAGTGCTTCGGTGAGGTGTTTGCATCCTGCTGTGAATAGAACACTAGAAAGAAATGGATGTGGCGCAGGACTGCGTGTTGTTGGGCCACTTTGTCTTCTTCCTCTTATTTAGAGAGTTCGTGCAGCCTTTGACAGTTGCGTTTGGAGACAGCTGGCTCCTGTGTGCTCCGTACCCGGCTACGTGCACCCGGGAGTCACGCACCTCTCCCAGTTGGTGCAGTTCAGCTTTTGTTGCTCTGCTTGAGGTCATAATGTGTGTATTAATGGAATACAGCTGGGGGAGGAGAGCCTTGGCAGCTTGAATAAGGAGTTTGTGGTTTGTTATTTTGACACCTATTAGATAAAACTTTGCAAGTCATTGCAAAACTTGCAAATGCTTACTACGCATTTATGTGAATTGGTAGAATTTTGTTGTCTGGCTCTCAAAACTTGATGGGTGCGTATATTAGCAGTATCTTTTCTGAATTAATGATATTAAGGTATATATTTTGCCAAGATGTTATAAAGCGGGGATCAGAAATCTTCTAGAGAAGGTACTACAGCCAGGTGAAGAGAACATTTGTTCTTGACCAGGACCTCTCATTAATGGTATAAAATCACCAAACCTCATATTGAAGAGGAAAGCAGTTTACTCCAGGATATAGATACATAAATTGGTTGTTTCCTTAACATTTGAAGATAACATTTCAGTTCTCGCAATAGACCCCGGGATCCTACTTAAAACTTCACTACAGCTGTGTTTCCTACCAGTGATCCGTAGCATACTGGCTTGCTAAAACAATGTCATAGAATCATGGAATGTTTGGGTTGGAAGGGACCTTAAAGATCATTGAGTTCCCCCCTGCCATGGGCAGGGACACCTCCCACCAGACCAGGTTGCTCAAAGAAAGCCCCATCCAGCCTGGCCTTGAACACCTCCAGGGATGGGGCAGCCACAGCTTCTCTGGGCAACCTGTTCCAGTGTCTCACCACCCTCACAGCAAAGAATTTCTTCCTAATATCTAATCTAAATCTCCCCTCTTTCAATTTAAAACCATTACCCCTTTTCCTATCGCTCCACTCCCTGATCAAGAGTCCCTCCCCATCTCTCCTGTAGCCCCCTTCAGGCACTGGAAGGCTGCTGAAAGGTCTCCCTGGAGCCTTCTCTTCTCCAGGTGGAATGTGAATGAATTCGTGTTTAGGATGACAGGCCCTGGACAGGCATTCTGCAGGCTTCATAGAAATCCCGGTTCCTCAGTCTGTGCGCTCAGTGTAGATGTACCAGAAACTTGCATGTGTTATGTTATGGTGCTGCGTTGCTTATATGGACTTTTCTGGTGATTGTTTTGTAGATGAAATAAGCCATCTGGTTTTTGTTATTGTTGTTAATGTCCCAGTGCAGGCTTCCTGTAACTCACAAACAAAATCCTGTTACATTGGCCCAGAGTTCCATTCGATTCTTATGAAACGTGGTTTTCCCAGGGGGGTCTGCGGAGCAGCACTACGACTCGGACAAACCGAGCCACGTGGGGCTGTCGGGGGTCACTCGGCTCTGCAACGTTTGTGCCAGTTACTCAGATTTTGACATGAGAACTGAGGAACCAAAATCCGTTACACCACTGGAGTACAGAAATCCCCCCTCTTCACAGAAGTTGTTAAACTCACTTTTGTAAAGTTAGCATTTAACAACAAGCAAACAAAAAGATGTTTGTGGTTGATGGGATGAATGCCAGAGCTGCCGGAACTCATTCTATTACACGCTGTACCCTCTCCTGGATTTCATTTCTGAAGCCTTAGTGGTTCTCAAACCCCACTGCATCAGTCAGCTACAAGGCTCTTTTTTTTTTTTTTTTTTTTTTTTAAGTTTCTATACTTAGGTATTATTATTATTAGTTTTCATTATTATTAGTTGTATTATTATTAGTTTATTAAGTTGTATTACTTGTAATTATTATTATTAGTTGTATTAAAGCAGCATTCTAGCATGGCAAGAGTATATTTTGGGGTAAAGGTACAGAATTAAGTCCTGCTGATAACCTTAAGGATCCCAGGGCGCGTCGTTGAGGGCTGTTGATGGGTCTGTCTTACGTTTAAAGTAGTAATAGTTTTGAAGTCACCTGTGCTTTTTTCCTAATGTTCGTCCTTTTAAATTACTCTTTTAACAGAGAAAACCTGAGAGGAACACTCCAAGTCACAGTTAAGGACAGGCTACCTCTGAAGAACGCCAAAGCCATCTTTATTAAGTTGAAGTGTCTTTATACACAAGGCCGCTGCAAGATTTTTGAGTCTCTGTACGTCAGGGCTCTGCTGTGCTACGTAAGAGCTTAAAGCAGCTTTTGAGCTTAAGCGACGAGCTAAAACCTTTACTCTCTTAGAGTATCTCAGCGGGCTGGTGCTGCTAAGCTGCACTAAGAGCTTTCAAGGCTCAAAAGCAGGCAAGGGCTTTTTTAAGTGGAAATGCTTTTGCTTAAAAAAAAAAAATAAAATAAATTGTAAGGCCATGAAAAAAATCTGAGTAATCTACTGTGCGTACCCAAAAGAACATTGGCGAGATGGCCTCAAACATCGTTCTAGCCTACAGGGACCTAGGGGGAGAAGGGAATTTTTGAAGTCTTAAGTCACCTTGCTGTTAAAAAATAGAAAGCTTAAGGGAGGTATTCCTAATTCAGATGACAATAAAAAAAATAAACAAAACAAAACATTCTTTGATCAAATATTTCGAACAAACGTATTTTTTCAGATCACCTTCTCGCCCACAAAGAAAAAAAATCAAAAAAATCACTATTAGAGAGATACTAAGACTTGGTGTTTGATATAAATGGGCTCCTGAGCATCTGAAAGGACGGTGGAGAGCGGTGTGACATGACCTGGCTAGCAAAAGGCAAGCTGTGTGTTTGGCTGCGGACGTAAAGATGAGGATCGGATAGAGTAGGAAGGAATAGCATTGCTCTCCTCTCTAGTGGGCTTACTAAACTGCAGAAAATGAGCAACAATTTGCCAGCAGATCAAAGCAATGTTCCCCAACATTTGCACTGTATTTTTAGGGGGGGATTTTTTTTGCCATTCACCCTGTTCTGCTTTGGGTAGACTTGATATCAAACCTGGTTGCAAGCACAAAGGCAGCTAAATAATATCTTCCTTTTAGTCGCAATCCTTTCATTTTTCTTAACTTTTCCTTTTTGCAATTGCTTCTGCTTTTTTTTTTTTTTTTTCTTTTTTGTTTGGTATATGGCTGCTCTCCAGAAAGTCATCTTATTGTGGTCTGGCATAGAAAAACACATATAAGGTGGCAGCAAACTCGCAGATCTCACTTTACTGTACCTCGTTTCAGAAGAAGAAACATGAGGTGAAGGTCCGAGGGCAGAGGTGTAGCATGTCCTGATTAGCAGAAGAACGTGGTCTGTGCAATAGGCTAGAACATTCAAGCCCCGCGTGACATTTTCGAGTGCTTCCCTTATTTTGAAATAACAGGATTTAGGAGTCACTGAAATTCCTGCGGTGTGGTACAAACAACTAACTTGAAGAATGACTCGAAGTTTTGGGTTCCAAGAGATCACGGATTAATGCCCGGACAGCAGCACTCGGGACTGGCTGCACACAGGAGAAAAACCCTCCACTGCCCCAGCAGAGGAAGCAACCCGGCATCTAACAAATGGAATTTTCTCTGCCCTTTTTCTTCCAGGTGACACTGGCAGCACTGGGAGATGTCAAAATCTGAGCTAGGAGAGGAGAAGAGAAAAAGCGAGCCTCATAAAGCATTACAATTTGGTCTTAAAAGTTAAGCATCGTAGTAGCCATGTGCTCTGTGGTTTCACTACATGCAGGTGTACGGCGTTTGCGTGGCAACGTTTTGGTAGTGGGGAGGCTACAGGGGTGGCTTCTGTGAGAAGCTGCCAGAAGCTTCCCCCCATGTCCCACAGAGCCAGTACCAGTTGGCTCCAAGATGGACCCACTGCTGGCCAAGGCCAAGCCCATCAGCGATGGTGGTAGCACCTCTGTGAGAACGTATTTAAGAGCAAGGGGCGCAGGGGGGAAATGCGCAACAGCAATTGCAGCCAGAGAGAGGAGTGAGAATATGTGAGAGAAACAATTCTGCAGCCACCAAGCTCAGTGAAGGAGGAGGAGAGATGCTCCAGGGACCAGAGCACAGAGTCCCCTGCAGCCTGTGGTGAAGACCATGGTGAGGCAGGCTGTCCCCCTGCAGCCCATGGAGGTACATGGTGGAGCAGATACCCACCTGCAGCCCATGAAGGGCCTCACGCTGGAGCAGGTGAATGCCCGAAGGAGACTGTGACCCCATTGGGAAGCCCTCACTAGGGCCAGCTCCTGGCAGGACCTGTGCAGAGAGAAGCCCATGCTGGAGCAGATTTGCTGGGGCCCTCACTGGAGCAGTGTGTTCCTGAAGGACAGCACCCCATGGAAAGGACCCACGCTGGAGCAGTTCGCGAAGAACTGCAGCCTGTGGGAAGGATCCATGCTGGGAAAGATCATGGAGAACTGTCTCCTGTGGGAGGGACCCCATGCTGGAGCAGGGGAAGAGTGTGAGGAGTCCTCCCCCTGAGGAGGAAGGAGTGGCAGAGACAACATGTGATGAACTGACCACAACCCTCATTCCTCGTCTCCCTGCACAGCTTCAGGGGAGGAGGCAGAGAAAATCAGGAGTGAAGTTGAGCCCGGGAAGAAGGGAGGAGTCGGGGGGAAGGTGCTTTGAGATTTGGAGTTATTTCTCTTTATCCTTCTCTGATTTGATTGGTAATAAATTAAATTATTTTCCCCTGTGTCAAGTCTATTTTGCCTGTGACGGTTAAGAGCTGAGTGATCTCCCTGTCCTTGTCCTGACCCACGAGCCTTTCGTTATATTTCCTCTCCCCTGTCCAGCTGAGGAAGGGACTGATAGAGCTGCTTTGGTGGCCACCTTGCCTCCAGCCAGGGTCAACCCACCACAGCAGCGGAAAGCGGCGAGGTACCTTCCACTGAATGAAGGAAGACGGATGCCAACTATCAACTGACTAGGTTTAAGCCTCAGAGAATAAAGCTAAGGGTATCAACAACAATAAATTAACAACAGCCAGAAGGGTAAGGAAAGAAGAGCTTTCACAAACATGTCTGGGGAGGGTAAAGAAATACAAAAGGCCTATTAATGCTGGAGCACTGAATTGAGATTGATAACGCTGAAACGGTGGAAATCTATTTAAAAAATACTTGAAATGAGGGACAGTTGAAAATCAATGAGGATGTAATGCAGTTACTGATAAAAGGCAAGTAAGTAAATATTTGTGAAATGAGAGCTTACTGCAGCGCAGTGGGAGTCCAGATAATTTGCTGTACTGGTCAGTGAGGGAATCAACTAATGGACTTGCTATCGTTCTGATAATTATTCAGATAAGTGATAGAGCACTAGGGACATGCTAGAAGACTGGGGAAATAACTCAGCAAGAAAAGGTACTTATTTTGTTGATGGTTACAAATAATTTGAGGAGATTCTGAAGACAGATCATCTGGCTTTTAGTAAGGCATTTGGTACAGGCATTTAAGAGGTGTCAGGTGTTTATGGAACAGTGATTAGGGTTAGTGATTAGTCACAGACATTGACAAGTGAGTGAATGCTTTTTGTTTACCATCCACGTCCTATTGTAGAGGATAGAGAGAAACTGTAATTTGATATTTACCTGAACAGTAACGGAGGAGAAAAGCCATAGACAATTTGACAATTCAAGCAGATATCTAATTGTATTTGACCTAATATAAGCCAGCAGCTAAAGGAAAAAATTATACTACTTGTATTCAGAAAGAGAGAAAAAGCCGTAGAGTTGAAAGTGACAGTAAGTGAGATATGAAGCCCCAGTGGTTTAGAGCAGTAAAATGTAGTGTGAGCTGTAGGAATCTCCTTCACTGCACGACTTGGTGATGCTGCGCTGGGTTCTGGGCAGGCAGTTGTCATAGAACTGCACAATGAGTAGAAGGAGATTCCGAGAGCAACCAAAGCGATTGCAGGTTGGAAATGAGGGTTTAGGAGGAAAGCAGAGGCTGTCGCATGGAATGACTGTCTTATTGAAAGCGTACCCTCTCAGAAGGGAAGAAATGGGATTTTTTTAAGGCATCTTGACTAGTAACCAGAATATTGCTGTACTTCCTCAGCAATGTCTTAGACAGGAAGTTTCCCAACTGGGAAAGTCCTTTTCTTCCTCTGTTAGGATCTAGCCAAGCCAAAACTAAAGCACTAGAAACATATCCCTGCCTGTCAGGACTAACAGTACAGGTCCCCAGAGATGCAGCAGTCAACGTAAGTCATAGAATCATAGAATGGTTCAGGTCGGAAGAGACCTTAAAGATCATTGAGTTCCAACCCCCCTGCCATGGGCAGGGACACCTCCCACTAGACCAGGTTGCTCAAAGCCCCATCCAGCCTGGCCTTGAACACCTCCAGGGATGGGGCAGCCACAGCTTCTCTGGGCAACCTGGGCCAGTGTCTCACCACCCTCACAGTGAAGAATTTCTTCCTAATATCTAATCTAAATCTCCCCTCTTTCAGTTTAAAACCATTACCCCCTTGTCCTGTCACTACATTCCCTGATAAAGAGTCCCTCCCCATCTCTCCTGTAGCCCCCTCCAGGTACTGGAAGGGGCTTTAATGTCTCCCCAGAGCCTTTTCTTCTTCAGGCTGAACAACCCCAGCTCTCTCAGCCTGTCTTCATAGCAGAGGTGCTCCAGCCCTCTGATCATCTCCATGGCCCTCCTCTGGACCCGTTCCAATGGGTCCATGTCCTTCCTGTGCTGACAGAACGAGAGGGAATGGCTTCAAGCTCCAACAGGGTAGGTTTAGACTGAACATTAGGAAAGAATTTTTCACAGAAAGAGTGGTCGGGCATTGGAATAGGCTGCCCAGGGAGGTGGTTGAGTCACCATCCCTGGATGTGTTTAAGAGACGTTTAGATGTGGTGTTGGGGGATATGGTATAGGGGAGAACTTTGTAGTGTAGGGTAGATGGTTGGACTCGATGATCCCAAGGGTCTCTTCCAACCTGGACGATTCTATGATTCTATGATTCTATGACTCTGGAGCTGGATGCAGGACTCCAGGTGGGGTCTCACCAGAGCAGAGTAGAGGGGCAGAATCCCCTTCCTTGCCCTGCTGGCCATGCTGCTTTTGAAGCAGCACAGGATACTGTTGTTTTTCTGGGCTGCAAACACACATTGCCGGCTCATGTTGAGTATCTCGTACACCATCCAGTCAATCCGATCCCTTACCTTTGAACCAAAATACACAAGCACTTGTGAAGAGATTGACAAGAGCACAAAGCTGAGCACTTGGACCAGGCCTCTGTGTGTGTCTGCCACCTGTCCTGGGGGGCCAACCATAACGAGGGAACCTCTCTCCATTGAGTTTAAAGAGGCAGATTAGCTTCCTAACACTGGGAGTGACTGGGCCTCTAGGTCTCGAAACTCTCACTCGCAACTGCCTGGTTTTCCTGTCAAGAATAACCAAGTGAAAAACCAAGGAGTCGTTCCTGTCGCAAGTTTCCAGTTTGGTCTGCAGAACAGAGCTGGGCATGTTCTTACAACATGGTATCATGCAACAGGCTCCTTGGTGGCACTTCTCCAAAAGAACAAAACCAGGTCTTAAAATGGAGGGAAGGAGAGCAAGAGAACAACAAGATTTGGAAGTTAAATCAACACTGTTGTTCGGGTACATGGATTGCTTTGTCTTTCCTCCACAGGCAGTGGGTTGTTTTTTTTCTTACCATGTCACATGAGAGACATAAGAAACAAGTTTTACGTCTTACCCCCTCCAGCAGGCAGATCTGTTATGTTGCTAATTACAAAGTAGGCATCAGAAAAGTGATCTGGTGGTTTTAAAGTACCTGCAGCAATTATATCCTGCTCCACCTGAATTTCTGTTTCGTTATGGCAGTGTGCTTTTAGCAAACTAAATGCTTTCTAGTCAGCATCGAGTCATGCTTCTCTAAGTCTTCCATGGAGCCTTATCTTTGCAAATCACCTGAAATGTGCCCATTGCATATGCCCTACAAAGTAATCAGATTAGTTCTAATTATACAAAATAAACCCACCCTCCTGTATGAATCAAACAAGCAACATTTGCATGTGTGCGTGTAAAAACCACACGTCGCATCACTTTTAAAGGGAGGCTAATGAGGTACGGTTTTGATCTCTGATAGCTCAGATTTTCTGTCTAACCAGTGCTGTCGTGTTTTTCTCGGCCTGACAGCGTTTCAAAAGCTTCTTATAGTCACATGAGGTTTTGTTGTTGTAGCTTACTTCTGCAAGTATGAGTTTCTCTTGAAGTGTCTGTAATGATGAAATGGAATTAATACCGTATAAGACTGAAACAGCAGTTTATAACCATGGGTTGCATTAAGAAAAAAAAAAAAGCCTGGCATCACTTACTGTTTCCATATGATAAGTGGGCAGTAGATGAGGTGGAGAAGAACCCTCTGTATTCAATATACATTAACTTTTTTGGGCAAAAGAGAGCCTTCAGCATTCTCCCATGGCCTGCATGCTTGCTCAGCAGCTCCCACGGGACTGGGGACCAGCAGGCCCTTGCAAAGCCAAGCGCTGCTTGAACTTCACTGTAGGAACTTGGCATAGCATAAAAGAGAGACCCAGCCCGCAGGCAGATCTGCCTGCCTTGAGATAAGGCTCGCTCAAATTTCACTGTACATTCTCCTGCCTGGAGTCTTCTTCAGACATCTCTGTCTCTATCTAACCTACCCGACTCCCTGGAGACTGATGCCTTTACCCCCTGCCCTCTGTGCCTCCTGCTCCCCCTGAGCTCCCTGGTCCCCTGCTTTTGCGTGCGCAGGGACATGACTCCCTTGGCCTCCCCATGCAGGCTTTGCAGAGGGAAGTGGCCACCAGAAACCCCTCCTCTCCAGAGGTCTGTGCCTCTTCCTGAAGCCTACATGGGCATTCACATGTACATGATGACCCTGTCAGGACACAGTATTCGTGAATTATTTGAGATACCTCCAAGCCAGCCCGAGAACACAAGCAGCGCTGTACATCACAGGTAAGTGCTGATACAGCTCCAGCATGACTTGTCTTTCCAGCTGGTGCTGTTTCAAGCTTCTGGCCCATTAACGCCCTTGACTCACACATTCAAAATCCATATCATGTGAGATTCCTAGCAAAATGAATCCCCCCTTAACCTTTAATCATCTTCTGTAACCACTGGTCAACTCCTCCCACCTGTTCTTCCCATGCAGATGGCTTTGCCTGTACTAGAAACTCAAAGACACTAAAGCTCCCCCCACCCCTGACAAGGGAGTGCTTCTGTTTCTCCAGACACTTGTCTGAAACAGGTCAGAAGGTTTCTTTTCTCCTAAAAAAACACCAATATAATGGTGAACCTTCCTGTGTGGCTTGTCCTCCAGTCCCCCATCCCTTGGGGGGAAGAGTCCCAGAGAGGGATGGTCTCTACCCTGAGCTGTGCGGTGGAGGCAGAGGTGGCACCCGCATTTTGTCACCCATCAGGTGTACAACCCAGGGAAGGAGCAAGCACCTCTGGGCCTCCACACAATAACGACTGTAGTCTGTCTGCTAACAGTTGCTTAATTGTCTGTATCTGCTAACAATCAGATTAACTTTCTCCTATTTTTCCCTTCTGAGCCATGCTGCACAGAGGATGAGGAAGAGAGGGGGGTGGAAAAAAAGGGCACAAAATACTCAGGCAAGTTTGCTGAAATCCATGATACTGCCAGGGAAAAAATCCTGGACATCCTAACTTCTGGTTATATGGTTGAAGCACTAGTCCAGCCTTTTCACAGTAAACTATAGAGCGATGCCTATCAAAGAGCACACATTATACAAGTAACACAAGCAATATAAGTTAATCCTTGCAGCAGGAAATACATCTGGTTGCCAATAATAGGTCCATACTGAGGTAACCAAGTTATGTTGGACGTCTGACAACATATAAGGCTGTCCTATCTGTGCTGTAAAAACAGGGGGCTCTCTGACCTTTTCTTCTCTATTTATCTACTTTTGGTTTGGAAAAATACTAGGCGACATTAAAGAGATTAGCAGAGTGTCTCAGTATAAAATACAGCACTGGAGAACAAACAAATAAATGCACACAAGACGCTTCTTGATCACAGCTGCAATAAACTGGTTCTGGCAGCAAAGAGATTTTCTCCTACTTAAGTGGTCACTGGACACATTCCATCCTTATGATGATCTACTTTGAGAAGGTTTATTCTTCCAACAATAACACAACAGAAACAGTCACGAACAGAGGGAGTCCTACAAAGTAACTAAAGAGTACATGAGAACAATATGTGGTGTTTTTTTGTTGTTTTTAAAAATCTGTTAGTATGCGTGTGGCTGTAATTTATAGTTATGCATCCTAGATAATTTACTTAGGAGTCTGTATATATTGCAGTACTTGGTGTACAGGAAGAGGAAATAAATTGCTTTTTACAGCGTTCCCACCTCTGATGCTGGGTCTGTGATGATTCAGGCAGCCCTGGAGGTCAGCTGGAGGACTCGAGAGCCGAGAAGCCCCAGTGCACGCTGTGCATCGTGCCTGCCCTCCTCAGCTCTCGCAGACACATCTCTAGAAAAGATGCCCCAGAGCTGGGATGCTGGCTGCCAGCCAGCTAAATATTTCCCTATGGAAGCAGGACTTCCAAATGGCAATTTAAGTTTCTGACATAGTGCACAGGAGCCAGAAAGCTGCTGCGGTCCAATTCATGATGTTTTCTGCTTTATATTCCAATTACTCAATTTTAGCAGGTTTCCTAAGAAAATAACATGGTTTTGATTATACTGTCTGATCATCTGCCTGTGATTCCTTCTGCACTAGTCTCTTTTTTTTAAGCCCATGGCCAATTTCCAGGTGCTTAAGTCTTGAAGATGACTGTATTCCCATAGCTGTAGTAAGAATTGGCAGCTGGATGAGGAAGGAGATCAAAATTAGTGTTGCAACTGAAAGAAGAACAGGCAGAACTCAGCTGCTATGAATACTGTTAGCAACTGGCTGGCTGATCAGCACGCGTGTAAATCTGGTATCTAGAGTAGTTTGACAGATTTTTGCCCCACTGGGGTATTACAGAGGACAAAGGGCACCAACCTATAGGAAACTTAAGTTTCATACGCGTATTCTGTGGGCCAAAACCAACTTGTTTCAAATATCAAAGCAAAATTCTTCCATGTTCAAATATGAATTCAACCCAGGAACAAGGAGCAATAGTATATTTATAAGTTCAGCTATAACAAAGAATTGAGGCTCCTAACGCCGCACTGGATTGCTAACTTGCTGCCAATTTGGTACTTAATTGAAATCAATGAAATTATCCATGATCCAAGAGCTGTGCTGATGGACCCCAAGCCTCATCATTCCCAGGATCCTGCCACTGTAGGACCTTCCAGCCTCCCAGAGCTTATGGGGAAAACCGGATCATTGCAGAAGAGCTTCTACAATGAAACAGAAAACATTAATGATCTTTCACTTAAATGAAACTGGAAATAACAATCTTACTAAAATAAGACAATTGTTATAATATTTTTTGCTTTCTGGCCAGTTTCTAGCAATATTCACTAACCCATTACCGTATTACTAACCCTTCATCCTATTGTATGACACACTATATTAATTTTCTTGCTCTTTCCTTTGGCAGAGAATACCATTTCTGCCAAAACAGATGTGAAATTTTTCAAGACATTTCACATATCCTCTGATTATTTTGAAGAAAGTGCTGAAAAAAATCAGCTGAGGAGACTTGCAACATATTCGTTCATTTCCTAATCTTAAACCTAACAAACCTTACTCCATAAGGCTTAAGGTACAGGAGAGCCTGAATGCAAATGAACTCAGATGATTTGAGATGTTTTTCTATCACACACGGCAGACTCAAGAAGCCCAAACAGCCACTGGCTCCCTCTGTTCGAACTGGAGAGAGTTGACTGTGCATCACTACATGGAGCCTCCTTTACTTTGCAGGGCAAACGCTGCACCCAAAAAAGGCTCCAAAACATTTAAGGCAACCCAGGTCTAAGAATATTTAGACTTGCCAGTAAACTGAACCTTGGCCAGATGCCAGAGCATGGCTCTGATGGGCTTTCCACTGGAAACACCACTGAACCAGTAATCACATCTCCATCTCCTCTAACTTGACATAGCTTCTGCCTGCTCATATACCAGAGTTAGAGTTGGAAGGGACCTTAAAGATCATCTAGTTCCAAGCCCCCTGCCATGGGCAGGGACACCTCCCACTGGACCAGGTTGCTCAAAGCCCCATCCAGCCTGGACTTGAACACCTCCAGGGATGGGGCACCCACAGCTTCTCTGGGCAACCTGTTCCAGTGTCTCACCACCCTCACAGTGAGGAATTTCTTCCTAATATCTAATCTAAATCTCCACTCTTTCAATTTAAAACCATTACCCCTCGTCCTATTGCTCCACTCCCTGATCAAGAGTCCCTCCCCATCTCTCCTGTAGCCCCTGTTAGGTACTGGAAGGGGCTATAAGGTCTCCCCGGAGCCTTCTCTTCTCCAGGCTGAACAACCCCAACTCTCTCAGCCTTCTTACACAAGTATCATATGAAACTTTTTGAAATAAATTTTCAATTAAAACTTTTGAAGTAGTCAGGCAAGACTTCCCCTGTTCAAGTGTAAAACAGAGAAAGCAAAGAGCAGAAAAACACTAGATCAAGCCCCATTGCTTTTCCTTTTCTCCTGGAATACCTGTGCTGCCAGTGTCAGAGCCTCTCGCTTGCTTCAGCTGTGGGCTCTTGCAGCCTGGGAGGGTGAAAGCAAGGAAGCAGGTGTTGAGGTAGTGAGATACGATAATGAGAACAAGGTGACTGTAAAAGTTCACTTGTGTCCCTAGCAGAGGGTTGCGTCTCTACGCACCTTCTCCTCTCTATGGGCACATAGGTTCATTCCACTGAGGTTTGTGTCCTGGATCATCAAAGCAGTAACCTAATAATACAAAAAAAGGTGCAGCTAGGCTACTTATTCTCATTCTTTGCTCCCACACTCTCTTCCTGCCTCCCAAGTGTTGCTACCTGTGTTGGCCATGTTGGAAGCCATCAAAGATTACCTGCTGGTCCTGTGGCTACCACAAGAGCTTGAGTTAATACAAGAGCAACCTTTGCTTATGGCCAATGAATTATATAGGTAATAGGCAAGTACTAAGTAGGGTTGTGTTTATCCAGGGCACCAAAGCTGGGATGGGAGAAGAGTGGCTGAGCTGAGGCCATAACGTAGAACCACAAGAGCACACAAAAACGCTCCCACAATACTGGCACTTGGCTGCCTGGATGATCATTATATGGTCATGAAATGCTTAGCACAAAGCAGTGAAAGCTGATTATGCCCACTAAATACCGCTGTGGTGCTAACACTAAGTGTTTCTATTAGCAAGTTCGTTTTGCCAGTTCTTAATTACAGAGAAACTTGGGAAGATGTAAACATCAAAGGAACCCTTTTCCCTAACTAGATAAGTAAGTCTTGTCTTTATTCCTATGACATTTTAAAATTCCTCACCCTATTCAGTTTGAAAACCTGCTGTAGGCTGTTAGAATTTAAATCAATACATGCTTATTTGGAGACTTTAAAGGTAAATGAAAGGTTACATAGACTAGTACAAAATTGCTTCCTTTCAATGGTTTGCAGGTACATGAGAAATAGAATTAAATACCCTTCTGGTCTCCCAAACTGTCCACTATAATCCCCCAGGCCAGTCATTTTTTAACTGAATTTAAAAGCTCTCCCGAAAGATTGTAATGTATCTTGAAGCATAGAGCTGCCTGCTGGCAGCATTCTCTCTGTAAATTATTATTAGCAAAAAACTGTGTCCATCAAGTCTTTCTCCACACAACCTTCTCCAAAAGCATTAGAGGACTGACTTAAACACCAAAGGAACTGGGATTCAGAAAGAAACTTAACCAAAGGTCACACTAGGAGACGGACCCTTACAGACATTGCTACAGCCCATAAGGCCATTGAACTGGCCCTAGACTAAGGCGGAGCAAAAGAAAAGGACCCGTCCAACGAGAATGCAATGAGTAGGGATGGAGTTTTTAAATTGCCTGCTTTGTCTCAGTCTGTATTTGCTGTGTTTTAAATAGTGAATAGTTCTTATTTATGTTCTAACCAGATGTAACTCTTGGGAGCCAAAGGCTTTCCTGTGTATCAGGGATGCCTGTTTTGAGGACAAGCCATCTCAAAGCTCTGGATGAGGGTGATCCCCACCCAACATGAAATCGCCTTTCTTCTGTTGTAAATAACCTGAAACTTTTTTTTTTTTAATTTAAAAATTATATCTATTACAAACACATTACAAGAGAAAGTTCTGCATAATCTGAACACACATGAAAAGCATTCAAATACTATAGGAATGAAAACTATAGAACATGATGTAGATAAAGAAAAGACAAGAGCTTGCACATCCCTCTGCTTTCAGTACAGAGTTGTGATGAAGAGGCAGGTTCTGTAATTTGAGAAAAAATTTCAAGAAGATTGTATTTTCGGGGCTTTTGACTCCTATCTGCATGAACACACTGCCTTGAAGCTTTCCAGCAAATGTCACCTGATGTCCAAAGCATGTGATTATGGAACAGTGTAAATGACCTCCCTGTGCCTTTCAAGATACTCAAATAGTCTCCGTAAGCCTTGCTACATTTGGCTTCAAAAACTTGTTCCTTACTTGTTTTATTTTTTGTTGGTGTAATTTGAAGAGCCTAAATTCTTAATGAAAAACTTCCTGATTTTCATAGTTTTCCACTGAATTTAGATAGCCAGAAATATTTTTAGCTGCTTAAGCAGAGGAGCAGTTGTCAGTGTAGTGTCCATCCTGGCGAGAGACTGTATTAGCTCCTGGGAAGACCATCCAGAGGGAAGGGGAGCTGGTTTATGACATTTTGGTGAGATGCTCCACCAAACCAAAACGTCATCTTGGATTACTTTCTCTCAGAACCTTCCCATTTCAGATGAATTAAAGACATGATTCAAAGTTGCCTTCAAACCCTTTTTAATCACTGCGAGCACGAGTCCTTAATAGGGTATTAGAGGTGCTGGGGGGATGTGCAGGGTCAGGAACACTCTGCCGTTCCTCAGCACAGGGGGCAGAGCACTGGTGGTTATTATTTTATATATATATTATTTTATATATATTATATATAATATATATTATATATATTATATATTTTATATATTTTATATATATATATTATATATATACAGCTGTGTGGTATTTTTATGTATTGTTATGCTTGCAGCCCTCGTTTTGCTTAAAGCAGTACTGACCCTCCCACCTCTTGATTTTCCTCCCATACTTGTAGAAAGTAAAGTTATTCACCCAAAGAGCAGAGTGGCAGCAAAGTCTCCTTCATATTTTTGCATCTTTTTTTCCCAGCTGCGGAAGATGTTTTGAACACCCCACCTCATCATGCTTTCCCTCTCGCTGTTTGGGTGGCTGAGACGGAGAGGATGAGGAAGAACCCTGTCTTACAGACTCTCTGTGAAGCAACCCCAGCCAGTAGTGGTGTTTTTAACGTCTTCTGAAAAATCTCTCTACCTTCTCTCCTCAGTCACGTGGCCCTGTGCATTTACGATGAAGCTTTTTGTCTTGCTTCAGCTAGACAGGGAGACACGCATTGTAAGTCACTTTTGTGCTAAGTGTCAAGACGCAAGCAAAAAAATTTAAGCAAACAAACTGATCTCGCTGTTCTGATGGTTCAGCTGTGGTTTAACGAGACGATTTGGAGATGCCTTACAGGTAAAGAGAACCCAGAGCTGGATTTCTTTGGAGGTACTGGTGAAAACCACATCCATGCAAAATATCGGTCCGAAAAGTGGCTGCTGCCGCCCGGGGTCCAGCCCAGTGCCCCAGCGATGCTATTTACCCTTCTCACCCCGCTGCCCAGCGGCAACTTCACCGCCGCTAACGGCATCAGACGGTGTTCTCACCCGGAGGTTCATTTGCTGATTTCCCCTCATCAGTGACCTCCAGCTGAGTTTTACTACTCAGCAGGTTATTTCTGCCCCAAAATGTAAACATTTGTACGTGCCAAGGAAAAGCATGGGGGCAGAGGAGGGGAAGGGAACATAAATGTGTAGCTGGGGGAAATCCAGCTACCAAAAGAGGTAAGCAGCTTCCTCAAGTGTGCTCCCAGCTTCAGGCTTTTGAGTTTCATCCTAGACAACAAACACCATGACAAGGTAAAGAAGATCCGACTTCCCATTATATTCTCAATGAAATAAACATAGCCATCTGGGCTGTATACTACATTTCTTTACATTTGTCAATGTCTTGATTAAATTCTTGATTTGAATAAAGTTCAAATACACGGAAATGTATTAGTAATTAATTAGTCTGTCCTCAGCACCCATCTGGTGTAGTTTTTGTTTGTTACCAGAACACCCACAGCAGCTGAACTGTTAAGAAATTGCTCAGTGAAGAACGAGTTACAACTTGAGTTTCCTCGGTGTCTGGGTCTTAGTAAATGCTGATTTTTCTTATGTTTTTATTTTTCATTCCCAAAGCACCATTCAATAACCAGTTTTTCTTGCTGAAAGTTCTTTTGTATTGTGTAATAATAGAAGACCTAGGTACTCCGAAATGTAGCAAACAATTGGTAACTAAGAGATCAAATGATCTCTATTTTCATTTTATCATTTTGTTCTTGTTTCATAAAAACAGAACTTTTTGCCTTCATCCAAACACCACAACTGCAGCATGAAAAATCAATGTAAATTTATAGAGGTCTGAACGTACAATCCATTTGCCTTGTCTTCACTGCACTTCTCATTTCTTTATTTTCTTTTCTTTAGGACTATTTCATTTTTTATACTTTGATATCAGACACAGCACAGGATGAAATTCAGACTACTCAAATTGGAAATAATGTCCTTTACCGAGAAGAACTGCAACTACCTTACATTGGATCGGAATTATTTTTTATAACCAGTCAACTTCTTTCCACGTGCAGTAGAACTGAACCATTTGCAGTGAAAAGGTAACCCCTTGGGTTAGGCACGGCAGAGCTTTCTCTTCCTTCCAGACCACTGGCATACAGTAGTGCCCCGAGCAACCAGCTGCAATTGAGAAGCAGGGCTGAGGGAAGATTTGTTAGGCTGTTTTGCTCTTTGGGGAGAGAAAATTTAAACTACAGATCTAAGAACCAGATTCTTCTGTTACGTGATGCACACATGTTTTCTGTCGTGATTCTTATCAAGTCGTATAGTATTTCCCCTGCAGAGCTCACAGCTCTGGTGATCAGTGCATTATACATCCTAGACGGAGGGATTTTACCCTTTGTATTTCACTTAAGCCAGGGATTGCAAATAGGCTGCTGTATTAAATCAATTTTTTCGTTCTCATACAGTAACACATTTAAGTCATGTTAAGTTTTCCAGTATTGGCAAAGAAAGCTGAAATAAAATATCCATATTCCAACGCAGATTTAAAACAGAATCAGTACAAATATACTGCTTCTTTCACAGAGAATATAAATAAAGGATATTGGCGTTTAAGACAAACTCAGAAGACTAACTGCTATATATTTGATATATGTAATGATATAGTCCCCTGCCCACGTGATCAGAACTGTTAAAAGATTATTATGCAACGCATCGGGGAACAGGGCATTAAAAATATACTTTTCTCCCAGTGAAAGGCAAACAGCAACTCCTGATAAAGCTTTTTGCGAGCGGGAGCCCCTTCAGCCGTGTGTCGGGTCGGAGGGCTGGGGCGGTAACCCCTGCTGAGCTGGGGGCTGCTTTCACCAGCCTGGATGTCCTCCCCTCCCCTGCCGGTGCCACATTGGGACACCAGGGCCTGATCCTGCCACCCACTGCTCTGCAGCAGCCCAAGACAAGTCAACGTGGTGATGCACCCGTGCATGGGGGAGCAGACAAGTTACGGCACAACCAGGTTGCTCCTCCTCTGCCTCACCGGTTAACCCATGGTCCCAGCAAGCCCTGACCACTCTGTGCGAGTGGCAGCAGGTAAACTGGGAAAAACCCAACCCAACCCCAACCCCAAACCCATCTGACCTTTCTCTCTTCTATTTCCCACCAGGCCGCCAAATGAGTCCTCCTCAATGCTGTCAGCCACAGAAGGAGGGTCCAGGTGGGTTTAAGTCCTAGGGTGGCAGCAACACATCACTAGGAGCACTACAGCTCCCCTTGCTCAGAGTTTGCCTCCCCTTTATGCCATAAATGCTGCTGGGCTTCTAGACAGAAAGCTGGTTGCTATATTATACAGCTGGTTGCTATATAATATATTAATCCTTTTTCTCCCCTCTCCATTGCCTGTATATTCGCTGCTGGGTGTATCCTCAGAGGAAGAGGTTACTGTCTGAATTAATGCCATGAGTCAGTGGGAATACAGTCCAAAAAATGCAGAACTTTTCCCGTATTCTTGCTGTTAACACATTAAAGAGTATGTTATGCTAAAGTTCAGCTGCCAGCATTTTCATTTATTCTGACTCCTGTTTCAGGGAAGCGCTGAGGTTATTTCTTGAGCAGTCAAGGCAATTTCACAGGACCATAAAACAACTGAGCTTCTGTGCTGAGCTCTTATCCCCAGCCCATAATAAGTGAAACATAGCATATACAGGGAATAAGGTACAATTGAGTACGTTCAGTTTATATTGTTTCTTAGAAAAGCTTTAAAGGAGCAGACTGGCTGTGAGACTTCTCCATCAGCGTCCTCCCACCAAAATGACTACACAGCAGATGCTCTTAAGAATATTCTTTTTGATACATCACCTTTTTGATTGGGTTTTGCTGATTTGATTGTTCCTGGATTACTTTTTTTGAAGATTTTTTTTCTCTTTTCCTAGCCAAAATATTAATGGATGTCTTTAGAGAAAACAGAACTTTTCAGCAATAATTTGGTTGCTCTCTCTTGAGCTGAATGATGGAAAATCTATCTTTTAAAACCTCTCTAAGCAACAGGGAGGCCTGAATGGATTTCATTATAATATGGTGTAAAATATGGGTCTCACACAGTCATAATCATGTACTTTCACAACAATTATCTGCTCTCCTGATTGGAAGAGGACTGTGCCTCGATGAATCATTGTGAGTATAAACCACGTAACTAACAGTTCATTAAATCAGTATGAGAAAAGTAGTAAAATAAAACCAATGTCCAGACTGTAAACAAACTGTGGCAGTTTCAAAACTGAAAGTGGGTCAGCTGAGGTGCACGCAGAGCAAGCCAGAGGCTTACAGAGGCCTTTGAAAGACCGTGGGCTACAGCAACAGAGCACTGGGACTTCCAGGATAGGTACACCTCCTCCTTGCACTGACACTATCGTTTAAAAAAAACCCCAACCCTGCCTAGAGACATCATTTTTAAAGGTATGTAAACTTGCTTTGTTTACATACCTTTAAAAAAAGATGCATTGTGCAGTCTGGAGGGTCAGTATCTGTCATCATGGAATCACAGAATGGTTCAAGTTGGAAGGGACCTTAAAGATCATCGAGTTCCAACCCCCCTGCCATGGGCAGGGACACCTCCCACCAGACCAGGTTGCTCAAAGCCCCATCCAGCCTGGACTTGAACACTTCCAGGGATGGGGCAGCCACAGCTTCTCTGGGCAACCTGTTCCAGTGTCTCACCACCCTCACAGTGAAGAATTTCTTCCTAGTATCTAATCTAAATCTCCCCTCTTTCAGTTTAAAACCATTATCCCTTGTCCTATCACTCCACTCCCTGATAAGGAGTCCCTCCCCAGAGGTGCTTTGTCTTCCACTGCTGGTCATCTGCACAAATTAGTGAGAACTCCCACAGGCAGGGAAGCCAAGTCCACCAGCAGGGAGAGGAATGAGTGGACTGGGGCACTCTGTGGGTCTGTATCTCAAGGCTGAGCTCTTGTGAGGATTTGCTGGTCTCAAAACGCTGCAGACAACTTCTTGGGGTCTGCTATCTTCCCCACCAGCTGCTTTCACGAGGTGTTTTTGGGCACTCTGTCACATCCACAGCTGTGACTGAGAAGCGTGCTTAGAGCTCACAGGGAGGGACACAACAGAGAGACACCCCTGCAAAGGCAGAGAACCAGCCCACTCATTTGAGCCTTCCCTCTAAAGGTAATCAGGTCAAAAGTGACTTTTATCACAAAAGAACCCTTCAGAATTATATGCTGTGATCAAGTGCCAAGTTTGGAAACGTCAACCCCAACACAGGAATTTGGAGAACAGCATGACTGCAAGAAAATACCTTCCCATAAAAAATGGTAAAAATGAAAACACTGGAATTACAAAAATCCTGTTTGTCCACTTGCAAGGGTTAATTCATTTTTCAGTGGCAAACTGAGTTGGATGGTGCCATAAACTGATCAGGAGTTTTTGTAGAGCTTATTTTCCCCCTGTACGAGAAGGAAGACTGCAGACTGCTAACATCGCTGTGTTTACATGGTCAGTTCAGTCAGGTGATGGCCACCGCCCCGTGTGAAGCGAGGCATGGATGATTTCTTCCCAGAAAGGGAATTTGTCCAGCCTTCAGCAGAGTTCCCTCGAGAGACCACTGGTAATGGCAGACAGCATTTACCTAAAAGTACCTGGTTGCCAAAACAAGATCATTTCGTTTTCCTTTGCTGGTTTGGCCAAAAGTCGAGTTCAATCTTCAAATCCCCCCTTTTTTTTTTTTTTCTTTTTTTTTTAAAGTTCCTGTGGTTTACAATTCCCGCACTCGTGTGGCGGCGATGGCGGTGTGCTAGCGGTGTGAGCGTGCCAGCTCTGTCGCAGTCTAGACATGCAGGTACACATGATGTGCTCACACCCTGTCACCTGACAGCCCTTCAGGTAGCAGAGATGTGTATCTACCTCCTCAATGAGTTTTAATAACCGAGGTGCCAAAGCTGTGAAGTACCAAGCACTTCCTACCCACCCACTTCTTTGTCAGATTAAGCCCTAAATCTCTCTGAATGTGTGTTTCTTTGCTGGGAAAATATTGAGGATATGTTTTAAATCTTTTCTCTTTTCCAGCTGCACAATTTAGTTCAGTTGCTTTAACTGTGAAGCTGTTTCTCAGAGACCAAGAATAATAATGTAAAAAACTATAAAGTCAATTTAAGATCCGGTGATGATCAACCAGTTTCAAGCAACTCGTCAGTGTTGCAGATGGACTCGTTTTCAGACATGGTCAGCCACGGCTGGGATGCTTGGAGAAGTCAGCTCCGTTTTCAGATGGTCCCTTCAGTCTTCTCGTACTTCTCCTTGGCTTTTTTATTCTTCTCTTCACTCCTTTTACATCTCTGTTCCTCCCTGCTCTTTCTTCCCTTCTCATAGGGCTTTCTCCTCTCCTCTTTTCTCGCTAACACTGTCGGCTGCAGCCACAGCACGAGCAGATCCAAGCATTTTCCATGTCAGCCCCTCCAGGAATGCGTAGTCTAAGGCCAAAAAAGCCGAAGAGGGAGAGCGCAAAGGACCGGAGCGTCACAGTACGGCCACCTTTTAGTCATTAGCCCAGCCCTGGTGGGTTTGGATTCCTCGAACCGCAGGCCTGATCCTCAGTGCCCCTGAAGTCTATTTACAACGTGTTTAATAATTTCCACCAGCTGGCCCTTATTGAGGGTGTCACTCAACGTTTATGTAACAATCTCATGTATCAAATAACATGGCAAAATACTCCGTCCTAACCAACTTTATTGTTTTTAGGCTGATAAATTTTTGTTTTTAATTAACAGGCATTTGTTGTCAGCAGTTTTCCTCTGGAGGTTCTCAAAACCCTGTTGGGAACAAGCCTTCAAATCTCCTTTCTCCCCAGCAGACTTTGGATCGAGACCCAAGTGCTGAAACACAGCGTTTGAAGGTCACTTTTCACTTCTAGGATCAACAACCTGGAAACAAAGGAGTGCAATTAAAGTTAATGTCCCACATGGTTTAAAAAAATAATTGTGAATGGCTTCGAAACCTGACATTTCAACTGGGAACATAGTTGATTTAATAACAACAAAAAAAAGCAACAATCACATGAGGACGCTGCAGTCATATGATTTTTTTTGCATAGTCAGTCACAGCTTTGACTATGATTTGTGCTCCCTCTCCTTTCTGCCAGATAATGAGGGCTTAGTTTAAACAAGCCTGGTATCCCTAAGGCTATTGCCTTCACCCTTTTCCTTGGCTGGCAGTAGGAGGGAGGGTTGGCTCCAGCCAGGAGGGTGCTGGAGCACGGAGTCTACGTATGCAAGATGCACAGGACTGGACATCAGAGCCTGCCTTACTGAGAGAAATGCTGGCTGGGGCGCTCCGGGTAGCGACAATAACTTACACAGCTGATAAGAAAGTGCTAGAAAAATGGAAGAAACTAAGAACAAATTAAAAAAAAATAAATTAAAGTAATAAGTAGTCACAGTTCCAAAATCTCCTTCCATTGGGCAATCTCTTCATTCTGTTGACGGCGCCTCGGACTTACAGACTGCCACCTGCCCTGCCCAAAATAAAAATGCTTTCGTGTTGCCCAACTTGCTGGTTTCTGGCTGGCCAGTGCCTCACTTGCCAGGGCTATACTTTGGGATCACTGAAACGACTACTGAACTCCTGTCTTGAGGACCATACTTGCTTCTATGCCAGGTCCTCTCACACAAGCTTGTTCTTTGCTGCAAACAAAAGCAAGAAACTTCACGAGGCTGCCAGGGATGCCACGAACTTCAGTTGCTGCACTGCCTGCAGAAGAACACCTGGGCTGGTGAAGCACGTTGAACCTGAATTTGAGCCACGAAGTGCAGTGTTTGCCAATCTGCCTCTATTACTCTACTCCTCTTGAGCCATTGGTTATACCTTATTATTAGGTTGGGCAGCAGAGTCTATTTTTCCTCTGTCTCTACACACCATGAAGTATACACAATGAAGAACTTGTCCGTGTGTAGGTCGTGGCAACTTGTGAGCTAGACATTGACTGGTCATCACTACATATGGTCTGTGACCGCACCTCTAACCGTGGCCACATCGTATTGTGCAACCGTGATCAGATGGAACACGCATGTGCCCACTAAATGTTTAAATAACGTTTTCCTTAACGATCAACTGTGATCAGGAGCCAAGTCCAGAGAGGTGTTAGAATTGGCCAGTCTCCATTTAGTTTACAGTTGTTGCCCAGCACGTTGGGAGACACACAGTTAAGTAGTGGTGGGTCCATCAAATGCAGTGAGCTGTTGCAGTAACACTAGCAAATCAGGCTGGGGCAAGAGTTAATTTGGATTTCTGGAAGTAAATGTTCCTAATTTAAAAACAAATTAAGTACAAAAATTGATCATAGTGCAAAACTCGTATAAAAATGCCTGCGAGGCAAATGGCGTGGCTCTAAACAGGTCTCTCAGAAATCCCAGGGAATGCTGAAAGCAAAGGGAGTGAGTCATAAGCACATGAGCTGAAAGAAGCTGAAGACAAAAATCATGCATCTCTGCTTAATTCCATCACATGATGAGTCCTGGGGCCCTTCATTTAACCGGAGAGCAGAGCAGCGGAGAAACTTCATTCTCACTTCTCGGTGGGGACCGGAGGAGATACCGTGAGCGGGCACCGGGCACCCTCTGCTCCTCCGCGCACGCAGGGTCTCCGGCACCATGAGCGGTGTGCGCCGCCACCTCGGATTCCTCCTCCTGGCCGAAGCGGTGCTTTGTGCTGCCGCCACACGTGAGTGCTTCCTTCACCCCCCTCCTCTCTCCCTGCCTCCGCGGGTTCCACGGCCCCAGCCAGGGCGGTAAAAGCAGCTGCCGGCTGCACATGCAGCAGTTGCTGGAGCTGTGCTTGGGAACCAGGAGGTGACAGCTGGCTCCACCTCAGGGTTGCCTGGCTCCGGGTAGAAATGTCGCCCGAGCTGGAGAAATACGCCGGGAGCTGTTCAGTTATCATAGAATCATAGAATGGTTTGAGTTGGAAGGACCTTAAAGATCGTCGAGTTCCAACCCCCCTGCCATGGGCAGGGACACCTCCACTAGAGCAGGTTGCTCAAAGCCCCATCCAGCCTGGCCTTGAACACTTCCAGGGATGGGGCATCCACAACTTCCCTGGGCAACCTGTTCCAGTGCTTCACTACCCTCACAGTAAAGAATTTCCTCCTAATATCTAATTTAAATCTCCCCTCTTCCAATTTAAAACCATTACCCCTTGTCCTGTCACTACATCTCCTGACAAAGAGTCCCTCTCCAGCTCTCCTGCAGGCTCCCTTCAGATATTGGAAGGCTACTATGAGGTCTCCCCGGAGCCGCCTTTTCTCCAGGCTGAACAACCCCGGCTCTCTCAGCTTTATCCATTTCCCGCACTCCACAGAGCTGACTGGAGCTAAGCCATGGCTTGTTTCAACAAATATCTAACAATATTTCCCCAGCCCAAGTGTGGCTAAAAACGCAGATGCAGAATGGACTTCTCCCAGTTTGCTCAGCTCAGCTATGGCTGGGAGAGGCCAGGTCAGAGGCAGTGCTCCCCACCGGGACACCCAGACCTGGGGATCCCCAAGCTTAGGGAGCCCAGTCAAGGAATTAGATCCTCAAGCCACAGTGGGCAGGCACTGGGCTGGTTCTCTGCTTCTTTCCGGGCTCCCAGTTTGACTCAAGTCTTAGGTTGACTCCCTGAGCTCAGGGCTGGGAACCCAGAAATGGGATTTTAGTCTTAAATTCCAGAATCTACAGTGAGAAAACTGACAACCTTAAAAGCTGAGGTCCAACTGAGAGTCCATCTAGCCTTGAACCTGTCTCCAGTGGGAAACAGTAAGGGATGTATAACTGGGCAAGCATATACTGGTATTTACTCAGGACACTCTTCCAGCTTCTGATGATTTATAGCACCAGAACTGCCTATGTCAGATGCAGAGTAATTGTATTTAACAGTTTTTACTGGACTTTTCTTCCATCTGTTCATGCACTCGGGTTTTGATTGCAACCCGTGTAAATTTTTGGCACATGCAACATCCTGCCAGCAAGAAATTTCACACCTTAACTGTGCCCTACATGAAGAAATATCTTTTATGCGCTTAGAACCTGTAACCTGCTGGTTTGATTCTCCTTAACTTTCGTACTTTCAGAAATAGTGACAAATTGCTTCTTCTTCCATGCTGTTAGTGATTCTGTTTTTATATTCTGTTCTGCTGCCTCTTCTCCAGGCTCAAGACAGGCTCTATTTAACTGTTCCTCATATGGAAACACTTCTATCCCTTTGCAGCATCCTCGCCACCTTTCTCTGTATTTGTTCAGTTCTCTTATAACCTGCTTGAGCTGCAGAGAACAGAGCAACATACAGTATTCAAGACATGAACACACATGGAATTATTCAATGCTGTAATGACATTTTCACCTTCGTTCTCTATCTAGACTTTTCCTAGTTTTTCCACTACCAATGAGCACTGCACTCAAAACCGTAAAGCTATGAGATCTCATTTCTGAGTGGTGGTAGCTAGTTTAGAGCCCCTTGTTCTGTAAGTAAAGTTACATTTAACTATGCTGGATTTCATATAGTTTTATTCTTGAGTCATTGAGCATCACAGAGTCCTCCCCTCTGCTGCTTTAAGACTGTCTTCAGGAGATTAAATAACTTTACTGTTTACCTGTTTTCCAAATAACGAACATTTTAAGTTACTTCAACAATTGAGAAAACTGGCCACGACAGGTTCATATATCCTAGCCAATTATTCATTTGTGTGAAATCCTTCGTTCTTATCCCATGGTAATTCAGTTCCTTTATGTGCCTTTAGCGAGGGACCTCATCAGACGCTGGCTGGAACTCAAGCAGACTATAACAAGCAGGTCAGCCTTATTCCCATGCTCTCTGGCTCCCTCAGCGAAACTCAAATATATTTGTGAGGAATGCACTCCTTTTACGGCATATCATACGAATCCACTGTATCTGCTAATTCTGCACTTCACTGCTCTTTCTACCCGCTTCTCCAATTTGAGCCTCAAACTTTTTTTTAATCCTCTAAATCTTCCCTGGAAGTGTTTTTAAAAACTGTCATCACTTTTGCCAACTTTTGTTTCTCAGCACTGAAGCAAGATGTTACATGCTATGGTTAATAGCTCATTTATTTCACTCTTGAATAACTTCCATACTTTTTGAGCCATCCTATCTAGACAAGTTCTTCATTTTGTTGATTTGTCCTATAATATTTTTTTGTGCCAAAACACTGCATTTTGGGAGAGATTCTCCATAGTTGTAAAGAAAAATTCTGGCACAGAAACCCATTATGCTCCTCCTTTGTGAATGAAAATGTAAACTAAGGTATCTGACTTTTGTGCTACCCCTTTTTCTTCCTTGAATGCTTCTTTTGTATCTGCATCATCTTTTGGCCCTACAGACTTTCTGGTAAGCTTTCCACTACTTTAGTATTTGAAAAAAAGATTAATTAGCAGTTTTTATGATTTTACAAGTTGTTCCTCAAATTTGTTTTTGTCCTGCTTTATTACGTTTCTCTATGTAACTGTAGAAAGTTTACATTATTTTCTGTCTTCTTAGCTTGGCCATAACATCAGCCTTTTTATTTCTAATACACTTTCATCCTCTTTAGCTGGGTCATTTTTTTATTGCTATTTTTCTAACATTGGCTTTTGTTCTACCTTTCATGGCTAACATGCTATCAAAGGAAATGCTGAACTTCTTGTCTTTGCTACATTTTTCACCAAAATGAAAACCAGAATGAGAAAGAAGAAAGTCAATCAGAGTATAAGATCTTTTCTCCTATGATCACCTCACCAAAACTATTACAGTAATCATTTCCTTGGAGTGTAATGTTACTCTATTTTGAACTGAATTGCTCTAATTTTGGTTATGCCTGACATCTGTTCTTGAGTGTTTTTCATTGTTAAAAAAGAAATACATTAAAGATTTTTGTTCCTTTAAATTCAGCAACTGAAAATCTTCAGTTCCATGTGTTAGAGAAACTAGAGCTAGAGTCTTTGCTCATCTGAAAAAAAGTCTTTTTCCTGTCCTGAAGCTTGTGAAATGTTTTATATTTGATTGAAATAAACAAAGCACATCAGGGAGGCACAGAAATGCCTACGGAGCTTGTGATTTAGAAGCAGTGACCACAGTTATTACCAAAGCTGGACAAGAAAATGACTTCTAGATTCAAGAATTGTTATTGAAAATTCAAAATTAAAAGCATTTACAAAATTAAGTGTTCCAGCTGTTTTTGATTAATTGAGCATTTGGGGGGAAAAAAAGATTGAAATGTTTTGATCTGACAAAATCAAAACATTTTTATTCATTAAATAGTTTTTAGATAAAATCAAAGAAAATGGGAAAAAGAAATTAGGAAAAATTCCTAGCCACTTACTTTCAAATAGGATGACACATTAATTTCTTGACATAAAACATAATTTAACTTGATAAGCCTTTGTGAAATACTTTTCTAGTTGCTACTGTTTTCTTCCTAAGAAAAGTTTCTGAAGGACAACATTAACCAACTTTTCTTCTGACCAAGACTGAAACCAATGCAGCATGTGATACAAGCCCTTAAGTAAATACCAGTTGTGATGTTATGCTTTGCTCACATCAAAATGTATTAAATCTGCAGGAAAGACTTGATTCAAATTATCTGAGACTGCGGGGAGTTCCTGTAGGGCAAAAGACCTTGGGAGAATATGCCTCTGAGTGCAAAATCTGTTCTTTTCCTCGAATCTTTTGGTCCTCAAGACTCAAGAGACTGGGGAGAGAGCTACCAGCATCAGCTCAGAGTGGCCATTGAGATGGGACTGGCCAAGGGATGTCCTTCCTGCCCAGCTGCAATCTCATGTGGCAATAAAACATCAAGAGAAAGCAGCTCCTGTTTCTTCTTCAGGGCCGTTTCTCTGGTTCTCCCTTGCAGTAAAATTAGGAGTCATATGCCCATAAAGATAGTGCTTAGACTGGCTACACCTGCTCTGTGCCTTTGCCAAAAGCTGGAGGAATTCCAACACAGTTGGTTACGTTACAGCACATGGGGCCATTCCTGCCCTTCTTACAGGTCTCTGCATTTTCCTTAAAAACATCCAGCTCTTTGTTGCACTTTGGTATAAATCTCAGAAGCATTCAGCATCAGCTACCTTTAAAAATAAAGCCATGAAAAGCAGAAGAAATCCTAATTCCCTTGATGTTGTGATGCACCCAGCAGATACCTGATTAACGTGACAGAGTTGTTTAAATCCCCCAGGCTTTAATGGAGCTCTGCCCATGAGCCTACTTACGAACATATTCTTATGGCATCCTACAGTGGTTGACGTGCTCCTACAGGTTACTTGGATATTTACTTTGCTTTTCATTACGTGTACTTCGTGACAGAAAGTGGAATCCTAGAAGGCCTGGGAAAAGTTTGAGCCCATCATTTGTAGTAATATGAGAAGAAAGAGGTTATTAAAATTATTTAATATCTGAGCCATTTTAAACTAATAAGCATGAAGCTAATTTGTTTTTGTTGTTATATTACAAACACATTGTATTTACTATTCAGCTCTAAATTTCCTTTTCTGGAAATACCAGCTTCTGTTACAATTGGCTCCACCCCTCCCACCCGAACCACCAGCCAACTCCTCAAAGAAGCTTCACTGGTTCAAAATTAATTCTTGGCACAACTTCCACTAAAGCACAACTCAGACACAGAGTGAATTTATCCTGTTAGCCTTTTATCTAATAAATAGATTTATTACCAGGCAAGCATAAGGCAGTCAGCAACCAAGCAACCTCTGTACGTCTAGCTTGTTTGTTGCAGAGTTACGTCCATTCATACAAACAATTACTCTGATATGGTCAAAGTGTTGTAAAACTTATTATTCTTTCTCTGAAAAGCTCACAATAGTGCAAGTGGGGAAATGTCAGTCTGTCAGCGGTAGAATTGTCTTTATGTTGGTTGTAATTGATACAACTGTTTATAGCTGCGATGATAAAATTCCGTGACTTTCTACTGGTGAAGAGTTTTCTAATCAATACAGAATATAGTCGGATTAAGAAGGCTGCTCAGCACAAGAACAATGTCTTTCTATTGTGGTAGGGAAAATGCTATTACATTGCACGTTTGTTTTTCTCGCTAGGGTTTCAAGATGTGCTGAGCCATGGAAGAACTTCTCCCGTCACATCCTACAAGAAGCTACAAGGCTGGTCTAGTGATCAAAATAAATGGAATGAAAAGCTTTATCCTTTCTGGGAAGAAGGAGATCCCAGATGGAAGGACTGCTGGAAAGGTAATTGCACATATGTAATTCAAAGACACTGAGAAAATTGGCCAAAAAATCCACCTCATTGAAGAGAGCAGGTGCTATAGTACTTTTTCATAGGTGCAGTGTCCACCACTGCTGCAAGGAATAGCACATTAGGGATGATTGGCTTTGATACCATTCCCAGTATGTTGTCCGGGGGAACAGAACAGTGAGTTGTTACAGTAAATGCTTTCCCATGACTCAGTCTCAGATATTAATACTTATTAAGAAGTACTGATGGCCAGGGCTCTAGGACAATCTATTTGATATGAAACATGCCCTAGAGGACCAGTAGCTTCAACTACTGCCTCATTTGGGCATTGTGGGCTTCAGTTTGACAACTTCGGTGAAGATCCTGTTTATTATCAGCAGGTCTGAGCTGAGGTCTAAAGGCTGTATCCCTGGGGAGAAACAAAAATCATAGAATCATAGAATCGTCCAGGTTGGAAGAGACCCTTGGGATCATCGAGTCCAACCATCTACCCTACACTACAAAGTTCTCCCCTATATCATATCCCCCAACACCACATCTAAACGGCTCTTAAACACATCCAGGGATGGTGACTCAACCACCTCCCTGGGCAGCCTATTCCAATGCACGACCACTCTTTCTGTAACAATATTCTCCTTTGGAATATACTGACCCCCCATGGGTACAAAAACTTATTCTTAGTTCTAAGAAGGAAATATTGGGGGGGCGATATGATGATTCCCTCTGTTCTAAGCTGGGGTTTTGATAAGAGTCCAAGTGACTTAGGAGCACAAAACAGAGGACTCAATACAGCATTTCTAATGTAAATAGTCCACAATAGAAGGTAGCTGCTGCTCTGATGCATCCTTTACTGCAGTGAAGACCAATTTTCTTTTCTGCAGGCGGAAGGGTGACAGCCAAATTGGACACTGACAGCCCAGCACTGGTAGGATCCAATGTGACCTTTGTTGTGACGCTCCAGTTTCCCAAGTGCCAGAAAGAAGATAGTGATGGCAATATAATATACGAGAGAAACTGTACCCGGGGTAGGTAACGGCAATCTCCCGGCACTATAGGCACGTCTGACTAAGGTGAACATGTCATGAAGCTTTGAAAACACCAGAGGCACATCCTATGAACAACAGCCATGTTGCTTTTAACTGATAACTACGCTCATGTATAACCTGTACCACACCAGTTTCTTTCCTCAGAAGATCACTGTGGTATTTTTACTGCTTTGCACCCGCCATATATAATGACCAGGTAATTTAAGATTTGCCTTTGCCATAAAGTTGCCTTCCCAAAACAGCAGTGTTAATTTAGCTCCCCAACAAAACTGTTACTGCTTTTCAGCTCAGTCACAAGGTTGCACAGGCACACTGTTTTCTCCCAAATGTATAAAGCTGCCAATTTATAAAATTCAGATATTTTTTTCAATTAGGAATTGTCGAACTCACTAACCATCATCTGCATCTTGAAAAACTCTCAAGAAAGAGTAAATCTCATATTCCCACATTTTAATAATTAAAACCAAACAAGAAAATAAATAATGTAAAAATCAAGCAATATTTTCATCAGAGAATCACCTTTTTCATCTTATTTATTGTTACACAGAGCAAAAAACCCTATCATAATTCCAATGCTTGAAGCTGCCAGATCTAGAGTGAAAAAGGCAGTTGTACATTTCTTCCTCTGAATTCATAAATGTTCAACAAATTCTTTTACTGAACAAAGCAATTTTCATTTCAAGGCATATCAGCACATTTTTTGTTAGTCTCAGTTCTACTTTTTGACTGTCTAATGTTTTGTTAACTGCTGATATCCATTCTCTGTTAATATCTCTTGTGCTGTTTGGGGAAGGAAACTGTCTTTTTATTATTCAGAAAGGAACTGAAATTCATGTCTAAGTTATTTAAGGGTGCCACAGAAAACTTTTCTGACAAAACAAAGTCACTTCCTCACAGCGCTTCCATGGCTACTATTTCTACTTAAAATTTTAGACTCTGCTTGCCAAATGTTCAGGTAGCCCCACCAACTCCAGTGAAACAGTAGCATCGTGTGGAGTTGACAGTAAGTTTTGGGTAAGCAGTTTTAAATTGTCTGGCCCATGAGACAGTAAAAATTTGTTAAGCTTCTAAATACAACACCACCAAGCCAGAACAATTCAGTGTTCACATTAAAAAGCAAAGCACAATCTTAGAAAAAATGAATGCCAGTCTAAAAATGCCCCACTTAACCTGTTGTTTAAGTGCAATAACTGCTCTAACTTGGGGTGTCAGCCTCCTGTTTCCTGGCTTTCTGCACATTTCTCAGTTAACCAGGAACATGTCCTATTTCTACACTTAGATCCTCCAGCTTCCCAGGATCAGCAATTCTATGTCTACAACTGGACTGAGTGGATCGACAGCTGCGGCCGGGAAAACTGCACAAGCAACCACAGCCATAACATATTCCCAGATGGGAGACCTTTCCCTCATTATCCTGGCTGGAGAAGAAGGAACTTTGTCTACGTGTTTCACACTTTTGGTTAGTGCTGCAACACATCCCTTGGCCTGACTGATGCTGCAAAGCTTATATTCACTCTGTACACTAATTCATTTGTTGAATATGTTTTATTAAAAGTCCTTTAAAAAGAATTCCACTCCTTTGAGTGGAGATACTGAATTCATTCCCCACTTTCCAGAGAGGCTATCATCTGCTCGGTCCAGAAATCATGGATTAACAAGAGACTCTCTTTAAATCTGCACTCACAGTACTACCACTGAAGAAAATTCATTTCCTTTCGGTAGTACTCAAGATCATTTTCTAGGAAAGCAAAGGGTTCGAGCAGGTCGGTCAGATGATTTGTTGACTGCTCACTACCACTTCAGGGTCTTAAATTTAAGAGAGGCCATAGCACTGTATATCTTCAGGCCAGTTTAACATTGAAGCACTTCTTGCCTCTGGGGAGGTGAAAACTGCCACCGACTGTGTGGTACTGATCTGGCCACAGATACTGACTTTCAGAGTTTCCAGCTCCTCAGTATGTAACAGTTGGGCTATTCCTGACATTGTCTACGTACTAAATCTTAGTATCCTAAGTTAAATTGGCTAAATCAGTATTATCATCAGTATCAGCTTGGGTAATAATAATAATGTCCCAGATTTTACGTAGAGGTGATATTATTTATCTATCTCAACCAGCTGTTACAAAGACAAATAAGCAAATGTATACAATGGGCAGTAGGGTATGAAGCAAAAGGTATTATATCTTCTTGCTACACTGAAAGTGTACAAGCACAAGATCACTCAAAGTGCCTAAGAGGTAACACCATCCACTACATAATCCTGATGACTTAATGTAACGTAATTGCTTTGGAATGATGCAGGTGCCTTGGCAATTTTTTCTCAGATTAGTGAAATTTGGGACATCTTTCTGACACCTTCGAAAACTGGAAGACAATTCTAAACTATTCATTTTGATTCAGACAATCCCAATATTCACAGAGATATTGCTTCTCTCAAAACAACTGGCAGCTCGGCTACAGGGCAAACCATACTGTAAGGTCCTGTTCTGTTTCAGGTCAGTACTACCAAACTACTGGACGATCTTCAGCGATGTTTTCGGTCAACACAGCGAACATCACCCTGGGCGAACACGTGATGGTGGTATCCATTTACAGGAGAGGGCACTCCACGTTCGTTCCAATTGCAAGAGCAAGCGCCACTTACGTTGTAACAGGTGAGCGTGCAGGAATAAACTGAAATAAAATACTGGGGGTATTTGCTGTTCAGGTGTTAAAAGAATTCAGCACAAGCTTCGTCTGGCACAAAAAGAAGACATTGGCCTGAGAAAGGTTTGTAATGTGAATGTGGAATCTCCGGTAAATTGCCTCGAGTAGCGTAATTTACCTTTGTATTTAGCTCAGTTGTGACACCTCTACCTTGTAGTGAAAAATGATTTACGAGAGGAAATGCAATCTTCCACAGATGCCTAGCATTCCTCATTTGTTCCCATACTTTTCTGGGTAACTGTTTCCTACCGATATTCACTCCTCAGATCAGTAAATCAAATTAAAGCAGAAACCCATGTTAAAGACATTAATGTCTCACCCTCTGACTGTTGCAGTTCAGGGACTTTCGAGCTGTTTGTTGTTTGCAGCCAGGGTATGTACGCTTTATTTATTTACTTCTTTTTCCCCCCCCTCCAGACAAAATTCCAATATTTGTGAGTATGTTCCAAAAACATGACCGCAACATCTCAGACTCCATTTTCATCAAAGACTCACCAATCACCTTTGATGTGAAGATCCATGATCCCAGCCACTATCTCAATAATTCTGCCATCTCCTACAAGTGGAACTTCGGAGATGGAAGTGGCTTATTTGTAGTCAGCAGCCCCACTACATCTCACACCTATACTCTGCAAGGAAACTTCACTCTGAATTTAACTGTCCAAGCCATTATACCTGTCCCCTGCAGGCCAGTAACACCCACTGCACCGCTGCCCACCTCAGCAGGTAAGAGTTTATCGAACAGAAGTGACATTAGGAGCTGTGGTAAAACTCTACATTACGGTATTTTAAGTTCATATCTTTTGAAGTTTTACTGTCATCAATGAAAGAGCTGCAAGGCTCTGCAAACCCTTTATAAATTGGTTTAGAGACAGAATCAATAAGCATAAATTCTTCTATGATTCTATGGTAGGCATCACACACTTAACACGTTACACACAGCAACAGCATACAGAGGTCCTCAGGTGGACATGCAGTACATATAGATTTGTTTTTATACCCTCTACCATGCCAGGTCAAGTGGTTTTAGTCTTGCCTACTCACGGGTCATCTTCTGAGGTAAGATGTAAATTTTAAGTGAGAAAGAGGTATTTCAGAACACTTTTATAGCCAGATCTTTTCTGGTTTGCATTAACTTCCATTCAAAATTAAATAAGATTGGTTTGAACTAGAAAAAACTTACTCATATTCCAAAATATGGGATTTCCACATGGCATTAACCCAGAATGGCTTTCCCACTTTAAATTTATGCAGTATCATATTTCAGAATAACTTTCATTATGTTCAGCATTGGTTTATTATCTCAGAGGGTTTTAAGGATTGCAAAAGGCCTCCAGTTTCAGCCTGGGTAGTTTTAATAATGCTACTATGAAATTGTAAATGCGGCTATATTTTTCAAATTTCAGAATTTTAATATGTGCTTTTACCAAAATATTGAGTGAGAATGAAAAATGAAAAGAAAGATATAATTTTCACCACTTCCCCTCTTCATTTTTCCACTAGCTCTAATGTAGAGCAATAGGAAAATACCTACTTTTAAAGAGAGCAGTTTGAATCTTTTATTTGCCTTTGGATTTCTTCTATAATTGATTTGGGAATTGTAAATAAATGTTTAATTATATCAAAATCTTGCAGTCTCACTTTTATTTCACAGAGATGGGTGACTAGCAAGGTGGCTTTTAGAGTGAGGCTACCCAGGCCACTCCAGCGTTCTACAGCTGGGCAAGTGTGTTATCTTTAAGGCTTATTACCATGATCCCATACAGATAAATACATGACTGCACAGCTGGAAACCAAAGTCACTAATGACCTGCACTAATGAATGCAGTTGAAACACACAGCTGTGCTCAGAATACCTCCAAGCAGAACTTGTTCTAAAGCTGCGTATCTATTCTTTCTCCCTCGACTCAACAGTAACGACCGGAGCAACTCCTAATTCAGACTCTTCTAGCACTGTCGAGTCAACAGAAGATAATCCTGATGGAGGTTGCCACATTTACAGATACGGATACTATAGAAATAGTATCTCTGTTGTAGGTAAGAACGTGGATCAACACCTGACATAGAGGAATGGGGCTAATAATGTACAACAATGTATAGTAGAGATAATGTTTATTTAGGCTCCCTTTTACCAAATACATGAGACCCGCAGTAAGATCCTTGTGTTGGACCTAGCTGATGTTTTTGAAGATTCATGTACAGACAGCCGACTGGCTGACTTTGGTTTCTTTATGTGCTCTGTCAGGACCTAGCAGCAGAGGTTATGGCCTCTTCATTTCAGACTCCTGAGGCTGGGCCTTGGTCTGGATGCCTGCTGATGGCTGTCCCCATGCTACACGTGGTGTTTCCAGGCACTTGGGCTGGAGAATGACTGGTGGGGATGTGTACCATATCACTGCTTTTTATATTATCGGCTTCCGAACCTGCCACGCCTGAAGCATACTGGCCTGGGAGGGATCACATAAGGTTGAATTGACCTTGGTATGCACAGAAGTCATGGGCAGTGGGATGGGGAAGTAATTTAGTAAAATAAATAAGTAAATACTAATAATGGAAAAACAAAGCAGAGCAGAAAGGAGCAGCCTCACAGGGAAAGCACTGGAAAATCTCTCAGCTTTCAAACCCTTCAAGAGGACTGCTGAGGGAGGAGGTTATGGAAAACAAGACCTGAACTGAGCATCAGCCAAACACTTGAGGTTCTGTACACACAGACTTCAGACCTTGTCATGTGTCCTACCACTGACATCTGTTTCCTCTCCCAGAGGGAATCCTTGAGGTAAATATTATTCAGATGACGAGCATCCAGATGACAGAAAGTCAAGCTGAAAATGCACTGGTTGACTTTGTTGTTACCTGCCAAGGGAGGTAAGTGTGTGAATGAAACTGTCAATCTTCCCTCTTTAAAAATAATTAGGTGCTGGAATGCTGTTTGCACTTAGATGCAGCTGCACGAACAAAAATTGGAGTGTTTCTATTTCTTGACTGGAACTAACGATAATACAAGTCTCATTTGTAAACTATGTCAACAGAGGTTACTGCCAGGCTCTTAGGATTCAGAACAAATGTCAAGCCTCAGTAAAAATAGGAAAGCTAGATAGTGGGGAGAAACAATTCTATATTCTCCTGGCCAAGACAAGATTTCAGCACTTACTGTAAAATGGGAAGCAGTCTACTGAAATTGGAAGGAAACCCTTTCTTTTTGGCCATGATTTTTTGACACTTAGAGCAAATGGGTGTGTCCAAGCAATTTCTTGGATCGAAAAACATTGTACTAATATTCCTAGCTCCTAAAAAGGGATTAGAGTTGAGAGGACTGAGAAGTACAAGAATCGTCTCTGTAATGCAACCGGAAAACAATTAACCTCTCTTAAGTTAGTGTTTACTTTTTCGGCACATGATACTACATATAAGAATCTATATTCCTTTCTTAATGATGTATATTAAAGGTAACAAACTTTATAAGCTGACTTGAGGCAAGTAGTTCAGCGATCATCATAAAACGTTAAATGATGTGTAAAACAAGCAGAAAATTTTACAGATTGTATATATGCATTTTATATAAAATCCACATGTATGTATATATAAAATGTATAGGTATGTATAAAATATATGTTCTGTATTAATAAAACACTCTTAAATCACGGTAGTGCCACCGATTTCAGTAAACAGGCACCAGCATAAAAATGGAGCATCAGTGCAAAGTGTGTATGAACTGGGCCAACAGGACTCCACAAATGCAACTTGTTCTCTCTTCCCCTCCCAGCCTCCCCACAGATGTCTGCACAGTAGTTTCCGACCCCACGTGCCAGGTGTCCAAGAGCATGGTATGCGACCCCATCACCGTCACTGATGAATGCTTACTCACCATCAGGAGAGCTTTTGAGGAACCTGGAACATACTGTATAAACATCACCTTGGGGGATGACACCAGTCAAGCCCTTGCCAGCGCGCTGATTTCCGTAAATGGAGGTGAGTCCACACCAAGCAGATGCAGGTCGTATGTGAATAGATTCTTCCTGTGGTCATTTCCCTGCAGGGGGAGGAGAGCACAGGAATTCTTATGGGGTTTTTATTATGCCTGAAGGCCTCAGCAGAGACTGTGCTAGCTTCTGTGAGGGTCCATGCAAAGATAAAGAGATGATTCCTTCCCTACAGGAATTTTAGATGTTCGAACTTGGTTTGATTTATGTTTACGATCCAATGAGCACAGTAATTATACAAACCCTTCTGTACCACAGAATACGAACAGTTCTTAAGCCATAATGTATTTTTCCACAGAATAACTCTGTTGGGCAGAAAAGCAGGTAGGCGACATGCCAGCCAGCCTACTCCACACATGGAGACATTGGAGAAACAGAGAGGAATTCAGCTCACTTGAGACAGAATCAAAGTCTGCAGCTGAGCTGGCTGCCCTGGGCCATCTTTGTAGCCCATTGACCTTGACCAGGTTTCTATTTTTACATGAGGATAAGATGAATCAGGTTCTGGAAAGGCCTGTGTAACGTTCGTTGACCACAGAGTGCACCCAGAGTGACTGTTTCAGAACAGGTCTTATCTTTGGGCAGATGAGTATCGCTGTGTCTTGCTCATGGTTATCCAAGCAGTCTTTGACAGAACCTGATATTAAACTCAACCTCAGTTAGAGGTCTAAATGATCATGGTGTCTCTCTGCTCCCACTTCATTGCCCTCCTGACCTCCCACTACAACATCCTAGTGACTCTTCTGAACTTTTTAATTACTAACAGCCAAGCAACTGACCCTTTGTGGTCATTTCTGACAGTATTTTTGGCTCACTTTATTTAACCTAGGTATAAATTTAGCTGTACCTAAATCAGTTCATGATGACTAGGGCACAGTGCCTGACCTGTAAGTGCATTCTGGCTCCTAAAGATGAAAATAATAACGCAGTAGGATTTTTCAAAACTGTATTCACAGAGCCCAACTTTAGCCCAACAAAGCTGGTCTTCCCAGGTTTCCTCCAAAGGGCAAAGCTAAGTTGTACTTTGGGGCTTCCACTATAATCAAAGCAGAATTAGGATCTAAGAGAGGCTGTTGCTTTGAGTCACCTTCTGGAGGAGCCCATCTAATGTTTGCAAACATTTCTCATGTGCCACAATTTTCCACTCATTTCAAGAGAAGGCAAGTATTTGCGAATTTCTGAAAATCCCATAATTTGGTGCCCGAGTGCTTGGTGCCTAAACATCTGGCCCTTGAAATTTGGCAGGACTGTGCCTGGGTTATGTTGGCATTGCACAAAACATCCAGTCTTAACTTGCTTAAGCTGCTGCTGAATGGGTAGCAATCCTATGATTTAGACCTGTCCCATCAGTATGTGTTGCTCTGCAAACCATTCCATGGACATAATTTATTCATAAAATAAGGTAAATCCCTACAGTTTCAGCAAAAATACTGTGTAAACTAGGAATGAGGTCAACACTTCACAAACAATTGTATCAACAAACTGAGAAATATGAGGCACGTACCAAGGAAATGGTAAACCCTGATTTGATACCTCGATTTTCATAGACAGCAATTATAAATTAATAACTGGGAAGGTAAGCCAACATGCACCTCTAAATTACTTCATTGTGTAAACACTGTTGTATCACTGTCAGTAAACTCAATAATTAAGTACAGCCTGTGGTTGGAAAATTAAGATATTAATACAAATTTAAAAAAAATAAATAGTTGTAATGATTTGGCTTCTTCCATCAGATGTGGTGGAATTAGGAGTAGATGTGAGTGAAATGGCTGATGGTAAACCGGAAGGCAGAGTTCAGTGACAGGCAGAGCCCAAAGTTAATTTCCCAGAACAAGCATGTTAAAAAAGCAGAGCCCTCAGCTCTTGAATAAGGCAAAGAATCACAGAATCATATGAGGTTGGAAGGGACTTCTGGAGATCATCTAGTCCAACTCCCCTGCCAGTACAGATCCACCTAGAGCAGGTTGCACAGGAACGTGTCCAGGCAGGTTTTGAATGTCTCCAGAGATGGAGACTCCACCACCTCTCTGGGCAGCATGTTCCCGTGCTCTGCCACCCTCAAAGTAAAGAAGTTCCTTCTCATGTTTAGATGGAACTTCTTATGTTCAAGTTTGTGCCCATTTCCTCTTGTCCTGTCACTGGGCACCACTGAAAAAAGACTGGCCCCATCCTCTTGACACCCATCCTTTAAGTATTTATAGGCATTGATCAGATCCCCCTCAGCCTTCTCTTCTCAAGACTAAAAAAGACCCAAGTCCCTGAGCCTTTCCTCATAAGAAAGATGCTCCAGGCCCCTAATCATCTTTGTAGCCCTAAAGAAGCCTAAATCCATCAAGCTCTCAGCCACACTCTGCCATCTTAACATATGGGACTGCAACAAACAACTACATTTAAGAAACTCTTATTTTTATCCCCGCTTCCCCTGGCCATCATCCCTAAGAGAAAGCTGAAGCTCATTCTAACATTAAAGCTTATAAAGAGACTGCATCTCTTGTGCACTCAGTGTAAACATTTCCCGAGCGTGGCAATTGGCGAGGAGCAAATTAATGGGGTGCCAGCAAGACCCTCAGTTCCCTTCCATGCTGGAAGGGCAGCCATGTGTCATAGGAGCATGGCTCTCATGAGAAAACTGGCAAAGCCCAACTCACATTCTGGTGGAACTGAGAATTAAAACAATTCGGTTTCCAATTAGGAAAGCACCACCTCCTGCCAAAGTCACTGATCTCCAATGCTTAGCATATTAGAAGTATTAAGTGTACTTCAATCTGCACAGCAATCAAGTAAAAATTATGACTTCTGTAGAAAATCTATCTCACTGTAAAAACAAGGCTAACTTTTAATCAAACTAAACTACTTTCTGAACTCTAGGATCATCATCAGGAACAACACAAGGTGTCTTTATCTTCCTTGGTTTGATGGCAGTGTTTGCCGCCATCGGGGCTTTTGTCCTTTACAAGTAAGTTGCTACTTTCTAGGATTAAAAACAGTTCAAGGAACTGTCATAAATATTAGTTTAACTTAACAAAACCAACAAATTTTCATTAGCTGTATTTTTGGGTTTTTTTTATTGTTGTTCACAAATATTCTGGCAAATATTCAAGAAAATGGGATTACTAGTTTAGGCCACAAAACCATTGGAAAATACGTAAATGTTAAAGGCTTTCATAGAAAATTACATTCTGTGCTCATAAGCACAAAGAGTAATACTAGAAGGCCTGGGAACTGCATGTAAGCAGTAAGCAAACTCAAGCTGCATGATGTGATTTATAGATGCAGCAAACCCTAACAAACAGAAATTTAATTTAGCTCTAAAACTCTTACAAGAAGGGTTTGCGAATGACTGACAGATCAAGAATTAATCATCAACATTCTCGTTAAATAATTGACAAATAAATTCCTTGGGAAAAAGGTGCTGAGCATGCAGGAAAGTAGTTAACAGAAGCACGTGTCACTGCATTATTAGCTTGGATGTTTCTCATGAAACTTTCAGACTGCACCAAGACTCCTGAGTCCAGAGTATGCTCACCCTGCACCGTCGATGGTGAGAAACAAACACCTCCACAGAGCCACAGTGCTCCACTAAGCAATGGAGCCTTCTCATTAACCAGTCACCGCTAATGACCTATGGCTGTTAACCATTAGATGGGATTGAAGAGGGAAGGGGGAGAGAGAATAGATGTTGTGAACACATGATGAATTTTCTGGTCACATGCTGAACGTGGACCTTCATTTAAATGTCTTTCAGCAGCTAACTGTGCACATTCCTTGCAGGAGATACAAGCAATACAAGCCTATCGAGAGAAGCACGGGACAAGCGGAGAACCAGGAGGGACTAACTGCTTACTTCAGCAACTTCAAAGCAATTTTCTTCCCTAGTAGCACTGAGAGAAATCCTCTGCTGAAAAGCAAACCAGGAATTGTTTAAGCCTTTAGCCTATCCCTGACTATTAGATTACGTACAGGACTCATATGTGAACTGTACTTTGATGGGGTTGTCTTGTTGTTATAAAAAAACCCCAGGGGGTAAGGTGAAAGCAGATATAGATGGGATGGTAACTTTTGGGGGCTTGGTGCAGTTAGAATTATTAATGTAGTCCTTCGTAGAAAAAAAATGAGGTAGTTTTGAGCACTTGCTGTTCTTGCTAGTGATCTAGGATACACTCTTCTGAATAACGAACACACACCCCTCTCCCTTATCTAGGTTTTCTTGCTTCTAGGTTAACTACCCGCAAAACTAATCAGATCCACAATCTGGAGGGGAAAAAAAAAAAGGTTAATTAAAAAACCAAACCAAAACAACAAAAACTTGCAAATACTTAGTCTTAAATAGACAGTCCAATATAGCTGCTTACTGCCTTAGCAGGATTCATGCCTTTGCTAGAAAGAAAGACTCGGGGGGCCGGCACATGTTATATCTGTGGAATGAAACGTGCCGTGGCCTATTCCCAGGCATTGGCGCTGAACTGCTGACGCTGTCACCCACCAAGCAAACCCCCGATTCTGGGAACCACCCGAGGCATTCTTCCCCGCTGGGAGTTTGGCAGCAGCCGCCCTGTTTTTCAGGGTTCAATAGCACAGATGCAGCTCATTACATGCCAGTTGGCCTCCGGGTGAGAAAAGAAGGCTGGACACATTTAGTTTCCTACTGGACATGGCTACCAGTGCACGAGCATCACTGTAAACTAGACCACAGACACCCCAGCAACAAGATTGATGAGGCCCATCTGCTTGGCTTTCCCTGTTGAAACTTTTACTCCAGGTCCCATGTAAAATCCTTAGATGCAATTGCTGACGCTCTCTCTGTCTCCTTTGTTTCTGCTGGTTCTGAAACACTGGATTGGCACCACCGCTCCCCAGAGGGCAGAGAAGTGCTCCACGGACAAGGGTCAGCAGAACGAGGGTCATGGCAGGAAGGGGTAGCGTTTGATTCCCTTTTCCCCTTCTCTTTTCATTCCTTTCTCTCCTGCGGTAAAGATACATTAATTGCTCCTCCATCCCTCTGTCTTTGACCACTTAATCAAATAAATGAAAACCCCAATCTAAATAAAGCACTATGTTCCAGTTTCTGCTTTTGCATGATGCAGCTTAGAAAGTGCAAACTTCTGCAAGAAAACTGACCAAAAAATGCTTCAAATGGTTCATTTTCCATAAGAGCCTTTCTGTTAATATGGAAGTTTATAATCAAAGTGAAATTAACTTTCAGTTGGGGGCTGGGCAAATGACTTTACGCCATCCATTTCCAAGCACTGAATTCTTTGAAGATCTGTATTTTAATATATTTAGGTTATTTACTGTGTCTTGGAACATCTCTGATACATTTTGTTTGTGGTTCCTAATGCGACATGTAAGCATAAACATATTTTCCTGGTATCAACAGATCTGTCAAATGCTTATCATTCACAATCTGAATATAGTCCTCACTGCTGCTTCACCAGTGTGCATGGGCAACTTAAGTGACTTAAGGATATAAAAAAAATGCAGATTTTCACATACCTGTGAGATTAGTTCTTTAGTTATAAAGTTTAACAGACTCTTTTCTTATTTTGTTTCCAGGTTGTCCAATTGTTTTAATTCTTTTGTGGTCATTTCAGTTATATTATTAAAAGTACCATATTTCCCATTATTCCACCTTCCTTATATGTAATATCCTATTCTCTAACCATAACTGGGCATCTAAAACTGTCCTCTGACTTAAACAGAAAACACATTTCCTGCAAAAATTACCATCTGAATGTTATGTCCTCTGCTATCAGTCAGACGGCTGACAGGAAGAACTGTAATTTGTATTTCTTGCTCTGGCTTGAGGCAGGACGGGGGTTTAGTTAAAAGCTTAAGATGTCCTGTAATGCACCATGAAAAAACAAGGTCTGTCACAGTTATAGTGCCCAGGAACAGTGATGACGCCAGCTACCACTAACCTAGGTTATATGCAGAAAGCATCTTGTTTCAGCAAAAGCACTGCATAGTAGGATCTCAGAGACATCTTCGGGTTTTGCATAGAAACCAACTTTGGGGCATATTTTAAGATTTTTTTTTATCCTTTAACCAAAGTATACAGAATAGCTTGCACTATCTTCCTTTAAATATCATGTCAGAATATTACATTTTTATAATCCGATTTTGCCTTTTCAGCTGTAACTTCCATTTTCATACATCTTTACTTTTATACAATGGAATCTAACTGCTGCATTGACAAATAAACCATCTAATGATTTTAAAGAGTACATTTCCTTTGTTGCAGAGAGAGATACTGTCAGATAAGCAACTGGATGAGTTGCCTAATTACTGATGAAAACAGTACCTACCTCCAGAAAACACAACTGGATTTGCCTTAGTCTTAGTTCCGGAAGCACATCTGGTACTACCATCGGTTATCTAGTAGTTTTTGCAGGCTCCCTTGAAGTGTACTCAGAGCAATGGCACCACAAACTGAGAGGCAAGGAGAACTCCTTAACATCCAGATGACAGCTGAGGAATCCAATTTCCGAACAGATCAGGATACAAAGCAACTTCATGTCGTTCAAAGGCAAGAACAGCTGACAAGCAACAGATTTGTGAATGTCAGCAAATGTTACAAGACAGGTTTCAGGCATCCCCTTTGGAGAAATAACATCAAAGAATGACATCAAACATAAATGTACATCATCTTTAGAAACAGCATCTTTTCAAATATGTCATCAAGAAAAGTGAAAACGTTAGCTGGGTAACAAGTTAAACATTACTTTTAAAAAAATGTATTATTTCAAACTGCCTGTTTTGTTCCTCCCCCCTTTTTCTTCTTGGAAGACTTATTAAAGCACACAATTAAGAGAGTCATCACATGTAACATTTACTTCTTACCAGAAGTAGTTCTAAGCTGAAACTAAGGCTAAAACACACCAGCCCCTGAAGGAATTGTAGAGGAATCAAACTAGACTTTGCAAGAGACATCCAGACACTGTGGCCTATTAGTATAGCTTACCACCTCCAGCATTGCACAGCATAGTGGAATTTCCTTTAAAGCTAAAGCTTTTATCACTACGGGTCTTTCTAATTCACAAGATTATGCCTTTTAAGTCTGAATACCATTGTTTTACCATCATATTCAGTGAGGGAGGGAAAATCAGTCTGAACTGTAATTCTTTTATTTTACTGTCAGGGTACATGCCAACATCTCCAGGGCAAGGGAGTGGAGGGAAACATGTTTTGCTCACAGATGTTTGAACTTGCCTAGGTTATAGCTTTTTAACCCTCGACAACATCCTCCACAGCAAAGCAAACATAACAAAACTGCTACCCTGCGCCCATTAAAATTATGTTGGAATTTCACAAATGTAAAATACACTTTCCCAAGAAAAATGCATTAATTTCAAAACGGCTGCAGCTTTTTAGGCAAAACCGTGGCCTTTAAAAGGGGGCACAAGGCTTGAACTAGGATACGTGATTAGGGTTTATACAGCAGTGCCCAGGTGTCAGTATCTGCTCCTTTCGGGCTCCCCGATGAACCATCACAGCGGAGCGCTGATTTCTGCTGTCCAGGCCCTGTCCCTTACCCCCTTTTACCGCCCCGCGGTTCAGACACCCCTCACAAAACACTGACGGGAGGCGCCACACGGGGAAGGTGAGGCCTCACCTCGGCGCTCCCATCTACACACCTAAACCTCCCCCCCAGACTCTCCACGGGGTTCCCCAGGGCCGAGTTCCGCCACCGTTACGGCGCACCGGGATCCCGGCCGCCGGCGGAGATGCGGAAGCGCGTCCGGCCCCACCTGCGCCCGCCGCCTCAGCCTTCGGCCGCCGCGAGACTGCCCCCGCGCACGCGCCTAACGGTCCGTCCTGATCGACAGCAGGATGCTCCAATGAGACGAGAGGGGCGTCCCCGGCACTGGCCAATGGCCGGGCGGCATGCCGGGGAGGGGCGGGTCCCCGTGCCGGAGCCGGGCGGCGGGCATGTGGCGGGCGGTGTCAGCGGGACGCCGGCTGCTGTTGCCTCTCTCCGCCGCGGCGGGGGGTGCCTGCCGGCTGGAGCCGCCCCCCCGGCTGGCTGGGGTTCCCCGCGGGGGCTGCGCGGCGGCGCGGGGCGCGGGAGGCGGCGGAGCTGGGGCGCTGGGGGCGGCGGCGGCGGAGCAGCGCCAGGAGGCAGGTAGGGCCCGGTGAAGGGCGGCCTAGCCCGGGGTGGCCGAGCTGCCGGGGTGAACCAGCGGGTCCTTTCGGTCGTGGGCCTTCTGACTTCCCGCTTGGTACTTCGATCTGGTTCTTTCGTGATTGTTAAGCTTAATCGTTCTCGAGGTGTTCTCGGAGGGCTCGCAGCGGGTGAGGGAGCCTGTGTGTCGAGCAGGCCCTCCCCTGCTAGTAAGGCGCCGCTCAGGGGTCCTCAGGGCTGGTACCTCCGCGGGCGTGAAACGCTGGTTAACGTGGTGTCGGGGGCTCCGTTGCGAGGTAAGGCGCAGGCCCAAGCGTGGTCATGAGGCGGCAGGTCAAGGAGGCTGCTTGCCCAAGGCCCTCTGCTCCGCCCTGCGCTCTCCAGCTCTGTCAAATGGTGCCCTAGGCGAAACGTAACGCCCTGAGGAGAGAGTAACTGTTTGGGAGGCATGGAATCTCATTCTGCAGCTGCAAGAGGATCCTGGGGCTGCCTAGTGCAATGGAATCACCCTCACCTCAGCTGGGACCACAGGCCTCAGGGTCACGGCGTCTGTGCTGAACCATCATTGCCTCCTAAGTCCTGCTGTACAGTGGGGAGTCGGTGGCTAGTGTAGACCAAGCCTGTGTGTAGATGTGCACAGGAACTGTTGTGAGGATAGTGGTGCTGAGTGTGTGTTGTTCTGATGTACACTCGCAAAGAAATTTCCCCGTATAGATAACAGTTTTAGTAGCATGATGGCTGGTTACAGGTATAACCACTGTGTGCACAGAGCTGCTTTGCTGTTGTAGCTGTTCTGCAAATCTTCTCTCGCCTGGATCTGACCATGACGTTCAGTGTGGCAGAGTGCCTGGGGTTGTTTAGACCATTCGTTCTCTAAGTAGGCACTAGAGACTTCGCATGTGGCTACCAGGCAAATATTTAACTTTTGTAACCGCTGCATCTGGAGGAGCTGTGGCCACTGCTAATTTTCTGCATATGTGACCACAGCAAAAGTTGAAAGAGTGCATGAGTCCCTCACGCTCAAAGGCTTTCATTTTACAGAGATCCAATCCAATTTCATATCCCCATTCATGCATATAATTATATGTAGCTATTGTTCTTTTGTTTGGCTTTTTCTTTATATTGGTAAATAAAATGCTTGGCTTTGTGCTGGTGCTCGGTCTGCACTAACGTTAACTTTATAGTGGCAGGCATTCATTGCTGACAGATTCAAATTATGTCTTAAGTACGCACACAAGTTGCATCTAGCTAATTAGGGCAAATTAGAAATAAACTGATTTCATGGTGTGAACAGGAGGTAGTTGCACTAATTTACTAGTTTCTAAGCTGGCTTGCTTAAACTCTTGAGGGACTAAAGCTTTGCCTATGGTATCGTAATTCTCTGGCAGAACAGGTTAGGGAAAAAGAAGTGGCCTCACTCGGTGTGAAGATAAGTGCATCACATCAGCTCTGTTTTCAATATATTAATTTCATCTACTTAAAATTTTTTAGTAATTTCATCACCATGTATTATTACAGGCCTGTTGAAAAGCATTGCTCTGAAATGTTTTTAATTTTGTCTGTTGTTTTAATAATGTCTGTTGAAGTACTTAGGTTTCATTCATCTTAATTGAAAATATCTGATGATAGCATTGACTCTTAAGTACTAGCAACAAGAAATGTTACCTAAAAGAAACTTTGAAGTTTGCTATATCTAGTGATATTTGCCAGAAGAGTGCTTAGTTCTCAACTTCAATGGTTTTAAAAATTATTTTAAAAAATCTGCAGTTCATGTTGCATTATCAGTATCAAAACAAACTCCATAGTGAGTGGATAGCTTAGGCTATAATTCAGTTCATTGCTATTTTGTGTCTTCTTAAGGGGTTGATTTTTGCAATTAAAAAGATAAATTGTCACTGTAAAAATAATAATTTTTTCTTTCTGTTCCAGAGAATGTTCTTCCAAAGTTCAACATTGATTTTGTTGTAGCTCTGCTGAGGCAAGAAAATGCAAAAGACATCTGTGTCATCCAGCTACCTCCAGAAATAAAATACTGTAATTATTTTATAATTGTGAGTGGATCTTCAACACGACATCTCCATGCGATGGCACATTACATGCTGAAAATGGTAAGCCAGTTCCTGCTGCACTCTCTGGGTTTTGGGGAATGGTTTTAAATATTGTGAAAGGGATTTCCCCAGGATTGCACGTATAGGGGTGCCAGGCAAGATGAAACTAATTATTCTTATGTCATTTTCTCTTTAGCGGTACTACTCAATGTAGAGAATATATTTTAAAAACAGACCTCTCTGCATTTAGAACAGTGATGACATTAGCACAGTTCAGTGACTAGAACAAGAGTGGGGAGAAAAGTGGACACAGGTCGTGATAACTATTTGTCTTCCATCCAGCAAGCTTCATAGCTATTCCCATTCCTTGAAAAAGCTTAATCTGACTATTCTGAAACCCTAATCGCTAAAATTTCCAGGGTCTCAGGTGTGTCATAAGGCTGGAAAAAAGATGGCATGTCATGAGGCACAGGATTCCCTCATGGGTTTACTAAAGCAAATTGCTGGTTAATAGACACTGTACTGTGCATGTACAGGAGGAATGGAGAAGCAGCAGCAGCTGCAGTCATCCTTGCACAGAAATCTTGCACAGTTTGGCTTTGGTGGAATGTGAGCTTTTCAGTACAAAAATAGAGGTAAGAATAAAAATACAGATAGAGCTTAGGGATAAGGACCAGATTTGGGAACGGAGAAACTTTATGGCCAGAAAAGAACCATCTGAGTGTTGCAAAGCACAGTGTGAGGAATATGACTAGCCTCCACTTCATCAGCTGTCTGTACTCAACCTGTAGTTTGCCTTCTCTTCACACACTTTATTTCCCTTCCTGACCCCATTTTTCCTTTGGCTCTTCATTTTACTTTGTTTCTTCCAGTCCCATTGGTTTCAACTGTGAGACTTGAGGCAGAGAAGGAGAGAGGGGGAGATGGTATTGCTTTTTGTGCCTTTCTGAGCAAGTGAGGGGAGTTTTTTGTGTTCTCTGCAGGAACTGATGCATCTTTGCAAACTAAAATTTTGCCTCAAGCTAGAAGTTGTATTAGTGTGATTTGGATGTACTAAATATAAGTGCTTAATATGCACTCTATTACTTGCATAACTTGATAGTTTTAAATCAACAGCTCTCCATCTTCCCAGACCAGGAGAGATCAGCGAATGCCACCCACCCTGCAAAAACATGCCCGTGCTGCAACTGGCTGCTCCCTCTGGTGGCTGCAAGAGCAGCTCTTTTGCGAGGGCAGAGCCTCTGGGGAGCCGTGGCGTCCTCCTGGGCATCCTGAAAAACCTGGCCAAGTACTCAGGAGGGGCTGAGCTTGCCTGGCATTAAAAGTCTTCTACGGAAATAGTAAGCTGAAGCTTAAGATGTAAAGCAGAGCAGCTGCTTGGAGTGCTGCTAGGCAGCTGGCTGACTCTACCAGTACAGTACCTCAAATGTTACAGTAATGCAGGATTTACTCACACTAAAATGCAAAGGTGCCCATGTGTAGCATGAGGTCTTCCTGCTTTTCTTCCAGGAGTTTGTAAATGGCAAAGTCCCAACTGCTGCTTACCCCTTCCCATCTGGTTTCATGTTAGAGGAGGGAACCGACACTTGGCTTCATTATAATCTGTTCGCCATTACACAGCCTTTAAAGGCAAGGCTGAGGGAAACTTGTGGTGGAGATCAGCCTTTCCAACCTCTGTCACGTAGCTGATGGCAGTGCATGGTGGGCTCTTTAGTATTTTAAGCAGACTTTCAGAGAGTCTTTGACAATTCCCTGCTTTTGAGGATATCTCACAAGCTATCTTAAAGAAAGGAAGGTAGAACTAGTTTTGAATTACATTTTGAAAGTTCTCCATTCTGTTTTGAAATCTGGGGCTGTTGTCCAGCAGGTAGCCTTGTATGGGAACGACCAGGAGCAGTTGCATTTTGTGGTAATTGCTTTCGCAGTGCAGTGGGGCTCATTTGCTACCCAGCCATGCTGTTCTAACCTGGAATTTTGTATTTTGTCTCTCGTGGCAGAAAGGCCCTCTGTTTCCATGTGGTGGTGTGCTGAAACGAATCTTGTTTGTTTTTCAATTTCAGCTTGAAAAAGGTTCCCATACTTTTTTCATTGACTGCTTCAACTAGAAATAAAGTAGAAATTTGAATAAAGGAGCTCTGTGAAGATGCAGTTGACTTCACTCCATTATTTTTTTTCCTATTGATGCTTCTTGTAAAGAACCAAGTAGGTTGTGGCCAGATCCGAAAGTGACAGCACTTAAGCCTCTAGTTGTCAAATTTCTTCATCTCTGGTGGGTGCTTAGGTTCTTTATGTATTAGAGGGGGAGAGCTAAGCCTCTCAAGCTGGCATCTGTGAAAGCCACCATGGCACATAGGGAACTAACTGCCTTGCCCTCGCTGAGCATTTACAGTCGTGCTTGGAGCTGCCCCCTCCCCTCTCTCAGTGGTTCATAGCTTGGAAACCTGTGGGCCGGTCCTGCTTTCCTCCCATCTTGCAGTGAATGTTGAGAGCTTGCACTCAGCAGACAGGAGGCCTGTTTGAATGCCTTCCTCATGGCATGGGGTGAAACTTGTTTTCTCCCCTCCACACTTCCATCTGAGAAGAGGATAAGCTTGGCAGCGCCATTCCCGCATCCTTAACTAGCAAAGCTAAAACAGCAATGAAAGGTATCTCCGAGGAAGTAAAACTTAGTGGTAATGGCAGCTACAGGAAACTGGTAACTGAAAGACTACTTTAATGCTAAGCGATTGTACTTATTATTCATCTTGAGAAAAAATGGACATCTATAAAATTCATGGATAATTGTATGGGAATTCTGAGCGTTAGGATTCCAGATTTGATACTAAATCCCATTGAGAAATCTGTACTTACCTGTACTTATTTTCCGGTGCTGCAAGTGTATGTTATTCTTTTTTTGTGTAGACCCCAGAACCAGCATGAAGTAATCTAACCCATTTAAGATTTAAAACAACTCTAGACAGCTCAGCAAAGTCCAGCTTACCTGTTAGGTTTGAGTGCTTTTAAATAAATGCAAAGTATTTAATTTTCTGCCATTGCTTTTTTCAGTACAAGCATCACAAAGAAGAAAGTGATCCTCATACTCAGATTGAAGGGAAGGAGACAGATGATTGGCTGTGCATTGATTTTGGTAAATATTTGTGAATCTGAAAAATACGACAATCTGCATGAGCTCTTTGTTGAAGGAAGAATCTCACTGTGAACCCTCGTTGCTGTGGAGAGTTCACAATATTCTGCTGTTTTGGAATTCCAGTTGTTGTTGCTCAAACTCACTGAGATCTTAAGTAAATTTTCACTAAAGATCATTGGCACTGAGAAGAAAGCAGTAACTACTCTTCTGTGGCTAAACCAGGTCTTAATAAATTGAAGATAATAGTGGTGGAAAGAGAAAAGCTACTTCGGTCAATTTTCTCAGGTTTCTATAATCCCTGTTTGGGTGAGCGGGGGCTCTTTGGATGCAGCCCTCATAGTGAGCTGTTGGACAGACTTTTCCACTCTCCAGATCATACCATGGCATGGGGTAAAACTCAGTCCTAAGAAATTGAGTTGAATTCTTTATTCTACGAGTGTAAAACTCTTTACGCAAACATAAAAGACTTTGCATTCAGAAAGTATTTCTCCTTCGCTGCTAGCTCTAGAATCTCACTCTCCAAATTTTGTGTTGTGGCTTAAAAGAGAGCATGGGTGGGTGAGGAGCGCTGCAGCCAGTGACGTTAAGCTTTGGTTACTTTACTGTCAGTGATTTTGATAGTTATAACTAAAAAACAATTCAGATTTAAGGCATAACTAGAAAAACAGTGCATTAGATGTACACTGGAGCTAACGTTCTCTACTATTGTTTGCACAGAATGAATGAAAACCTGTAAGAAAAACCTTATTACATCAAAGTTTGGACCTGTTTCATTATAAAAGTCACCTGAGAAGTGTGAGCAGCACACCTAAGGAAAATTACTTGGCTATAGCTGAATGCTGTTGATGACACAGGAAAGCTGAAAGTCCATCTGTAACCTTACAAAGGGGACTCTTTCAACTAAAATTTCTTCTGACTTACTTCCTTCTGTCCCCTGGAAGTCATAACTTTGTTGCTCTGGAGTCTTGTGATAGTGTTTTAATTTAAACCAGAGTATTGTCCCTCTCATTCTCCTGGCTGTAGTCCTGGAGTCTTTTGAAGGACCGACCAATTCCTAACTCTGTTCAGGAGCTGCAATCTGCAGCTTAAGAGACTTCCATCAGCTGACGTGTTATATGTAGCCAGAATGGGGGTGGAAGACTTGAACTCTTTGTGCGGCTGGAAGTGTAGTAGTGCTTTACAGTTCCCATTAATTTATTGTGAATTTTTGTTCTGTGCAGGTAGCGTAGTGATCCATTTCATGCTGCCAGAGACACGGGAGACTTATGAATTGGAAAAGCTATGGACACTTGGTTCCTACGATGACCAGTTAGCACAGATGATTCCACAGTCGCTGCCAGAAGACTTTATACTTGAACTGACTCCTAACAGCAGCGATGACCTTGAGACAAGAACTTAATGCAGCTGCTGCGTGGAAGGAGAAAGGAGTGTGTTTCATGGCTCTGAGAGACACCTACAGTCTTGATTACTGATGTAACAGTCGCTACAGTTGATGAGTGCAAACCAGTGTATTTATTGGGTGTGCCTAGGTAACCTTCTGAACAAGCTACAAAAATGATCAGAATCATAGAATCATTAAGGTTAGAAAAGACCCTTAAGATCGAGTCCAACTGTAAAATGTCAAAGAAGGAATGCTATCGTGGGGAGCTTCCTAAGGGAGTCACCGTCTCAATGGAGGTTGCAGTGAAAAGAGCAGGGCAAAGGCAGCTGCTTACCCTGAAACTCGTGCTCAGTCTCTAGCGTCTTTGAAAGCCCTGCCTGTAGTGGCAGTGTGGAAATAACCGAGTGCTGCGAGGAAAAACTATGTGAAATCGTACAGTTTAGATGAGGTTTCTCATATCAAGGCATTTGCTTCTGGTCACACTGAAGCAAGTCACGCTCTGAGTTGAAGGAGGAGAGAAAACAGCCTGGTGTTACTGAGTGCACAAAAGCCAAGAGCAGCAGTGACAAATAAATGTGTCTTGAGTTAACAGAACAGTAAGTCAGTTTTTCAGCCAAGGCCAATCTGTTTCTAATAATAAAAATTAAAAAAAAAAAAAAACACACAACCAAAAAACCTGAAGAGCTTCAGTTCCTTGTCTTCACGTTAAAACATTCAGCTCATTCTAAGCGTACAGTTGGCTCCTCTCCTAGTGTTCTTCTCCCCAGTTTCTGGAAAAGGACACTGCTGTGGCAGTGGAAACCTCCAGCTCCTTTGAAATGGGCAAAAGTAGTTCTGAAGGAATCCCTTAGTCACTGAGCGTTACTTGCTGCTAACGGACTGCTCAGCGCTTTCGGAAGTCCCTGCGCAGTGTGTTCTGTCTGACTGCTACATGGTCTAGTAACCAGTTAGAAGAGCTTTGAGATGGTAACAAAACATGGCTATGTGAAACAAGCTGCTTTTCTCCACTGTAGGACAGGCCTTTCATCACTAGATGAGGATCTCTTCCTTCTGGAGAATCTTGCTCTTGCATCAGGAAGCAGGATCCTGAGGGTAATCACCTTTTTCCCCTACCGCCCCCCAAACTACGAGCCCTTTCTGCATCTCTTCCTGGCACAGCAGCTGCTGTTTGTAATGCTCAAAGAGAGTGACCTTGTTTTTTGTGCCTGTGGTTGTGTTGTTTGGGGGAAAGAGTGTGTGTTTCATTTCTTTAAAAAAACAAAAAAATTTCCTAATTTCAGACTGATCCTGTTTTCCTTTGTTCTTTCAGGAATAACTGCACCTGAGTTCACCTGCTCTTTGATAAAAGGCAGCAGATAGATAGTTCGGCATGTTAAGTAAAGGAGAGTTTATTAAATGCAGTTAAACTATGCAGATAAACCATCTTTGCCCATGAAATAAGGGTACTGGTGGTAAATCTGACTGCAGAGAATTGATTTTGCAAAATGCTTTGTGATACTTGGCAATAAGTAATCCACATGGGGGGAGATAACCTTGGCTGTCTTACAGAGCAATGGGTTCTAAATCAGGCATTTCCTCCTAGGAGGGATACGTAGGAGTAGCTTTGGATCATTCCCTAAAACCATTTGCCTTTTACTGCTGCAGATAATTAGCACAAGATGAATAGAAGCAGGTTCGGCAAACGTTACGCCATTATATAAACCCACATTTAGTAACCAGAACTGCATACAGTGTCCTGGCTCAAAGAGCACAGTAACAAAAGGAGCACCCAGTAAAGAAGAGTAAGAGATAGGGAACAGCTTCCGTGTGACCAGAGTAGGACTCGTAACAGTGGGAACGGGTAACTGTAAGACAAGACCCAAAAAAAAAAACCAAAAATCAGATGAACTGAGGAGACAAAACCCAGTAAAATAAATGAGAAGGTGTAACTGAATTTACTGCCAAAGCACATTGTGGAAGGAGTTCTATGGAACACCCACAGGTTGCTATTAAGTATTCAGAGCTGCCAGCTCAGGAAAAGATCTTCCTTTTCCCCCCATGGAAGAGCAGGAGCCGTAACCTGTGCCCAGCCCCTGCGCTGCCCCAGCCAGGCTCCCTGACCGACCCTCCTGAATGCTGGGGCCTGGGAATTAATAGAGACAGCCTGAACGGTCACTACTATGCAACGTTAAACCCCTGTTGGAAGGAAACCATTTAGGAATGGTTTCAATTCTACCCATCAGGTGATTTCTGTGCAGCGTGTCCAGTGAGCCCCTTGGTTGATCCTGTATGCGGGTTGGGCTCTGTCCAGGATCCCTTGATGATGGGATAAACAGGAGAAACAATTACCAAGGTGAAACTTTTGTCATAATTTGACCGGTTTCCTGCACTGATTTGAGTAACTTCATTATCAGGCAGTGTTAGCGTCCATCAGTTGAGCTAACATCTCGTTACACCCAGCTCGAGTGCTTAATCCACGATTTTTCCTGTTCATTTAGAAGTCCTACACCCTAATGCCATGTGGAGCCCATGCTGTCGGGCACAGCGCACATGCTTCGTTTAATGGAAACTTAATACGAAGAGCGCATGCCTTTCAGATTGCAGCTCGGGAATAAAAGCTGTGGAAGGTTAGAAGCAAATAAAAGCATCATGATTAAGCAAATGTTTAAAAACAGTCAGAGGTTTAGCGCTCACAAACGCACCAGGGGAAGGCTTAACTTCATGTTGTTCAAATGGTGGAGATGCTGGTTCTGAGAAGATAAGCTCAATGTGGGCATGGAAAAAATGAGCTTAAGAGTTCCCTGTGAAATGCAATACCCTACACAGCGTCTTCTACAGACGTCCTTTCTTCAGTTCCCTCTTTCTGCTGGTTGGTCCCGGTAAATGAGCTGTGAAGACGAGTGGGAGGGTGCAAGAGTTCGGAAAACAAGTTTGGTTTTCCGCTCCTCTTTAAAAGGTACAGAATTATATTATTGATGACACTCCTTCATTGCCCAGCCCCTCCCCTCTCACTCTAAAGCATTCACAGTTAAACATCTAGTCTCATTTCTATTCCAAATGACCTTAACAAGGATCACGGAGAGGCGGTAGCACCTCCCCAGCAAGGGGTGTGTGTTTGGGTGGTGGTGGTAGGAGCAAGATAGAGGTTGCCGTCACCTTTCCTCGCTCGCGTGACTGGTTCTGCCTATCCAAGCTTCCAGGGCCGTGTTCATTACACAGCTCCATCACGCCGACGGCACTAAAATAGACTGGGTAAAAAGCAGCCAAAAAGAAAAAAAAAAAAAAAATTTAACTGCAATTTAGATGTCGCTCCAAACCTGTTAAAAACTCCTTCGTGTTTGGTCAGGACTGCTGGGGATGCATCTCTTCCACGGCAAATCAGCCTAAGTGATCTGCAGGAGTCCGAAACCATGAACTACAGGTTGTGCTACAGAGTGTGCAGCGCTGTCACAGGAGAGGGAGGAGATAACTAAGCACCCCAGAAGTCACTGCTTGTATTGGGAGGTGCAAACGTTGGAGCCTGGCTGCCGGATGCCCTAGCGGCTACGGAAAAGCTGGGGGTGACTGTTCATCCTTATCCAGTTGTTATTATTACGGACAGAAGACCAACTTGATCAAAGTACTGCAAATAGTTAGAACGGTCTGTCCCTGGGCCTCGTTAATTTAAAAACACACCACACAACTTTAGCTGATGATAGGAGTTAAACTCTTTATTCCATTCAGAGGCATCTGGCAAGTGGAGCTGCATTGGGGGGCACATTACAGATGAAAAATGATCCATACTTTGTGGATATTGAAATCATTTACAGTATTTACTTTCTAGCTATTCCCAAATACTCCAAATTACCAAGTCTCAGTTGAAAAGAAAAACATGATTTACCATACTAAGTCTAGAAATTTAAGAGAGATGACAGTATTTAAATCAGCAGATGTAAATGCAGCGCCTATTCGTAAAGTAATTTTTATGGAAAATAACGAAGTCAAATCCTTCTCAAATGTTAAGAAAGGAACGTCAGACTGACTTAAGCCTCAACAAAAATTAAAATGCTATGACTTTCCATACTTCAGTAATTTTAAATTCATTGTAAGAAAAAAAAAAATTATCCTAAAGGCTAGATGAAGGTCACTGTCAAAAAAGGAAAAGAAACTCATTTTTCTTTGCTAAAACTACAACATAAGTTTGTGGTTTTTAAACCAATTAGTAAAGAAGAGATGCAGGAAAAACACTTCAGACCATTTTCAAAATTATCTAATCTGTACAACAATGATCTTTGGGAAAATTATCTAAGTCTATGTAGTAATGCCTCTATTTCAACATGAACCTAAGAGGTAGATAACAAAATGATGAAACAAATGTTTTTGCTCGTTGTGCCCCTCAAATCAGTGCAGCATGGTGATTCTGATCATCTCATGCACAAAAAACATCACAAAAAAAGGTTCAGAGGTAATAGCATGGCTCTGTCGACCACACACATACAGGCGCGCGCGCGCACACACACACACACAGCAGTCTTTATGCACCATGTGTTGCCACATTTTTTTTTTTTTTCTTTTTCTTAAACTGAGGTAGACTGAAGTTTATTGTAGAAACTTGAATGTGTCACTATTACCACAATCATCATTCAAATTACATTCGGAAATTCAAAAATTTGGTAACTTTCCTGTTATCCCTGCCTTTTGACATTTTTATTTCTTTTTTTTTTTTTCTCCTCTAATGGTTGGTTGCAGAACGTGCATAAATCCTGCTGCATCTATTATAAGCCAGGCTAGAGAGGTTGTTGGTTTTAGTTTTTTTGTTTGTTTGTTTGTTTTTCTTGTAATAGTTTTTAAAACCTTCAAAGTGGCTTAGTGTGGCCCATAACAGCGGCTGGATATGTAAACTTAGCCTTTCGTTATCTTTCAATGTGATCAAACACTGTTTGACCTTCCCCCATCGTGGTAACTGAAAGCAGTATGATGTGACCTGCAGACAGCAGAGACCCTCCCGGCCTCAAATAACGCTCTGGCAGATCAAGTGTTCTATCAAACTGAAGATGAAGCTTGCTCTTTGAACAAAATGGCAAAGTCCAAATGGGCTGCAAATGGTTAAATGTAGCATTATTAGGTAGTGATGGTCAAAGGCACAAAGGGTTCATGCATTCAATCAAGTAGCACAAAAAAAAAATTCAGCCTCTTGCAGCCTTCTAAATTTTTTCCCCCAACCCCAGCCTCTTGCCATCACTTCCTTGTCCTGTTCCCAAAAAAGTACCGTCACAAACTTTTTCATCCCATCTTAAAAGAAAACTAAACGGCATTGCTGCTATCAGAATGTTGGCATCATTCACTATCTTTTGAACATTCACTGAATTTTTTTTTTTTAAACAAATGATGGTGTTGAAGCCCTCAGAAAATCTGAGGCTGTGTTTTTTTTACCCACCTTACTCCCATCAGCCAGCAGCTAGAAGTGCTCTACTATATTTTTTTTTTTTTCCCCCGATAAGTCTGTAGTACTCCTGGCTGGTGGCTGATCAAATTTTAATTTTTTTTAAAAAAATAAAATGCTCAAGAACTATTAGCTTTATAAAGTATACAAAATACCAAAAAAAAAAAGCAAAAAAGGAACAATTTCTCATTGAGGTACTAAATGCCTGAGGTAGTTTAGTAAAATGCATATTTATCTTTTTATGCCCTGGCCAACACCATTCAACACTTCCCTTAGGTTATTCATGGCAGTGTTATGTAAAAATGCAACCAAATTCTTTTTAAAAAATGCCACTTGTTTCAACATTGGGACTAACACTTAAACTCTTGTCAATACCCTTGGCTCTAACCCTTGCCCACCCACGATCCCACCCACCAAATGTGTTTCTTCTTTTACAACTGGACCTATAAGAGCAATGCCTTTTCTTTTTTTTTGTTGTTTTTTTTTCTTTTCTTTTTTTTTTTTTTTAAACCAGTGAACTCAGAAGAGAAAGCTTCATTAAACCAAGTTCTAAAATTGTTGGGGAATAATAAGAACAATAAAAAAGACTAACGAGTTTATGTTAAATTGTGAGAATAGAACAAAAGGGAAGTGAAGGGGTCCTTATTTTAAAGCTGGGTTTCAAAAGTTTGAGAGAGCCTAAAGAATACATTCTCAGAGACAGCGTTCAACGGTTGCCTGGTCCTCGAACAGGTGATTGGCTTGGTGGATCTTCTGCATATAACTTCAACAGGTGCTCACCACCCGTCTCTGTCGCACAGTCTGTCTTTGGTCTGGCATCTGTCTCTGATGGGCCATTTCCTAAACCTTTATTTCCGTCTCGGCTGAGGCTGTCCGCTTTGCAATGTTTTTTGCTGTTGCTGCTGCCTTCTTACCTGAGCCAGTATTTCCTGAATTTTTCTCTGAGCAAGCTGAAGGACATAAAGAAGAAACAACCCGTCATGACGCCAGGCTGCAGTGACTGCTGTTTACAACACACTATCGATGCTACTGGGATGAAGAAAATCTGGAATAACTAAGTTCCCAGTACTGACAAGATTACTCGTTAGTTAAATGCACTTGGGTTAGTCACGGTGTACAACTTAATTTTGAATTTTTCTTCTTTTCCCACCTACCACAACTACCTGCATAATCACTTTTCACACCTGTAATACAGAAACCACGAGCATGGGAAGATGACTACCAACATTAAGATTATTGAAGCTAGAGGCTACTTTCATTTTACTCCTCTGGAGATACTAATGTTTTATTAGAACCACTGTTTTAATAGAGAGTGGACATTTTCTTTCCATACACCAGGGAATCCAGAAGGTCAGGCTTACAGGACTTACCAGTCCCCCCATCTCCTTTCTGAACTACAAGTCACCTGTAGCAAAGTATCAAAAGGAATTGATTTGAACTGAGAGTTAAGTGAAGGGAAGGAATCTTGTGATCCTTTTCTTTATGATACTACATCAACAGATTGGGCGATATGGCCAAAGTGCATGTATACATGCAGCTTTGGTCAGGTACTACGAGATGGCTTCTATCTCCCTTCCATCTGAATTTCAGTCCCGTCACAGCTTGGGTTTTCTTTTGCTTTGCAAGTTTCAGCAGTGCCAGAGGCTATGTGCATTGGTAGGAGAATTTAAGAAGGTTGTTTTACATATCTAAAAGTGCAATGTTGTTATAAATCTCTCTCACAGGCATGAGGAAAGTTTGTCACAGCAAGGCAACTAGAGGAGCCTGGCAAGCAGTGCTTTCTGTATCCTGAGTAGAAGTTTTCCATCCCTTGCCTCTGCATATGGATATAAGAGACAGACCATGGAAACATCAAGGTAACAGAAATTGGTTCCACTCCTCCTACCTGGCATGCATAGAAGTGACCAGTTATTTTCACAACCACCTGATCATTTTCATCAGGTGTCTGGTCACGAGGGACTACAACTTCTGCACTTGTCAAGTTTTGAAGCTCATTTACCTATAAACAAACAGATAGAAGTAGTCAGAAAATCTTAAACAAACATATATCCCACAACCACTAAGCCTCAAAAGATACTGCCGAGCACAGAAACAGCAATCTCTAGAGTTATGTTTAAAAAAAGAAACCCACCAACAGCAAGCATCTTTGTGCAGCAGTGTGCGCTTCACAAGATGAGCCTCTTGTGTCTCAACATAAATTAGCACCAAGTTCTCTAGGTTTGTAGAAGTGTTTTAAAGACTAAATACAACACACAGAAGGTGCTAAATACATGACTTTAAAAAGCAAACAGATGCCACAGTGTTTACAGTTGAGTTTACAAGTTTAAGGTCAGAAAACTCATACAATGCATAATGAGGGAAGAAAAAAAATGTCCAAGTATTTAAACATTTTTCCTTGAAAAACCTCCATGAGGTGGGGAACTCTAAACAGAGCAGTGAGAAGCCTCCAAATTATTTTCAGTAGCCTATCGGCTTCCATAGTGTTAAGTAGAGGTAAGGTTAGAGTCTTTGTGCTGTTTACACCCATTTTATTTTAGAAGTGCATAGCATCACTTAATCAAAAACGTTTTAGATGAACAGCTTTTCAGAGATGTTTGTCCTTAAGCCTCTTACCACTGCAAGTAATGAAAGAGGCCACGTTGCCTCCTTACAGCTTCAAGACCCCCTTGTACTTAAGGATGGAGACCCATTTCTTTGCGAATATCAGCTAGCTCCTGACTTAAAACCGTATGAAAATACTGGAGTATCAGCACCTTTTCAGGACTGAAAGATCTCAGTGATGTTATTTTATGCAACAATCTGAGCCTAAGAAATGCCATCAAATAAATTGAAGCAAAAAAAAAAATTTTTTTCTTTTGTAATGTTGAGGTCTGAACATGTCTTAATTTCCTACCACTTATTTAAAAATTATGCTTTCATTCGGTTTTGGCCAGAGACGCCACCTTTGCACACATTGGATTTAATTTTAATTAAATGAGATTAGCGAAATCTTTTTGCAAACTCTGGCACAGGCTGAGGTTCTCAGAAACAGGTCTTCAGTGGGAACGTATTCATTCTAAATGGCAGAATTACATTTCTATTAATGCAAGCCCTGCAGATCTGACTGGGACTATCGGATTTTTGTTACACTAATTTATATATATATTTTTAGATTAAATAAATCATTCTATGAGATCAGCTTCTCTTGACTCCACGCTAGAAGAAAGGAGAGCTTAACAAGAATAGCTAAGAAAATAGAACCTGCTTTAATGTAGCTTAAAAGGATTAGCTATTAGTTAACTAAATGTTTAAGCCTTATACACATATATACACTGAAATAAGAAACATAACTGGACAACATTAAAAAGTTTTATTTCAGCTACTTACTGTTTTGCCTCCTTTACCAATAACTCTACCAGCAGCATAGGATGGCACTTTTATATGAGCCTCAAGTTTCACTTCTTCTTTAGGTCCAAAGAAATTTTCTTCCTTAAGTTTTCCATAGATTCTCCCTTGAGCCTGCAAAAATGCTTTGGGTGAGCACCCTGCACTTACTGAAATCTGGTTAACTTCAAGAAATTCCACAGAAAGGAGAATTCTCAGTACACAACCCTGACAAAGCGGTTTTCCTAATAAATACAATAACTATTTTTCTAAAAGAAGTCTTTGTACCAAACTAGGAAGCACAACTGTCCAACTTTAAAGATTGCATGACAAGCCAGGAAATCGTGGAGCCATTTAACAGAGATCATTATTATTCTGCTTTTTAGTAGAAATATTGCTTTCAAAAGAAACTATTGCATCTCTGTACAGGTAAAGAGTGGTGGAGAGAAGACCTATCTGGCTGAAGCATTTTTTTATTATACCCAGAAGCACAGAACACAATTAATTGGCTCAGAAATCCATTCTTTTAAGGATGCTAAATGAAGAAAAAAAAAAAAAAGCCACCAAATACCCCCCAAACAAGTCACAGGATAAAGACTCCAATTAGAGCAACAGCTTACTTTTACAATCGATTACAACATATTCTTCAAAAATAAATAAATCTGAGCTTGCTCGATTTTCTAAAGGGAAAAAATCAAACTGCCTAGATCTAAATAGCACCACAGGAACCGTGTTGCTCCGACCAGCACACAGTTCCCTTTTCTGAGGAACACACAAGTGCAAGAAGAATGTTGTCTGAGACCAAGTTCTTGAATCTTGCTGATTTTTAAACACATTTATTTCCTTATCCCCTGCCATTCATCAGTGAATTCTTGAGAAACAATAGCCAGATCTTCTACTCTGCATCTCCTAGAGCCATCAAAAGAACATTTCTATTGAGAAACTGGAGATACTCTGTAAAGACCGTAAGCCTAGGACCACAAAGCCTTTCTAGTTCAGATTCTTTATCACCTTCTTTAAATCACGTACATACCGGTGTTCAGTGTCACTCCATGCACACTAAACCCAACCATCTTACAGGCCACCACAGCAATGGAATATGAAAAGTTCAAAAAGATTGCATGATGTGATAATTATTTTAAATAGTGGTGGCTTATTTCTAGCCCATGTCCTAAAAGTCTACTCAAGTTGATGCTACTCTAAAACGGGTAAGACGAAAGACATTTTGTGACCTTGGAGCTGAAAGTACTCAGGAATTTGGGTAAGTCAGATTCCACCTGAAGAGTACAGAAAAACTCCAACCTAGACAATTCTATGATTCTATGACCTAGGTAGGATACTGTAGGTTGTGGGACCCTGACACAAGACAAAAGCCACCATCTTTCCAGTGAGACAAAAGACTACACAAAAAAAGCCCTACAAAAACTCAGTACAACTTCCATGTTCTTTCACCATTGACAGCCCTAGAATCGGAGATTCCTGCTCCAGGAAAACACTTTAAAAGGGTTTGCCAAGAGCAGATGAAATACTACTCCCAGCCGTCACCTTGAGCCGGAGATTTTGAAATTATTTCCAAACTTATTAGACAGAAGCCAGCGTAGCTGTGTATTTCAATAGCAATACTTTTCATGTGCCTAACGCCTTGACAACCTTCCCAGGCTGCAGCGCTCAGTGGGAGAGCTACTATAGGACAAAAAGCGTGCATTACTGCTGAGTTACAAAGCAAGGTGGGATGCTGACGTTTAAAAAGGTAGTGGATGTATTTCCAACACCCCAAATCCTTGGAAGTCTTTAAAATAGTAAGATAGTGGCTGAAATATGTTGCCTACACTAGATTCCACTTCGCTTGCACATGTCCCAGATCCAAGGCAACACGTTCATCTCTGGATATTGGTGTTATGCCTGAACTCTAGGGAGCACTGCAGCAGCAGCTGTAAGCGGTGGCATATTCTCTTCCCATTGCCTTGCTAATAAATAACCCCACACACCGCAATATCCTCAGGCTGCTGCAGCTGAGGAAGAAAGAGGTGCAGCCACTGCAGCTTCCATGGACATGAATCAGAGAGAGCAGGACACAATGTAGTAGGGGAAAGGATGCCAAACTCACAGGCTTGGGGATGACGCTGCCTCTCCGAGAGCTGGTTACTCATCTGAGCAGCAGCTATTCCCTCTTCAAGTTGTCGTGCACCCAGATTTACATTCTTGGTGCCTGACAAGCAATAGCCTATGCTCGAAGATAGAGAAGTCCCTTCTTAAACAGAGCTTAAGGACAGTGTTACTGAAGCTTGGCCCTGACTGCAAGGCATGCTTTGGGTTAACAGTAGCGATAAGAGAATGGACTGAAAACATTGCTCAAAAAGTAGTAAAAGTCTACAGGGACTGGAGCTGAGGGAAGCCCCACGGGCTAACCCCTCTCCTTCACAATTCCAGCATAGTCAGGAGCATTGGCTGTGCTAGTATGTAGATCCCTCTTTTCAAGCAGAAGCCCAAGTGTAGAGAAGTAACTGATTTATGTTTTTTTAAGCAACATAAGGGGTGCAGAAAAGGGAGACTTTCCTCCTTGCATGATCCAGGTTGGGGAGAAGAGCTGGCAAAAGAACTCTGTGGGACTTCAAGTTTATCTTAGGGAGGAAGCCTAAGGAGGCTGCTCATGCAGCCTTTGCCTACATGAGAAGTCAGGAAAAGGGACGCCCGAATCTACTTCAGCCTGCTACTGCTTGAGGCTAAGTTCACTGATACCTGATGGAAAGAAAAGGCAGCCAGAATCTGACCTTGTGCTGGTCCCAGGTTACAAGAGCCCCCCCATATGTGGAACATGCCATGTGGCCAAGCCCACATGTACACAGAAAGCCTCAAGGAGGCAGAGCTTCTAAATTATGCTTTGCCTTCTATAGCTTCTCAAATGTACATGGCAACTGAGCAATAATCCAAAATGCATCTAGTTTGCTATTACCACTGCATAATACCCGCCCTGATACTTCTCCAAAACTCCTAAAGGCATTAATGAAACTGATTCTAGATATGCCTGAAGTTTGTGCACGTCCTTCTTGCAAGATGCCCTGAAGCAAAAATACAAAGACAAAAATGAGAACAGGCAGGAGAACAGTGCCAGGACATGAACTCTCAAGTGACTTTCTACCTGCTCTGGGCCTCACGTGTGATGAGGCCAGGCTGCTGCACCAAGCTGTCTGCATCACTCCTAACGTGGTCAACTACTTTTAGAGTAACTAGATTTATCCCTTGGCACTTAAGGCAGAAGGCCACTCCAGAACTCAATTTGAACATAAATGGAATAATCAGGTTGAGTATCTCCTTGTAGTTGCAGTGGAAATACAATTAGAAATCTTGTGTTTATCTGTAGAGCTACCCAAAAAGCATTTTCCATTTGGCATGCAACAGTAACCTGGGAAGACTCAGTCTCATCTTGTCAGCTTTGTTTTTTCAATTAATATAGTAAGCTGTTGCATGTATGAAGAGAGGCTAGAAAGACTGAAGTATTGTGCTCATCGATAAAAGGGAAAATTAGGAATGTAGTACTGCCATATTTTCATGCTAGACTTGATTCTTATTCACACAAAACTCCCACCAGTTTTCAGGGGACCAGAACGTGGCCTCTGATATTCATACAACATACTTTTCAGCAAAAGAAAAGCGAAAATCAAGTATTTACTAACATTCTGAATAAAATGGTACTTGGAACCAAGTCCCTTACAGTCCCTTACATTGTCCCTTACAGTCCAAAGGCCACTACAGACTGACAAGTTTTTATATGTTGTACCTTGAACTGAGCTTCTGGAGGTCCAGTGATGATAACCATTCTCAGCTTGGCATCTGGTCCTTCAGCAGGAGCAATCTGGAATGGATAAACATAGCTTTTGGTAGCTGTCTTTTGAAGGAATGGTTTAAAGCCACCTCCTCCCCGTTTCAGTCTCACATTCTGTTCAAGAGTGAAAAATTATTCGTTACAGCAGCAGCATTACACTTCAGTCATGATGGGTTTGTTCTCTTTAAAGTGCATTAATTAGTTATAACGAAATATGGCGAAATTGGCTAAACCGTAAGCAAATTTACTTCTGAAAATTAAAGGCATAACTACCCATCCACATATGGCAAAATCCCACAAGCCATTTTCGTGTGGCCACGAGTGATGTAAGACATGTAGCCTTCAAAAAGACAAGTATGGTTAATAGACCCAGACTCTCATCCCTACCCGCTAACTTAAACAGTCTTTCTAACCAGTTTTGCTCATTAGCAAGAGTTTGCATCCGTCCCCCTGAGAGCAGAAGATCACTTTACTGTTGTAACTAATCAGATCCAAAACATTCCTCTATACCGGACAATGAGTTCGCAGTTTCCAAGGGGTTTGTATCTACAGACATTTGTGTGACCCAAATAAAAATTAAGCTCCACCAGAGCTGAGACAGAGACGCCTGTAGGGTCTTTAGCAGTTCATGTCACCACAAAAGTAAGATTTCTGTGGGTGCTGTTCTCAGACTCCAGTGGCATTAAATAATTCAAACTAGCCTCTGACATTCTGGATGAATCTTTTGTTTATCACAACTGACATTTCCATTGTTGCGTCTAGTATTACATAGCCACTGTTGAATGGGCAATATATTAAACACTACATCTTAGCTGTTGGCATAGGGATGTTATTCATATTTAACAGCTGTAGTTTATTTCAGACAAATTACCAGTCACCATGCATCATTTTCACTAAAGAATTTTGCTAACCAAAGTTTATATAATTATTCATATTGTACCCTAAGATGGAGAAGACATTACATACTAGTTATCTGGTTTGCATTTTTCAACGATTTCTGCATTCCAATTGGCTATACCTAAAAATACACATTCATTTTACAGCAGTACATTTATATGACATGACGTTATGGTAAGGGCAAGCACAGACTAAATCCATTCATTCCTTGGAACACAAGTACTTCAGAGGGGCAAAATTTCAAGGCACATTTGAAGGCAGATGACGGAACAGAGCTCAGCCTGCTAATTGCCATTCCTGTAAAATGGACATCGTACTTGGCCTTTCAGTCACCTCATGTTTCCTTCGTGAACCTTAATCTTCGTGCCTTAATTGAAATTTTAGGAAAAATATTTTCTAGCGAGCCTTTGTTACATCTTACACGTGTTTAAATGTTATGGGGCATTTCTTGCTTTGCTTTTATCTTCGAATGTCCCTGTTCTCAGCAGCTGGAGTAAAACATAGCTAAGGGCTGGGAAAGAAACATGTATCGCGTCCGAAGGGGCAACCAAAGAGATTTTAGTGTTAATTTTGTCTGTATGCTCTTGGAAGGAGAAGTTACATACGTATAAATAGTATCCAAATGGTGAATTTTTCACTTTTGAGATAAATAGTATTATATTCCTAAGCAGAAAACAACCGGTCTTCCATATGCCAAGTCACAAGCTGACACGTTCATACACCCAAAAACTACAATGCTCATCCCAACACCTTCAGAGACAGGAAGGGCTAAGTCTGGGAATAATGTGTAACTAAGGAGATGCCAATGGTTCCCAGCAGGTCCCGGAGCACTGTAGCACACGGTGGGCAGCAGAAATCTCTGCCTGGCGCCTTGACTGAATAATCCAGTCTGCTGGAGCCCCACGCCGAGCTTGTGTTACCAAACAACGACCCCTGGCTCAGGAACACAACCTGAACTTGTCACCAGCCACACATGCCTCTCAAGTGACAGGCTGGCCACCACAGCCTTATTGCAGAACCCCTCTGCATCTGCAGCTTATTTAGTCTCACTTCGTGGCTAACGAGTTTCATCAGATCTACAAAGCTGGGCAGGAGCACAAACAAGATGCGTGTGGATGGAAAATGTTTTTTGTCTGTAACAATCTATAGCCCAACTCCAAACAAGTTCAGAGCATCATGCACAAAGACTTGCTTCCTCCACACACAAAGTACAATTACTAAAGTTTGGCAAGTTAGAAGTTACTCAGGCAGCACTTGGCAACTCTTGGCTAAAAACACAGATTCATTGATGATTCACAATTTATTATTTTGCTCAAAAAGTTATAACAAAGGGTAGGTGGGTCAACACAAGGGAAGTTCAGAAGTTTTGAACAAGTTACCACTGACACATTTAACACTTTCACGCAGAAGCAAGCGTGCTGCTCCTTGTTGTTCAGTCAGATTACTGACGAAGTTGCATTTTTATTTTAATCAATAAGCATACCTGCAACTTCCCAATTTAGCAAGCGTACTCTGTATCTGTACAGTTCTGTTAAGAATTAATCTTTTTTCCACAAAAAAAAAAAAATCGTCTTCACTTTATTCCTACAGAAGGAACAAAAGACCAGAGCTTTAGCAAACTTTTAACTGAATTTCAATTAATACAGTTATGTTAAATGCATTGGGTAGAGAGGTGCCAGCCAGCAGAGGAAGCCTGAGGCCACTGTTAGCCAGATGCGTGAGAAACACAGGAAACTCCCTTTCCACTAAACTGTCTTCCAAGGACCAACTCAAGAACTAGTTTGGACGGGTTCTTGGAGGTCCAGGTTATTTCACGTTTCTCTCTCCACCTAGCAGTACCTTCCATATACCGCTTAATCTTTAGATACAAACTGTAGGAACGGAAAGAGGAAATGCCCATGATACATCACACCTCCACGCAAGACAGATTTGATAAAGAAAAATCAACACCTCTCACTTCCTTCTGTTCCATTTTTCCCCCCTAAAAATATGATTATTAGCGCTCTACTAATGTAAACCATCTGGGTAGCATAACAACTATTTAATGTACTGCTCAATAAAGGATGGAATTGGGCAGCTTGCCAGCAGGCTTACTGGCCGGTAAATGGATCGGCATTCGGCAAACCACACGCAACATTCATTCACCAGGGTTCCCCAATTATTTTGCTCTGCACACTTCGATGAACACCTGCCAAGCCAAGCCAAGCCTTGCTGGCTTCACCGAGCTTAACTCAGCACAGCCATCTCCTGCCCCTCTGCCCCTGAACTCCCCTGACCTTCGGCAGATTCCTGCTCCATTAAACAGACCACATCTCCTGAGCAAAACAAACTGAGATGATGATGTTTGCTTCATCTGCGCAGAAAAATGTCACAAACTAACAGCACATAACAAGATATGCGTTGCACGTTTGTTTTGTTGTGTTTTTTTGTGTTTTTTTTTTTTTAAATTTATGCCCAAACATTATCTCCACAACAGAGCGAGTATTTACAAGAAAAAAGATCAATCATCTAGAGAATATACTCCTGGGTTTAATGACATTAGTGGCAGAAACCCAAGGCCTTCTACAACTGCAACTGGTACTAACCCCTATACGCAGCCAAAGAGGATTTCACCAAATTGGCTAAAATTCAAACTTAAGCTTCCACGAGGTCAGCCTCTGAAAATCATCTTGTTCTTAGCTACATTGAGGCGGTCAACACACAGACAACTGGATGTTAAAGCAGGGTGCCAAGGTAAATGTGATGTCAAAGAACTGACCGACCCCAGGAGCCTGGAGTACACAGGTGATTTTAAAACATGAACCCTTCAGCCTGGAGCCATCCGAGCGTGACAGCTCAGACCAATCCACCCGGAACAGAGCAGGAGTGGCCATAGCAGTAGGGAACTTCACCTGTGCTGCTGGTTTTAGAAGGGGAATTTGCCTCACCAATTTTCACTTTACCGAAAGCAAGAAGAAAGCCTTTAAGCAGTGCATCATTAAGACTTAAGTCTGTTTCTAAGAAATTGAGACCACCAAAGTAGTTTTCTTTGCAGCTTATATTTCACACCTCAGGAGACGTTTGAAAACATGCTTCTAATTATCTTGTCTCAAGGAAGATTAAAAGATGATTTATAAACAAATGTACCATTTATCACATCACATTCTAAGCACGGAATGGGGGAGGACGTTCACGAAAACACGGCTTGTGCAAACTTGCTGAAAGTGTCATGTAGAATAGAGAGAAAGTTAGTCAGTGTAATAATACCTTAATAGATGCGCCTGCAAAACGAGAAAGTTGTTTGATGTGCTGTCCCTGCTTGCCAATAATAGCTCCAACTGCCAAGGCTGGGATGAACAGATGAACAGTCTCAGACTCGGGCTGTTGCTGTGGGGAAGAAGGAAATATGCAGTGAATGTTTTTGAACATTACGAGTCAGACTGACAGGAAAACGGGTAGGGAACAGGCATGCATGGAAATGAGGGGGAAATCTTATGATGCCCTGTGATGTCTGAATAGTAAGGGTCTGGCTTTTTTCTGGGAAACACAAGATTCACAGAACATGAAAGAACAGTTTGAGCCAAAAGAGGATTCTTTCATCTTTTATAAAACAGTTGCAATTTTAATACTTAGAGTTTTAAAAAACAATCCTGGTGTTGCTTCTTCACGAGACTCTCATTCTTACCTGTCACTGTCTGGATGCTCTTCCACGTGCAGGACTCTGTAGACGAGGCTGCTACAAGTGGAGGGGCTACAGCCTGAGCAAGCAAACTCTTTCTAGTTTTCCTAGTTATTTTTTTAATTTCAGATTGTGCTGAGCGCGGCACAAAAAGCCTCAGAGTTACATATATGCTACAATTTCCTTTGTATGGGAGTGATCTGGAATGATAGCCAGCTTGAAAACTGCCAGCGATTCCTCCTGTGTAACATTATGCAACAGTCGGAGCCTTGGCAGCAAGCCTCCAGCAGGCTAGTAAATTAAATGCCAGATTAGACGTTTTTAAAAGCGAGAGGACCCTAGCGCTGCGCCCACTGCATATCAGGCACCACTGCAGTTCCCCATTGCTTTCAGCCAGACGTCCCAGCTGGAGAGAAAAACACAACACTTGAGATCCTCTCTACGTGCTGCGTAGCCATGATCCAACCCGCAGGGTTACATATGCCACGATAAACCTAACTATTTTATCAGCCTCAGGAGAGCTCGTCTCGGACTAACGGAGCACCACCGAATACCCACTGCACTGTCATAGATTCATAGATTCATAGATTGGTCCAGGCTGGAAGGGACCTCCAAAGGTCATCTAGTCCGACCTCCCCGCAGTCAGCAGGGACACCCCCAACTAGACCAGGTTGCCCAGGGCCTCGTCGAGCTTCACCTTGAATATCTCAAGGGTCATGCCATTAATTTATCCACTTACATCAGGCTTACGTCTCAAAATCATTTCACACAAGCCCTTCTTTGAACTAGGAGGTATTTAGGACATTTGTTTCATTCATCCTCAACAAGACAAAGCCGACAAGCTTTTTCTGCCCGCAGAGGTATTTGAAGACAACACAGCCATCCTCATCCTCACTTTCTTGATGCCCACCATGCAGACCAGCCCGAGCAGAGCACATGGGGCCAACCGCGCTCGTTCAGCTTTGCTCACTTGTGTATTTTAGTGGAGATACAGGCCCACATACAAACACTCACCAAAGCAGCCTTTTCTAGGATATTTTTAGAAAAAGATATGCTATACGCAACACAAAACAAAAAGCAGCTGCAATCCTAAAAAAAACTTCTCTTTTTTTTTTTTTTAATTTCAGTTACTTCTTTCAAGGGGAAGCAAAGTCCCTTTGCATTAACGGTAAACAAATCAGAACAAAATGCTTGTTTCCAAGTTTTACCACTTTATTTTTGGTAAACACAAGTCAACTGTAACCTCAGGGGAAACAAATTCCAGGCACAGCTCCATGTACCAGGTGAAGAAACCCCAAAATAGGATATTGAGGATAGAAACACATTCTGCCAGTCGCTTTAGGTGATCGCAACAGTTACACAATTTACCCTGTGTTTTCACACGTACAAGGCATCAGGATCCACAGCCAGCATATGCTGATTTTTCCCTGGACACAGGTTGCAGCCCTCCACACCCAGCCTCCCCACTCCCCTGCATGCTTTGTGGCCAGCGGGATTGCAGATCCTGCTGATTTTTTAATGCAGGCACTGGGTCCCTGACCCAAATAACCAGAACCTCACAAGGGGCAGTCCTGGAACAAGGGAGGATGCAACAACAATTAGGTCGGGGCACAGGAAAAGGTGGGAACACCCCTTTTAATCTTCCTACAGATCAGTTCTAAAATGATCTCAAAACTATGCCCTGAAACTACATATTTGTAATGAAAGATACCGGTCACATCAGTATATATGTTAAACCACTTTCCACAAGATTACTCATTTTCTCCTCTTATTATTACAAACATCCTGTGAGTGTACTCATAGTAAGCCCTTTTACATGTTCATCATGAATCCAGCAAGATTTCCAGTAATTTGGAAATGTTCCTGTAGGTACTTACTTGATCTCACCACTTCAGAGAACTGTTTCTGAACGGATACAAATTCATGAGGTGTTTGGCGGGGGGGGCGGATGTTCTGGTTTTGTTGCAAGTACCCATAGTAACTGCACTGGGTGTAGAGGCAACCCCTCTTTCCAATCCAGGTGCAGATAGTTTACCTTCCACTTGCTCACTCATCACCTTGACTCCTACCTTCAATTGCTCACACATGCTCCAACTCCTGCAAAAGTCCACTGCCAAAGTTTTCTCTTCCACATACAACTTCCAGCTAAACTTTGGGCGAACACACACAAACTTCCCAGCTAATTCGTACAGCACTGCTACAAATTAAACATGTAGCTTGACTTGCTTTTCAATAATTTACACAGCTTCTACCTAAATCCACCTCCAGACACATTTCTCTACCATTGAAACAAATCAAAGTTCATTACTGTTGTTTGCAGATATTTCCTGCCTTCCCTCTGTTGCCCATCTGCCTGCAGCACAGTATTCGCCTCTTCTTCCCAAAGCTTGATTTCCAGCCACTTTCTTGGCTAGAATCAACTCACCACTGAAATTCCTTTCTGCTCTCTCACCCTTGAGCATGAAACATGGGCAGCAACGGCAATGAAAGCCAGAAGACGTACATGTGTCTTTCCAACTGGACAGTCAGCTCACCATAGCGCTCCCCCTCACCATCCCTCCCTCATCACTTTGACTTATTGATACTTTTCAACTTCTTTTTTCCTAAAAAACTTTTTTATTACTCTTGTGTGAGTATTCTTTAACATTAAACTTCCATTTTGGTGTAATAACAATATATGTTTATTAAGGAATAGTGAAGAATCTGTCGATACTGAACTGTTTATACACTGTACATTATACATTTCGAGTTCTCGTCTGCAGGAGCACATTGGCACATACATATAACCAAATTCCTCTCTGGTATAACATCATGCAGGATTTAAAGAAATTGCGTCCATTTCCTTACCCACACTGATTTTTAACCACTCAAAAAACATACTGTTTCATTTGTTTTAAAGCATGAACATCAAACACAACAGCTCTTTCTTCTGGCAGAAATCAAGTCTAGCTAAGGCTTTCAAGAGAGTATCATAACACCAAGTTCAATTTATTAGCTGTCCACCTCCTCAGCCACAATAATTTTAAAATCCTTTTGTATTTACTGGAAGACTGTCCTCCAAGAGAAACACATCAAAATGTAATGCAATGACTACAACACCCATCAATCTTACAGATGCTTCTGAGGATCTTCGGATGGAAGAAAATCAACTATAATTTAATCTTCCCCACACCACGCCACATAAGTCATAGAGCTTTCCAGGAACTTCTAGCATGAGTTATATCAGAAATAGATTCCTAGATCTTAAACATATGTTAGAAGCACTAAATTTAGGAAACTAATTTCCCACTGTGTGGAATCTGAGCTTCAACATTCACTCCCTTAACAAAGCCAATTTTGCTTAAACACATACTTAAAACTTTAAAACTAAAATATATATGCGTGTATATATATCTTGGAGAATATGTGTCTGTATTGACTTTAGAGAGCATCCTGCGGTTCATTTTTTAGTTCATAATTTTAAGAGTCTTAGCTATATAGTTATAAATTTTAATACTTTTCAGTCTAAATGTTAAAGTAGCATGCATTCCTTACTGAAGTTGTAAAGTTCATCAACTGATGGAATTAGTCATCACCTAATTTTTGACAACATGGAGAATTCTGTGCAATTTTCTTCTCTTCCCCATTCACATTATTTCCCCCACACACACACGAAAATTATTTGTTCAAGACCAGCCCAGCGAACTGTCAGAAATGTGGAAAAAAAGAAATCTTTTAAAATAGTAACCTAGGTTTTCCAAGATGTACAAGTCCATACATCCACCCTACCTCATGAATAACTGTCTCAGAGGCCTGTGATGCACAGACCACCTCTTTTCCCCCAGCAATATTTGCGGGATGGGTTTAGGACTAGCCCACCCTAACGTTGAACAGGATCAAACAGCATGAAGCAAGCTAGATACTCTTCTGGGCAGTGGGGTGGGAGGCCTGCATACGCTTGAGGAATATGGCTTTGGGGAGAGAAGTTTCTGTCTCACATAACTGTGGTACACAGACACCACCAAGTTGTTTACTCGGATGGAGAGCTTAGCTTCTTAGAATTAAAAAAAAAAAATTAAAAAAAAAAGAAAAAGATATTGCTCCAGAAAACAAGGTTTAGAAACTGAGATTTCTCAGTTGAAGAGCATGGTGACCAGAAAATAATTAATTCAGTTCATAAACATCTGATAATACTTGCTTTGTTTCTACAAAAATCAGTATGCTTTAAACACAAAACAGGCTTGATAAGGAGTTTTCATCTATATCCAGCACATTTAACTAATGAAAACAGTTTTAAATGCTGGTTTTGTTCATTAATTGGATTCCAATTTCCATCCAAATGTAGCCTGATGAAAATCAGAAGTTAAAAATTAATCAAGCAAATAAGAAAAGCACCATTCATCATTTTTTAACAGAAAATGGAAAAAACATATTAACCAAAGCAAATGGTGAACTGCATACTTGTTTAAATAGACAGATATATTCACTATATTAGCAAAGGGTAGTTGTGGTGGTACGGACTACACTAAAGCTTTCAGAAAGGTAACTAAAGTACAGATGTAAACTTGGATAAGTCAACTTAAATCAGATTTCCTGCTTGCTCATTTAAGTCATGATTGAAAACAGTGATCTAACAGAGATGTAAATTAATCTACCCCATTGGATGAAGCTAAGCAACTGCTTCTGCACACCAGTAGCTCTAACGTTTTAAGCCTAGTCCAACACTTTTTCCTGTAGAAGCTTGGATACACCTCCTTCCATACCTCCTGCAAGTCCCTGAACACCAGCCATCTGTCCCTAGCTTAAGAGACCATACCAACTATTTCTTTAAAAAAAAAACCCAAAGATTCCCACCTTCTCCATCCAAGATGTAGCTTAAGCTGTTCCTAAATCCTAACTCCCGGCTGCTTCCCCATTTTACTGGGCTTACCTGGAGCCCCTGCGCACTGCAGGTACCATCAGGATGGTCCCCTTCACTCTAACCAGACTCTGCAGCCTAACAGAACATTTTCTCAGGAGAATTGCTTCCCAACCACATTAGTTTCCTCTTAGCAAAGTGGCTTAGCAGAACAGTCATTTCTCACTTTCTAAACCGTCAGATGGAATAAGGCTCTTCCTCTCCTTGGGATATTGCCCCATGCCCTACAGCATGAGGGCTACTTCTCCACACCAGAGCTAGAAGCTGAGGACTCCCAAACAAGAAAATTTCCAGATTCACTCTTCTTTCCACAATTCTTGCTTGCAGAGTTCAAAAGATCTCTAGAGCCCAACAGGTTGCCCTTGGGATAAGCTTACTGTAACACTTCTGCCAAGGCCTGGTGCATCAGTCCTACAAACTGCCCAAAATCACACGCAAGGAGGAGAACACTTCCCTTACCTGATAGATCTTCAGAAGGAAAAGCATTCCTCCTCAATTTCACACTTGTATAACAGCCAAAGCCTGGCCAGGCAAGCATGAAAATTCGGAAAAATGAAGCTACGATGCTTCAGACAGATGGTGGTAGGTAAAAAAGTAAGTCCCAAACCACCGGAGTTGGGGGAGTGGGCTTTCTTTTGGGGAATGGTATTTTAAAAACCAAAACAAAACAAGGAAACCAACACACACAAAAAACAAAAACAACCAAGCACCACCAAATAAAAAAGTTTTGCCTCCTTTGTTCTTCCCCAAGATGAACTCCCCTCTCTTGCTTTCAGCTGATGCTGCTGCGAGGTCATTCCACAGCTCCCTCGGTCAGTATAAGCGTGTGATCCCACCCATAGCAGGGCTAATAAGGGGACATGTTTGTTATTTAAGTCCCTAGTGCTAACTTGAGCATTAATCTCAGTCTTTTTCTGCAAGCCTGCCAACAGTACAAGTTTTTTTTCCAGTGATGTTTTTAAGTGTCTCCATAGAACCCTTGCTCCATCAAATGTATGTGGTTGGGTAAATCCATGGCAACATTTGGGATAAGGTTGTAAATCTTTAAAAATATCGTACCCCCTGAAGTAAATAGGATTTTGTGCCAGACATCAGTGGGAGCAGAATCAGATCTTTGCTGGTTTCTAAGCTCGTTATGCATCTCTGGTATATGTTTTCATTTACTCTAAATGCATTGCAAACAAATTACCTTAGGATGAGACATTTATTTTAAGTCACAAAGTCATGCTATCCATTTCTAGCCAGGTTTTTTAGCTGTGAGGGAAATAATTAAAAACTGCATGGAACAGTCTCAGCCAATGTTTGGCTACTATCTAGCCTAGTGGGTTATTGGTGGCTTCTTTGTTTTTAAGTAGTAAACAAGTCTACTTTGTAGGGTAAAAAGATACAACCAGTAGATGACTGCATTAAAAAGTTCTTTTGCCATTTTCTTCCTTCCCAACTGCCATGATCACCATCACCAACACCAAGGCAGATTTACAGATGACTCACTTGGTCTTCAAAACACCCCAAGCTTTGTCAGGAAGTGAGGTATCATTTTATTCAAACCCTCTACCAGACCCAAAGCCAAAATTTAAACCATGTTTTTGCAATGCACTGTGAAGAATTATACTGGCCTACAGCTACACTAAATGGTCTTGTTTACTTAGTAATAAAAACTTGCAGCAAGGGGAAACCAACATTAAGCCAAGTATTCTTGAAGACATTCCAGTAGGATTCAATGCATTAGTAAAAAGTCAGCTTTTGACACCAGTGAAAGAAATCCTAGTGTATTCATTTTCCAATACTAACGCTAAAGTTTAAGCCTTTGTTTAAGCCCAAGAGACTCATTAAGGAAAACTGATTTAAGGCCTTGGTAGATGGGTCTAACGTTACAGTTTTACAACATCTTCGTGAATACCTCTTAGGTCACTCCCTTGTACATCAGTTAAAGTGCTGCCCATGTAACTTAAACTTAAGCCTGAGCTCCCCCCACCCTCCTACCTTTTTGGGTTTGTTTAGATCAGACTTAAGCCCATGCCGTGAGTCTAAAACCTTCTGCCACATTCACTACCTAAAGAGCCAAGACTACACTTAGAAGGCAATGGACAGTTCTTCACTGCCGAATTCAGTCAGTCAAGAGCTAGCAAAACATAACTTAAAAGCAGCAATGCTTAGTTTTAACTTTGCTCTGGACACCCTGAAGCATCACCCACTTCCCCATGCACAAACTGTACTGCCACCATCCACCCAGGGCTTCATCTACACGTGAACCCCAGACTGATGCAAGAAGCAGGAGTGGTGGGAAGGATTTCCAAGTATGACAAGGAACTCCCCCACAGCAGCTTCCACATCACGCTTGCAGCAACCTTCTCCCAGTGTGGCCAGGAGCTCATCACACCACCTCCTTCCACCATCCGGGTCTCTGGGCTGGCAACTTGCTATATTCAGAGTAGAGCTGGCTCCCCTTTTACCCTGCAAGCATTACTGCTGCATCATGTAAGAAACAATTGTGTCTCCAGATGAACCAAGACCATGACCCTTTCCGAGGCAATCAGCCCACAGCAAGGCCACACAACAAAGCCTCTCCCCCCTCATCAGTCCTGGACACCCAGAAAGTCTGCCAGGTGGGTGGGAGCCCTCTGTCCAGGTAACTGAGCTGGTCCTCTCCTTTAAGCAAAAACCCCTGTCTACATTTCCAATTCGTGGACTACTACATTTCAACACCTGAAACTCAAACACAGATGGTTATTACACAATGGTCAGTACCTTAAGTGAGATGCTACTAAAATCATCTCACTTAATACTACTCACTCCATTTCTTGGCTCTCAACTTTAGTACTTTTCATCACCATCGTCTTCTACCTGGCAAGCCATGGGGATCTCCTCAGACTACTAGAAGTCACTAACAGGACTGCACCTATCAGAAGTGTTTCCAACATGAAAACCTAGCCAGGAACGAGAGGGTAGAAGTCACAGAAGCAGAGAAGGAACATTTTCTGGCAGGCTGCTTATAAGGCATTTCACAAGCAGGAACAGGTCTGACATATTTCTGAACATGGCATGAACTTCTTGTTTTTGCAAAATCTGATTGGCCACAATGCCAAAAAAAGCAATCTGCCACCTTTTATTCTGAACTGACAGCCAAAAGCAGAAATCAACATAAGGAACAGATTGTGAAACTACGTAAGCAGGAATTTTGCTGGTCATTCACAAGCAGCAAACATAGGTATTTGGTGCTGCAACACTGCACGACCACCAAAACAAAACACTTCCACTTCAAAAACTATGGCTGTGACACATCGGCCACATGGGTACTCCAGACTCCTAGAAATTGCCCATGAAATCTGTGGCTTTGAAAGATACAGGTACTCATCAGCTCTGGTTTACAAAGACACTGGTCTCAGATTCCTTGGCAGCTGCAAGAAAAACAGGTTGTGAAAACACAGAAAGGTCACTTATTTTTTCATTATGTTTAATGAACAAACAAAGAGATGGAGCCAGCTACACCAGAATGAGAACTTGACCTATTTTTGTTTCTGGCCTGAAGGAGCTCGGCACACTCCAGTAACAAAATATTATTTGGCACCTTAAGGAATTAAATTTCAGAAGATGCTGAGCCTGGTACTTAGAGCTTGGGAGTCTGAAATGTTCAAGGGAACACTGATTAAATCTTCTTCCCATGACAAGAACCAGGGAGCTGGGGACCAACACAAATTCTCATCTCTTGTCCCGAGGAACTACAAATATCAGTACAGGTTTTCAAATCTGCAGTGAGGAAGAAGCCATTTTTATTCTTAAAAGTGAGCATTACTAGTTAGTGAGTGATGCTATTTGCATTATGACAACCCCAGAACTGTAAAAAGAGCTATTAAGAATAACTGGAGGCTTCAACACCTCAGAAACAAACAAAAAAAAAATGCCAACTGTCAACTTGCCTGATCCTTGTACATCATACAGCGCCAATCGCATTTTTGCCTCCCTCACCGGGGGCCAGCCTATCTCCAGAGGCAGAACAGTTTCTGATTACTCTGGACACGGGTCACTGCCAACACAGCACGGTAGGAGCAGGAGACTTCGAGGTGGTGGGAGGACCAGCCATTTTCTCCACAGTCCCACAATGTTATGCACCATGGAACTAATTTCTTAGTTGTCAAAAGATGCATCATGAATGAATTTAAGAAACTGAGCAGCAGGAAAGGTGTATTCAAGGCACTGAGGTTACAATCTTCAAAAGCTGGTAGTGTTTTTTTTCAGACAATGCTGTTGTCCTACAGTGTGTGCTGCACATGTATGTTTTTCATTTCACTGATAGAAAACCATTTTGTAAAAACACCGCCAAATCCTTCTTCACTTCCCAAACCACATCCTCTTTTGGCCGTAGGACAGCTCCTCACAAAATCATCTACTGCTTAACAAACTAGCCAAATTAGGGCAAAGCCACTTACAACTACACACGTTATAGATGTGCACACATTACTACCCTGGTAGTTTAGACGTAACAGTTGCACAAGCTAATCCTATCAAACCCAGACATCCAAAGGAGCCCAACTCCACCAAGTAAGAGTCAAAGTACCTGGAAACATAGGTCAGTTTTTCCTCTTCCTTGGCTCTCATCTATGCTCAGGGCATCAAATGAAGGCCCTCAATGAAGCAATTTTTCATTTTAAATTACTTTTCTTTCCTGCCAAAAGCATAATACAGTTATTTCTTCTCTCACATCTACACAATATAAAAGATCTCTTCTTTACTATTATTAAGAAAATTACTGGAGAATAAAGAAAGAATCTCTTTCTTGACCACAGCATCTTCTAAGGAGAAAGTTTTCCATTGGCATGTTGCTCACCTGCAACAAAAAGCTTCAAGAGATGGCAAAAAGAATAAAGGAAAGTAACTTATCAGCCTACCTGTACAAGACTCTTTTTTTCTTGTCATCGGAAAAAGGTGGTTTGGTTTTGTAGTTTTGTTTACTGTAGGAAACTACCTTTTTTTTTTTTTTTCCCCTTTCTAGAAGCCTCTATGCATATCACATAACCTGAAAATTAACAGTGAGGCTAAAGAAGAAATTAGAAAGAGTGCATTTTGAGGGCAGAGCTTCAACAAGCTACAACGGGTGTGCAAAAAGACCAGTAGAGAAAGCAGTCCTACTGCGAGCACAGGAGCATCTCTTCACCTCAGCTGCCTTTCACACAGCAGATGTTCAGCTGTCTCACAGGACCCACAGCAAGAGGGCAGCTGGCATGAACTCCTCTTGTGGAGGAAAGCTGCCTACTTCTCACCTTCCTATATTTTTGAGTACATCTGCCATGTGACAGGCAGGGACCCTTTAACAGGAGAATTAATTCTACCGCCCCGTTTCAGGACGTTCAAGGGCAGGATAAACCCTCTGCAGGTTACCCCTCCTTTCCCCCACCCTCTCGGGATGCCAGCTTTCAGACCCAAAGTCTACAGAAGACATGCAGTTAGATGTACAATTAAACACACACAGTTTCAGCTGTAAAAGGAAGGGTGTAACCTGCTTAACCCCAGCAGATGAGCCAGGTGTGTTTAATTGCATGACTGTACACAGTTGAGCTCTAAGACAAGGAATTCTTGTTTGTTTGGAGCTTTAAAATCTTCAGCGTTGCAGAAGAACAAACTTTTATTCTCGAGAGACAAGCATGTGCATATTCTCCCCGAAGTTCCGAAGACAGAAACAAAACTTCATCAAAACAGCTTTGAGCAGTACAACTCTGTATCTGAAGCCGTTTGGCTGGGATACTTTCTTGAAACATCTTTTTTTTGTGGAAAACATAAGCACAGGGCATATTCACTTTTGCAGAACCTTACTCTCCTCCTCACACAAATTCCAGTTCTTTGTGCAGGTGCTCAGCTCATGATGTTCGTTACAAGTGACAGCAGGAAGACTAATGGAACTATTTGCAATTGTTCAGAACTGCAATGAACACAAGCATTTAAGTGCAGAGTTAAGGAGAAAGATTTAAGGATAAACAGAAAGTGGTGGCTCTCCAGACCCAAAAGCAGCTGGACAAGACATAAACTACAAATAGGCACAGAAAGGCTGCTGGTCCTTAGTATGGTCACACAAGAGCACACATTCATAAAAAAAAAAAAAAAACCACCCACAAAACAAAACCCAGACTTAGTTTTATCACCAGGAACATAAGAGCAAAATCATGTCCATTTGACAGTAACAAGAATTTTATATGCTAATATTCTTAACCTAGATATTCCTTAAGCCCTACTTTTTCCTCAAGCATTAGAACACTTCAATGATTCCCACATGTTCCAATTTACCTGTCCTTTTAGAGGGACAGATAAAAGTATACATACCTTGATTTTTGCAAAAACAAAAAGGAAAATTCAGGAATTGAAACACAACATGAGATTCCATTGCATCCCTTTTAAATGACTACAACAAAACGAGTACTTTTAACAGGTAGACAGAGCTTGAAATTTGCAAACAAATTATAAAGTTGCTATATTAAGAACTGTTGCCAGTGATAGGTAAATATATAAAAAAAGAATTGTTATCCTGCAGTAGATGTGGTGCTCAGACACCGTTAGCCATGTGTAGCAGACACAGGCTTGTATCTGTAAACACATACCAAGGGCAGCCTGTGCCTTCCTGTGTGGACTCTACTGCCAGGACAAAGGGTAAAGCAACAACCAGCTTCTTAGTGAGACAGAAGCTGCACCTCATTCGATTAAATTAGATGAGGTTCTGTACAGTAAGACTTTGATGTTCTCCGAAATTGTTCACACTGGTGTATGTGGACCACAGAGAACACAGTATCTCCATTACACGGAAACTGTTCTCCTGAACATGACCCAGTACAAGGAGCTAAATGTAAACCAGCATTTGATAACATCACCACCCTGGTGATCAAACTACTCCTGAAGCAGCTGGAGAACACTGTTTATGCTCCTGTCAAATACACCTTAAAAAGTTTTGCATGAAGAGGGAGAGGATGAAGCATCACACAGCTCACATTAACGCAGCTAAACCTATCAAATTACTCAGTCCCAAACTTCCAAATACTCACTTTTAGGAATACTTGGCTATGGCTGTATATGGGTGTATATATGGGTGTTCGGAGCTTAAAGTGACAGGTCTGGCAACATAAAATCCTAGATCTGTTTACTCTGCAGATTTTTCTCTTTCCACCCATATAAAACACTAGCATCAGGAATGTGACAGACACTAGTTTCAACAATTAAGATGACACCTTAGTTTCTTTGGGAACACGAGGTCAGAACAACACCTTGTCACTACAAAGTAGAACGTATGAAAGATCAACTCCATGCGGAATCTCTTCTAAAAATGCCCAAGGCTTACCCACCTACCTCTTACGACCCAAGGGAGAGCCACTTGTGAGTCCCTCCCCACCACAAGGTGAAGAAAGGGTCCAAATATTCAAAGATATTAAAAAAAAATTCTTAACCCTCAAGGCACATCACAGCAGGGTCCCAAGGCTCACTGCGTGGTTTGTAAGCACACATTCACAAAAGGGTTTAAACAACTTTAGATGCCAAGAGACCTCTCTGATGATGGTGCAGCTGAAATTGCCGAGGAACGCACCTTTGCTCAAACAGGAGAAGGGGAAAAGCCACCTATGTCCTGTCCTGAGCAGAAGGCAAAATTCGCACTGATAAAAGTAAGCAAGACAGCAACAGGATACACTTCTAATACCCTGATGGTAGCAGTGTTTTCAGAAGGGATTTTCAGCTGCCTGAAAAGGATATCCTCAGTGCCAGCTAAGCAGTGCTCCCAAGCCTACAAGGACATCCATTCAGAACAACCCAAAGGGACTTGGGCTGCCCTGACACTTTTACCAAAACAAGAAACTTGGTAGTGAATAGCTCATAGGTAAATGGACATAAAGTCTCCCTGTGATTTCTTCATTAATGCTTTTTCTAAGGCCTTCTTCTCCTGAAGCCTCTTTTACTCACACAGATTTTTATTTTGTCTTTTAAGTCCCTTATGAGCTCTCCTAGATCCCTCTCTGCAGTTACCTTTAGCCTTTCAAATGGTTTCCACTTCTTCAAAATACAGCCAGCCCTTTTCTGTTGTTCTTTCTGCTTCTACAAAAGCCCATTTAATCAGTGTCTTAAAAGTTGTTCTACTAGAGAAGAAAAATTAGAGGTGAGGAGTAAAACTTAGAAATTATAGAAACTAACTTCATACACAAACAAGATTTAAAAGTATTTTAAAAAAGCTAAAGATGGAAACTTTGTTTTCTGAAAAAACTGTATCAACTAAGAGACAAACTCATAGTTTTCCTTTGCTTTTCTCTCCCTAGAGAAAAGCAATCTCAGGGGCTGACTTGCCTAAAGCCCACAGAACCACTTGCTCTTTTGCAGAAAAGGTCACACGTAAGTAAGAAAAGGTGAAATAGTTTCAATCGTTCATGCATTTGCTTCAGAAGCCTTTAGTTTCAGGTTCAGGGGCTGCCTTGGTACCACCCCCAGCCTCCACAAAATCCAGAGTTTCTTCTGAATGTGCAAGTTTATCCCTCCATTGCACGTTAGCTTGTCACACATCTAGACTATCTGGAACGAGAGCTTCTGCAGATGACTGAGCAAACAGCATGAACAGAAGCAAGAGAGAGTTCAGACAGTGTGGTTCTTCCAGCTGCAAAGTCCCCATACTTCTACACAACACCACTTGTTTCTTGATGCCTTTTTCCATATACGTTGCCACTACCCTATTCCCAGAAACTTGGAAACTGCCAGAGATCTAGCAGGCCAAAAAAGGTTCATCTTGGCGGGGGGAAAGGTACACTGGCAGAGGGACAGACACGAGTAAGACTTAAATCGGCAAATTCAGCACCATTTAGGTGCGTATTTAAAGGAAAAGCAAGAACGAACCACAACAAAAGGAACGAAAGTGGGAAATAAATGAAAATAAACTAAGCAAGGAACAGAACTGTAGGCTTACAGAGTGAATCTCAAGAACAGCAAAGTAGTTTGCAAATCTGGAGTAAAAAAAAGAAAAGGCTACAAACTTCACACACTAAAGAAAGTTACATACTGTTAACTAATCACTTCCAGTTTCTCTTAAAAAAGAAGAAATAAATTGAGGCAATCCATTACCACAGAAAACGTTTTATACAATACAATGAAGTAAAAACCCGGACTTTTTTAGTTTAGTTTGCCACTCTAATCAAAGTACAAAGGGACCAAGGGGAATAGAGAATTTGTCATAAATAGAGGCACTGCTATTAGCAGTAAAATAACCGAGTATAAACGTATTTCCATTGTAGTTTTCATTGGAGCACTTCTTTCCTGATAAAGCCACTATTAATACAGTTAATAATACATTCATAACACCCAAGTTGTTCATTCCCACAAACAATGCTAGGCGTGTGGAATTTTTCCTGCTCCTTACAGTGACATTTTCTTGGCTTCTTCCTCTGGGAAAAATATTTAGGCAACAACTTCCCTTTAGTGCAGTATATATAGACCCACTTGAGTTATTTGATAAAGTTCAGTGCGCTGGGCTGCATTTTCACTTTTCTAGTTCGTGAAGAGCCTCAGACTCAACTCCCTGGATGTTAGTGTTGAGCGAAGAAGAGGGCACTGTCAGCCACGTCAGAGTTTGGAAAGCTCTGTCACCCACTTGTTAGAACTAAGTTTTGAAAATTCAGCTTCTATTGAGTTGCTAACAGCAACCGCCACCAGAACCAGGGAACAGAGATGAAAGATCACCTTCTCTGTGTAATGAGAATGAGTAAGATTCCATTGAACTTTTTCACTTATTTCTTAGAGAGCAACGTGGCAAGTAAATCATAGCTTTCTAAAGACAAGTCTATGTAATTTAAATCCTATATATTTAGCAAAACTGCATTTCAACAGGGCTTGTATATTTATAAATCTACTACATGAAAACAAACATTTTAGCTTTAGTTCCCTGCTTTATGACAAGAGATCATTTTTCCCCTTCCATATCAACAGGAATACAACTGCAGACTAGCATTATTAATTGCAAATTCCAGCAATTTTTAAATTCCTCTTTATATGAGATTTCTTTCTATAATAATTCAAGTTCTCTAGAATATAGGATCTAACATTTTTTCTAATACCATTTTCTGGTTTCACTGAGCATTTCACTAAATGACCAATGAATGCCTGTTCCCAACCGCAGCCACGTGAAATACGTTCAAGTGTGCAAGCAGGAAGACAGACAAGATTGAGAAAACTGACAGAATCCAGCTACTAAGACACCCTTCCCAGATCTTTGAGGTAATTTGGCAAAAATGCAGCCAACTGATGAGTTTTGAGCAGCAGCGTTGTACAGATTGCTATCACCATCCACAATCAGAGACTTCCCTTACCCCAAATGGTGGATATGAAGCAGCAGCAGCAGCGGAGGCAACGCTCACTGCGGGAGGTGGTATTCCTGAAGAAGAAGGTGGGAACAGACCCAAGGCATTCAGATTTAATCCAGGAATTAAATGTGCTTGAAGCTGCAATGGCAGAAGAGTTATTTAAGATTTACAATCCTGGTTATTAACTTTAACCAAAATCCTACTTGGCATAGGCTATTAACCTTTTCAGAAGACGTCAGCATGTTATTTTAAAAAAAGAAAAAAAATATTCATCTCCATTACCCCAAGGACTCTGCTTCAAACCTATTTCCCAGACATCTGCAGAGACCAAAAACATTAAAAACATGAAGCAAGAAAGGCAGCTGGGAATCACTTGCTACAACTTCATCAGTGGAACTTATAACAAACTTTATAGCAAGAAATTCAGACAATAGGACAATTTACTTTCAGAGTGAAAAAATTATTAGAGAAATAATATAATATTTTTGATTTTATACCTGTAGAAAGAGAGAAAGCCTAAGCACAAGCCCTGACTTTTCATGCACTGGAGGTATGCACCACACTATAGCCCCATCCTCCCTCCTGTGTCCTTTCCTTCCCATGCTTTGCAAAAGATGACTTAGGATACCCCCAGTGCTTGCTGGAAAAGCACCAGCTATGAAGTTGCATGTCCCTTGCTTGACCAAAGCTGAGAAAAGTGGCAGCATCGTGTGGTGGGAAGCATTGGTTGTCTGTGATACAAAACTTGTCAGTACCCTTTTTCCGCTTTTCCAGATTATTGCCCAGTAATATGACTATGCTTTAGCAATACCTCAGCTAGAGACAGGCACCATCTCAGGCCATCAAGATAAGCCAATCATGAGACACCAAAAAACCCCCAAAAACTTCAACTGAAAAACTACCCTAAATAATCACTACAAACTAAACTGGAAATCCATCCAGTAACAGAGGCAGTTTTCTGCTTTGCCACACAGCTTGCCAAACAGCAGAGCAGTCTCAAGCTCACCCCATGTTCCTGCTCACACTATCAAGCAAAAAAGTACCACTATAAAATAATTTATTGTGTCCTTGTGTGCAGTTTGTGTCCTGCAATTTGCTTATAGTAGGGAAGAGAGGGGAAAAGCAGGGAGAACGTTCTCTCCAGCCAGTAGGGAAACCATGATGAACAACCATTTCTAGAAAAATCAGAGACTACTATAAAAAAAAAAAAAAAGAAAAAGAAATCTACAGTCTTATTCTAGACCATAAGATTTGAATACACACACAAAAAGCTCTTCATAGCTTATCAAAGATCTCAATCATTTCTCAATATGCATTAGTAATACTTTGGCAAACTAATGAGGTGTGTTGTTTTTATTATATAATCTCCAATCATCTTTGAATAACTAAATGCCTTTATCATCTATATCAAGAAAAACCTTAATAAAGCCTTCTTAAATTAAGTAGTTGAAAGCAGGAGTTACTTCTTCCATACATTGTTATGCATTTAACATAAAGTAGTAATTCCCAGTCTCTTCAAGAAACATACAAACTAGAGCATATAAATCACAGTAATATATAAACACACTTTCCTTTGGGTTTTTGCAACAAGAAAAAAAAAGTGAAAAGCCCATTCATTTTCTCCATCTAAATCAATTTCTCAGTTCCCCTACTCAAAACAAACCAGAAAAAGCCTTCATTAAAATAGCATATACATAAATAACAAAAAAAACTTGCTCGAGCCCCACAAATTAATACACGAGGCAATAGAGAGAGGTTGCAACAGGAAAATTCTGATGTGATATTAGAAAAGAAATTTTCACTGTGAGAGCAGTGAGGCAGGGCACAGGCTGCCCAGACACTGTGGACTTTCTACCCACAGAGATGTTCAAGAGGGGACAAGTCCCTACACAATCTCATTTAACTCTGAAGCGGACCCTGTATTGAGCAACCCTCCTGCTGGGCCAGGTAACCTCCAGAGGTCCCTCACACCTAAATCTTTCTGTGGTTCTAGCTCCAGAAAGGGCCCGTGCCACAAGACAACTCACATTCATAGCAGCAATATCATTTTCATAGGACTCCCTGATTTTCTTCATAATTTCTTCCTCAGCCTTGGCACAAGTTTCAATACTGCCTTTAACTGTAATGGTCCTTTCTGGATTATAGAGTGTCAAATCCTGCAATCTGCAAATGAAACAGAAACACGGTTAATTAGCAAACAGCAGAGGGTAATCCAGGTTCCAGTGCGATGACATCCCAGTGTGTCAAGTTTGCCCTCCAAAGAGCGCACTATCAATTCATAACAGGGCTCAAAACGCAGTTCTTGGAGAATCTGGAGAAACTCTTCACTCTGTCCTCACAGCAAACACAACAAAAACCACCGCCGCGAGGTTTGGCGTGGGATGGTTGAGATGTGCTTTGGTGAAGCACAAGGTGGAAACCATCCCGCTCTGTAGGAAGATGAGCTGCAGAGCAGTGCAACACCGTTCAGCTTCACACTCCACACCAGCCCTACCAACAGAGAGGGGGCTTCAGACTTTTTAGACATCCCAGAAACACAGACCATAAGAAACTTTCTTTCCTTGAGAACAATAGTGGATTCCTTAAGGAAGGAGGGGGGGGGGGGAAAGCCCAGCCCTCAGTGGACCTGCAGGAGAGCCTCCAAATCCTCATAACAGGAAAAGCAAAAGCTGTATGCAAGACAACATTTGCTGCAAAACTCCAGTAACTCCTCAGAGAAAAAGGAAAGGGTGACAGCATTAAACTAGTGCTTTGTCAGGTGACAAACACTGACCTACTGTGGTAAAATGGAAAAAACTGACTGGGAAGCCGTGGCATATCCATGTACTGAGAAAAGGTGAGCTTAGGGGGTGAAGGCAAAAGTAAAAGTCAGAGCAGGATGCAGGTGAGCGAGGAAGCCCACGGTAGGGAGGAGAGGAAGCAGCATGCAGGGCCTCTTTCTTGCACAGTGGGCAAGCGCTCAGTTAGGCAGCAGCAAGCACAAAATGCATCCACAAAGCAATCCTTCGGTTTCCAGTGTGCGAGCACTGAGTTGCTGCCTCAGGGGGAAGAGTGGTGGAAAACACCCCGAAGAAGAGAGAAAACGCTTCCCCAAACCAGCTGCCTTACTTTAACTTTATGGACAGGCTTACCAAAAAGCCTAAATGAAGAGATCAGGAGAAAGACTAATTAGACAAAGCAGAATCAATGGGCACGTACGCTGGTTTTTACGTACCAATTAAACCAGGCAACTTCATGGGCCTACTTCAGGCATAGCATGACAAGTATGATCTTGAGGCCAAGATTTTAATGCAAATAAACCATTAACTTGCTGAATTAAAAAATACTCTCTGAGCGTTTACAGACAATGCATTATTAGTGTCATTAACAATACAGACAAGTTGGTTTCACGGAATGAAGACCATTATCCCATTTACCCTGTACATAATTTTTTTCCCTTTTCAAAAATAGCATTAATAGTCTGTGTACTGCTTGCAAATGAAATGTTTATGCCAACACATTTAAGAGAGCATGCCTGTCTTACAAACCCTATTCTTCAAGCAGACTTATTTTAGTGCTTTTTCTCAATTGATTCACTTCTCTTCCTCAGACTAATTCCACAAAGGTTTACATACCTTCAGGAAGGTCTCAGGTTCTTTCACCCAATTTTGAAGTTCCTCTTTTTGAGGAATGTCACTCACTCTTAGCTTCCTTGCCTTTATTTGAGTTTTTTTTTCTTTTTTTTTTTCCTTTTCAGTTTCCTGCATGTCTTTACACCTCTTCATGTGTCTTCCAAACTTTCTCCCTTTCCTACAGCCTACAAGCCCCCTGGCTAGAGCCTAAGTCCAGAATGCCCTCAAATGCTTGGAAATTCACATCAGAGTATTCGTTACTCAGAACAGAAGGTTCTCTGAGGATATCACTCCAGGGTAAAACTACTATTAACAGCCAAGCTTCTACAGTGATGTTGATCTAATCAGTGATTTGCAGATTTCCAGTGAATATGAAAATTCCTGTTTAATCTCTGCTAAATCTGAACAGGTCTCAGTTACCTTCACTAACTCACAGACCAAAAGATATTGCTTTGAAGCAAACTAGCCAACATATCCCAGTTCGGCTGCTAGTGGACAAGAGGAACAGAGCTGCTACTAAAAATATTTTTTTTCAGTATTCATTTGCTTTATTTCCCACCACCTTGTCCAAAAATATAGTCTATACCAGAAACTAAAACATCACTAGTTTCACTCATTTTCACACATAGCTCAGAACTGATCCAGGCTTATAGTTTAAAACTCTCATCGTTGCATATGGTATAATATGTTAAAAACAACCAACACTTAAAATATAGTCTAACACAGGGTCCACATCACCTACGTTATTTTTAGGCTTGCTCTTGACTGAGTTTACAATTAAGGCTCACTGTTTACATTAAATTTAACTGAGCTTAAGTAACAGTTTAATCCACATTACGGAAAGGCCTCCAAAAGGCTGTTATCTCAGCCTTCAAAACACACATAATATTTTTGTAAGAACTCTGTACCTGAATATACCGCAGCAGCATTGCTGCCATTTGAGACATCTCACCAAAAGATTAGGCCATTGAAAACTTACGGAGATATCGTGATTTTAGTATCTGTGTCCTGTTCAATTTTCTTCAGGTTTCTTCCTTCTTTGCCAATAAGTCGGCCAACAAAGTTATTATGTGCCAAAATCTTCAAAGGAATTTCTTCTGTGCTGTAATGGAGGTTACACCCAGTGAGACTTTTGGAGACCAGAGTGCAAGGTTTTTATGCACATTATAGATAAATTTTATTTTAATAGAAATGACTACAACTCCCACTTACTTACACATGTTTATACTAGATGCAGAACGAGTCCAGGTGCAGTGCACATTTCAGCACTACCACCTATAGCTCCATTGGAACATACCTGCTAAATAAAGCTCAGACTGAAATAGCAAGAGCTGTTGGGAAGGAGGAAATATACCTTAAAGCTTTTAGTGAGAGCTCACAACTTGTTATGCTCACTCTGACTAAAAGCTATTAGTTGTTCAAGAAACTTCAGTATTTGCTCCAGTTCACCTCAAAGTCACAGCCAGACAATGGCTGAAAATGTAGATGTGTTCTGGGGCTAATTAAGCAAGTAGACTGTCCTGAAAGGAAAAAAGTCTTAGTACCTTTACCTAGTTAAATACGGACAATGGCAAAGATTCACTTGTTAACAGTTTTTAAAAAGACTGCATCTTTAAATGGAGTCAATAAGAATTCAGAATTTTTAATGCCTCCACAATGAAATGCCTTTTACTCACAATTTAGTATCTTGAGCTTCCTTTTGCATGATCTCCATAATAATTTTACAAGCCGTTGAGCAGCCTTCAGGAGTAGAGTGGATGGTAATTGGTTTCTCAGCAGCACCTGCATTCTCTTTACGATGAATATCAATTCTTGAAAGAAAGAAAAACACTAACTGTAACCATGTACTATATGGCAAACAAGTATACACTACTTAAACATTACCTAAATGCCTTTTTCTTTTTTGGTGTGTTATAAAGACCCTCTCCTATCCTGATTTTACCAGCAAAACCTCATCTTCGTGGACACTGGGATCTCCTTTCCTCACTGAACTCCAATCAGGATATTCAGGGGAGTTGTTAGATAGACAATCTGTGGGAAACCACTGAAGACGACATTTCATCAAGCTTTCCCAAATATTCTATTACCAGCCCAGTCGCTCCAGTAATAATGGCTGTGCAAGTACAGTCAGGCTTTGTCCCACCTTGTATTTTTTAATGACCTCAGCAGCAGAGTTTCCTAGCACTTCTCTGCTAGCAGGTAGCATCATAGTACTTGCTTTCATCCTCAAGATTACTTTTCTGTGCCTTTTAAGCCTGAAATTTGTCCTGACGTTACCTTTCCTCTAGCTCTACTCTCTACCACCCTAAAACCACTACCTTTAGCCTACACCATGGTTTGTGTAGCTCTAGCAATTGAACAAAAATTAATTATGACCTGCATCAAGACAGTGCCTTGGATATTATTTGTGCTGTCAGTAACTGCAGGTCACTTACTCTTTCCACCTCTGCTTTTTGCTTCCTCCCCTCGCCCCTAAAATCATAGCTGTTTCCAAACTTAGCAACCAGCCATGCCACTTTCCAATAAAACCCTTTATTTCTCCTGTTCTTTCTGTTACTGAAAATTCATTTTGTTTCATGATGCAACATTTTCTAAGAAGCTCACGGCAATCCTTGGCACAACTGGAAGTAGATGACATTTCTTTTTTTATCCCCAAAACAATGAAAACATCGCTCTTGAAGTCACGTATCTGTAAAGTTAGCCACCTGTGATTATTTCTGCTCTGTCCAGCTTTCTTTCAAGAGATAAAAGCTTTCCTTATGCCAATCTTCCAGGGTTTTTATAGTCTGAGAATTACACGTTCTAGATATCACCTGAAAAATTCGTTACCCATAGGCAAACTACAACCAAGTCTTGTCAGGACACCACAAATCTCTTAAATCTGTGTTGTTAAACACAGTAAATAGTCTCCTGGGTTACAACATGCTAATGAGAGGTTGAAAGGAGCATCATGATAATCCTGGGTTTGACAAAGGGAGAGGGAGCCTGTTTGTTTGTAGGGGGGGTGTAATTAGAGAGGACTCTCTTATCCTCATTAACTACTTTCAAAACTGAAGCCATCCACCCTCACACCCCTCATGTTCAGCTCATTTACAGGTCCTGCCTGTTGTAACTACAGCGTACAGCTGAAGACAGCATCTTTCACTCTGTGCTCTTAGGGGTATCCTGGAAGAATTCTTTAAATACGATCCCTACCTCCCTCGGCATCTGCACTGAGCTCTTCCTTGTGGGTAGGGATTTATTTAACGCTCACTGAAAACAATCTCCTCCAGCGTCTGTAGACCCTAGTGCCCTAAGCTTCTTAGGTCACTTAGCAGCTTGCTTTTTGCCTCCCGTGCATCTCCCTGATGTGTGCTTTGGTGTGGTTTGCAACTTGACAGCAAGAAATTTATTCACCAGAAATGCATGGGGTGAGGTGTAAGGAGTAGTGAAGGGAGAAAGAAAGTTTGGTGGTTATGAGGTTTTTTTTTTTCCTCCCCCTTGAATTGAAAACATTTATAAATCCTCCAAATGCCCTAGTTTAAACTAAAGCTACAATAAACACTTAAACGCTTGGATATGTCACCACACTGACTGTATGTCCCACAGATCAACATATTACAGATCTTTCAGTTCCACTTTTTGTGCCAGAATCTTACTATAAACAAACTCTCCAGTATAAAGTACCGTCCTACTAGCACTGTCAAATTTTTTATATTTTCTTTTTAAAGGGAGAAACAAGTCACGTAGAATTTGAACATGTGTCAAAGAATCCAGTCTTTAAATGAATCTTGCAAAAAGATTTCCTACTCGCTGTTATCTTCTTTTGCTCTGCAGCCACACCGTTTAGTTGTGATGTTCCCTTTTACATGGGAAGCAAGGACATAATATTAAAGCTTCCAATTACAGTTCTGTAAAATAACTTACTTGGACTGTGTCTGCTTCGTAATGTTTCTGATTGTCGCTCCTTCTTTCCCAATAATGGCTCCTACGAACTGTGTGGGAACCAGCATCCGTAGAGGAACGTCTGACTGTGGTTTCTGCCTCGTGGTTGCGCCGGGTGACCCTTGCCTTGGAGGACCCCTCTGTCCAAATCCACGTCTTCCCTGGGGATGCTGTTGCGGAGGTTGCTGGGCTGCCATTTCATCAGGGATGTATGCAACTTTCAAGGAATAGTTTTCAAGCTGAAACCCGTTCAGTTTTTCTATTGCTCTGTTTATTTGTGAAGGGGAGGAGAGAGGAGAGGGGAAAAAAAAAAAAAACCAACCACAACACAATCACATACAGGGCCTTATGAAATAACAAGTCATTCAGATATAGACTTCTGCTCTTCCTAAATCGCATGACAAAGCTAAAAACTGGTTCCAAGGTGAAAAGTTACATTCAGAATTCTTCAGTCAAGATTTTGATTACACAACTTTTTTTTTTTTACTTTTTTTTTTTTTTAAGTCACCATATTAAGGACTACAAGTTAGTTCTTGCTTGCTCTGGGCTTCTGTGTACTTTAAAGGTTTTGCTGGTGCAACCCTATCAGCAAAACCTCACAGGAGACAGAGCTTATACACTCAAAAGCATTCTTTTGCCTGATTTAATTTAAATCAGTTTCCCAAATAGAATTAAAGCTGCACCAGAGGGAAAACTTTTTCGCTGCTATCACAGCACCTTCATTAGGGTTTTTGCCAGCACAGCTATTTGGCTTGAGTTTCTGCAGTAACTGACATAGCTATGACAGGAAGAAAAAAGAAAAAAGAAAAAAATTTAAAAAGGCATGAAAGACAGCTCCTGGTTCATTCTCAGCAGGAAAGAAAGTGTTCAAAGCCAGTCAATGGCATTTGAAACACCACTTAGCAGACCACGACATCACAACTTATCATCTAGTCATGTTTTAAGCAGGTTTAAAAGTTAACCAGGAAATTAAAGCCAACACGTCTGTTAAACTCTCCACGGATGCAAAGGTGTTAGAAGGCATTTAAACCGTGTTTCAAGTTCTTTTGTGCTTTTAGGCAAAACAGAGCCCTCTTAAATATCCCAGAGGGGTATTGCCCAAGTGCACACCACGCACTCACACTATGGTCCATCACACTGAACAACCACCTGGTTGCTCAGCCCTCCCTCTTTCTAACCAAGGTGGGCCCAAGTTTGTGAGTCAACCTGACCTGCTGGTCGTCTCCTCTTCGCAGAGGGAACACAACTCTAAGCTTTAAAATGACAGATTTCTGGAGGGTAGAAGATCTTCCACTTAAAGAGTCAATATGATTAATTGACCCAGGAAACAGTAGGAATAACTAAGCTACGCACAGCACACAGGTAAGCTAGTGATGTAAAATTAATGCGTTTGCCCAAGAGGCATTTTAAGTTTCACTCCAGAAGACATATTATTCAGATTAACATCAATATGATATATCAATATCACTGAAACATGCATTGATTTGGAGTAGTTTATAAACACCAGGCTCAGTCTTGGACCAAAGATTACTGATAGATTTTGTTTAAAGACAAAATTTAAAACAAAAACAGTAGTGGGAAGAAGGAGGTTTCCATCTCACGTTAAAGAACCCACGAATATTTTTGTTAAAAAGCCCAAATAACTGTATGTTCTGGAGCAGGATCTCTTGAATTTCAGAAACTTAACCCAGTCCCTCTGTTCACACACATTTGCAGGTGGTTCCTGCCATTTTACCAAACACATTTTACTCAGCAACACTTTTGCTCCTACCTCTACTGCAGAGCTAAAGAATGATGCAAGCCAATCGCCTAAATTTTCAAGGGTAGCCAAAGAAAAGTACTATTTATCTCCTGGGTGTCCTATTTGATAGTCTGGGTCTCAAGCAGCTGTTGAAACCCAGCAGCAGCTTTGCAGGTACAAAGTATATGGGTACTGAGGACAGCATGCCCCTCATCTCCCAGGGGTTTAACCAGCATCTTCAAATATTCCAGTTGGACAGCAAAGAGCTTATGAGAAAACAACTAATTTGTACCTTTGGAGCAGTGTTTAATAAGGGCTTGTAATAAATAAGGCCCAAGGCAATGCCAATGAACAACAAGGAAAGCAAAATATTGAATAACTGATCACTGCTCATTAAATACTTCTGTTCACCAAATGAGACACGGGTCCTTTGGGGACAGAGTGGGAGCATAATTGCTCCCATAACAGAAGAATCTCTTACAGCACATGGCAAAAGAGAGCTGGATTAAAATTTGCTGACACTATTTCAAAAGTTGACTTAACTTTTACTCCATGGACTTTGAAAAGCATTCTATTACACAGAAAGCCATGTTTACAGAACAGTAAGGGCAGTGAGCAGCCAGACTAGTGAAACTTGTGTTCCTGTGGATTGGCAGCTCAAGTTTCTATTTCTGCATAGATTTCCAATGCCTGAAAGGCATTTTGCTGAAGTCTCTCTCCACAGAGATCCTATCTGGGAAAGGAGTCTGAAGCCTTTCCTTTTTATGCAACCTGAACATATTAAATCCTTAATGGTTGCAAATATCTGAGGCCTCTATTTCTGGGTTGAGTTTTACCAAAATCAGCCGAAAAGCTGAATTGCTACCATGGAGGGAAATGGCACCACCAGACAGTGCAGTTGCACAAGCCCTGTTTCTTTTGGAATCAAATCTCAAGATGGAGAGATGAGCACCAACAATTTCACAAACGTGCTGTAGGCTCCAGACTGACATCCATCCCAACTCATTCCCTACCACACGTTCATTTGACAAGTTCAGACACTGCTTCTTTCCCAAAATGCTTCAATCTCCTCTGGCTTAGACCAGAATCCCAACACTAATACAAGACCTTACATTAAGCCAGCGTATGAGACTTCTCACTCTTCCTTAGAAGTGGTAAGGGAGGAAAAGACTAGGCTTTTTGTTTACAACCAAACCACATAGCTCTCATGTTTTCACAACAATCATTTCACAGCAATAACTGGCATACATGTATGCCATACTTTTCCTGGCAAGAAGGTTAGAATTTTTCTACTTAGGAACAATTAATAAATTGCTAAATGGTTCTATATGACTACGAGTACCTTAAATTCAAAGCAAACTGAGAAAAGTTCAATTGCCATTGTGGAAAATCAATTATCTCAGCAGTAAACAATCCCTAGCCACCAAAACCATGTGGTGACATGGAAAAATAACACACTAAAAAAAAAAAATATTGGATGGGTTGTTTTTGAGCAAGTAGTTGAAGGCAAACCTGCTTTAACGTTCATTTCTCTAGTTAGATACTACATATACAACAGTACCTGTAGTACTTTATACTAGATTCTCTAGCATACTAGAGATACTACAGTAGTATCACTTGTTTAAATTAGTCTAGGTATTTATATAGAAAACTTTAAAATAACTAATTCACCTTCTGAATCAGAGAGCTGTCCATATTCTATAGGCTGACTTGTTTTATCATTTGACTTGTTCGAAACATAAGAAGTCAGAAGAAGAGTCAGCAATTAAACGCTGCTCTCCCAAGCCTTTTGCGGAACTGAGGTTACCTGGGTAGGTAGTCCCACACTCTGCACTGATTTGGGCACACACAGGGGAATGCCAATGTAACTAATTTTCAGTGATGCAGCAAATACACAGTTCTGGTACATTTCTTACTGAAGACACAAGCCCACAGCTTTTGAAAGGTCACTCTGGCTGTTAATCCTGGCCTTCACATTTCAACATCTGACAGTTTTCACTAGTTTTTTTTTTTAAAGTATTGTCATACAGCTTTAAGTGTTCTGAACTCTTTTTTATCAAATTTTTGGCACAAAACATAGGGCTGCAATTAGGCAAAGTGATCGCTCAACAGTCCTTCAGAACCATAACAAGCCCAAAATTTTAGAGGCACCTAGGCACTGCTTGGGGGGCTGGAGAGAGAGGGACACAGACATCAAGAAGCAGTTAACTGTCTTCTAGAGGATGCAAAATTCCTGTAAAACATTCATCTAGGACAGCACTTGCTATTTAGGAGAGCCATGCCAGCTCCCTGGGAAAGCCCAAGCCTCAGAGGAAATTAAGCGACTGGTTCTTCACATCACTAGCGGGACCTGTTTCAGTCAAGGCTATCATCATTCTTGCAGTCCACCAAATGCATGTTTAATCCAGCTCCTTTTGTAAAGCACATACTCACGTTGACTGACCACCTCAGAAACTCAAGTCCAAGCCACAACGCCACCATCTCTGTCTTTCCACAGAGACCTCTGCCTTCCCAAACAGGGCTGGGGCCTCCTGCCGCAGCCATAAGTTACTAAAGGCTCTGCCGGCTACCTCTGCCAGATGGCACTGCTGGTACCTACTGAAACAACCCACAAACCATACTTTACACAAGGGCTAAAAGCCTTAGAGTCACTTAATGAGGACAAAGAGAAAAATTCAGTGAACTTCCTCGTTAAGAGGTGTCCTCTTCCCCCAAACCCTCTTTAAGAATTAATATTTAGTGGAAATGGAAAATATTTCCATTTCATATACCAGCAAGTGCTGGTACACAGGAATTTCATAGCATCGTTTGAAATTTTTTTATAAAAAAAATTAAGACTGCAGCAACTACTACCTGTGCTCTACTAAGATGTACAGCAACCTGGCTTACATTCACGTGACACCTGCTCAGAAGAGGATCCCTACATAAAAATGAAACCTTTAAGCAAATATTTCATAAATTAGTCACCTGAGCTGTTCCCATCAAAATGACATCTCACTGCTGTCCTCTCGTGAGCTCCCTGCAAGAGGATGTTTGCCCAGCCTTCTCCCTTTCTGATGCTAGCAGAGGTTAAACATCTCAGATAAATGAATACAGTAAAAGCACCGAGTCTTGTGGTGGAAATCATTCATCCATTGATAGAGCGATGACACCAAGCATTAGATGGAGAACATGTTTCACTCCCACATGCAGCTTGTACGTACACTACCTTTCTTTCTTCCTCCCTGAACAGATACATTTGCATACTGAGAAGACAGATATATATGGTAATTTTTCTTTGGCGTAATGATTTTTTTTTAAATTAAATAAAAATATAGTTGTCATTAATATTTCTCAAAATAAAAACAAAAAATAAATCTAGGCTTATAATCATACACCACTGAATTTTCAGTATTGTCGTTCCTATGGCAACATTAGCCCTGACCCATGATGGCATGTAAAAGTATTAGTTATGTGAACTCATTCATCAAGGATACGTGTTGTGTGCACACACACAGCTTTGTGCTTCATTGAAAGGGGAAAAAAAAAAAAAATGTGTTCCTTTTTGCAGGTATTTAATTGAAAGGTGACCACTAGTGTCTTAACACTCAAAGTAATAGACCTACTTAGATCTGCAAAGATGCAGATCCTGAGCTCCTTGCATTGCAGCCGGCATTTAAAATACACCACCGATTATGAGACACAACCAGCACATGTACCCCATTCCTGAGCTAAAAAATAAGATAAAAAGTAAATGTTTAGCCCCATACTAAAACATTATGCAGCTACTCCATCTATTTGAGGCCAACTTTGCACAAAATTTCCCTTCCAAAATCCTGGGTAGAGCTAAATCCTGTAGCATGCACCAGACACCTACACACCGGAACACTTTGGGGAGGGAAAGAGGAGGTGGTGTAACTTTTGAAGACAGCAGCCATCATTTAGGTGGCAGCGTGTCACAAGGGCAGGGTCAGCACATCCTGCTGGTTGCAGCCAGAGACCCATACTGGGAGAAGAGGGGGTGCCCTTTGGCAAGCAGGTCCCAAGCTGCCTCGGCACCTACATGCAGCTGGTTGGGTTGTTTGAACTGAACCACAGGCTCCAGGCTCTGCCACTCATCCTCTCTTCCAAATATTCCAAACCCCAACATGACATCCAGTAACTGCATGTGCCACAGCAGTGTGCACATGCTTTGCAAGGTCCTCTCCAACTTCTGGGAAGGACAGTGGCAAGGGCAGTTTCCAAGTTGGAACATCTCCTTCCTCCTCCCAAGCGCATTGAGGGAGAGGAGGGGAGGGATGGGGTCACAGAGATGCCCTGGCAGTCCCAAGCCTCCTCCTCGGAACCCATAGTCCCGGAGAGTGAAGGGTGGTTTGCTCAGGCCCATGTACACATCTGTGCTTGCTGTACACCTCTTCAGGTACTTGTGGGAAGCCCCATAGATTTGTGATCTGCCACACTGGCTCCCCTGCTCTGGCCACATAAAGATGAGGAGCAGCATCTTGCTTTTTCTGCCAACACAGCCTTGTGCCTGTCCAGCTAGGAAAAAGAGGCATCACTACAACAGGTCAAAACAACAGACCTCCGTTCCAACTATTAGTCAATAACTGTGCACATCTCAAACTTTTGGGTGCTGTGTGCTCTGTCCAAGACTTGCTTCTCAAAAGGACTCCAGCATTCTTCACTGATTTCAGTTTCCAAGTTAGTTTTGTATGCAGCCCTGTGTTGAATACGCTGCAACTGCTGTATCAGCCTAGAGAAAAAAAAAAACTTTGCCACGACAATTAGACTTTGCAAGACAGAAGAAGGCTCAGTTTCCCAGCTGGGTGGGACCAAAGGTTTTGTTCAGAAGTAACATCCTCCAAGCAATGCATACCACGCTTGTTTAGAATTGCTTATCAAAAATATCTCCAGATTGTGTTACAGAACCTTCACCGATGCACACTCCAACAGGCACAGCGATGCCGTACAGTCTGTCCAGCAGGGACGTAGCCAGCTTGGCATGCTTTGTCAGCCAGCACTACTATCTGTGAGGTTAGTATGCATGATTCAAAAAGTGCAGAAAAGACACAATTAGAACTGAGGACCCACCGTACGCAGCAGAATAGAAAGCTTCATGTCACAGTGTTTGCTCCAAAAGTCGTGACTAAGAGCATCATTTACCCTAAACAACTAAATTTCAAAATACAAAGCTTGTTATCAGCTGCTGATTCTCAAGGACTCTAAACAGCTTTCGAGAAAGCCAGTTCTTGTTACTTTTCATACAGCATTGGCTGACCAACACTGCCCTTTATCAGCCGTAGGCACTCCTACACCCCCTCCACGGCCATTGCTGTCCACCACAGCCAGTTCCAAGAAGCAAAGCTAGGTCATGTCTGGGAAAACCACTCAGCTGAAACACCACCACAGCCACTGTGGAAACGCCACACACCCACAGGTTCTGTAGAGATTTTTCCACTTCAATCCCTCACAGTTTTTTTTCCCTAGAAAAAGCTCTAGTTGGCCACTTCTTCTCTTAGGGGTTTCTAAATGACTGCGAGTCTGCATCCTGAACCCAGCACATCTGAGCTAACATTTTCTGTACGGAAAATGGACTCGTCCACTTAGAAAACTATGTCTGTATCAAGCTAAAAAGCAAACCAAGGCTCCTCCAGTTGCTCTGCCTATTCAAGACACCCAAACTCTATCTCATCATTCAACCTGCATCACCTCACGTCCTCATCCAACATTCACACTGGACGCTAATTCACCTGCTTCGAACTCAAGATGCTTTCAGTTATTGTTATGTGATTTCTCATGCAAAACAATATTTTATCTTGGATGCTTCTTCACAGACTTGGCTTATCTCCACATTTCCTCAGAATTGACCTTAAATTTTAACAAGTACAGTTTGAGGAGAGAGCAGGGAAAAACTGTATGCAGTTGTTTTCAACTTCAGAAGGGAGTGCACAAGTCCAGGAACCCACATCACAGATGACAAACCACTCAAAAATATCCATCATGCTTCTTTCCATGGTATTTTAGGTACTTCCTTCCTACATTTTCAAAGAAGGAACTGGCATGCGTAGCATTAATTTTTTAACATTGCACCATGGGCTTCTTCAGAACTAGAAATTCAACATTTGTCTTGATTACTGTGCAACAGAATTAAAAACAATAGAAGAGCCTGAAGAAGAACTTGTTGAGTGATTCAGGTTTTGAGAAAAATTAAATAGTGAATTCAAGAAAAACATTGTTTCCTTCAGCTCCAGTGTACAAAGGAGACACCACTGACACAAGTTTCCCATCACATTTGTTTAGAATATGCTAACAAGTAACCTAACGCTTTAAAAGATTAAATACATGTGTTGCATTCAAGTTACACAGAAGTCATAATTACTTAATTATATGTACAAATATTATTTCATTTGTAATTTTGAATTAATGCATACCATAAGCATACTCTGCATCTTAACTGCTGATTTTAGTTAGCCACAAGGTGGCAGAAATTTCAAAGTTAAAATAAAAAGATCATTGTAGGCTATTCCATGGGTTTGGTTTTGTTTAACCTGCTATGGCTAGAAAGAGGGGAAAAATATGTTTATGTCACCAGATAAAAAATTAAGGAACTCATGAGTCTTTTTTCTACCTGTGCTGGAAAAGCAAAATTAAACCTATAGCGTAATATATAATATGGATGTTTAAAGGAAAAGTTATATAAACATTAAGCATTATGGTTTTTTATTTTTAATTTTTAATATCTAGATTAAGAGTTATAAATTACTGAAGGTATAAACAAGTATAAAGTATGTGGCCTAAAGTTCAAAAAGCCCAAATAAACTTTTTTAGGTGTTCTGATTACAACCTTTTATGTGTTTGGAAGTCACATTAAATTTTCTAATTAAAAAAATAATTAAGGGAAAATCGTAGCAAAACAACAGAAACAAATAGGAGATGAATGCAGCTTTTAACCAGAAGAGAGACAGAACAACCAACACTGTAAAAGGGCATCACAAAGCTTTTTTAAAACATGGCTAAACATCGTTAAGCAATAACTGTCCTCTGTCATTGGCAAATCAATAACTTTCTGCCCTCCCCAGTCAAATAATTTCACCCAAGTTCTCAATTTTCAAAATTCCTAATTTTTTTTTTAATCAAAGTGCAGGAAAAGTTGATGACAAAAATTAGCAAATTAAGGCAAAGCACACAAGATTCAGCAAGGGGAAGACCAAGAGACTTTCTTAAAAGTTAATGCTTACACAATCATTTATATCAATTAATTTAATTGGAAGCAAAGTTGCACATAAAAATCACAACAACATGAATTCCAAAATGGAAGTTAGACAACAGGAACAAGTAAATAAGATACTTACTGTCTAGCCTGGTCCTTATTGCCGTATGTTACATTTACAACTGCAGTCTCTGTGTCAGTGTTCACTAGAGAGGAAAATGCAATGAAAAGAGGTTAAGTTCAGCGTGTGCTCAGTTCCCTCTACAAATTTAAAAGCAATTTGAGAGTAGAGCCATACCTTGCTCACAGTTCTCCACTGTTCCATACTGAGCTAACAAACTATCCAGCACCTATCGAGACATAAAAAAAATGACAGATTTCAATCTCAATACAGATTAACAAAACAAAACAAAAAATAAATCACTAAAATTTGTAATAATTTTATCAGAACATAGAACATTCAAGACATCCACTCCAACAAGGAAGAAATGTTAGCTATTTTGGGAAGAACAAGCACACATTACTCGTTTTCTTTCTCACATCAGAAAATCTGTATTTAAGCTCTCATGAATGTGAAAATACAGAACATAACTCCAAGAAGTCACATTGCACTGTAAGTCACAAACTTTGAAAATAAACCTCCAAGTCACCTGTTCTCAGAGTGGGCTAAAGCAGAGGCAGGAAGAATTAGAGAAGAGCAAATCCGGAATAAAATCTTTCCATGTATCCCTAGAACATATACGTAACTTTGCCACTGTTTGGTTGGGGTTTTTTTTCCCCCCTTCCCAATACACTTAGGGTCATACATAAAAATGCTAATCTCTTACTTAGTGAGGGCTTGTCTACATAGGGAAGTTAACCAGAACAACCAACACATCACAAGAGCTCTTCCACAATTACTTCGTTTTCCTGAAGGCCCATTCCAGAAGAGCTACTTGCAACAGTATCTTCACAATTATTTAAAAGTAACAATTAATTTGTAATTTGATAGAAAGCTGGGGAGGAACAAGTGACATGGAGGTAAAGAAATCCAAATAAAGTAGTTTTATTTGGCATAAATTGTTTTCTTCTTGTCAAATGGAGGATGAAGAAGGGGTAAGAAACAATGAGACTTTCAGGAAAATCAAGGTGTCAGAATGTTCCAGTAAAAACCTTAAAATACCCACAGTTGTGTTGAGTCTAAAAATCACATGGTATATACTTTAATTTCTTCCTGGTGAGAAATAATGTTCCAGAAAACAGCGACTGTGGCAGTAACTAGCACAGAACACAAGTACATCATTGTACACGCTCTCTAAAACTTCTACTTCCCGCGTGTTTCTGATCAGCCATCAAAAACCTCTCGGCACACCAGCCTCACGTTTCCTCCAAGAAGCCTAAGAACCAAAAGGCTCCTTTGCTGTTAACGCTGAGGAAGTGCCCAGGACGGCGCACTCAGCGTCCCACTCCTCTTCACCAGGAGTTCCCCACTTATGCTGCTCCTTAATCCCCTTCTGAGCCGTCTCATTCAGAGACAGTGTCCATCTGGGCTTTAAGCCAAGTGATTTTAATCCAAGTTGCTTTACCAAACAGATTTATGAGAAGTTTCCTCAAAGGATTGGAGCTTTCTTTAAACGAAATGAGAAACCATCCTCTTGGGCCAAAGACACTTGCTCTCCTCACCACTGTCCTCAGCAGACGCTTGCGTTTCCATCACCACCAGTCTCATGCAGCAAGGTTTTAAGCGTGACCAACACTGCAGGGGTAGCCTTTCAACCAGATTGTATTTAAAATGAGCTAATAAAAAAAAGTTTCAGCAGTGGTTGGGGTATACACCTGTGCGAAGAGCAAGCTTCATGGGCGAGAACGCTTTTAACCGAACGAGCTGATGCAGTTGGGAGAAGCCATTGCAACCGTATTCAAAGCCAGACCCTCTATCGTAACCCACTCTCAAAACACAGAACCCAACTCCTGCGTGTGCTTCTTGCTTCACATGCATTTACTGCAACAAAAACCGGCAAGCCAGTTTCTATACACATCGTTCATTTGTTCCTGTTTCTCTTCTCACTGTCTTTTCCCTCTCCCCAAATTTTTTTTCTCTCTGTAGCCCAAAGCCTCTAGTTCTGCTGCAAAACAAACATGTTTTGTTTAAGCTGCTCTTCCGTAACACTCTTCGTGTACAGCCTTGTTGGGCAATCAGAACAAAATTCAAAGCCAAGTTGGTGGTGCAGCAGCAATTCTGATGAACAGCTGAAAAGAAAAGTTTATTTGTACAAATATTTAATCTAAGCTAGGGAAAAAAAAAAAAAAAGTATTTCCTTTTCTTGAGCTCTCCTTCGAGCAGTTGTCTAAATTGGGTCTCCTGCTCTTGTTACAGCACAGATGTCTCTCTCACAAAAAGCTGCAGTCTTATACTGTGGACTTTCATTCATCAGGCTCTAAAAGCCAATTCTGACTTCATTATAAACAGCATTACCCTACACCAAGCCCCACAAATCAAGGCTGCTATACAAGGAAAAAAGAAACAAGGAAACGTTACTCTTCAGTAGAGCTGAGAGCTCGAAGCACACATTAAAACATGCCGGTTCTCATGCAGATTTCACAGGTTTAGAAGTAGCGCCTTTGAACAAACCAGAACAGTTGTTTTCTGCACTTTCAGAACAGACTATTTCATACACCTCTTCTTATGGTGCTGTAGGATTTCTACCCTATGCCATAAGCAAATTAGTCTCAAGACATCTGGTCCATGAGCACAGTTATCCATATTGTTTCTGTCTCACACACACACTTATCGATGAGAACTCCACAGCAGTGCTGTAGAACCCGAGGTTCTTTCCTCCACTCATGTAGACCAAATCCATTAGACCACCACCCTTGCCTCCATGACAGTTGGCGTGTTGACTTGGAGTTTAAATTAGACAACACAACTGAAATTCACAGATAGCAGAGGCAGAAAAAGGGACAGTAGGATTTGGGTCCTTCAGTAGAAGACCACGTGGAAGTTTTTGGCTGCCAAGACTGGAGTGTTCCGAGCGATTTAATAAAAAAAGGAGGGGGGGAAAGTAGTGAAAAAAAACAGCGGGAAGAGTCAGGCAACAGTATGAGGAAAGAAGTTGTTAGTGTGAGTGGCTTTTTGATTTAAAAGAGAAGAGGTGGGATGAAAGACAACAAAAGAGGTAAGAAAAGGAGAGGACAGAGGTGCAGAGCAATGCTGATATCACTCCACATATCAAGCCTGGTTGAACCTTAGTGGTTCTGCAGTGCCATCTGCACGCTTCAAGTACTCTGTTGGTATACTTAAGTCCACAAAAAATTGCAATTTTCAATTAATTATATTAATGTAGCACAACTAGCCTCATGCAACCAGTCCCTGGTGCACTAAAGTTTGCAGGGCAGTGTGAGAAAAGCCGGGGGGCTGTGAGAGCAACGACTAAGAACGGCAAAAAGGGTCTTCAAAGTGCATTGCTTCAGTTTGACTTAATGTTTTCACTGGTAAAAAAAAAAAAAAAAAAAAGAAAAAAAAAGAGAGATCCCCAAAAGGGGCCCAGCTAGCATGGCTTTACAAGGAAGATTAAATATGAAGAAGGCCCTAATAAATCCACAAGGAAGCAGTCATTTTTGAAAGAATTGGATAATGCTGCATCACCTGTGTGGAGGCCATGGTGGATGGGTAAGCTTGGCACTAGGTCTCACAGAACCTCCCAGCCCAGTCAGCCTGTCTGGACCACTGCCACCAGCCAGAGCCCAAGCACAGCAACTTCACCCATTTTTACCAAAAGAGGAGGTCAGAGCATGTTGATCCCTCATAGAGGGAGAGCAGTATGGAGTCCCTAAGCCAGCACACAGTCTGCTGGGACAAAGCTGCTCCTCCAAAGCCTTATGAAGGCATTTGAATAGGCAATGCCAGTTTGCAATGGCTCAACGTATTGCAACATGTGGTGATGGTGTTTTTCATCTTGTAGCCCTCCAATACCCAGTTTACTGTCTCATGAAACCATGACCATAGCCTGGAAGAATCAGAAAAATAAGTCTGGAAGCTGCTGAAGTCATTGTTTGCACACACCAGAAAGGCAGCGCCTGAAAACAATAACTCGGGCTTATTTACCACATCCCATACAAACCCTGGAGTGAATTCTTCTCCTGGGAACTTACAGTTATATCCAAATGTTCAAAACTATTAATAAGTTTACCCTATAATACAATTCTGTTTAGGTGGCATTACCACGGTTTTAAGAATCTAAAGCTGAACCACAGAGAACAAAGCCAAAATTGTCAAAAGGAACTACTAATTGAGTGACCAATTTGGACACCGAGGGCTTGATTTTCCACAGCGCTCAGCACGGCTGCCTGTTCAAAGAGCAGCTTCAAAGCCACTTTCGGTAGCAAGGAGAACACGGCACTTCTGCAAGAGAGACCTGAGGCTCGTCACATGAGACAAAGTGAAGACACTGTCGGCAACTAATGGCAACTTTTGCTTAAATAGTTTGCCCAGCACCAGAGACCAGAACCTGCAGAATTCAATTTGCCATGGCAGCATTCGATTCCCCTAACCAAAGGGGTTTGTCTTCCTGAAAGTCCTCAAAAAATTAAGAGAGCGTGCGGTGGCACAACTCTTACAGACAAGTCATCTTCACTGCACACGCCGGACTTGTTAGTTGACAGCAGAGCCACCCCCTGTCCCTCCCCCTACAGTGCTCAGAGCAAACACTAGGTCCCTATTTACCTTGCTCTCATTACAGAGCATCTGAAATGCTTGATTAAAAAAAAAAAAAAAAATGAAGTAAGAGATCGTGCTGACTACTTCAACTTCAGTGTTTCAAATTAAGCAAAAGATATAAGCAGAAAATAGTTCTCAGGTAGAACATCACATGCAACCATGACTACAGCCATTGTAACCAACCCCACATACCACACATGTTTATAAGTAATTCCAGATAATCCTGCTGGATTATTTAAATTTTTATATATACACACACCCCTATGTATATAAAAATCAAAAGGTAATGGAAAGAGAGAGGACCAAATGCTTTAAAACCACACTAGTATTCAAGAACAACATTTAAAAGAACATGTCTTAAATCTGCTAAGTCAAAAAATTACATAAAGTATGATTAGCATCATTTACAGATGGAAGGTTAGTCTCTAAAGAAAGAATTAAGAGGAATCCAACTTTTGTAAGCAACATGGTAAACCATTGCAGATAAAGATCAGCATCAGAACTTCCCCTCACTCCTTTCTTAAAATAAAAATTCATACGATGGAAAAATTCACTGAGAGAGTATTCTAATGAAACTCTGAAAATAGAAGAAATAGCGAAAGAAATTTTTGGACTGCAAAGTTAGCCCAGGTACTGAATGCAGAGGGAAAAATTTCTTGTGTGCTTTCATGTTCCCACATTACACCCTACACCGGAAAGTCTTCTTGAATGTGTACCAGGGAGGAGAGATCAGTGTGCACCACACTAAGGAGGTATGGGATGGGGAAAAAAAAAAAAAAAGAATAAGATTATAGTATCAAGGCTGACAAATGGCATTAAATGGTCTCCAAGGTTAAAAAAGTACTTGAGAAATGTTTAGAGAAAGGCAAAAAAAAACCAACCCCTTATTAGATGCATGGGTGGCCTCCTTCACAAAGAGATTAAAGAGAGCAGGATAATTCCGTTTGGAAAGGAGCGAGAGGGAATACGATACAGGTATTATGAAATAACGAATCATGTAGAGATGGCCAAATTGGCAGCTTCTATTCACCCTTCATCTAAATTAAATGAAAACAAGTTTGAAAACACAGAGAAATAAGTATTTGTGCAACATTATCTGAATGCAATTAAGCACCACACAATATCTGCCACAAAGCTTTATTAATCTCCCCTCTCCTCACGTTAAAGGTGTAACTTCTAGAGCAGTCTCAGACAACGTCAGAGTTTATGAACCAGGTTAGCACTAAAGCAAACACTCCTGATTCAGTACCCATCCCCATTTCCAGAAAATTAAAAAGCACCCCCACGCAGGTCAGTCCTTAAAGGCAGCAACTGCCATTTTACGCAGCTAATCTCGGTTCCCAGGATCTCCTTGTGGGCACTGCTGGAGCCCCCTTCTCCTTCTCCCTCCTCCTCCTCCCCGGGCAGACGGGCTACCAGGACATTTCTGCGGCTCAGCGTGAGGGAAGGATCACATGCCGGGCTGACAGATGGGTGTTGTGAAACGTAGTGGGAAGCAGCAGCAACACTAGCTCGTGTTCATCTGCCTCCTCTCGCATCGAGGCGGCCGGTTTAAGTGGAAACACTCTCCGCTACTTCTACAATCTCATTTGTAGTTTGCCAAAGGGAAGGAAAAAAAAAAAAAAAGCCGCTATAAAAGCATTACTATCCAGTGAGCATCCCTTGCCCAACTTTGATTAAATGACAGACTACACAAAAGCAAGGGAGCCAGCAAATTTTAAAAGAATGTTTGGAAAATACACTGGAATAAAGAGTGAATTTTCTGCTTTACTCACAGCACTGTAGTGAAATACAATTGGTGCTTTATTCCACACCTTCCCGTGGAGGCATCCAGCGCCGGTGTCTGTCAGGAAGGCTGCTGCTCAGCCCCACGGGGCAAGTTGCGATGTCCTGCTCAGTGCCGTGAAAACCAGAAAGGAAACAGTTACGTTTTTCCTTTCCCCCTCAACCTTTCAGTCCTCCCAATTTTGTTAACTCCATATCATTATGGAAAATGTGTTCTTTTTAATTGGAAGATTTATCAGGGAGAATTGTATTTCTCCTATACACTTTACTCTTCTCTGTGTGTGCGCACTTGTGGGTATGAAAAAAAAGGCACCTTTGAAAGCTATTTTCTGCAGCTATTAAAAAGTCTTGATGCCACTTCATTACTGCTATACAAGGCTGGTGGCTAGTCTGGTATTTTTAGTTTCAGCATAATACTAGTTCGTTCATTTTAAAAAAAAAAAAAGCTTTCTGTAAAGTTGGAAGCCTGCAACTATAACAGAAATCTGTCAGACAAAATCAATTTTTGAATCATCTTCTGGAACCAATCAACAATTACAAGTTCCAAGAAATCTCTTGACAAGAGCACAGGGATAATTTCATGAAGAGGCCACACTTACGAAAAATACTCCTTCTGGTACAGGTATGCTGGCGCGTTGTAGAAAGAGAGCCAAGTCAGTGCTCGATACAAGGGAAATCTTTCCTGGAAAGATTGTCCCATATTTTAACATTAAGCATTTCCTCTAGGATCTTGCTTATAACTATCTAAAAAATGATAGAGGGAATCACAGAGGAAAATCCTGTAAAATGGGGTTAGTTCACAGATCAGCGCAGATAAAAATAAAGTATATTAGAACTCAGAGATCACATCTGAGACATTCCCTCTATTGTGCACAAGACTCAAGATGACAAGCTTTCAGAAAAAAGATAAGTCCTTAACAACCACTTCATGAATATCTTACATCTCTTTATAAGCAGGAAAAAGTATAAAAAGATTGAAGCATTTTACTTGAGTTTACTTGAGTTACAGGATTACCCATTCCCCCTTACTAAATTGGTCATCCATGACTTTGGCTTTCCAGCAGTCCTACTAAGGGACAGCACTGCTCTGGACCAGACATTTAAGGGAAGATTTGGCCTCTAAGCAATGAACCTCTGAAATACAAGAGACTAGTGAAGGGAGGGGACTGTTGCTTCTATTTACTGAGGCTTGCAGACAGACGGGGCTGCTGGATATTTTCATATGAAGCTTTCCCTCGAGTTGTCAGTGCATGTCACCTACCTCACCTCCCTGTACCTGAACGCAGACCATCAGTAGCAGCCTCATAATATATGGGGCAGCTCAGTCACTTGGGTAGTTGCAAAATCTACACCCGAAGTCGCTGAAGCCATCCAAACAGCTGGAGAAGACAAGTTTTTCTTAACCTACCTCTCCTGTTTTGTACGGCTATTTTCAGGGAGAGGGGAAGAAAGGGGACAAACTTATCTACTTCTTGCTGTGGGGACCAGGCACTGAAAGAAGTAGAGTAGGCTGGAGTGGGACTCAAGAATTCAAGCCTGCAGTCAGACAAAAAACACAAGTTATATACGCTTTACAGCAAGAAGGAGGGATCTTCGTAGAACAAGAAAACTACCTTCAAGTATTTGAATTACTTTGAGCTGCAGAATTAGATTAAAATAAAAACTACAGTAAAGGTCTCCACAGCGCTAATGCAGTGATGAGAGCTTTGCAAACAACAACAATTAAATGCTGTCAAAGCATTCAAGCTGCAGAAACATGAACTTTGGAGCAAAGGGGAATCACAGGGGTATTGAGAGTAGAAAATTTCTGTGGTAAAACACATTATCTAGCAGCTACCTAATCGTTCATAGTCATAAAAATAAAAGTATACATATTTAAAACACTCAAAACCAAGTTATTAAGAAACCCCTAAAGTTTAGAGATGTTATAATGAAATTGTGTTAAACACATATTTATCAAGATCTATGAGATTTCCAAGTCTAGCTTAAAGTATCCCAACACTGTGGCCAACCCATACACTAATCTGAAAGGTGAGGTTTAAGAGGATGCTTACAAAAAACCACAAACTCTTGAATGTGATTATCCAAACTAGAAATTCGGATTGCAAGAGATGTACTATGCTAATACCATTTGACCTATGTATACCCAAACAAAACAATTCAGAGCGTGAATGCTGAGTGCTAGCTGACAGCTTGCAGACTATAAATTACTTGTAAGCATCAATTCTGAAGGAGCAATCCAATGACAAGGAAGATGACTGGAACAATTCAAGGAGAACAGCCATAGTTAAATGAGTTAACTACGTCTAATGCGGTTCAAGAGCGATTCCTGCTTCCATCTACTTGCATTCAGAGCCTTCTACAATGAGAGGTGGAAGAGTTTTCTGCTCACAGGCTTGCGGGATGTATTCAGTCACCAGCAAGCTCTCCAACTCTGAAGTTTATTGTACAGCCTCATTATTAATAAAATTAGAATATGTTTTCCCTTCTTACAAAGGGAAAAGAAAAGAGATGCAATCAAGAAGGAGGCATGTTTACACTGTTCCACTTGCTTTGCAATAATTAATGCTCTATAATTGTATAGACCTGGAAACTGAAATACCCTTATTCCTCACAAGCACTGGAATTCATAGAGGAAAAATGGACTAGCAGCTAACATGGGTGATACAAGTTTTTGAGTTGTTATTCTTTTATTCAAAGAGAATTGTTTTCCCAGAATATAGTTAAATCACCTTCTATTCCTCAGACCTACTTATAAAAAGCACAAGAAATCAAGTCTAACACAGCAGAGGTCTTCTCTATTCTTACTGGCTCCAACAGCCCCACAGGAAAGTTTGCCTTACGTTTTATAGCCAAGTTTTCAATTCAACAAAATAATCAGCTCTGCCCAAGACATCAGGCTTTAGCAGCTAAAGAAGCCATTAGAAACATCCTTTGCAAAAGTCGCCCTTGTGCAAGTGTCTGAGCAATTTGGTAACACCAGGTGCTCGACTGATACACTTTGTTTTACAAAAAACCCACACAAACCAGAACTCAACCTGCTATTTCCAGAAAGCTGGACACTATTTCAATGCAACTTCTTTCTTATCCTCCGAAACAGGCACTGGAAGTGTTCCGATAAGTGACTCCAGTCCCATTTCCTTACTGCTCCATAAGTAGCTCCACAAGCGATCCTCAACTAAAAGTACTTTAACTCTACAGCAACGTTCCCCTGAACATGAACCCAAACCATCTGTAGTAGTAATAAATTAAGAGTAAAGGTGAACAATACTACAGGGCATCGAGAAGTTGTATGCCATTTACCAGTTTCACATTTACTATACAATGAACTACCTCCTCCTGTCAAAACAACTCGTTCTCCTTTAAATTTGAATTTTTTGACATTTAAAAAGCCAGCACTGTTTAAAATAAGGGAAGTGGGAGTGTAAATCCCCAGCCTATATGAATGTACACTTCATTCTGATTTTTCACTGAATCATAGCAAAATATTCAGCCCAACAGAAGGGGAACTAGATTTTTAGGCGCAGAGGGAAAGAGTACTTCAGTGCTTTGCTATTGACATGAGAAGAAAGAGGAGGCGGTGTAAGAGGAACTAAGAAGTCTTGGTTATTCGCCTGCTGAATATTTAGGGAGCCACTGCTCTTAAATCCCTGCTCGTGGCATCTGGATGAGAATGAAACGTGCTATTCAGAGCTGAGCACAGCAAGAAGATGCAGACAGCAGTAGTAGAGGACTGCTCAAGCAGTAGAAAAATTGATTTCAAACCATTAGCAGTGAACACCTCTTGCATTAAGCAACAGCCGTGCATAACAACAGCAGCAACAAACCAGGGTGGCCCCTACATCAAGGAGCTTGCAAGGCATAGGCATCGGGAGCAACAGCTATATGGCGAAGGAGGGGTGGCAGGAATGGAAACAACCTGATCTTTTGGTTGAAACTCAAGGTTGTCCTCAGCCAGCCTGGTCTGTTCCAAAAGCCTGGAGCAGGCCCTCCTTACTGCCTGGTAGTAGAAATGAAGAATAGGCAGCCCAAGCATTGAAGGAAGCAAAGCCTGGCTGGGCGGCCGGGGAGGTCACGGCTGCGACTCAAGAACCGGTGGCCCAGCTGCTGCCTAGGCTTCTGGAGATGGGGATGAAGAGTGAGGCAGGAACATCTAGGAGAGATTTCACAGGGAACTGGATCTACCCTGTATAAGAAAGGATATGGGGGGATTGACCAGCTACTGTAGAAGTTATAAGGAGTGGAGGTGCTTCTAAAAATGTGAGGGGCACCATGAACTAAGGCTCTCCAAAAAATCCAGACAACAGAGCTTAGGGACAAGGTGCATCACAGCCAGGTCTGAGACAGGAACAAGTAGGAAGATCAGGATCCCAGGTCAATGACCACACAAGAGCAACTTCTGGGTGTAAGGGAACATAGGATGAATGTAAACAAGAGAGACCGAGACAAGCAGTATCGGAAGCTCAGAAATCAACTCATACAAATGCTCTTAATAACCACATACCATCATACACACACCCCCAATGCTAGGTTTCAGGGAGATGGAAACGGCTCATTATACAGAAGCAGCCATACACAAGAAAGCTTGAAGCCAGAAAGCATGAGACACAAAACACTGATGAAATTATTTTCATCACCCAGATACTTCAAAAGAGGAAAAAAAAAATTTATCAGAGACCCTCTAACAAAGTGTAGCAGAGCTGTGCTCAGCGCAGAGATGCTCCAAGATGCTCTTCCGACAAGAGTCAACTGAATAAAGATGGCCCCGTTGCACATGTTCTACTCTAAAGACAGGTTCTTAAATTATGAATAATGAACCCAAGACGCATACAGCATGGCATCCCAGAGGAGATGAGAAATATTTTAAATGCCAAGAAAACAAACACAAAAACCCAAACCACCCACTGCCTACGTGAAGCTAGAAGCAAACTTCCCAATAAGCAATGAGAACATGTCAGCAGCTCCAAATAAAATATGGATGCTGAATGTGAAGAACGGGCCTTTGCACCAGCACAGCTCCTGGAAGGGCCACAAACAGCACCTTTCTGCAGACCTACTGCTCCTAACTGCAAGGTGGAGGGAGAAGCCAAGGACATTCTGTTTCCAGATGCTTTTTTTTATTTTAAAAGAGAGGAAGCCCCGCTGCTTTGGGGACCTTTTACCAATATTTTTTAAGGTCTTTGACTTTAAATAGATTTGAGAGGTTCAGACTAAGAAGCTGCCATATTGGCCCCTCCAGGACATCACAACGTCCCTGGCAGCAGGGATGACAACACTAGAAGAGCTGCTGCCAGCCCCGGAGGCTGGTTTGGAAACCAGAACACCCTTTGCTAGAATATACAGTCTAAATGCTCTGTACCACCCCAAAAATACATCGGCGTTTAGCCATTCTTCCACATAGCAACAGTAAAAAAATCACTGTTTCCTCTGCTTACCCAGGAGCATGCTTAACTTTCAAGCTAGCATAAATAGTAAGCTCAGCTATGACAGAGGAAAAAAAAAATAAAAATATTATGGGATGGGGTAACATGGCCGAGTGTGCTGCAACAGCCTGTGGAAAGCAATACCCCTATGAGGTCTGGCAGCAGATCAAGGGCAGTCACTTCAGTTGCTTTTCAGATTATATAGCTTTGTGAAATTATTTTGGTAATATTCAGCCTTCTAAAAAACCTCTCTATGGAAAGCGGTCTTTTTCCAGCCCCTTATTGTTGAGCTCTTACCCACCAGCGCACAATGTGCTACTGTAGTCGTGCTGGCTGCCATGCCAGCAGCGCAGTGGTGGTACACGCTGTTGAACCAATGAGACCAGCCCAGAACATGAGGAATGTCTCCCTTTCCAGCCTCCTCTTTAATTTTAGCGCGCGCGCAGCTCTGCTGCCAGGGCAGGCCATGCCAGGCCGATATTTGATTTGTAAATAGACACTCCAACATGCTCATCTTCGCTGCAGGCTCCAAGTTATCTGCTGTTACTCCCAACCGGCACGCGGGAAGACTTCTGCACGTAACCTTATCCACAACGGTGAGCTTTCACAAGAAAGAGGCATAGCTGAATATATTTTGATGATGATATTAGTTTTTCCTAGAAGAAGGGGGAAAAAAAAAAAAAAAAAAACCAACCAGCCCAGACATTCGCTTTGTCACCCTCCAGCCTGGGTTCTAGGGAATTCAGGAACAAAAGCGCAATTAAGGCAGACACGCTTTGCCTCTGCACACTACAACATGCACAGGGTGTGTCCTCTTTATGTTTAATAAAGCCTCTCATGGTTTCCAGCATGATAAAGGAATTGCCCCGGGGTTAACGCTCCAAAAATACAAATAGATGGTGACAAGGAGAATTATCAGCTTCGTTCCTTGTATTGTCTCCCACCAGTACGACACAGGGCGTCCCTTAACCTGGATCAGCAGTGGCTGTCACAGAGAAGCTCCTAGATGCACATAGATTTATCACAGATAAACTTAACTTTTAAAAATTAGTTTGGACCCTCCTTTTTCTGTCAGTGATTTGGATACGCAGTCTTTGATATTCAGTTTCAGTCAACTGAAGTCTTCTGAGGTTAAACTTATTAAAAGGGTTCATTTTCATCTTCATTTCTGTGTGTTCAGATTTCACTTTCACAGATTTCACTTTCAGTTTGTCCGCGTTTTTTTTCTTGCCTCTTTCAGAGGAATGAACACAGGGATGGACACACACAGAAGTGATAAAAACCTATTTCTAGACGGGAAAGAGACCAGCCTTCTGGTAACTGGTGGACCAACTGCTCCAACTCTGGCAAGCGTTCCCTTGAACTCACCTCAATACTAACTTTTTAATGTTTTCTGTTTATTTCCCTTCTGCGAGCCTTGCCTAAAGCTTAGACACAAGCTTTTTCCTCAGTACATTTAAAAGAAGAACAGGGGCTAGAACTTGCAGAGTGCAGGGATCTAATATGAGGCAACCAGGCAATAACAAGCAGCTCAAAAGGTAGCAATGAGCTTTTGGGAGGGTGTGGGTTTGCAAAATCAGAAATTACTCACCCCCTTTCCTCTCCTTCCCGCCCACCCCCTTTTTTTTTTTTTCCCCAGTAAAAAAGTGAAGTTAGCTCAATAAGCCAGTTTTGGGTTTTTTTTCCACTATCTAGCTAGAGAAGACTTGAAGAAATGCCCACATGCTACTGAACTTCAGTCTCTGAGCAATGATGCCTCTATGACATTATGTTCCCCACTGTTTTGGCTGCATTAAAACTACCATTAAAAGCTTCAGTGCTTGTGGTATTTTTATACCTTTAGAAAAGAAAATCAGGAAACAATAACTCAAGAGATCTCTATCCAAATTCTGGGAAAAGGAAGCCTGATTTATCTCCACTATGACTACATCTGTGACTACACGTTACATAAATAATCAGTCCTTAATTTTTAAAAAAGCCAACAAATAAGCATTACCCACTTCCTCTCATCTGCTTCTCATTAAGGTGCAGGTAACAATGCCTTCAGCTAGATTTTCCATCACAAGAGAAATCCTAAAAGCAGGCTTTACCAAGAAGAATATGAAAATAGTGGTTTGCTCACCTCCAGTTATACTGTGTGGGAAAGAAAACAGAAATACTTCACAAGTACAAATGTAGTTGTCATATTAACCATGTTAGTACCCTTTCTTAGAAACCTCTTAGAAAAACATTCAAGCTGGTTTCTGCAGTTGACAGGCAGAAGTCTTAGCAAATCCGTCCCCAGGATGACTTAAAAAGATCTGTTCACAAAAGTGGTCCAGCCCCCCGTTTCCCTACACACTCCTGCAGAGGTCTTTGCCACTGCTGCTACAGATGTGGATTTCCGCTGCTTGTGCTTGAATATATGTGCACCTGACTACTACTACTTTATAAAGTTTAAGTACCTTCCTTTTTTACATATATTTCTGTGTATATATGCATATACACACACAACGTATTATACATATTCATTCATATCCCTCCCACTCGCGGGATCGCAGGACTCGGAGCACGGACGAGCAAGCTGATATGAGAAGCTGCTTCAGGCATAAAAATACAGGTTGTGGGATGCATCCACAGCACACACATCTCTAAGAACTCTGCTTAGCACTAGCATAAGATGAATAACATTCACTTCACTCATGATTGGTTCATTTAAAAAGCGACACCTCGAAGTCTGGTAGGACATATGGAAGATTGTTTACTGAATTCAGCATCTTGTCATAGGCTTAAACTATTTGACAAATACAGCTCAAGCTGGCCTCCTAAAGATATTCCAAATTAAATACTCCTCAGCCAAAGTGGAAAAAACATGACTAAAACTCATAACAGCAATTAAGAGCAGGTCTACCAGGAAAAGCTTTACAATATGGTAGAAACACCAAGAATGACTAATTTAGAAACAGATGCAGAATAGCCCCATGCACTGGCAGGCTTCACGTGCATCTTACCATGAGACACAGAAACCCTGTACTGAGACCTGAACTCTGTACTTTGTACATGTACACACCCTGTACGTGTGTTCCCTTATCCTAATATCGAGGCACCTGTGATTTTTTTTTCCGCCCCCCATTACTTCAAAGAGGACAATGTCAATATACATATACTGAAAGGTCCATGCAGAGAGCATTGACTCAAAGCTCAAGTGCTTTTAATGACCTTCTGTATCCACTGAAGTCCAGTCAATTCAATGACTGGTGTTCATGCAACAGTAAGACTGCAGCTGGAAGACCAGGTCTAGAATTTGTCCCATGACAGTCACCGCTACCTGGTTTCAGAATCAAGATTGGTCTGACAAATTAGATCCTTGACAGGTTGGTTTTGACTTCTGGCGTGTGTCCCCCCCCAAATTCTGAAAACAGACAGCTGTGTGAATCACTGTCACCATGAACCACTATCACCAGAGCTATTCAAGATCTAAACAAGCCATTTTACCAAGCATAAGGTACAATCAGCTGCTCCACAGTAACTTCAAGCCAATGTCTGAGCCTGAACCATTGGAGATTTTTTAAGCATGGACGACTTGGACACTCACCACTAGAGATACCCTTCCCCAAATCACTGCAGATCTTATACTTATTAAGACTTCTAACATTTCACTTGTTTACAACAGATATTAAAACATTTTATACACTTGAAGACTTTCACCTCCACATAGGATGGTGGAAAGATTTAGTGACCTCAGGTCTTCCTTGGAGGTCATGTTTTATCTGGGTTTTACTTCCCCTGCTGGAGATGCCCTCAAAGCCATACACATACTTCTTACAATGGCACACGAAGAGCAAACCCAGAGCTCCAGAGAGACACTTGGTTAAAGAGACTAATGTGACAGGACTAGCTGAGAGGAGGATGTTCATCTCAAAGGAGGTGGCAGTGTGAAGCGAAGGGAAATACCTACAGCCATTCCACTCAGTACTGGGAAAACATCATCTGCTAAAACTCTAGTCTTTACAAATATAATTTGATATATCAGTAACTGGTTTAGAGTAAGCCTATATCCATCAAATCCTTGAATAAATTTCACTTTAAAAGTCATCCAAGATACTTCAGAAAGTGAATGTTTAGACTCTGCACTTCATCATTCTTTATTGCTTTAGAAACAGTACTAAGGTGTTTGCAGGCTCCTTAGTTTCTTTCCCAGTTCGAGCCAACGATAAAGTGCAAGTTACGTAGCATTCAAGTCAGAAACTGGGACATAAAGCAAAACACGATTTGTTAATATAAATCTGTATGTGAGCGCATAGGCACAAAACATTATCTTTCATCTATTATACAGCTCACATACCAGGAGAGCAGACATGTACATGAATGCAGACAGCTGTGTAAACACACTTGCAGTTAAAATACAAAATATTTAAGGAAAAAAACAATGTTACAAGAAGTTAGATATTTTCCTTCCCTTTAGCTTTCAAAATCTTTCTGTTGCACTCTTAAATGGAGATGAAAAGCACCAAGAAAGTAGAAAAAGCTATCAAGTAGGTATGCAGTGGGTTGAAGAAAAAGGGAAAACAAAGCTCTAGATCTGGGCAATGCTAAAGGTTAGATGGAGCTTATTGAAGCTGTAAATAGTAAAAAATAGTGAAGGTTTGGATTGGGGTTTGTGTATTTAAATTAATTTTTTGACATTGTTTTTTTTGTTTGGTTGGTTTTGGTTTGTTTGGGGTTTGTTTTTTTTTTTTAAAGTCTATAAATATAGCAATGGGAATCGACCATAAAAAAGCTTAGCACTCAGGCCACTGCAGAACAGCAAGTGACAACAGCAGAACACCTCACCACTTGTGGCAATGTCATGAGTGCAACAGAAGACAACCTAAGTTTGTGACAGAGGTGCGCTGAGATACGCTAGCAGGGACTACAAAATCCCTTATGCTTAACTGTAATCAGCTTTGAAAAAGAAAATTATTATTAAATTTGCTTAGAAAAGTTTGGGAAAAGCTTGCAATTCCAGCTTTAAAGATACAAAAAGCTTAAATGGCAATATATAAGCACACGTCACCAGCCCATCACCCCCAGGCGCTATGAGCATACCAGGCAGGAAACTGTCTGTTTGTGCTTCATTCGTTACACCACGAGAACAGAGCAGACATTGGTCACTATAAACCATTCAATTAAACACCCATTTTCTAACCATTAGAGAGAAGACAAATGGTTTAAGTTCTGGAGTTACCAACTGCTAGCTTAACTAGAACCATAATTACAAAATTCCAACCGGTAAATTATGCATGGAGACGATGAAATATTATGGGTTTTTTTCATCTAAAATACAATCACCTCTCCACACTGGCCAATAATAATAAAAACTGAATAAATGCTCCATTGTGTATACTTCTGAATTAGCCCATGCAAATATAAGTTATGCTGTAACAGTGGTTACAAACCACCAAACTATCAGATAAAAAAAATGCATAGTTTTCCAACTTGGATGTCAAAAGTTAAATTCCTTAATCCAGAACAAGCCAGCAGAAGAGCTCAGCACCCTTGCCCTTCTCAGCAGAAACAGCAAACATTCCAGATCCTCAAAAGTGGGTCCAAACTTACTTATTTGGCTTTAGAAAAACCCAAAGCCCCCCTCAACAAGTATATTGGGATTCTTTTCTTTCTCTCTCTCCCCCCCCACCCCGAAGTGTCAGCTGCAAGATAAAGCAAGCTGCTCTCTACTAGGCACTACCAAGAAGAATTGTATCTGTGTAACCTTTAAATACGCGGGCAACTACACAAGCACCACTCGCGCACAGCTCCGAGTCTAATAATGAACACGCAGTTGTAAATCTGGTATGAACCAGACCACGTGAGGATACGGCCATCTGTATAACGACGGCAATGCACATTACTGGTGTAGCGTGTAATGTTCTTCCCTCATTAAAAACACCAGCACAAAACCATATATGTGAAGCACATGCCTGTTTACAACAATAACTTCCCCAGAAAAGCTAGAAAGACCGCAAAGCTGGCGACAAGAGGCAGCAGTTGAGCCTCACGCAGCTGTGTGTGAAGTGTCATGAAAATGAGCTCATGCCCCGCGACGTCCGTCCGTGCCGAGGAGACAGCACTCCCAGCACACGGGCGAGAAAACAGACCCCAAGGCTTCCCACACAGGGTCCTCGGAGGGCAGACAGAGCTTCGTTTTGCCCACACACCTCGGAGTGAAGTGGCCAGTGGGCAAACAAACAGCAAGGATGGAGAGGAGGGAGGAAAGCCAGAGGTGGGAGCCAGACGTGCGCCTGCAGCTCCATCATCAGCAGCCCATGCTCTCCTGCACCGCGGCTCCACACCACAGCTCCGTCCGAGCCCACAGTGGCCGATTCCAAGACCCATGGCAGAGAGCAACCTTGGGATAAGCAGCTGGCCTCAGTTCTCACCAAGAGGCTGTGCAACCAGCCCAGCAAGGGTGCCATCCTGTTGGCTCCCAACAGAGCAAAAATCCGTGGGTGAAAGGGCTTATTTTTTTTTAAAGCTGTGTTTCTTCTCCTTTTAGATTGTTGCTTATGAGCTGTGAAACAGTACGCCAAAATATATACATTTTCGTGCACCACGAGTCATGTTCTTCTTCCCCTTTTCTTTGTCCCAGCCATACGCTGTTTCTGCGTCTGATTCAAAAATGCCAAAACAGGGACACTCATTTCTCTCCTACAACAGGGTTTTAAGAATTATTCATGATTTAGAAATGCACAGCTTAATTTGGGCTCATTACAGCCTGGTCTCTGTCTTCTGCCTTTTAATGCTGTGTAACTTGTACTTTATATTGGCTCACGCTGGGAAGGAAACTAAGCGCAGCTTGCAAACTCCTCAGTTCTGCTTCTAAAGCAGTAGAGAATGATGAAGTACAGAGACTAAACATTCATTTTCTCAAGGATCTTGGATTATTTTAAAGTGAAATTCACTCAAGAGTTTGATGGATATAGGTGTCAAGGAATCCTGTGCAACTCTAACACTTGGTATAAGGCAGGATATAGGGCAAGCACTGACAGCTATTTTGTTTGCAATGGCAATCAGTTTGGAATAAACCAGATTATATTTGCAGAGACAAGACTCTCTGCAAATGCTGTTTCCCAGCACTGAACCTGCAACAGCTCTTCCCTCAAGAACAGCTAGTCCTATCAGGTCTTTCCCTGTAGCCCTGGTTGCTCGCCATGTGCCACCAATTGGAGAAACTTCTTTGAAGGCATCTGTAGCACAGGAGAACCCTCTCCAAAGCCTACAAAACATGACCTCCAAGAAACAACTGAAAGACCTGCAGTCATCCCAGCTACAAAAGAGAAGGAAGCCTGAGGGAAATCTCAAGTCTGTGGATGTAGGCAAGGGAGCAGAGAGAGAAGGCACAGGGAGTTTCTCCACCTCAGCAGTAGATCTGCTGAGCAGTCAACAGGCTACGACTGCTCCAAGGGAGCAGAACATTGAACAGTGGGGCAATATGAGGTGGCCACGAGATCCCTGCCGCTGGTCTTTCATCAGGGACAACAGCATACACGGCACCAACCTAGCAAAACAAAACCTTTCCCTGCTCGCTCTCATCTCCCCGTGCTTCCACAGCCTGGCCCTGGACCACAGATGCTGCTGCTCTGCCTGGCCCCCTCCCCACACACCACATTTCCTCTGCCTTCAAGGTGTCAGGGCCACCAGACCCCCACGTTTCCTCTCCCCCAGGGCGGGGGTGAAGGCAGAGTCCTCACTCGGCTCCTTGCATGGTGGCCACAGCAGCTGTGACTTCTGCCACCCCCCAAGGCAGCTCCAGCTCTCTCCCCTGCCCAGATGTATGCCATCCAGACACCACTGCCACACCACAGGCACCCTGGGGACGATTTGGGGGGGAAAAATGACCCTTTCCTTCTAGGCAACAGCAATAATTTTTTTGAAAAAACACATAGACTCTTGTATGCTCTTACCGTAAAGGTAAAGCAGGGGGCAGAGGAAGCAAGGAAGGAAGGAAGCTACATAAAGCTTACAGTTAGTTAAAATAAATCTCTCTTCCCCTCCCCTTCCCCCCCAGGCCTCATACACCCAGCTCCAAACATCCCCCTTCCCGCTCCGAGCACAGCAAGGGATTCACACAAGGGATTGTACTTAAGCGCAAGTACAAATCACAAATCACAGAAGGGATTTGTACTTAAATCAGTCCTGGGCTGCGCTTTGAGAGATCACTCCCTGTGCCATCAGAGGAAATGGCATTTGGGAATGCAGCAAACCGTGTTGGTCCAGAAGCACAAGTTTTGAGGAGCGCATCTGAGGGAGGTATGGCAACCTTCACGGTGTCACACCAGTGGAAAAAAAAAAAAAAAAACAAACCAAAATAAAACAGCGTGAAATGCTTTCATGGGCTTAACTAGTTCAGCTCTTTTGGAAGAAAGGTGTGACAAAAGTAGTCATAAAAATAGACAAACTTTGGCTAATATAACTGATTCTTCTTCTAATGAAGTCTCAACCACATCTGAAGTAATTTCAGTTACAGTGACAATAACAAGAGTGAAAGACAAAAGCATGGCTTCATGAGTGGAATAACAGTGCTTAAAAAATGCTCAGAAATGCACCGATATCTTCAAGAAAGAGCACAGATGCTTTAAAATGCCTGAAACCCACCTCTGCCCTCTCCCAGTGAGTTTATGAACAGTCACTGAGAGCATTATGAACCGATGTGCCACCTAACTTTGTCCATACGTTGAAGAAATAAAATCAGGAGTTCTATGTATTAGAGCCAAATATAAAAAAAAAAAAAAATCTAAACATCTGAGTACTTTAGAGTATCTACTCGCTTTCAGGGAAAAAAAAAAAAAAAAAAAAAAAAGGTAGCCATTCAAATGATTGCTTAAATAGAGGAGTGTCTTTTTAGACAACTAGAAAGCCTGCGAGTTTATAGCGATGTCAAACTGCCCTATTTTTAGCATTGTGTGTCAAGGGCACATGCCTAGAAAGCGCTTTTACTGCTTCAGCAGTTTACAGGAAAGACAAGGTACACAAGCACATGCTTATTTACAGATAGATGAGCCTGAATCTCGTGTGTGAATAATCACATGGGACTGTTTCGGTTTTACCGGGTGACTCACCGGGGCAGCGTCAGTGTTCCTGACGAAGCCCCGGAGCTCCACACTGTTCCGATGGTATCGGAAGGAAACGGCTGCAGAGCACTCAGAAAATCCTGAAGCAGCGTAAGAAGAGGGCTGGGGCAGTACAAACTGAAAGCAAATGGACTAAATTAGTTTCTTTCAAGTGAAAAGTAAATATTTCAGATAGGCAAGAATGATAAAGGCTCTGCAATAATAATAATAAAAAAAAAATAGTGAACCACTGTAAAAAGCCTTGCATTCCCCACTTGTTTTCTATTTTAGGTTCAACATATGACTATTTTTCAAACTTTCCCGTACTTATAGCATCAGCTGTTCAAAAAACCCAGAAAAATCTTTCATCTGTGGATGAAAGTCTGTACAGAGTCACTTAAAGGAAGCAAGAAGTCTTATCTTACCCCAGCGCATAATACTGTGACGTCACGCATTATCTGGTAGCTCGCATTTGTTATTAGAAATAGTTATCAAACAACAAAGGTGTTACCAATACACATAACACTTAACCTTCTACTCTCAAGCAATACGTATACACCCGCAACCATCTCTAATTTCTCTCCCAGGCAACTTTGCTGCATCTTTCATTAGCAAGCGTCCTTTATTTAAAATATTATTTGAATAGTTTCAAGCAAATTCTCTACTTTGTGGCACCGGCAGAGCCACCGAGTAGCCTTGCACTTAGCTAATAAGCTGTGCAGGGAGGGAGACAAGGACTAAAAGATGCACGAGGCTGCTATGAAAGTACAGAAAACTGAATATAAATGCTTTCTTCCTCTATTCTAGCGGCACAGGGGTGTCAGAATATCTGTGCTTAGGCCGTCTACAAGAAGTTAAACAAATGCTTTGTCACAACAAAGCTGACTTCATCATCTGTTTTCACTAGTTTGAGATGTTACTTTAAGTTTCGTCTTAACGAAGTTTTACACAGGACTTGCAAGCATATTTTTTACAATATTTTTTTTTCTTTTTAAATTCTAGTAGGTAATGACTCACTTAAGTGTTGTGTACTGACCACCGCAGTCCCCAGAACATAGATACCCCAACAGCAGGTACCTGCGACAGCTACGTACGTTGCTATACATACGAAGATCAGGAAAGAAGACACTGTCAATCAGCAAACAGGCTGGAAGGCAAGAGTGGACACACATGGTTCTAGAGGGTTACCAGAACACCAGTGTTGCTTTAACGGCTTCATAGGGCCTTGTCTGTGGTGACCTACCTACACACTGTGCTGTTCTTAGGACACTATATAGGGACAGCAAAGCAACCAGTGTGTAAAATTACTGTTGCCAGCAAAGGAAGCAAACAAGCACAACTGGGGGGTGTACAGGCAGGGGAAGGAGTGGGGAGATATTTGCATCTCCTTTTTGGCTGCATTAGTAAATAAACTGCTGAGCAACATAAATCCCATTAATTTTCCATAGGAACAGATGTTTGCCTAACGACATCTCAGTTTCTACACCAGCTTCTAGAGAACGCATTACACAGAACATGCTACCAAAAGAATAAAGGAAAACAGAATAAAACAAAAAAACAGTACCAAATTACACGATATTTCTGTGTCTGTTTAAACAGCGAGATGTAGACCTAATCCCCATATTAGAGCTTCTCTCCAGAGAGACCTAACTGCAGTCGGACTCCTGTGCCATTGCTCAGGTCATCTGTACAAACAGTAGGTTACATTTTAACAAACTAGTCATAGAACCACAGAATGATACGAGGTTGGAAGGGACTTCTGGAGATTATCTAGCCTAACTCCTCTGCCAGTACAGGCCCACCTAGAGCAGGTTGCACAGGAATGCGTCCAGGTGGGCTTCAAATGTCTCCAGAGATGGAGACTCCACCACCTCTCTGGGCAGCCTGCTCCAGTGCTCTGCCACCCTCAAAGTAAAGAAGTTTCTCCTCATGTTTAGGTGGAACTTCTTATATTCAAGTTTGTGCTTGTTACCTCTTGTCCTGTCACTGGTCACCATTGAAAAAAGACTGGCCCCGTCCTCCTGACACCCACCCTTTAAATATTTATAAGCATTGATCAGATCCCCCCTCAGCCTTCTCTTCTCCAGACTAAAAAGACCCAAGTCCCTCAGCCTTTCCTCATAAGAGAGGTGTTCTAGTCCCCTAATCATCTTTGTAGCCCTTTGCTGTACCTTCTCTAGCCGTTCCCTGTCCTCCTTGAACTGGGGAGCTAGTCCAGCATGGCTGCTTTGTGAGCATCCATGTGGCTGCAGTTTGGAGAATCCAACTCTTCAGCTTTTGGATGCACTGCTGCTGAAAAAACCACCCATAAAGCCTGCAACCCAGGGGTGAGGGGCGCAGGTAACCTCCCCTCCATGGCCAAGCTGCTACTAATTGCACAGCTGCGTGTCGACCTAAAAACCTCGATCTCAAGTGTTGCATGTGGTTACCTTTGCCCTTCTCCCCACCACCACCACCCCTCCCAGTCATGCAAAGCCCAAATTATCTCACCCCAGGCCACCTTTAGCCCTCAGTTCCAACCTCACATCTACCTCCTGCCAGCAGCAAAGCCTGCCAGCGCCGCTGGCCCTCTGGCACCCCCTCAAGATGGGGGGTTTGCACATGGAGCCAAACTGGTCAGTCTGCTGGGAAGGGGACCAGGGAGAATAGGATGGATTCAGGGAAGAGAAGCAGCAGCAAAGGGGAAAAGCGTCAGGAAAGTACAAAAACGAAGGGGAAATAGGTATGAAGTCGCATAAAGTGGAAAAAATCAAGGTTACACTGGCAGTTGTTCTTTTTCAACTTTGCCTCAAACTATTAAGTAATTCAAAAAGCAAATTTTTAATTTGAATTATTTTTCCTAGAAAAAGAGAGCAAATATTTATTTAAAAGGACAACCTGTCTTAATATAAAATGCACCAACTTTTCAGTGACATCTGTTAAAATTGTGTCAAACAGACAAAGTGGCCAACAAGTCAATAGGTTCCTTATAAATCCTGGCTCTGTGTTTCAAATCTAACAGCAGTAAAATATTACACAGTGTTATACCAGTGTTTCAATTTAAAACTTCAGTTAATTCTCCAAATCTTCACTGGAAGTGTTCTGAAAATGGGGTGGGTTTTTTTTTTTTTCTTCAGATAAGCAGAGGGTCTGACAGAAGTTTCACCCAAAACCGTTTACATTTTTTAGATAATGGAAAAGCACTCTGGATTTCAAGACCTGATTATACACACATGAAGAGGCAGGGCTGAGAAAAGCAGACTGGTTTAGAACCTCCCACGAGTCACTGAATTTGGAGTTCCCGTTACTTTAAGCCCAGCCTAAATGCCTATCTTTAGAATTAAGTTCTGCTAATTGGAAGATGTGAAGGCAACAATATTCCTAAAAGACACATTGCTTGAGTGTAGAACCCAGCCTCTATTAATTGTTTTCCCTACAACTCTGTGGATAGACAAGCCTTTGTAGAAGAATGGACAGGTAGTGACACTTCTCTGAAATTTAAATACATTAATTTTTTTTTTGTCAGCGTAACTTAGTTCCTATACTGATGCAAATTTTAGAAGACATACATACTGCTTCTAAGTCCAATACTCTCAGTAAGGTGCCAAATAAAACAGAATGATTTATATCTCTAGTCATAAAAAGAAGCCTCACACTGAAGAACTGGTTTTACAGCAAATATAAGAAGAGATGCAGAGCTTTAACTTTTCTTAAGCTTAATGCCATCTGAACCTTTTCTTCTTGTTTAGATTACTATCAATGTTCAAGGAGAAGAATTTCCCTGCATATAGTGGAATTGGTGAGCCAAGGATCACTGAAACATAAAGGGAAGGAAAACTATATGCGTTTAGTCAGGCAAGCCAACAACCTCACTCACTGAGATGACATGCAAGGAGTTAGAATTATACTGGCTTTTAATCATGACTTCGATACAGTAACAGGATATGATCTACAGATAACATCTGTAGATAACTATCTGCAACAGATAACAAAAATTACCATAATTTTAAGACCAGCCCTTCCTTCAAGTTGTACATTTGCCCATAATTTACTTTCCTGACATCAGCATTTCCCAGTTTGCTGCTACTGCATTAAAGGCAAAGAGAAAGCCAGCAAGGCAGGCAATCACAGTTACACCGTAGGGAACAGTTAAAATATTCCACTGAAAGTAACTCTCAAAATAACTTTCAAAAAAAAAAAAGCCACAAAAATAGCTCTCACACACAACCAAGTTTCATTTTTACTATACTGCTTTTAAGCCATTAATGAGTCATCTCTTAAATCACTAGCTATATTTATAAGGAATTGTTCACACAGTAAACTAGACTTCATAAAATTAAACTGTATACATTTCCAATCCAAGCTTCTTTCCCTCCTTAAACTAGAGCCACACAGGAATCCACTGATTTAAAGGTTATTTTGGGCTTTTTGGTTGTTTGCTTTTTTTATTATTATTATTTGGGGGACAAGGGGGTGGGGAATTTATCAAAAGATTTACTCACTAATGACAATTTTAAAGTGCATTTACCATAGAGGACTTGTTTCACCTCACAGCAAAAACTTAATGTCTCCTACTTACTCAGCCTACACAAGATTTTCCTCTTTACCAGAAGGGCTTTCCACCAAAATAAATGAGACCAAGAGAGATCGTGGTGTAGCAGAAGAACATAAAAAGCAATTAGTGGTGAAGTTTTTGTAGGCTGTGTCATTTCATATTCTTTCCGTGCCTTCATGGGGCAGCAAAGACTTCATTAGAACAAACTCCAAGCAAAGACCAACTCCTGCAATCACTGCCCACTTTGATTAGTCTTAATCTTAGTGGAAGCACAGCAATTTTCACTGATTGCTTGTTTGAGGGACACACGATTTGCGCAATGTTTATTTTGGGCCGTTGCTGAGGGAGGGAGGGAGGGGTGTAGCCAAATGGGCAGTCTCCCAATCCAGATCACACAAAATAACAGCATTCGCACTCTAGGAACATCTCAACCTCAGCCGAACCCAGGGAGCCAGCCTGCCCGCGCCAGGGAAGGTTGTGTGCCTCAAGACCCACCCAGAGGACTCCTGAAAGATGGAAACCACATCTCTACACCCTGGCAAGCCACACCAACTGCAGCACAGCCCCGAGAAAGCAGGGGAGGATGACATGGAGGACTTTTTGTAATGAAGTACATCATAAGTTACAACGTGAGGAGCACAGATACCCCTCAAGTATCGTAGAAGGAGCTATGAAGAGCTGCAAAACACAAAGTGGACTCTTTGTGAGCAACAGGGGATGCTGCCAAGAGTCTCCAACGCACTTTAAGAATGTTTTAAAATTAAAAAAAAAGTAAATGTGTTCCTCACCTAAACCAAGCTAGAAAGCCACAACAACAAATACCATTACTTATGGAGAGTCTTGCATCCACACATAACCCCAGATTCCACTGAAATCACCGAAATACCTCATTGCCCTTTTGCAGGAAGCCCATTAATGAGCAAATGCCCTACTCACTCAAATTACTTTTTGATGATCCCAAACCAGACTCAATGCGGACATCACACCACTTCAGTCCAAGCTGTGTGCACCATAGTATCTGCAGCCTACAGAGCTTCTCACCAAAAGCTGTGACGGGGTGGGCTGCACAACAGAAGACACAGCAGCTACAACAGCAGGGGGGGCAGCAGAAGGGAGCAAAGACCATGTTAATGACCCCCTTAGAACCACAGCCGGAGTCAAGCGGCAGGATTTCCTTCGACAGCATTGCTACATCTGGATCCCTCTCAGAAGGAAATGAAAAGCAACACTTCTGCAAGATATACTGTTAGATACGCCAAAGCCACAAAAGCATGCAAGAGGCAGCTATGAGATGAATTAAATCGCTAAGAGAAATAAAAGGAGAAGAGAAGTTAATACACATTACCACAACAGTTATCTCTGTTCGGGTGATCACCATAACTTGGCAAGAAAAAACACAAGCATCACATAACACTGTTCACTAGAAATTCGTTATGACCAGCTGATGGGTAGTTAAGCAGCAACACACACAGTGAGGCGAGAAAGGCAGTTTTATGAACACAAGGTAAGACAGACCTTGAGAAGCCCAAGCGAGGAAAGTGTTGCTAGTGTGTTTTCTGAACAGACAGGTAATCTGCAAAACTGCAAGAATTTTATTCCAAAAATAGTTTGCAGAGCAATGTAACCCACAATCAGCTCTGTAAGAAGCACTTACAGAATGTAGTGCTGATAATTCCTACCCTCCCAAAATTCAACTGATATTCTTCTAAAACCATAGGACAGTATGACTTTATAGTAATGGATAGGGAATTAGGAGCTGTAAGCTTACTTATAGTCACCTCCCCCTCCATGTTCAATTTTGTAGATTTTTGCATTCTTAATGCACCACAAACAGTTGATGGAGGCTGAGTATTATATAGGTTACAGATTTATTCACAAGGACAGCCTCAACATATCAAGTCTTAATAATTTAGGATCTTGTGTGCAGCTGATACACATGCTGACATTTACTAAAGGTGCAAAGACTCCTGTTCTGCATTAGCACAGAATAAGAAGGTTTTATATTAAGAATACTTCCTTTGACCAGCACCATACAAGACTTACTTGCAGTTCTGGTTATACAGAAAGTATTTTTTTGCACTTAGGAACTTAATTCCAGTTTTTCTTAAAATGAAATAGAAGCAGGAATTTCAGGTTAAATTCACAAAAAGCACCCACAAAGTTGTTGCTAGTGAAGAAGTAGTCTATTAATTCTAAAGTAATGTTTGCAACATTGTCCATAGGTATTTCTTATACCTACAAATGACTACAGTGTTTCTATAACTTTTTAAAGTCATGTTGTAAACAGAACAAGAGACCAAAGAGATCTGAAAAGCTACTTATTTTTGTGGAATGCAGACTCGCAATTATGTAGTTCCAGCTACTAAATCCCCATACTCCCAAACCTGCCCCCAAAACAGTAGGTTTAAGATCCTCCCCCAGCACCAGTATATGCATCTTCAAACACTGCTGGTATGGTAGCAGTCTCTGTATCCTCCAGCTTCCCGCTACCAGCTGATTTGGAAAGCACTACACCTTTGGCATCAGGATGTCGCAAAAACTAGAAAATCCATGCACACAGATCCAAAGCTCTTTAGTTCAAGCTCATAAAACATTTTCCCCATACTAACGTGACTGTACACTGGTCCCCAGCAAACAGGGCGAGGATAAGAGATGCCCTCTGCCCCCACCCCTGCCCTGGTCCTTGATAGAGGTGAGAGCCCTAAGAAAGCTGTGCATCCTACAGATCCCAGGAGGCTCTCCAGCATCCAGGGAATACAGCATAAGGATGTTAACAATGTGGCTGCTGTGATTAGAAAATAGACCTGGGGTAGGGGAGGAGAAGAAAGCAGCTTTCTCCAACAGTGAGTTGAAATGAAAGCAAAATAGGAATTATAGAGCACTCTCATCTGCCAAAAAAGGACAGGACCTCGGCTCACAGGCTAGAAGTTTTATTTTGCCTTCAGGTAAAAGTAAGCCTTCAGGTATGAAGTCTCACCCAATAGTTTGAAAGCCTGGAAGCCACAGTCCAAATTGCCCGCTGAAAAAACAAATTCAAACATGCAACAGGACTGCGTGCATCACCTGCACTTGCTTCTCTAGTAACATCTACATCAGAAAGGTTAGAACACCGATAAGCTAATGGAAGCTTGTTATTTGGCTCACTTTTAGGTCAATTCAGAGAAAGAAACTGAACCGGTGAATAGCAAATACTTTTCAAAGAGGAAGACAGGGGCTTCAAATAAGATAGTAATTCACAGACAAGCACTATTGTTTTGTTTCAGATAACGTTATGAAAATGCTTATTAGCAGGTTTAAAGACAAGCAGAGAAGAGAATTTTTGTTGGTTTTGGTTTGGGAGGGGAGGGGGTTGGTTTTGTTTTTTAAGTTTTCTTCTTCGCAGACAAAATTCGGAATTTGTCTCATGGTAAAATTTTCTTTTGCTGATTTATAGAAATAGCCCTGAACTGTTCATCTGGCATCAGACTAACAGCCTGGGAAGATCTATTTAAAAGCATTTTTTAAACTGTGCATGAGATGTTGGAACTCAACTAGAGGTTCTAATTTTCAATCTTTTTATAATCTACATTTTTCTTTTGCCAAGTTTAAGATGTCAAAAAGAAAAGCGGAACTAATATACAGTATCTATAATTAACTTGTTAATCACAATTTGAATGTGTTGGTATCACTGTCCTGAAACCCATTATTAAAATGATCCCTCACTTGATTATAAACTTACTATTGCCTGAGTGAGACAAAACTCATGAGGAAGTAAAAAGGTACCTTTATTTGCTCCAATTAGATCACAAGAGATAAATACCCTTGAGAAGTATCTCTATTTCAAAATAACTCCAAAAACTTCAAACTCTTCACTTCTACAACTAAAGCATGACCCTAAGGAGCAAGAGTGAACCAAACTGATGTGCTGCAAAAGTCAGTGGGGTTTTTAAAGGGGTTTCCCTACACACACACACCCCCCTCTCTGGCAGAAAAGTCAGCAGTGCCCGCTCTTATATTTCATGCACTAACTCTATCATTACTCACTGAAAATTTCCCATTGAGACTGAAGGCAACTTTTTCTATTACTTGCAAAATGGAAATTTCCTCTCTATCCCAAACCCAACCACCTGAATTTGGTTAAATGCAAGACGACTGGAGAGACCATATTTTCTGCCACAGAGGCACTAGGAAGTAGTCAAAGTGCTGCTGGAACAGTTGTTGATCACTTCTGGTTGCATTTACTTCCACTAAAACGAGAAATCCAAAGGCAAAAGTGTCAAATGCCACTGCAGCTTGAAGATTTGTCACTCCCCTAGTTACAGTGCAGTCTACAATCTGCTCGCTCCCCACACGCAATTTTTTTTTTATTATGTCAGTACAGAAAACAGCATGTAACTTTACTTCTACTCCACCATTTCACACCTCCTTCTCTGAAAGGGGCAAATTCTGTTGAAAGTCAGAAGCGCTACGGTTTTTCTTCATTTATGTGTTTGATCTAGTGGTGTTCACGTTTATTAAAAGTACATTTTAAAAGGCCTTAAAAATACCTGGAGATATGCACAGGTATATCTCCTGTCTGTGCGTGTCTGTGACCACGCTAAGAGGGTGATGCAAGTGCATGTGGAGGCTCTTCTTGGCACAGGGCACCGTGAGGGATGGATTTTCCAAGCAGCAGCAGGGATCTCTGACGGGAGAGCACCCCAGACACTTCTGTGCTCTGCCATCAGAAACCTGTCACCCCTCAGCCCAGGACAACACCACCTGCCTTGCAGAAGCCTGGGGTCAGCTCCAAGCAGCTTTCCATCAGCAGCCTGGCATTGCCAGTGGCAAATTTTCAGGTTTGCCACTACCCCAGCACAGGAAAGCACATATGGCCAGATAGACCTGATGAACTCTCTCCCTAATCTCAAGGCCAGAAGGTCTTTTCTGCATTTGTGATGCTCCCACCAACTACTAAAACAGCCGGTCTCGCTGCAATGAAAATGCAAAAGACACTGTTGTACCTTCTCTGTCAAGCAGAAGACAGACATCCAACAAGATACATATAGTAGGGCAGTGCTTTTAATCCCACAAAGCTCAGAAGCTAATACCAGGCAGGAGGATTGGGAGCAAGGCAGAGCACTCAGCACAGTCCAAGGATACTGGAGGCTAAACAGGCTGATTCTGGCAAGTTAGTGGGAACTGTTGATGTGCAGGTACACATGATATCAGAAAAATCAAGTACTCCTACTATACGAAGAAAACAAGTTGTTCCTATCCTTGCTTTGGAACACACTGCAACTTCCCAAAAGGATGGAGGAGAGAATTGTCCGCCAGCTCAAAATAGCAGAGCACAAAAGGCAGTTGCCTCATACAACCCAGGGAAGCCGCAAGACCACAGTTTGACAAGCTGACACAAAGCATTGCATAGCTTATATCTGTTTTGTAAATAAAACCACACTTCCATGTTGATGCAGGTTAACATATTTCACTAGTCATGTAACGACACCACTTTGAGAGCTCTCCTATCTGTTTCATGGAGACAGAAGCTACTTTCCTAACATACAGCCACACAAAACAATTACCAACATGCATTTCTACAGAGTCCAAAGGCATGACTGGACATTGGCTTAGACCAGAAATCATGTAGCAAAGCAGTGGAAGCACTTGTCTCTAACACTTAGAAACAACACCAGATTTAAGGTTTTTTTCTAGTCTTATCTCCTGAGCTTGCAAAAATTCAGGTGTTCTTCCCATACATTCTGTTGTCCTTCCTCTCTCCTAGATCCCACAATGAATTTCACAGCCAGAGAGCTGCGGACCTCAGAGATCAGAGGGCTGATCAGATGGGTCCATATCCATATCGCCATCCGCATACATTCCTAAAGGCACTCATAGTCCATCACAACTTATTGGAGATCTCACAGTTGGAAAAGTCCCAACCACTAATTTGGCATGAATTCCCTCTGCAGTCCCAGACATAAAGGCTCTTCAAGTCTTCAGTATTGCCCCCACTGCACTGTTTCTTCTACTACATGTTTCAAGAGCATGATGTCACCAGGAACAGATGCCTCCTGGGTATGAAACCCAAATCTACTGATGGATGACAATGCACACCATTTACTAAATGTTAGTAAGAGTCTGATATGAAGGGGAAACCAGAAAGTTTCCTAAAAAAATTCAGTAACTCAAGTACATAACAAGTCAACCCAGTTTGCAATAGTAACCTGAAACAGCAACCATTTGGGGTGCAACAATCATTACCCACAAATCATAAAGTTAGGGATAATAAGCTGATGCCATGCTGCCTGCAAGAGTGCCACAGTCCCACAGAAGTCTCATACTCAAAAAGCAAAAAAAACCAGCCTGTTGGGATGTAAAAAGCATTGCTTCAGTGTAAGCTCACGTGAATGGTGGCTGTGGATTTCTACACATTTAGAGAAAGTTACTTAAAAACACGCCAAGAAATAGAAAGGTGTGCTGAGAAGGCAGCATATGAAAGTTTCCCAGACCAAAAGCCTGCTGAATCTACACAAGGACACTAGCACACACTAACATCAACAGTAGATTTGCAACTCAGACCACATCCAAAAGGGTGACAGCTTCTATACACAGTCAGATGAAGGCAACAGATTTATTTATACATTCGATGCAATGAAGGACTGAGGAATACCTACCTAGAAGCCACTGGCACATCATTATAACCCTCCACTTCAGGGCACGGAGTTGAATTTGACCTCCTGGTTACTGCTCACACTGGGTAACTACAAGTTCAGTAAGGGAACTACGTGAGCAAATAAGTGGAGTGTTGCATGAATAGCTATCTACTCCTCATATAACAACAGCCTAGCTCTATTACTAAGAGCAAGGAAAAAAAAAACCGAACACCCAATAAAAGGTGATCCGAGAAATGTTGATTTGGATCCATTTCTTACTCATGCATTCAATCCCCTATTAGGCTTTACAACAGGGTGGCTGTTTGCAAGGATAGTTTTAATATATCTTCCTTACCCCCCAAGTTAATGGTGGGCTACAGTTTGGGTGATTTCCTGTTTGCATTATAGTCTAAAAAATTCTGCTCATTTGCTCCACTAAAAGACATGTGCTTGGAAGTGGTTTTGATGGCTTTTAGTCACATCCCCCCCCTTTGATTGCCACAGCATCCAAAGTCTGAAAATAAGGGAGCTATTTCAAGTTACATTCCCTTCCTTCCCTGCCCACATGTACTTGGCTACCAATTTGAGACACAGGATCAGAGGGAGCTTCAGGCTTTAGAATAACACGAAAACTTAAAAAAGGAAACACATCAACACAACTTCATCTCCCTTCCCCCTGCAAAGCAGCTTTTGGCTTGGTTGGTGTTCACCTAGATCTTAAAAGAGCTCCTACCTATTCTTCATGCCCTCACTGCTGCTTTCCAACGCCTCAACCCAGCAGCCAGTACCTAACCCACTATGGCGTCCAGACTCTTGGAGCTGCTGGATGAAACGGCAGTACTCAGGTGCAGGTTGTGTTGGCATCTCTTGCCTTCCCCATAAGCCTGTGGCGTTTCCCCTTGCTTGGTACAACAGCTTCACTGCTTGTCTTGCTCAGGTGTCTCCCTCTTTCTGCAGGAGATTCTGCAGCTGAGCTCATGTTGTTCCTTTTCCCCACACATCTAAGAAATAACTCAAGATTTTTCTCTACCACTAGATGAAAGCAAGTAAGAGCTGCTGAGACACGGGTAGGGCCTCAGTCTTGAACGGCCAAGTTCAAGACTGCAACCAAAACAGTCAACGTGGAAGGGGAACAGAGGCGATGAAGCTTGTACAAGCAGCTTTGAAGTAGGTGGCTTGTAGCAGTAGCAGCACCACAGCCTCAGCAGACCTGCTCAGCAGAGAGGTAGCCTGAGAGCCACCTTCTACTTGCCTAGTGAACAAGATAGTAACACCCCACGCGCCTAAGCACAAGCGTGAAGAGAGGTGTGCTGACTGCCATTGCCTTATAGAATCCACCGGGCTGGAACTAGCCAGCCCCTTGGAAATAAGCACATTTCATTTCCCTCCCTCCACACAAGAGCCAGTTGCATAAAGTTAGGTCAACATGTGGTGAGCATATGATTCAAATGTAACATTTCCTGGCAACCAGCAGCAAGCCCAGAGGATCTGCACTACTGATAATGTCAATTTTTCCCATGGCTGTCAAAAAACGAAGAGTCTGCTGAACTCTTGAGACATAAGCAGCAAACCTCATCCCACTGATTAGCTTTCCACCAGTTTCACTGCAGCTTTTCATTTTTTCAATAAAAAAAAAAAAGACATACACAGAGGTCTCCAACAGCAACTACCTTCATAAAGTGAAATAACCTAAAATGAATGACATAACTGTGTGCAGATTTGGTCCCTTAGCTCCAAATCACTTAGCAGAATTTCCAAGAATAGGACAAAAATAATCAAAGGACGGGGAACAACTTCCACACAAAAACAACTAAGCAGGCTATGGCTCTTCAGCCTGGAAAAGAAATGGCTGAGGAATACAGGTCCTTAAAATAATAAGGAAAGTAGAGAGTGAGAAAAAAAGGTCATGGAGCTACTACTATTCACTGCTCCCTCCAACACAGGAGCTGGGAGGCAGGTGGAGGTTCAAAGCACATGAGACAGTTCTTCCTGCAACACACCCTAAAACCATGCAACTCCTCACTGCAGTACATTGTGGATGCTTGGAGTTTGCATTGGTTCAAGAACATGTTCGTAGAAACTCTAGATGAATCTCTCAAACACAAGGGCACCATTTCTGGGTCAGTAGGTTTCACGGCTGCAAAACACTGAAGGCCAGGAGACTGCTCTGGCGAGCTATCACTGTATCTTTGCCCTTATTCTTCTACCCCTCCCAAGGCACGGCAAAGGCAGGATACGGGACTATACAAAAACCTTTCTTCTGACCCAATGTTATGGGTTTATGTTCTTTATGCACAAACTAAGTGGATTAAGAAAAGAATCATTGATGCCACTTGAACTTAACATTTTTCTATTCCTTTGGCTACCATGAACAAGAGCTCATGACATTTCTTCTATTATTGCCTGAGGAACAACTCATTTATGCATTTCCTTCAGTTGTTTTGTTTGGTTGGTTGGTTTTTTCCAAATTATACAACTACTAAGTCTGAAGAGACAATCCCTGCTAATGACATCTTCTTTCAAGGCAGGTAACTGAAATTAGTTAGAAATTAGAAAGTCTCCAAGAGCAGGAGAAGTAACTAGTTTCTTAATTGCATTAATTTTACCCAAAGGGCACCTTTGTTTATGAAAGCATGTAGCTTTACCAGCAACTTCATACATGCCAACAGAAAGGGTACTAACATCTAACTTCATCAGGAATTTTTGGGTTGCCCCCTCAGCATCTAAAAACCAGCACCTTCCACAGAGGATCCAACACCAGTAAGAACGACTGGCTCCTCATTTCACAGAGAAAAACTGAAGTGAGCAAGATCTAAGATATCAAGGCAGCATGAATAATTAGGAGAGACTAAGTTTACATGCAAAACACAGAAAAGCTACGTCAATAGCTTTGACAGGGATAAGAGTACATTTTTCTTATCAAAAGAAGCATATTCTTTCATAGGTCAAAAACATACTTTGTGACTTTCATTACAACTTGCTAAGTTGAGGTTGCATTCAAAACGGAAGGAGTTTTCAGAAGCTACAATTTTCACCCAGTAGTCCCAACAGTTTGGGGATTTTTATGCTACTGGAGTACCAGTGAGACACAAGATCGTGCAATGACACGTGCAATGAAGCAAGCAGTGCGTTGGTGCTGCTTATTTCACCTCCGAGCTGTCTCACTTAAGGGTGATTTGAACAATGGGTTATTTTATCATTGTGTTTGCGGAAATTTAGCCAGCAGTGGCAATGCAGCCTAAGTTCTCTCTGCAGAGATGCAATACCATCCCCAGCCGTGTTTCGCCTCCTATGAGTGCAGGTGACATACTTGCAGGGTATGCAAGTATCCAGTTTTATTTCCAGTAATAATGCCATCATGAACAACTGTTGGGCTCAGAGGACAGTACTCTATCTGGCCACACGCTACCTGAAGGCCAGTAACAAGTGGTTTGTCCCAGGGCCTGTCCTGCTTAACACCTTTGTCAATGACCTGGAGGAGGTGTTGCAGCACATCCTCCTCAAATCTGGGGACAGAGGGCAGGGCTGCCACCCAGAGAGACCTAGGCAGGGTAGAGGAATGGGCCAACACCAACTTGACGAAATTTAACAAGGACAGATGTAAAGTCCTGCACCAGGAAAGGAACAATTCCCTACACATTGGTACAGGCTAAGGACTGCTCAGTTGGAGAGCAGCTCTGCTGAGAAGACCGTATGTGGTGTTGGTGGACAGCAAGCTGAACATGAGCTACATCTGTGTCCTGGCAGCAAAGAAGGTCAACAACTACCTGGGCTGTATCAACAGGGGCACAGGCAGTGGGCAGAGGAAAGTTAACAAATGCTGAATAAAAGGGGATAATCAATCACATGTAGATACTGCATCCAGTTTTGAGACCTCCAGTACAAGAAGGACATTGGGAACCTCGAACAAGTTCAGTGAAGGGCCACCAAGATGGTTGGGGGCTGGAGTACCTCTCCAGTTCGGAGGCACTGAGGGAGCTGGGCTTGTGAAGTCCAAGAATAGACATCTTTGAGGGGAGCATAGCAGCATCTTACCCCAGAATTCACAGAGAAGATAGAACCAGACTCTTCCCAGAGGCACAGGGTGGGAGGACAAGAGGCAACAGGCTTAAGCTGACACAACAGACATCTTCACTAGGTATAAGGAAAAGAATTCTTACTACTAAAATAATTAATCCTTAGAACTGGTCACTCAAAGAGATCACACAAATTGCATTCACAGATGTTTCCAAAGCTGGAGAAAACCCTAAGCAATGTGGTTTAAATGCAATACAGACCTTGCTTTGAGAAGCAAGTTGGACTGTACACCTCCTGAGATCCCTTCCAACCTGAACAGTTTTGTAATTCTATGACAGGATGTGTCACAACACTACATAAAGAGGTTGCACCACGACTAAAGTGAGTCCTTAAGTAAAAATTACAGCTATGGGTGTGAGACTAGCAACTGAGCCCTTCGCAGACTTTCTAGAATTCCAAGTAAGAAGTAAGATTTGGTGGCTGGTTTCCCAAAAAATGTTTTGAATCAAGCAAGCTTAATGTCTTTTAAGATTTCTCAAGCTTTGGAGTCACTGTTAGTGACAGGGTAAACAAGTAACCATATTATTCTAGGCTTGTGAGCAAAATGTTGTTTTAACAGTGCCAAGCAACCCCATGGTGAAAATGTCAAAGTTCTTGCACACTAATAGCTGTTTTAAGTATTTCTGAAAAGTTAAGGGATCACAGGTTGTGCCTTCCTTTATCCTAGGAGATCAAAAACTAGTCCTGAAAAGATAATTTCTCATCTCAGTCACAGGACAATGGAACAAATTTAGATGGGGGAAAGTTTGGATCAAACAGGTGCACTGAATTTATTTCTTTTAAACCCTTCACTTAGCTATTTTTTCTCCCATTGAATATTGGAAGGAAACTAAGATATAGGCCCATAAATGCTGTCTCCAAAGCCATAAAGCTTCTGCATATCTTCATTGAAATGGCCACATCTAACATCTAAAACTCACTGCTTTTCTGTAGTTTGACATTAATGTCTATTGCAGCCAAAAGCAGCTCATATTCCAACACAGATCTGGACAACTCACTGAATCACAAAGATGTGTGACTCAGATATAACAACAGATTAAAAGTCCCAGGTCCAAGTGGCTGCTTCCCTCTACTCCTTGTCCTGCCCCCTCCACAGCCGGGTTAGCCAACAGCTCACAACACAAGTCACTGCAGCTTACTACTCGGCAGATTCACAGAAGCCAGCAGTTATTCCAACTTGCTCAATATTCTGGCCAAAAAGCAGTGGCACATCAACACCTTCTTCAGAAGTTGCTCAGCCAACATTCCTGCCTCTGCGACACGAGTCAAAGTGGTTGCCTGACCAACCACTCAACATCACGAGCCCAAAATCATAGAATCATAGAATCATAGAATGGCTAGAGTTGGAAAGGACCTTAAAGATCATCTAGTTCCAACCCCCCTGCCATGGGCAGGGACACCTCTCACTAGAGCAGGTTGCTTAAAGCCCCATCCAGCCTGGCCTTGAACACTTCCAGGGATGGGGCATCCACAACTTCCCTGGGCAACCTGTTCCAGTGCCTCACCACCCTCACTGTAAAGAATTTCTTCCTTATATCTAATCTAAATCTCTTCTCTTCCAATTTAAAACCATTGCCCCTTGTCCTGTCACCACTCTTCCTGACAAAGAGTCCCTCTTCAGCTCTTCTGTAGGCTCCCTTCAGGTACTGATAGGCTGTTATAAGGTCTCCCCGGAGCCTTCTCTTCTCCAGGCTGAACAACCCCAGCTCTCTCAGTCTGTCTTCATAGGAGAGGTGCTCCATCCCTCTGATCATCCTCGTGGCCCTCCGCTGGACCCGTTCCAACAGGTCCATGTCCTTTCTGTGTTGAGGACTCCAAAGCTGGACACAGTACTCCAGGAGGGGTCTCACGAGCGCAGAGTAGAGGGGCAGAATCACCTCGCGAGACCTGCTGGCCACACTTCTCCTGATGCAGCCCAGGACACGGTTGGCTCTCTGGGCTGCCAGTGCACACTGCCTGCTCATGTTGAGCTTCTCATCCATAAGCACTCCCAAGTCCTTCTCCTCGGGGCTGCTCTCCAGCCATTCTCCACCCAACTTGTATTTGTGCCTGGGGTTGCCACGTCCCAGGTGCAGGACCCTGCACTTGGCTTGGTTGAACTTCATGCAATTTGCACGAGCCCACCTCTCCAGCCTGTCTAGGTCCCTCTGGATGGCATCCCTTCCCTCCAGCGTGTCAACTGCGCCACCGAGCTTGGTGTCATCAGCAAACTTGCTGAGGGTGCACTCTATCCCACTGTCCATGTCACCGACAAAGATGTTAAACAGTACTGGTCCCAGTACCGACCCCTGCGGAACACCACTCGTTACTGGCCGCCACCTGGACATTGAGCCATTGATTGTAACCCTTTGGATGCGGCCATCCAGCCAGTTCCCTATCCACCGAGTGGTCCATCCATCGAATCCATGAGTTTCCAATTTTGAGACCAGGATGTCGTGCGGGACAGTGTCAAATGCTTTGCATAAGTCCAGGTAAATGACGTCAGTCGCTCTGCCCTTGTCTACCAAGTCTGTGGCAGTATTGTAAAAGGCCACCAAATTTGTCAGGCACGATTTGCCCTTGGTGAAGCCATGTTGGCTGTTTCCAATCACTTCTTTATTCTCCATGTGCCTTAGCAAGGATTTCAGGAGGATCTGCTCCATGATCTTGCCAGGCACAGAGGTGAGACTGACCGGCCTGTAGTTTCCCGGGTCTTCTTTGTTTCCTTTTTTGAATATTGGAGTTATGTCCCCTTTTTTCCAGTCAGTGGGAACTTCACCAGACTGCCACGATTTCTCAAATATGATGGAGAGGGGCTTAGCAACTTCGTCCGCCAGTTCTCTCAGGACCCGTGGATGGATTTCATCAGGTCCCATGGACTTATGCACCTTCAGGTTCTTTAAGAGGTCTCGAACCTCGTCTTCTTGTACTGTGGGTGCTTCTTCATTCCCAGAGCCCCTGTTCTTGCCGTCCGTGACTTGGGCAGTGTGGTTAGGGCCCTTGCCAGTGAAGACTGAGGCAAAGAAGTCATTCAGTAGCTCAGCCTTATCCACATCCTGGGTGACCAGGTCTCCCGTTTCCTTCCGGAGGGGACCCACAGCTTCCCTCGTCTTATTTTTATCCCTGATATATCTATAGAAGTTCTTCTTGTTATTTTTCACATCCCTGGCTAGATTTAGTTCTGCCTGGGCTTTCGCTTGCCTGATCAGGTTTCTGGTGACTCGGACAGCTTCTCTGTATTCTTCCCAGTCTACCTTTCCCTGCTTCCACCCTCTATAGGCCTCCTTTTTGGTCCTGAGTTTGTCCAGCAGTTCCTTGTTCATCCACGCCGGCCTACTGGCTATTTTGCCCGATTTCTTCTTTTTTGGGATGCACCTCTCCTGAGCTTGGAGGAGGCAATCCTTAAATACCACCCAGCTTTTTTGGGCCCCTCTCCCTTCCAGTTCTTTTTCCCACGCTACCTTACCAATCAGATCTGTCAGGAGATCAAAGTCTGCTCTTTTGAAGTCCAGGGTAGCCAGCTTGCTGCGCACCCTCCTTGCTGCCTTATGAATCTTGAATTCTATCATCTCATGGTCACTGCAGCCGAGGCTACCCTTGAACTTGACATTCCCGACCAGCCCCTCCTTGTTGGTGAGGACAAGGTCCAGCACTGCTCCTTTCCTCGTTGGTTCCTCTATTATTTGCAGAAGAAAGTTGTCGTCTGCAGAAGAAAGTTGTCGTCAAGTCATAGAGTCAAATGTCATGTCGTCAAATCATAGAGTCATAGAATGGTTTGGAAGGAACCTTAAAGCCCATCCACTGCCACCCCCCGCCATGGGCCAGGACACCTCCCACTAGACCAGGCTGCTCAAAGCCCCATCCAGCCTGGCCTTGAACACCTCCAGGGATGGGGCATCCACAACTTCTCTGGGCAACCTGTTCCAGTGTCTCACCACCCTCACAGTAAAGAGCTCTTCCTAATATCTAAATCTAAATCTACCCTCTCTCTTTGTTTAAAACCATTATCCCCCTTCCTATCGCTCTACTCCCTGATAAAGAGTCCCTCCCCATCTCTCCTGTAGGCCACCTTTAGTTACTGGAAGGCTGCTATAACAGCCTTCCACTGTAAAATCTTCCACTTCCTAGTCTTTCAACTTACCACCTTGGCCATCCGGAGGAAGAGTGAGTTTCACATCTCTAGACTGTGTCCATCAAGCCAGCTGTGATCTGGTGAGTCTTCTGATTTCTTTAAAACGGAGTACTAGCATTCTTGTGGTCAGAAGGCCACCTTTCATGTTTTCTAGGTGCTTAGCACAACAGAGCCATGACCTCACCTCTAACTTCTCTATTCCTTACTTAAACTACTGCAATACAAATTTTCTAAAGAAAAAAGATGTGTTGACTAACATAACACTATTTTTCTAAGCCTTCTCCTTATTTTTAAGTAAAAAATGCTGTAGTCCAATTCTCAAATAAAATTACTTTTCCCATTAGATTTTCTCCTTGTTTACAACAACTGCAAGATGGTTATCAGCACCCCTGTAGCCTACATGTTCGTATGAATAAATCATTCCAAGTGAGAAATATGCTTATTGCATGTTTGCCCAAGGACCTTCACTCCCACACTCTGTATTTTAAACACCTGCAAAAGGTGTTTATTACCTCACATATACCTGTAAGTATCACCCAGTATAATTAAGCCAGGCAATTAAAATCCCCAACATAAGGCAATATGTTGTCTTAAGTACAAAATTGGGTGGTCTGCCACAGATGTGGTCACTTTCCTATATCAGATTGCCTCACCTGCTGCTAAGCCCAGCAAGACAATGGGAAATAACATGCAGCTCAGGAAAAATAGTGAATTCAGAGTGTGGAGCCCAAGTCAGAGAGCAGAAAGATCATCCTCTCTCTTCCCTTTGGCAGGAGAGGAACAAAGACAGCGCCCATGCTCCCCTGGGTATAGATCCAAGACCAGGAGAAGGCAGTGCTGTCCAGGGGCTCTGCATTGCCCCAGGAGCTGCTCTACCTTCTCTCCTGTAGTTAGGAATCAAAATAAGCAGGTGATCAACATTCAGCCTTTGTTTGAAGTGCATAATTCTTGATAAATCTCTCCAGTTTCTCATTATAACAGAATTAACAGTCTATGTGTAGGGGGGAACTCTCTTCAGAAAGCTTTTTACACCGTCCCCTAGAACAGACTCCTAAGGAAAACACAGCCAACACTACAACAGCAGGCGAGAAGCTGACCCTGTCATCACTGCCAGGTAGCAGTCATTACCAGCCTTCTGTCAAACTAGAGAGCTCTATTTCATAGGGTTTGCAGGGACCACCACATCTAGTGTTGTATCAGATTTGTATTTATTAAATCTGAAGACAGCACAAGGCTGAAACGGAGTGCAAACATACCAGAGGACAAGATAAGAGCTCAAAGTGATCTTAAACTACAGGAACTACTCTGGAGAAGCCTCGTAGGACACTCCCCTGGTGAGAGATTTAAGAACAATCCATTGTCTAGAAATAAGAGTCCTGAGAAGAGATTGAAAGAACTTAAACTCTCTCCTTAACCCTCCCTAAACATTGTAGGTCTTCAGCTATGTAAAAGACTGCCACAGAGAGCAGACTAATGCGTTCTCCGTTCTCCTGTCGGGTAGGGCTAGTAGTAACTGGTGAGAAGTACATTTTAGTGCCTGATGTTGCACACTGAGGAGGAAACAGAAACAAAGATCCCTACCAGAGATTCCCACACCTAGCAGGCAGCAGCAGATAATTTGTGCGTGCTTAGTATTCTGCTAGCATTTTTATAGCTACACATTATTTTTATAGCATTACATTAAGTTAGGATTCTTGGAGGAGGCTTGAGGTGAAAGATCATATTTCAATACCTTTTAAACCTCTTTACTGTTGATTCATCTTTCTTCTAGAATTCTTTTCATCATAGATCAGCTCATTCCTGCACCTCCCCTTTACATCTTGCTTTATGAGAAATATTTGCGTTATATAATCCTAATTTATTCTTAATTGCAATGGTTTAATGTTTTTCTTTTCCTTTCTTAAAGCTCACGAATTCCCCACCTGTCCTCTTCATATCCTTAGTATTCTAGAATAACCTGCTTCATAAGCAGACACCATTCAGCAAGACTAGTTTTCACACTGCATCTCTAGATTAAAAGAAAATAAATTAAAAAAAAAAACAAACAACCCACTGCACACAGTTTAGCTGTTTTAATCAAAGCAGTGACACAAGCTGCTACAGATCCTCAGGACAAACAGTTATGTGCACTGTAAGAAGATTTACTAACATTTACTCACAATCAGAATCAGTCTCAATTCCTTGAAAGAAACTGAAAGTTGTCTTACAAAACATACAGATGGGTGGAGATGGCTCAAACCTTTCTTGCATTGACAGAAATCTCAATGCAGAACTTGCACTCACATTGCAACTCTGAATCAGAGTTCAGAAATCCTTTTGCATTACTACTTCTGCTTGGAGAATCTAAAACATCACAGGTCTCGGCATAACCATGAGACTTCATTTTTCACTTCCATGAAAAAGTGAGGAAAAGCAAACCCTGTTTAGTAACATCCTTTTGCCTTTGGACGAGCTAAATTAGACCTCCATTCCCACACATTTCTGTCCCCAAAAGCAACCTCCAAGTCTCACAACAGAGCTAGGAATACACATTCACAATGTTTTTCTTGCTTCTCTGCTCACTCAACAGGTTCACACTCCACAGGCTGGGCTTTTAGTCTACCTTTTTTGTTACCAAGTTCATCAACACTGTATCTGTTTATCTGTTCCATACAAACCGATAAGGAAATAAGCCCACAGAAGATAAGTGGGAACTCTTCAACAGCTACCTTCCTGCTGAGCCAGCAAGTGCTGATTCTGGCACCATCTGTGTCCTGAAAGTCTGTTCTCTAGAGCTTTATTCACCAAACATGGAAAAAATATTTGGAAAGAAAATCTCTGAAGCATCTTCTACACTAAGGAAACTGGTTTTAAAAGAAAAAAAGGGAAAAAAAAAAAGGTGACATTTCACATAACGGTTCCATCTCGGAAGGACTCTATTTGGATCCCCATCATGTTGAAAGAAACAAACTCTAGGTTTGAAATCACCACACCTAGACGTCTTTCTAGAAGAAACACTCACAAGCCAAGTGAGAGATTACTTGCGGTTACAAATTAGGAGTCAAAACAGTACATTACTCTTTCCTGAGCTGCAGTCTGTTATAGAGACCTACCTACTTCTCTGCAGAGGCCATAGAGCCAGGGTGCTTATTTCCAATAAGAAAGAGAGGAGACTGGTCTGTGTGGAGAATGGGAAAAGGTGGTGTGCCAAATCCTTCACTTATCATGATTCTTAGGATCAGTGTGGACTTTGTATTTGATAAGGAGAGGAAAGGGGGGGCAGAAACTATACCCACCTACTAGAAGTGAAAAAGGTGGAGTAATTGTTTGAGGGTTTGTTTCACCAACACACTTCCACAACAAGTGAAACTGATTTATTTAAAAAAATTAAAATCTGGTCATGCACATATCCTTCAAATTACTGAATTGATCCAATAACCTCCGTATGCAATTTATATGCAAGCAGAATAAAAGGAGGAAGATGCATTCCAGAAGTAACGATGCTTTTATGGAACATGGGCACTGATCCAGAGTCCTCAAACCCAGACAGTCCAGTGAGGGAAGGGGGAAAAATGCAGATGAATAGAGAACATGGTCCTGGATAAGCCCCCACCACTTCTGACTCTGATCTCAGTCTGAAGCAAGTCCTAAATTTCCTTAGTTCAGGCAGAGATGCTGCCTTCCCTCCACCTTCAGTTTCTCTTAGCTGGGCAAGGAGTACAAGAGTACCCAACCCACAGACACAGAAACCTGTAGAACCTTGCCAAAAATCTTTGTGAAGTTCAAATTAGTTACCAGGCAAGTTTTGCACAAACTTAACCTTGAATGCCTTGGAATACATTAGACTTTTATCATTTACAGCTGCACTTCAAGAGTGAGTTCTTCAGGATAGCAACCTTGTGGGTTTGTTTCAACGTAGTAACCCAGCATATTATAGCAGGTCATAATCTGCCTTTCTTCTACCACTTAGCCCTGAATATGATCTAGAAGGGTTATCTTACCTTTTTTACTTATACCATGGTGATCTGATAAGTACACAGTGAACTCTTACATTACCCAGGGGAAACAGCTACAAGTCTAATCGCTATGGCTGGTTGTAACAGTCAGGAACTTCAACCTATCTGAAGGAGAAAACCAGTCGGAACATTTTTCCCCAAAAAGGCAGCCAGAAAAGCAAACAGTTAATCTGAATTTGTGTACTCCGTTTATGAAAAATCTTATCAATAAATGTTTATTACTCTGTGGCCTTTTATACCCACTGTTAGTTTCCCAGTCTATATGGAATAGCTACAGGTCAAGTATCTTACCTCACATTAGTCTTCAGAACACCCAGGTTTCTTCCAAGGGGAAGTCAAGGTTTCCTTGAAACCAAAGTTTATCGTTTTCTCTTTTCCGTGCTACTAAAGGCACTAGATTCCACTAAATAGATGCACAATCCTCTTAGAAAGGTAAGAAAGTACACCAGTGAAACAATTGCCAGGTTTTCACAGGAAACTCATTTACTCCAGCATTTCATTAATCTGAAGAGCTAGCTCCCATCCGCCTAGAGAAAAAAGCTCCTGTATCGACAATGGGGCACCTTTCTCCGCTGACGTATGGCAAAACATTCTCAATTCAGATTATTCCCTGAACGTTTTTCTGGTTTTGAAAACCAGGAGGCAATACTATTCTCTGAGGTGCTCAGGAGTGGGAGCTACTACCAAACTCTCTTACACTCACTCTACAAACACTCTGGCTACGTTCCTGTGGGACCAGCATCCCTACCGCTCCTCCAGTCTTGCTTTCTCCAAACCCAACGAGCTGCATTTGAGAACATTATGGATGCCTTCCTTATTATAAGAGGTTTTATGGGTGATTTGTTATAAGCCAAGGATCACCTCTATTGGGTGTGGGTGCGCGCAGAGACCCTCGCTGGGTCCCAGCCCCACGTGGCCCAGGACTTACAGGTACCACTGTGCGACACACTGGCAACAACAGCCACAAAGCATCAAACTAGAGGCATGCACACTGACTGCTGGGGGCACACCTGTAGGCTTCCCCTGTAAAATGCTGCTTTTCTATAAAGAACAAAATTAAGACGACAATTATTTCTACAGAACTTAAGAAAATACTTTTGCAAAGAGTGACAAGGTAGCCTTCCTAATGATGGTTATACTAGGAACAAAAGTTTTCATCCTTTTTTCTGTTCCTTTTCACATATCTCTATGTCACCGTAAAAACAAAGGTGTTGCAGGGTGGTGTGTTTTGTATTTCAAATACCAAAGGTACACGAGGGCTGATGAACTGAACTAACCTAAAGACCTCTTTCATCAGTTGTTTTTTGGTTTGGTTTTAAGGATTTCACACCCATTAGAAGTCAGTCTTGATTCAAGCAATTAACAAAGGAGTGATGAGGCAAGCAGATTGCCACAGAGAGACTATAAGAAACAATTTAAGTAAAATTGCTCCAGCTGCCACACAAACACACACACCATCCCCTCAGAAAACATCATGCAAGAGCACTGCTTCTAGAAGCAGCCCTCTCTCTATGTATGAACTTTTACTCTCCCCACAAAGCAACTGGTGGCAAGAAAGACTTATTTTAAAAGAGGAATCATCCAAAACTTTCTTACAGAGCTCAACAGAAGATTTTGCAAGGTCTTTTAGCACTAGAAAAAAAAGATAACAGGGCCCAAGGTAAGCTTGACATAAGACAATTCACTGATTAATTTAATCACCAGTTGCTGTATTTCATCATCAGCTAAGAGTATACAAAACTTACCTGATTAGTGAAGAAGTGACAGGCCACCAACACTTACAAAGAAAAGCTTTAGGAAGTTTGTGGAGAAACCATACTTGGCAAGCAACCCCGACATTGCAAGAGAATGCAAAAGTATTGTAGAAACTATTTTGGGGCCTTATCCCTCCAAATTCTGTGCCCAGACAAAGGGTCAGGTCTGTACAAGCAACTTCAGGATGTCTACGCAAGGTTGAGATTATGTTAATAGGGATAATTTTAACTTTTCCTCGGGAACTTTAGAAGTCGAGTGCTTTAAAAAGGTGTGGCAGAGGGAACATCTGTCTGAGACCAGGTGTCACCACAGAAACTGCAACAAGGGAGAGGGAGAGGGAAATCATTTTAAAAAAAAATCAGGAAGCAGATGGGAAACAGGGTAGGTACCTGTAACACACAAGTAGGAATAGCTACATACATGTAAGGAGGGACAAGCAGGTAGAAGCCTGTTGCTGTACTCTGCTCAACAGTGCTTACATCTGTGTTTATTCACATTTTTCTGAATCTTATGCCTCTGCTCTGATACTCACTATTCCTACACAAAATCCTCAGGAAATTTTCTACCACAAAAATAAGTTAATCCTCAAATCAGCCACACCCTCAACCATTTCTCTTACTGCTCTTCCCAAAAGCTTGACAAAAAAAAAAAAGCAGCTATGAATTTGAAATAAAAGCTAACAGGTGGATACCGTTCCACTGAGGGGAGGCACAAGGTTTGGGAAGTTCAGAGGAAACACTTGTATGGGCAGCACACACCAGAAGGACAGGCTGAAGCAATGAGAAGGTGGTGTGTGCCGATACCTTACAGAAACCCTGTGGTTGACAGCCTGGGTTGGACGGAGCAATGCCTCTGTTCTCCAAGGCTAGGGAGCCATCAGGCAGAGCAAACAGAGAAGTAGCTGCAGACAGAAAGTCAGATGAAGGCGACAGACCAAACTTGCTCAGAGAACATCTCTAGTGGAGCTTCACCCTCAAGCCCTCCACCCTCCAATCTCCCTCAGGCAGAAGGATGACTTACCACCAATAAAACGTGAAAACAACATTTTAAACACATACAAGGTAGTAAACAGATCCGTTCTCACAGTAGCCCATCTACTGCAGAAGTTATAACACTACTTGTGGAGTGTAAACAGCAAGTATACAATATATCAGTGAGAGCCAATAACCGCAGTAGCATGAGTGAACAATCTGCCATAATGCCGTTATAGAGGAGCAAGGGGGAGGGGAGGGGGGGGGGGAAATCAAAGGAAAAGGATCAGCATTAAATTTCTGCTTTTGTAAAGGTTTCAGCGAAGTATTTAAATATGAACTTGTATTAAGTTTACTGAACTCACACACCAGCAAGGTCCAAAACGTACAAGCTTTCAGTCAAAGAGAGTGACTGCATCAGGAAGTCAGCATTCACCAAAGAATCCATTTCAACATTTTTTATGGTTAACTCGGAGAGCAGAAATGAAGGCAGTTATCTGAATTGCTTAGAAGGCTCTATTGTTCCCTCTTCCAAAGGATTTTTCCCCAGAACAGAATGGGTGGTGTGTGCAAAGCAAGTGAAAGGTGGGGGAAGGGGAAAATTCTTGTGGATAAAGAGAGAAACAGAAACACAGTTTTAAGCACAGATATCAAATTTTAAAGTGACTTCCTACCTCCCACTGCAAGTGAGGCGGGATATTTCTGATCTGAAGCTTCCGACTCCTGCAGATAAATTAAAGAAAATAGGTTTTAAAAAAAAAAAACAAACACAGAAAGAAAACATTATTGCAAGATAGACTATACATAGCAGTATCCATATTTAAGCATCTGTCATAATAAGAGGGGCAAAACCAAATACACAACTCAAAAAAACCCAGCAGATCGCTGGGGGGGAATGTCAGGTCAAAACCATTTCAAGTCCAAAGAGCTGTTACAGAAATACTTGTTACACATTTGACAGCTGTTACATTTCATGAAGTCTCCACTTTTCTTGAAGACTATTTCTATCTCAGCTTTAAGGCCTTCAGTATCTAACTCTCTCTGTTATAAATGGGTCTGATAATCCCATGTATTTGTTCTGGGTTCCCCTCCACACACTTTAAGAATTTGTTATTTTTATTTTTTTAATTCACCAAGAAGGTATTTCAGGATTCTACATCTCTTCAAGGAAGAGAATACAAGTTTGAATAAATATTTTTGCTTTGATATTAAGCTTTTAATTCGCCGAACAATAGACTATATTCTAACATTTATATGGCTGACAATCTCCATCTCTGATCGGGAGGAAGGGGTAAGAATCAGTAAATTCATTGTATTTGCACCCCAAATTTACATCAGTTTTCGCTTATCTAGTAAACAAAACATTCACTTTGAAGTGCTCCAGCAAAGCCTGGCAGTGTGCTGGCTGCCTTCACAGCCAAGTCCTTTGTCTCCTCCCTTCCCCCAAAGTGAGAGAACAAATGAATGCCAGAGATGCCACAAAACCCTTGGGATTTACAAGAATGTGTAGATTAACACAATTTCGGCTGGGCTCAGGTAGGACACGCTGGTTGGGACAGTCTGGCTGGCCTGGGAAGATCTGGGGAAGGACAACACAGGGCGGTCTAACTCGGAGGGTCTCAACCGCATTTTGGTTCACCAAAGCAGCTAAAATAAGCGTCTCATGTTTGAACAAACAGTTTTACTTAGTGTTTTAATTGCTCAATTCTGACCTCTCACAGAAAAGCCCTTCACATTTTGAAGACTTTTTATAACAGAATAGAAGTTGGTTAAACTTACACAGGCCATGAAAATCTTGCGACAAAACAAGTTTTAGAGATGTTCCCATCTAGATATAAAATCTAAAGCTCTCCTTTTCCCCCTCAGATCCTTTTAAAATACACTCTTCTCCTCAACACCGCCACCACCCACCCACACAGGCCTGCAGTGAATGTTTTACATCTTGAAACGCTCTTCTCAACAGGCTTTGTCTGGGGTCCAGCCAGAGCTTGCAGCTCGGAGCCACCTTGTCCAAACTTCTCCTCATGCAGAGGTGACACCCCCAACACCACAGTAACCATGAGATCAAGGGACAAACCTGCTTTACTCCAGAAAAGATGAACAGGTCTCGCGCAGCATTTCTCAGCTGTTTTCACTCCCTCTCAAGCAAGTAAGAGCCAAATTTCAGCATTTGATCGTATAAATAGGCAAGGAAGGGAGAACGAAAACCCAAACCGCACACATCCCCCTTTAAGCTTTCATTTCCAATAAAGCAAAGAAAGAGTCAGGAGCTGCTTGACTGTAACAGGGAAGGGGGAAATTTTCCTTGAAGTCCGCAAAGGTTTCCTGAAGCTGTAGTCACAGCTAGCGATGCCGCTACAAAACCAGTCACCCTAAAGTAGTGATACACTGCTCTGAAATACCAAAATAATCTCACACAGCAACCTGAAGCTCGGAAGTTAGATCCTAAAGCAGAGCATAAAAAGGGGGTGTTCATTCAATATTAAAAACACTGGGAAATTTTAATGCAGAAAAATCCCAAACCACAAAATTGGCAGTCCATACGCTATTCAATGCGCTTCAAACTGTGTCGTGCCATTAGTCTCTCACACTTGTAGATTCAAACTAAAAATTCGTGAGAGTTTGGTAGCAAGGAGCGCCACTTGCAGAAGGATCTGAGCAAACAAGAGCCCAGGGAGCACACCAACAACAGGTCTCACCCCAGCTCCACAGCCAGCCGGGCAACAAGTGTTCACACTGAGTGGCGAACATCCACTGGTGAGAAGGAGAAAAGGAAAAAGTCCTTTCCAGAAGCACATATACGAGTTTCACACAACTGCCACCTCACTTTTCATTTCAGAAGGAAAACTTAGAGATCTTCTCCTTTACTGCCCAACACCTGAAAGACGGACCCCCCCAAAAAGCAATCTCTACACTTACTCAGCAATAAAGGACATCACACAAAGTTTGGAGGTTTTTTTTCCTTCCCACATGACTTCGAGGGACTAAAAAGTTCGATGCAATTTGAAACTTTTGCCAGCCAACAGTTGTAGGACAGAAATAACTTGAACATCCTAAAAGGGAGGAGGAGGAAGGGAGAAGAGCAAAGAAACACCACCTTAAAATTACCAGTTCCTCTACCATATTCCTAAAGAGCCAAAGGAAATGACAAGCCAACTACAAAACGGGTACAGTCCCGCTGTGTGCCTCAATTTATGGCAATAGTGAGACACCTATTGCACAAAAGTGAAAGGTCACTTCAAAAAAAAAAAATACAAAAATACAGGAACTGTTCAATTTGAAACTATTTACACCTTCATCAGTAGCTTGGCTGCACTGCAAGTAATTTTAACTTGTCACCGAATGCACAAGTTTGAAGTCTAGTGTTTATTGATGCATGTGAAAATTTAGGGTTTGGGTTTGGTTTTTTTTTTTTACATTATTGCTGTATCACAATTAGCAATGGGGAAAAAATTAATAAAGCTTTGCATGGTGAAGAGAGGAACTGCACAGAAGATAAAAGATTACAAGCACCTTTGAGACTTATCCATTTCAGTTACTATCAGCTCCTAGTTAAAAAAAAAAATCTAAGTATATTTCTAAAAATTACCTAAAAATACACAAATCTTGTAACCCCTTTCTGCCTCTGCCCTTCTCCCCAGACAGAAAGAAGAGATAGAAGTGACAGAGGTGGTTTTGCATTCCCAGGACCAAAGCGAGCACAGAACTAGCAGCGAGCAGACGGAGACCGAATCCCCCACGCGCTGCCGTAACCTGCGCGGCTCCTGCTCGGAGGAGACATCACTCCTCCCACCCTTCTTCTGCACTTTGGCAGCTCCAAACAGGTCCTCGCTGCGGGGCGGCATTAGCGATCTGCAGACGCCTCTACTGCGTGCGTGAGAGCAAACCCTCGGAGAATCAGCTCTCCACTTCCTCCCGAAAAATCCCAAGCCGGATGCAAACGTATAGCAAAGAGTATGGGACACAGCGAGGTCTGACTGAATTCACTGGAGCAGCAACGGCTTCCGTGAGGATGGGTTGTGACTTCAGAAAGCACACTTTTGCACGGGGACAAAACTCTGCACAATAGGCAGGGAAAAAAAAAAAATAGAAGCATCTTCCTGGAAATACTCTCAATATCAGCTGTTTTAGGGTGCTTTCCATCTTCCTCATAACTCTATTTTCTTCAACAAAGTACGGTACATGCAAAGCTCAGCTCCTATAGCTTTCACATTCCAGGCAGCATGAACACACAGAGGGTTCTCTTTTATTTCATTTTATTTTGAAATAATCTTAAGTTTTGTAACTTTACAACCACTTGCAGTCATACCAGGTGTGCGAGATAGGAAATAGTCTTTCAAAGTCCACAAAGGTATTTTATCACAATAGTTTCTTTTCATATATACCTCACCTAGTCTAAATAAATCCTTAGTGAAACATTGCCCGCATATCTCAGAGTGACTCAGGTAAGCCTTCTGTATGCACTTTTTCCAGTTAAGGCAGATTTCTTAATTTCTTCCATTCTAAATAGGCATTGCAAATAGATGTCAACTGAGAAAAAAAAAGTCGGGGTAAACTTTGCGTTCTGTATCCTGTGAAGGTTTTTGAAAGCTACCTATAGTTCACAGTTTGTAAACAGGTATTCCCACTGGCTTCTCTTTGAAAAAGACACCTAAAACACCTTTTATTGGATACAAAAAAAAACAGGCTTATCTGGTTTCTGTATAAGGTTAGCCCATGAGCAATTATTTGGCAATAATTTACTTAAGAGGAATTGCACACATTCTAAGTCTTCTTTTCAGGTATTAAGCATGTAACTGGATTCAGTTACTTCAAGCCACTACTGAGGACTATACGTCAACGTATCTATTCTGAGGTTGTTGAGACATGGACTGTTGTGTTTGGGGGACAAATATTTCTGCAACACTGAAAACAGGTAAAACAAAAAGACATCATTGTGCCCCTTCACAAGGAAACCAGCGTATTTGTGCTATATGCATGCACAGACAGAAAGGGCGAAGTACCATAAAGATAGATAATTTACTAAAAGGCATCTTGGTGATCTCCAAAAGGTGTAATCTCTTGTATGTAAATACAAAGAACACATATGCAGGGGCACCCAGTTCTCCTGACCCACGAGAACCCTCCACACATATGAAGCAATACTAAACACATTTTAGGGAAGAGGTGGTGGGAGGAGGGAAGAAGAAAACCCACAATTCCAGCATTGTCTCTTTTCTGTGTACTCTTCCCTTCTCTCTGCCCTCCCCTATATACATCACTTTTTTCTTCAACCTATCAAAATCCTCTTGGGTTAAAAAGGTCTTGAAAACTGTCCATTTTCACAGCCCTGCATTAAATAAAATCTCACCATACACTTCACTCACTAATAAAATCTCACTGTATGCTTTATGTGACATTTAACAAAGGCAAATCACATAAGACCCACACCTCCTCTTAAGAGACATCAACTTGAAAAAACAGAAGATAGACAATTATAAAACAAAGAACAACCAAGTATCACGCTTTTGCTCACAGTCCTGATTTTTTGTAACTCACGGTGAATCAAAATTTGACTGTTTCAGAGGGGACCATACACACAAGCATCAAAGCAACTGCACTTCCACACTGTAATTGTGCCCACACTCTTACCAGACCCTTCTCACCATTCTTCCTCCCCCCAGAGATCTGCTGCCTCCTGCTCCTTAATTCCCATTTCTCAATAATAATGCCACGTAATACCATCCGTTTTCAGCAGCCATGTGCATTACACACAACATTAATGCCTTAAACCCGCACAGCGCAAACCTACTCTTTTTAAACGAGAGTCTACGGCAAAGGAGTTAAACATGTTTGAAAGGAGATCAAGTGAACATCGACAACGTTAGTCCATTCAATTGTTTGAACTCAATACCTATGGGATAGAAAGTAAATGGTCTACATTTTCCACTCTTAGGAACGTGCAAAGAGCAAGAACTTACGCATTTTGTCCATTCTAGGCAGGCACTTCTGTACTGGTTACCTGGAAAAAGCCCTGGCACCTCACACCGACAGCCATACTCATCAACACCAAGTGCTGTTACTCCCCAGTGCTGCCTCCAAGTTCGTGGTCCCCCAGCTTCGACAGCTACACGTGAAGCCCCTGCAAATCCACCCACCAAACGACCCTTTTCTTCCCTGAGCTCCAAAGAGCTGCGTGAAGACAAAACCCATCACTTCTCAAACTTGTGACAACACAAACTTAATATAGACAATCACAGATGAAATATTTAAAAAAAAAAAAAACCTACACGACAAAAAAGAATCCCCCTATGGGCTGTGGCTAATGCCAGACAGTAAGAAACAACTTTCGTATAAAAAGTCTGACGTGAACAGCCATAGAAACAAAGTTAGCAACTCCCATAGCCACATGGAGAACTGCTGGTAATCAACCGAATTTACAGGAGAAGGGGAAAAGGTGTCTTGATTGTTTACTCTACAACCAGCAAAATAAAAACAGGCGAGAAAAACCCAACACAGAAAGCTACCCCCGCACACCGAGTTTATTAGTTTCTCCCCCTCATGTTGCTTCAAGTAGCTGATGCTTGATCACAGCAGAGTGAATCAGTGTTTTTAATGCTCTTCTGGTGGGTGGGTGGGGGGAGAAGCAGGTTTACAGGACAAAATAAAACATCCTTAATTCTCAATTCATATGAATGTGGTTGCAGGAAAAAGCAGAAGCAGTTTTTTTAGTGACATGGTGAGGGAAGGGGGGGATCTCCTCGTCATTTTTTCCATGGTAAATGTAGGTAAGGATACAGATTAAGGCACTGGAGCTGCTGTCCTGTAAGAGGTGCTACAACCTCTGCCTGACTTGTTAACAAACACCACTTTTTATTTTTACACATTGATCTGGACAACAGAATACTTGAAGAGGAAATGTTACTGCTCCAATTTCAGACCAATTCAGCAATTCAAGCAGACAAAGCTTGGCTAAACCACAGGCAAACTGCAGCAATACTTCTCTTTGTGTTGCCTCATCATTTAATCCCAGACCTGGATTTAAAAGCACTCTGTACTACTACTCAGAATAAGTATTTTCCATAAAATTTAGACAAAGAAATTTTTCCTCAAAGCTCCTGGAAGACATTATGGTTGGCTCCTAACTACAGTTTTCCCCTTTCATCTTGGACATACAACCCAAAGTAGCCGCTTTGGAGAGGTGTATTATCTCAGCATTCAAGAGGATAATCTGGCTGTTGGATTACTTCACAGATCCCTGCGTGCTGATGATCAAGTTTCCTCCCAGTGCCTGCGAAACATCAGATTTACTTAACTGCCTTCCACCAGGACAGACGATCAGAAAGCTCTCTGTGGGGCCACGACACCATGCAGCCCCATGCCCCAAAGCCACCAGCCAAACCACTGGGCACAGGGCTGCCTTCTCCTTGCAGGATAAACCCCAATACCCTGGAAGAGACTGGGTATTTGCGGACACGACACAATTGCTCCAGAAGCACAACCAGAAGACTTACATTGCCACAAGCAACAAAACAGGTAAATCAACCAATGTGAGCTAAAGTTCTTATGTTTCTGTAGATTAGCCGGATAGCAGGCTTTCACCTACTACCATTTGACAATTCTTCACATCACTAATTAGACTAAAAGCCTATATTCATTATTTATAAATTCCCTTGAGTGGTCCATAAAGACATTTTAAAAAGAAAATTCTAAATATTCTGCCATTACCATATTAATGTTGAATCTTTCATTTAAAAAAAAAATAATTTTCCAGGTGGTGTTAATGAGAGAAGGCTGTTGAGATTTTTTTTTTTTTAGTTAAAGAATTAAGCACCACCTTAAATTTAATGGGAAGTTCCAGTATTTTTTAGGAAAATGGGCTTTCATCTACCTTTGTGGCTTCTGACATTTCAGACCTTCTCTCTTCCACCACGCAGAAACTCTCTGAAGAAACTGAAACAGGTCTTTTTATTTGTTTGGGTCAGTTTAGGGTTTTTGGGGTTTCCCCCCCCTTGTTTTTTGGGAAGTGGGGTACTGGGTGTGGGCGAGTTTGGATTTTTTTCTAAATGCCACACTTTCTCTTTCCCTCCTCCTCCTCAGAGCAGGGGTCTGTATTCCTTAAACACTTGTACTACTGAGCTCATTTTCTTGACCAAATGTTTTAGAGTTACGGTCATTTGTCATTTATTCTCTCATCTCACTACTAACTTGCAAATAACTGGGATGTGGATAACAATGAAAACATTCAGGAAAGACTGCAAATAACATCTTTAAATGCAAAAGTGTCTCTAAATATGAAAAAAAAAAGTCTATTTAAAATCCTAACCAGTATGAACTAGTAATCCCCTAATGACGGGACACAATGCTCACCTTTTATATCTTTCTCCTCCCCAGCCCTGCTTTCCTTCAGCCAAAATAGCTAAAGGCTTCTTCTCTCCACCTGTTTTCCTAGTGCCCACGGGGGCTGCTGGGTGAAACAGGCAATATTTCCATTACCGATTAACTGTGAAGTTTTACATCAGCTCTAAGGAGCATCTCTAGACTATAACTTGCATAGGATGTCCCTGCAATACACAGCCAAGTTAGGGGCTGGGGAGCTCTAGATAGAGAAATGAGAAGTTGTGTGGTTTGGTTTGGTTTTTGGTGGTGTTTTGTTTGGTTGGTGGTGGTGTTTTGTTTGTTTGTTTTAAATTTTCAGTTAATTCAGCTCCTTTTAAAGAGCTCAAGGAGGAGAAAGAATTGGTGTTGGATACTTCAGTGTCATTTCTGAAGCAAAAAAGGGTACCAAGACTTGAATAATTAAAAAAGCCAACAAGATACTTCGTTCCACAAAGCAGCTGCTGGATATACCCTCACAGTGCTTTTATTTTGCATCTGTTACTCCACGGAAGTTCACGCATCAGTTAGAAACCCGATGGAAATAAAAGTGACATAGATATCATGTTCAATGTAAAAGTTTGGGCAACTTTTTTTTTTTGCTACCAGAGGTACGGCACCAGAATAGAACTTGTCTTAATAGTTCAGTGATTCACCCGTCTTAGACCGAAATATCTAAATAAAATTAGCAGCATTCATAGACAAACTCAGCAGCCACCACGCTCCTGAGACCAGCTTGCTCAACCAAGACTGTGTTTGTAGAGACCATCAGAAATGCTTTCCACCTTCCTTACACCACAGCTATAGACACTGGGAATCCAACCTATTTTCGTCTCTTTCAGGTCAGGCTCGAGTGAAACTGAGGTTTATACTCAGTTTAAATTCACTGTACGCTCCAGATTAACCAGTCAAATTCAGTTCTGGTTTGGGGGGCGGGAGGGTGGAAGGGAAGCAAAGTGAGGCTTGAAGTACAATAGCAAAAGAGTTGCTCCACCTGTACACTTAGAGCATGTAATCGCAAGACCTGTGTCACACAGGCTCATAGTTCTAGAGATTCGCTACTTTTTTGCCATTAAATACCCGACTTAAACCTTTCAGGTGGAGAGCAAGCTACTTTAGAGCTTAAACTGAGCAAGGTATTAAGGTAGAGTTCAGAGACCCATCCCAGTGCATCCTTCTCCACTGTTTCACCCCACACGGACTTTTTAAAGAAAAGCCCGTTTGCTGCCTCTCTCGGGCTACTGTACAAAAAGTGACAGAAATTCATGTCCAATTCCTAAAATGATCTCAGTAAATGAAGGCTCCTGTGGGGTCTGGGAAATAGAAACACACTGAAGCGCTCACGCTGCTGAAAGCACCATCTAACTTCAAAAAGCTTATATGCTATAACTGGATTAAATGAAAAGTCTTGCTTAGGTCTGATTTTAAGTGTATATGTAAACTTTGGCTAACAGACAGGCTTACTAGCATTTTCAAGTCTCTTCCATGATATAAAAGGGTACTAACAAGGGCAAACTACTTCATTTAGGCAACTGTCTATATAATACCTAAAAATATTAATAAAGTCCTAGTGTTTAAAGAACCAAAATAAACTAAAAGCAGAGTTAACAAGAGCACAGAGTAAATCAACACTTTCAAATGTACAGCCACACATTTCAGGCTCTTTCCAGTGTTTAAAGCCACTCTTAAAGAATGCAGTCCCTGCATGCATACATGCACATGCACGCATGGCTTTCACTCTGCATCCATCCTAAATGAAACTTCCATTTTTATTACTTTTTTCATAAATAAGTATATTACTCAATTTTACAAAAGGACAGCTTTATACTGACATGATAATTGAGCATTTAAAAGACATACGATGCTCGTCATCTGAGCAAAGCCTAACAAAGACCTGCAGGTAGCCTGCTCATGTGACTAAGGTTTTTTTATTTTTAAATTTAAAAAAAAAAAAAAAGAAAATAGATTATTTCCTTATTGCTACTTTCCACCCTTCAACCTCAAGACAAACCAAGAAAAATTTAAACACACACTAGCAAGACAAATAGCTTCTTTTAAATCTTCTAGACCACGGTAACAGGAGTAGATTAAGTAGAAAACTTCACCAGTTTTGCAACAGAAGAAATGTGAGATTTACCATACATCTCCTATTATTTTTTGCTTTAAAATAAATGTTCTTTCATCTCAAAGGATTCAGTACAATAAACCTTATTCACACAATTTAAAAAAAAAATACAACAAACTTTTAAAGTGTAAACTGATGCACACAGTAACTAAGACACTGCACAGATACCAATTCTCACTTTGATGCTCCAGTAATTATTTTACTAGTACACTTTGTTGAACTAATTGAATACCCACAAGAAGAAATAGCACTCAAGCGCTGGCCCTTACTAATGGCAATTCCACGTGGCTTTAAACTGATTAAGTGACCCAAAGCAGATGAGATATAACACCTCTACCAGAGGAGCGCTAGAATCTGTGGGTTTTGCACTATCGCTACCAAATAGTTTTCCCTCCTTTCTCTTGCCCTGTCAAAATCCAAAAAGTCATAGAAAGTGGCCACTCTGCTGTTTGGCTTTGTTATTTTTATGCTGAATGTCATCAGATACAGAGTTAAATATAGAAAAAGCAATGGTTTGTTTTTTTTTTTTTTAATTACTAAAAAAGAGAAACAAATTAGGCTTCTGGTTTTCAGACATTACTGTCATTTCTTTTAAGTAAATTTCTCTGAAGAGTTCCCCCCAAAAAATGAAATCCTATTCAATTACACAAAAATTGTGTGGACAAAACTGCATCAAATAAAATTATTTCATAGCTGTACTTACAGCAAAAAGTTACATGTTATTTAAAATTTTTTGAGGGGAGAGTACGCAGTTTTATAACCTCAAATTGTGTAACGCACCACTTTCAGTTGGGGTGTAGAGCTAAATAATATACACACTTTGCACACATACACAATATTTTCTACATTAAGTTTTAATCTAAAGACAGGCTCCTGGAAAAAAAATTAACTTTTTGTTAAAGACATTTTAAGAAGTTAAATTTAGAAAGGAATAACATCCATGCAAAGTTCTCTATTGTCTAAAAGCTTATTTTCTCCTTTTTTTATAGGGCAATAATTATGGTCAGGGTAAGTACATTTACAGTAGTAAGTTCACATTCACCGGAAATATTTTGTATTGGCATAGTTAAAGCATCACAGCTTGCGCACAAAGAGTCTTTTGCAATTTTTATATTTACTCAATGGAAATATTATTAATTATATCTTTCACTAAACTTCATTTTTAAGAATTACCAAAACAATTTTCTGTGCTTTTGTCAAAGCAGCTCTCACTAGCGCACACAGGCTTACACAGTATAACACAGGAAGGCAACCCCTGAGCTTTCATACCAGGCTTTCACGAAAGCCTTAGAGTATCATTTTGTTCTGTTCAACTGGAAGAGTCAACAACCAAAATTTAATTGTTCACAAATTTTAAATTATGCAACATTTCAATTTTACAATTTCTTTCAAAGGCAAGCTATGTTGAAAAGTCGCCTGTATACAAAAGGTGTAAGTGTATTTTCTTTAGTAAGCTTTACAGTTAATATTTAGTCATTTCCCCCTGCTTTCATAATACTATAAAAAAAACTGCCTTGACATCAAGGAGTGGCATATAAAGCAATTATCGGATAGCCACTATCACCTTTTAAATATCTCCATTATTTTTAATTTCCTTTTTCACAGAAAACATAGGATATAGTGCATGTTTTGAGGATGAAGATCAGAGCAAGCATTGACTTTTTCACTGTCACTGTAAATTTAAATACACTGCTATGACAAGAGAACAAAAAAAATAGACTTTACATTTTTGCACTAAAACCACATTCTTTATATAGTGTAGCATTTAACATTTACACTTAGCTCACTTTGTATTAAACTGAGCAAAAATGTAAACTTGGATCAGTTAGTTTCAAAGCAGAGAAAAGACCTATATCATGGTACAGCTAACCAGTTAATTAATAAGTATAATTTACAAGTTAATCATCATTAATATCAAGGTTATTTGCATTTAGTAACTTGTAGTTTTCAAATGCATTTCAAATGCATAGTAATTTGCTAGATATTTAAATTAATATTAGGAACAAAGTTCATTATGAATGATGATGCTAATTTTGACCAAGTTTAATAAATTATTTATTAGCTAATTACTTCAAATTTATTTTGTATACAGATGCGCAAACTTATTATCACACCAAGACAGTAATTACTATCTTATTTTTGCATTCATACAGTACTGATCTGTTAACAAAGATACCTAAATTAGGTGGTACCTGCCCCCACTAGTAGACCAAGTTGCTTTTACCAGAGAGCATAAACAGTCTTTCAAAGCTTTGAAATTCAACGATGGTATCTGCATATAGGTATGCCCAACAATTGAGGATTTAAGAAGAACACTTTAAAGAAATAAAGAGCAGGAGAAAGCTAAAAATACCAAGTTACAAATATAATAAAAAAAAAAAAATCACCACAAGGAAGACTAGGATGTTATAAGTTAAATATTCAATCATGGAAAGAAATCATCCTTCTCTAGGAGCTACTGATTATTTTCTGTTAACACTACTGTTTGTATGACGTCCTCTTCATTCATCTCCCCCACCATCACCCCCCAAAAATTCAGCTCATTTCAAACTATGCTGGCATCAGCTTCATGCCTAGTCCTGAGCTACACAATAAGAGACAACTACCAGTAACAACCAGAACCGGAGCCACCAAAAGCCTCAAAACAAAGCAGTCGCTCCCTCCCTCTCCTCCCCCAAACCTCAAAGACATGCTTTAATAATTCCTATCCGCCTGCCCGTTATCCACAGAGTGCAAGGAAAGTTCATAGAGCTGGATGTTAGAGGGGAAAGCAACAGGTCAGGGCACCTGCTCAGCCCCCCCAAACCAGGCAAAGCTCTCCTCATCTAGCCCCATGTCTCATCAGGTAGGACACGCACCACAGCCATCTCCAGAAAACTATCACTGCCCAGATGATGTTGCTTCCTTAGAAACTTGCAGGGCTTCATCGTGGTGAAACATGACTAAGTTTTGGACAGACTTTTCCATGCCTTGCCTTTTTTCTTTCCCTTTTTTTTTTTTTTAATAAAAGGTACCACCCAAAGTGATACACCCAGTGACACAAGCCAAAACTCTGTGAAAGAGCGGCTTTCTGGAATACAGAGCCACGTGTGATTTCCACCAGCACTCTACAGCTAAAAAAGTTAAGATAGCTTGAACGTTCATTTGAAAAAAGCCATTTTGAAGGGCTGCAGTACAAAAGACAGCGCTGCTATACAGCGGGAGACTGACGTAACCACACGTGCAACACCGGCTCTGTGCTGCCGTTCATGCATTCAGAAGTGCCATTTTCATGTTAAGATGCTGAACTTAATCCAACGTATGTACAAAAAAAAAAAAAAAAAAAACAAAAACAAACAGTAACAGTTGTAACAAGCCAACTGTGTGGCCCAGGTGATGTGAGCGAAAGGGCCAGGGAGAAAAGCCACGTACGTAAGCTTTTCATTTGCCACAGAGGCGGGCAAAAGCCAACCACGGCGGGCGAGTGCAATTTTGTGATTTTACTGAAGCCAGTCAAAGACAGAAGTAAAGCAATCTAAAAGCTTGAAGAGCTCTACAAATTATAATACATCTTCCCAATCTTTTCCCCAAGATTAGCCTCAAGGAGCGATGCGTAACATCAACTCTATACGGGTTAAGCACACGCTACATACCTGAAAGGATGATTTTGCTCGTGATTTGAGTTTATTCTAGCAATTGTCATCAAGCCCAGTTGTACAAAGGGTGCGTATTCCACAATTTCTGGTAAAAGTTTGCAGTTCTATGTTAAATGCAGAATTTGGGGTATATTTTCATGTCAAGCCTTACTTCTCATTTAAGAAAGCAGCCACGGTAGAAGAAGGGGTAGAAATCACATTATTTATAAAAATTCCCTCTCTACTGCATAACAGAAAAAGTGGAAACTTCTAAATAGATATATGTAACCCACTCTAAGCAAACACACTGCTAATGCAAACTAAATAAGCAACAACCCAAAAATAGTTACCGAACAGAACAAGACTTCAACTTTTGCTATTAGGACTCAGACTACCAGTGAGAAACAAATAGTATTTCATAAATAAATGAAGGGTCACCTACTTTTTGACTATAATAACTTCATGTGGGGTGTTTGGGTGTTGATGGGTTGTTGTTTTTTGGGTGGGTTTGGGGGTTTTTTTTGAGGGTGTTCCTTTGGTGTTAAGAAAAATAGTTTAATAGGGTAAGTATTCTAGTACATCTTCAAATTAACCAGTATTAGCAGCATAAGAACAATTTTATATCACTGCTACTGAGCACCAGCATTAAACTCGGAAAAGAAATTTAATGAGTACACAGTATTTTAAAAAAAATCTCTGCTCCAACTTTAAGAGCTGTCCCTTTTTCATGTATTTTTTTCATGTATTTTTTACAGATTATCAGAATCAACACAAACACCTGTGCTGTGCCCTAGGTCCTCCAGTTCCTTCATTAAGTGTTAGTAAATCTACAGACCACATGTTAAGTTACATGCTTACCATCCTCGAGTATGCATTTGAAAATGAAAGAGAATCTGAATTTGCAGTTTTAAACGCCTATGATCCTTGAAAGCTGCACATTACTTAAAAACATCCTACATTAAGAATTTCTGTGCAGGTGCAAAAGTTCATACAGTCAAGTAACAAATAAGTATTGAGATATTCCAGCCCTTCCGTTAAGGTCAAAAGGAGCATCTCCTGATTAGCAGTGGCAGTTTTTAGAACTCTGTCACCAAGTTATGCTACTGCCCACCACCACCTATAACTTGCTAAAATAACCAAACTCCTATTAATGAAGAATAATATATTCATTCTCGCCATATAAGAACTCTTGCTGTTGATCAGCACCAGCACCCGCTGTGATCAATACCACTAAAAGACACTTAGCACTGAATCCCTCTCACTTGACCCTGGCGAATAGCTCCCTCTGCACACCAGAGCGCTGGTTTTCCACAAAGGAGGATGCAGTTCATTCAGGGATCCAGTTCCCTCAGTAGGAGACACCCCTGTGCTCTTTACAGCGCAGCAGTACACATCTATAACAGGCCAGTGTCTCCATGGGGAGGGGAACCTGTGCAAACTGGTACACAATTAAAAAACTCATCTGAAAAGTTATTTCAAAATTAGTAACAATATTCCAAGACACAGACAAATAAATTTTAAATTTTTTTTCTATCACCAGCTTAAGGTTGCCACAAAACTTCCAGTGAAAATAAAGTGTTTATTGGAATTTTAATTCACATCAGGAAAAAGACAAGATATGGTTTACATTATAAGTGTAGTCTATTGTCTTGCATTAAACTACTACCTAAATTCCTCCAACATCCTAGAGATTATGTTTTTTCAACTACCATCCTAAAGAGACACTGTTTTGAAATTTTTACTCTAGATGGAGAAGGAAGAATTGAACTATTCTTCCACAATAACCAGGAAGCCGCCATCACATAGAGAATCTCCCCTATGTATTTAAACCAAATATTCCATTCTATTACCAAAAATAAATTTCTGGATGATCTGTTCTGTAACTGTTTAAAAAAAAAAAACCACACACAAAAACTTGCATGTTTTTCCTTTGCTCGATGATGTATGCATTTTCCCTGTCAAAGCTAGAGCACTTTTGCAAACTCAGTTTCCCAAGAGCCTCCCCACAGCAGATGCCGAGGGCTTCCTCCAAGGGCAGGGGAGAAGGGGCAGGGAGAGAGCAGGATCAGACCCCGGGATGAAAGCTGCGTGGAGCAACGGCACAGCACAACTCACACCAGGGTTTGGGGGGCTTCTCCCCCCCCCCCCCCCCCCATCCTTCTCACAGCTAGCCCTCCTGCCCTGCTCATTCTTAGAAAATTACAGTCCTGCCTCGATCCATGCACATTAGATGTTTAACGGATAATTCCAAATCCAAACACAACAAGCTTTTTACTTCATCCCTAATCACTATTTAACATGAAGTTTCAGGGAAATAAGTAATGGTGAACCCAACTGCTAACTTAAGATTTTATCAACAGAAATTTCTCTTTACACAGATTAAAGTTCCCTGTAACTGGAATTTTGATTTCTGCACTACAATATTTAAGGCTCCATTAAGGTGAAACAAGCTCCATTTTTGAGGAAAAACCTACAGGACCTGTACATTTAAAAATAAAAATCAAATTTACCAAAACAATAAAGCACTGCTATGTGTATTAGACACATGGTGTAGACTACATATTTTAAAATAGCATTCCTAAAGTTCAGCTGAGCATGAAAGTTAATCTTTCAAAAGTGAACATTCAGCTCCAGTTGTGTTCAAGTGTACTAGCACTAGCAAAAAAAACCTCAACCTTACTATTTTTGTAAATTCTCCAGATATTTTTAGCTGGTCTCTTCTTAAACTGCAAATTATTTTATTGTAATATAACTTTTAAAATACAAGTGTGTATATATATATACACACACACACAAAGAGATACATATACATACATATTCTCTTTGAGACGCTTCTCTGCATTATTCCTCACCATTCAGAATACAGTCACAAAATGACCAAGACACCAAAAAAAAATTAAAATGGAGTAAGGCCCTTCCCAGCTGAAGATCTTTCATTTCGAGACAGTTTCATTTCAATACTTAGTCCCATGCCCAAGAAGAGTCAGATCCCTCTTTGACTCATTGTTATCTGCGCTCTTATCCAAATTTGAACTTAATTAAAAATACAGAGTGCCTCATTTTACCTCTTAGAGGCAGTTTTCCATTCAGATTTGCAAAAGGACAGTTTCAGTTGATGCTGTTTCCACTGCACCACGAAGAGGCAGGCAATAGGGGAGGCACGTGGCTGCTAAGGCTACACTGCACAGGAGACAGCTTTCATACTACAGGTTTCTCTTGTGCCAGCTGCCAAGATAACACAATTCAGCAAAATAGTTATTATTATAATTTATTATAATTCTCCATTTTGGAATTTCAAGGCACTTGCAGGGCAAAAAAAAAAAGAAAACAACCCATAAACAAATGGAAAGCACCTTTTTTTTAGCCCCACTCTTAACATTTACCCTAGTAACACGCTTTATTTGCTAGGTATCCAGCTACAAACATCAATATTTTCTTCTTGGTTAAATATATGCATCTTTCAACACACACTCATAAACCAATATTGCAGACCTAGAAAGAAGCGAAACCAGAAGAGAAAACAATAATATATATATATTTTTTGGTCAATTACCTGAAATGTGCCCAAACATTCAGAAGCTCTTGCTCCCATACAGAAACTTTTCAAAGCCAAATTACTTACTCCAGGTGATGAGAAGAAACAGCTGAAGTGCCCACATGGATAAAGGTGCCCAGAGAGACTGGGTGGCACCAGTAAGCACTGGACTGACTTACTGACCTGCCCAGCACACCCCAACCCCGGACACCTGGGGAGATTTTGGACAGCACATTCAGCAATATTTTCTTTATTTGGACAACAAACGTAAGACTCATACAGCAAAGATGCAGGCTAGAAAGGCACACAAGTGCATACACCTGACATACCCAGGAATAAAAAAAAAAAAAAAGAGAAAAAATATAAGGATGGAAGCCTCAGAGTAAAGCTACAAAATAACACATGAGTATTTCTGGTAACAATGTCACATTTATAGACAAAATAAGGAAAATTTAAGGTTTTATCTTAGCTTTCAACAGTAATTAGCACATAACAACATATAATTCTATATTCTGCATCATTAGAGATAAAGAACAGACTGACGTGCAAATAAACATTTTGCATATGAAAACAAAATGAAAGAACGCAGATTAAAAGAGAATGATATTGAAGTGCTCTGCAACAACATAAGGCACCTCAGTATTGCTAAGAGCATCAATCCTGTCCACACTTTTCCACCTACCCTGCTCCTTCTGTAAAGCATGAAAAGTTATCCTCCTTACTTAAATTTTACAGCATTTAATTTTTGCATCCATTCTCCATCTATTTACTGATTCTGAATAATCACATTCCAAGAATAAATTTGATTCTCCAATTACAATAAAAAAAAAAATCTCACATCAATATTGCCCTGTGCTTGTCTCACTAGGCTCGTGTAAGGATGAAATCATCAGAAAAGAGTCTTTAACTGTGCTCCATGGCACTATGTATTTGTTACCAAAATCCCAGGAGAATAAAATCCTAAAAGCTAAAATGACATTATGGAGAGGAAAAGGTTTAAGGAGCAAAGAATCTTTTTTGTGAGGTCCCTGAAGGGCTACCCCTGTCTGTAGTTAAGTATAAGGTGTATTTTAATTCCACCTGAGTCTCTCTCTCTCTCTCATGGCCATTATGGGAAGCTTCAAATTTTCTGTTAGGTAGGTAAATCCCAGGCCATTTAGGAATTTTTCAGGTCAAAACTAAGGATTTGAATTCCACCCAGTAGCTAGCCAGAAGCCATAAAAGGACTCCAGCACTGTAGAGTCCTATGTGCTGCACTTAAAAGAGCAACTGAAATGAACACAGCCCCATTTCACAAAAATACCACCTTCAAGGTCTCAAAAACGTGGAAAAATGTTATTACCCCATGCTTGAGGGGAAAAAAAAAAAAAAAGAAAACGGAGAAATTAAACAGTTTAATCATTTCCTGATTATATTTCATTACCCTTGAATTACACTTCCAGAATTTTATTTTTTTTCCATTCCACCCCTTCAAAGTTTACCATATCTACACACAGTTTAAGGTCCACTACAAGAATATTCTCAGGGTACCTTCTATAAAGGGAAGGTAGCAATAAGAGCAGGACCAAGCTTTCAGGACATGCATTAGAGCTGTTTCATGTACTCCAGCTTATTTTTTTTTAAAAACTGCAACAAGAAGGGATTTTTTTTTTTTTTTTTAATTAAGGATCAAACAGTATGAGGAGTTCTAAAAATTAAACTTCCAACAACATAATAGTTAACAGGGTTAGTGAAGAACTATCTGTTCTTGCCATAATGACTCATTGTCTATGTAGGAATCACCACAACTCTCCAGGTTTGTTTCTACTCTAATTGCAAGCTTTCAAAGACCAAAAAAAAAAAAAGAAAAAAATTAATTTCCTGTTCACATCTGCAAAAATACATGTGGAAACAGAGAGTAAAAACCCAAAATCACTATGCAAAGTTTTGGCCCTTCACTCTTGAAAACATTCTAGTTTGGACCCAGGCGTGGTCCTCCGCCTCTTCTGGTAGAAAAGAGCAGGAATATGGCTAATAGACGACGTATTTTCTATCATATCTTCTTACATTCAGCATGTCTCTCTCTGCTTGATATTTACAGAACCAAAACTAAAAATCAATGTCACAAAATTATTTTTTAATAACTGTGACCATTGTAGCCACCATACATACTTTAGCCTCGCGAAGCCGTTTCCCACTGCCTTCTGCACACAAGATACAAACCGAAAATTAGCATTATACTGAAAATTAGCAACACAATCCCATACCCATCTGACAGCATAATGCTTCTTCCCCCCCCCCCCAGAACAGAGATGGTTGCATGAGGGATTTGGGGCCTGTTTTCCTGAAATCAGCCTTCAGACACATTAGAGGTGAAGCACGGCTGGCAGGTCACTGCAGCTCGTTAAGAGGCAGCATTACCTGCGAGACGCACCTTCGCTACCCTCTTCTCCTGCTCCTCTCCCAGACAAACCCCCCCAGAAGAGAAGCAGTGAATTTATTTTCTCAAAGAGCCCTCAAGGTGGGAAGGGGAAAAAAAAAAAAAATACAACTTTCTAATTGGAAAATCACCTTGTCATTATCACAATTGAGGTGGTGTGAGCATTTTAGGCACCTGAAGGCCCCCAGGAGCCAACGTGGAGGTCCAGGCCTGGGTGGGAAGCCCAGTTGGAGGTGGGAGCCAGGAGACTGCTGCCAGGCACATCCCCAGGTGCCCAGAGTTAGGTCCTGCCCTCCCCCCTTGTCACACACAAGTGACATCAGGTCCATTTGAATAATCAGATTGCGGCGTACATCGCCTTGCGAGATACCAGCTGCTCTTGGGTTGCGGGGAGGAAGGACCCAAAGCCTCACGCCACAAGTTTCATGGGCACGGGCGCACGTACACTATGGGCTGCCACCACCCTCCTCCCGCGTTGCTGCTTTGCAGGGAGACAACCCATTGAAGTAGTGATGGGGACTAACAGTGCCCTGCCTTCCCTCACCGAGTGTGACTAGCAGCCGGAATTATTACAATGCCTTCTCCAACTTTTGCATAAAGTGACCTAAATCTTTAAATATTGCAATAGCCTTCCTCCACACCAAGGGGTCTGAATGCAGAAATGCTGCATTCCTTTGGCATTCCCTCGAGATTTCAATAGTAAATCAGGAATCTGCTCTGAGCTTATTAAGTACTTTGCACCTCCCCCAAAATAATTCTCCACCCTTCCATCAAGGAAACCTTGACCAGGCCCCTTCTTTCAACAGCAGCGTATCCCCTTGTCTGTGTTTCTCCCTTCTCTCCCCCCCTGGGAGAATTTAAAGCCACACAGGGGCTCTCTCCTTCCTTCCACAGCAGGTAGGAAGGTAATTTTGCAAACGTGGGTGTGCCCACTTCAAGTCAGAAGATCCAGCAAGGGCTGGAATGCAGTGACTACTGGGCCCAAGAATTTCACCCTGAATAACAAGCCAGGCGCAATCCACCATCTTCTGGATTCAGCTCAACTTTATGGCAACCCTGGCTGACACCACCTCTTGACCTTCCTTTATGTGAGATATGGATTATACCAAACCCTTACCCTTTCCTCCCGTGCACCTCAGCCGCCTCTGGAGAAAGATACCCACAAATTACCTTTGCGAGTGGTAATACACACACTCTACCAAAAAAAAAAATAAAAATAAAAATATTTAAGGAGTGGAGACAGGATTCTCCATGAAGCAGCCTCACAGCAGCAGAGGTCAATACAACGTATTGAATTATTTCAGTGCACTAGAAAACAACTTTCGCTCTTATGAAGTAAACATTTGACCAAACTATTAATTGTACCCTCATGCTGAAAGACGGACTTGATATATCCACTCTTTTCTTTCTTATTTTTTTTTTTCCCCCTCATGGCGTCACTGCTCTAACCGTATCTCTCCAGTATCCCCCTGGCCTCGCAGCCTGCAAACACACTGGGTGGACGACACACACCACCACCACCCCCCGACACCTTTCCCTTGTGTAAAAGGATACAAAGACTTCAAATAAGTTACTCTGAAAGCCTCTTAAAAAACAGTTTCACCAAAATACTCAACATTTGAAAACTGTGGTTTTACACGTACCTCACAACTCTAAATAGCCGCCCAGTAAGCAATGTTTAGAGACGTGGAAAAAAATCTCCAAGTTTTTGACCCACCCTCAAAAATGAAAAGCATTAGACATCTATAAAAGGAACAAGAGAGTCCCTTTTACATATGGAGGCCACTGAATGAATTTTAAGTGGCTTTCTATATTTGATTTTGGGAGAGGGGGAGCGGAAACAAAGGGGAAGGAAGTGCAGTTATGACAAATGCAATTTAATTTTCTGTTAAACAGCAGTATAAATCTGAGCTATATCTGATACATTCCAACATGATACTGCTCAATGAAACAGTCTTTTAACAAATAAGGGCTTTGGGAGAGGCAATACGGGTATGCTGATACAATTACATTTGCAATTTTTTCTATATTATACCTATATGTAGGCAACACATGCCTAGAAAAGTGCTTAAGTTCACTGCAGAATTCTTTTCAACAAGTTACAGACAGATGCACGTTTGTGGTAATTACTAGTCCACAGACAAATAGGAAGACACGCTACCCAATACGAAGAATGGACTTTTACACCATTTCAGCTGACAGCTGAAAGAACAAGAAAATACTTTTAAACACATTAAAACAATTAAAAAAAAAGTTGGGAGGGCCACCAGCGATTTTAAGTTTACCTAAATGGGAGTGAAATTACTTTGTTTTCAACAGCATAAATAAAATACTACTTTTTCAAGCTTAACAAGCATGATAATAAATTTATTTATTACAGAGAGTAATAGGAAATGATCAATTCTTATACGTCCCATGGAATTTTCTCCTTAAATCGAAAAATATATCCCATTTACAACAGTATTTTTATACACAAAAGATCTGAAGTGCAGACTGCTGTAAATCAAAGCCACATACCTTGCATATTAAATGAGAAGGAGCACATAGCATATTAATTTCAAATTCAAAGTATCAAATAAATATAACCATAAAGATTAGTGGGCTATGAATTGATCCAGAGAGGGGCTTCCCCCCACTTTACTAGAGCAGAAATCCTCCAGACTTTCTCAAGTGAAGCTTTCCTCTAACACTAAATAGTGATTAAACTTCTAATTCTCGTAATGCCAAGATACAATGCCCATCAACACTGCTAATTCACCTTTTCAAATCAACTATTTTAACAAGACTGTACTTTTTAAAATAACCCTGAAATATAAGCCCCTTTTAACAAAGTTATATAGACAGACATACTTCCCAGATTGAATAATGGAGTACAGGAACAAGCACGTGGAAAGTTTGATCTATTTTGCTTTTACTCTCTAGTGCACGCCAGGTTTTCTATAATCTAAGTATTTGTGAAAAAAAAAAGAAGGCTGAATTGCTGTAGGCAGTATAAAAATACTACTCTGCTTTATTGCAAGTACTGCTTTTTTACACGAGGCCCAAGAAAATTACTACCTTGCAAAAATTAAGCATACGTTTAGAAATTAAGGATGCATAAATCCTGTCCTTATTGGGAAGAAGTCATTCTCCTGCTGCCTCCATAGACCAGCTCAAAACAGTGATGAAAAATCCTCTCACACACAGATGAGACTTCTACTGCGTGCCTATAAAATGCTGCAGACTCCAACATGGCAGGATCAAAAAAAAAAAAAAAAAAAAATCTGTATACCAGTGTATTTACAAGATGCTTTTTGTTGCTGGAGCAAAGCTCATGTGCTTGCCCGTTACACAGCTCACAACGCCACATTTCATTTCCTGCTAACACACAGATTTTAACTCTTCTCACAGAACTTTAAATTTAAAAATCTCCACAATCATTTACCATCAGACCATAATAACTTGCTTCTCCCACAAAAAGGCGCTTTTTTTTTTTTTTTTTTTTTAAATAAATAAATAATTAAATACCAGCACTCTTGCCCGGCCAAGACACTACATTAGAAATACATGGGGCGATTCTAGAAAACCTCTAGGACAGCACAGGGTGCACGCCTGTGGGTTTAAGAAAGCGGTCCATTTATCTACAAGGCAAAGAAACACGAACCTAAGCATTTTTCAAATTGCTTCTCACTGGGTAACTGAGTGCAAGAAAAGGGGAGGGGGGGGGGGGGGGAATAAAAATAAATTACCTTTGTCTTTTAGGGACTGAATGTTCAACTTCTATGAGTTTCCCATGCAGCTCCACTTTACCTGCAGAGATAAAGAGAAAGGGGGAAAATATCTGAGCGCGGCTGTGCGTCGTCCCGGTTCCCCGGAGGGGGTTTGCAGGGGTGTACAGCGGGAAACGGGAGCGCAACACGTTAGCCCATTCACCGGCAACCCGGGCACCGGCGGAGCGGGGACCGGGCGCCCGGGAAGGCGACAGAGCCCGGCGCCCGGAGCCGAGCCGCCGCCGCGGGGGAGCCGGGGCTGCCCTCGGCGGGGCCCCCTTCCTCTAGCCCCGATCTCCCGCGGAAGGCGGTGAGCGGGAGCTCGGCGGTGAGCTCGGCCCCGTCTCGGGGTGGGAGAGCGGGGAGCGCCCCGCCGTCCCCCACACCGCCGCCGGGCCTCCAACTTCGGGCGGTTCTCTGCGCGGAAGCGGGCGGGAGGGGAGCCGAAACCAGACACACCGAGCACAACGCGAGCCCATCTTTTCCGAGGGAGCCTCTCCCACCCCACCAGACCTCCGCAAAGCCGCTTCACGCGGGAAAAAAGAAAAAAAAAAAAAAAAAAGAAGGAAAAAAAGAGAAAATAAAAATTATATATTTTTTTTTAATTTAATTATTTTTAAGCACACAAAAACAGGATGTCGGGGCAAGGAGCCGGCGCGCTGCTGGAGGCGGTGATGGGTGCGTGAGAGCAGCGAAGAGAAACCGAAATAAATAGCAGGGCAGCGCGGGGGGGGGGACGGACGGACGGACACAGGCAGGGCTCTCCCCCTCCCAACTTTGGGGGCAATTCGGAGGGTCGCCCCCGGCCCTGCGGCCTGCGCCAAGCCGCGGGGAGCCCCAGCCCGCTCCGGGGGGAGGCGGCCGCTGCGAGGGGCTGCGGGTAGGCGGGGGGGGGGGGGGGGGGGAAGTCCAGCTGCGACCAACGGCGGGGAAGGGGGGGGGGGGGGGGGCAGCCGCTGCCCCGCGGCGCGCCCCGCGCAGGGCTCCGTGCCCGCAGCCCGCCCCCTCCTCGCCGCGCCCGCCGCCCCCTCCCCAATGCAGCGAGGGCCCCCGGCCGGGCAGGGCTGGCCGTGGGGTGTGGAAAAACATGGGAGCCGCCGCGCCGCGGGGCCGTGGGCCCAGGCTCCCGCCCCTCCCCGGCCCCACTCCCCCGCCACATCGGGCTGGCTCCTCCCGGGGGGCCGCCGCCGCGCAAAGCCTCCGCGGGGAGGCCGGGGGGCTCCGGCCGCGCTAGGAAAAACAACAGTTTGCACCTCACCTGGGGGCGAGGGGGAAGGGGGGGGGGCAGGGTAGCGGGGACCCCCGCCTTCAACCTCCCCCCCCAGGCCGGCGGCGCGGCCCAGCCCGCCGCTGCAGCAGCTCCGCGGCCGCGGAGGAGCGCGGGCGGCGGGAGCCGTCGGGGCTGCGGGGAAGCGGGGTTGGGGAGGGGGGAGAAGGTGGCGGAGGGGCTGCTCACCTGAAAGTGCCTCGATGGCCTTCATGGCCCAGCTCTCGTCAGGGCAGTCCACGAAGGCGTACCCCGTCTTCACCAGGAACTGGCCCGAGAAGGGGATCTTGGAGTCTTTAAAGAGACTTTCCAGGTCGAGGGCGCTGACGTTCTCGCCGAGGTTGCCGATGTAGAGCTTGTTCATCTTCCTGGCGGCTCGGGGAGGCGCGCACCGCGGGCTGCAACCCTCGTCTTGCGAGAGGAGGTGGGGAGGAAGGGGGAAATAAAACAAAATGCGATGGAGGAAGGAGAGAGAGAGAGAGAGAGAGAGGACAGGGGAGGGAAAAAAAAAAAAAAAAATCAGATCTGCAGCTTGTGTCCCTCCCTCTCTCTCTCAAGGGGTAAAAAAAAAAAAAAAAAAAAAAAAAAAAAAAAAAGCGTAGCCAAACGGGAGCCCTAAGTGCCTGCCGTGCTACCCGGGCGCATGGGGGGCGCGGGGGAAACACCCAGCGCCGGGGCCGCGGATGGCGGGCTGAGGAGAGGAAAAGGAGGAGGGGAAGGGAAAGAAAAAAAAAAAAAAAAAACTACTTTTTTTGTCTTGCCCCCAAGCCCCTTTGGCAGCAGCAGGCGGACTATGAAAATGTCACACTACGTGCGTGCAGGCGCCGCCTCTCTGTATAAAAAAAAAAAAAAAAAAAAAAAAATAACCAGAGAAGGGGAGGGGGGAGGGAAGGAGGGAGGGAGAGAGAGGAAAAAAAAAATTACTTGAATATTCCGGCTTTTTGAATGAGCCACGTGTTCAAACTACAAATCAACTTCTCACGTGAGGAATCCCAGCTCTTCAATTAGCGAGTGGATGGGGCGCGCGCACACACACACACACTCACAGAGGAGGAGGAGGAGGAGGAGGGCCGGGGTGAAGGACGGGGAGGGGGTGGGGTGGGGGGAGGCTGGACAGGACAGGGCAAGTTTAGAGAGGGCCGGAGGGCGGGGGGAAGGGGAAACCAGAGCTGGGTGGGCGCCGGCCCTGCTCCGGTCTGCGCCGCCTCTGCCCTTCCGCCGGGGGAGTCCGTTCCCCGCGCCCCCGCCGCCCAAAAACGGCTGGGCGGGCGCACCTCCCCCCCGTGCGAGCGGGGTGTGATCCCGGGGAGGGAGGGGAAAAGGCACCGCAATGCCCGCCCCCCCCCACCCACCCTCCCCCCGCCCCACTCCGCTCCTCCCCCGCCGTGCCAGGCTGTGGGGATTATTCATTGGGGTCGTGCCTGGGCGATCCCGCTCCCCGGCACCGTGGGGCGGGTGGGGGGAGGAGGAGGAGGAGGAAGAAGAAGGAGAAGAAGAAGAGGAGGAGGAGGAGGAGGAGGAGGAGGAGGGGGGAGGGGGTGCGGGGGAGAATGGGGATCCGCTCCCGCCGTCGCGGCTGCGTGCTAGGGGGCTGCGGGGGCGGAGGGTCCTCTCGGAGGAGCCCCGTATGGTAATGTGTCTGCATCACTCGCAGTGCCCCTTGCGCTGAGCCTCACGGAAAGGGGGGGGGGGGGGGGGGGTTGGCGGTGGGGGTTGGAGAAACAACCACCCAAGAAAAGACAAAGGGGTGGAGGAGAGTTGGGGGATGATGAACAAGGGGAGAGTCCTGGGGCGAGAGAGCTGCCCGGCCCGGGGAGGGGCGGGGGGACCGCGCTCCCTTCCCATCTGGGTAATGGTGGACGGCGCGGGGGGGAAACGCCAAGGCACCGTTGCCCTCGGCTGGTAACGGCACACAAAGGGATTTGGCGACCCCCCTCTTCCCCTCCCTCCCCACCCCCCGGCCCGGTTTAAGGAACCATTCATAATTCTCCACATTCGTAGGGATACAATGGTGGGCTTGTGGGGGAGGGGTCTGGGGGTGTGGAGCCTTTCCAGTGCAAACAAAATGTTGCCTGAAGATGAAGAAAGGATACGGAAATGAAAGCCAGCACTGTGTTTAATATAGCGATCTACTAGGTTTTGTTTAATAATTCAACGCCCTTTAACCGAAGGTTTCGTTTATCCCGTGGTGGGCTTCTTGCGGTACGTTTTAATAGGTATATCCATGGAAAACGGTTAAATACTTTTATTAGTGAGCAGCGAATGGATTTGCACATGTCCTGCGGCACGTCTGGAAATGCTGTAGTAAACAGGAACGCTCCATAGTTTTGTTGCCTAACTTCTACCGAGTGGACAATTAAAGAGAGGCCATTGAAATCTTCCCTTGAAATTGAAATCTCAGGCTTTTGTCCCCCAGCGAGGCTGCGGTGGTGGCACAGGGCTGGGGGGGGGGGGGGGGGGGGATCGGAGGGGACGCCGGGGGGAAGAGGGAGCCGGTGGCTGAAGGTTTGGCCGGCGGTGGGATGATGCGAGGAGGAGACATGTCTTGCCGTGAGGGCTGGAGCCCCAAGACCATTGTGAAATCAAATGACCGGGGGCTGGGGGAAATGCTGCAGGGAGCCGGGAACGCGGCCCCTTTTGTTGTGTGCATCCCGGCTTACCGGGAACCCCATCTTTGGAATTTCAGCCCATTGTTTCATCTCAGTGTCATTTTTATGAACTTTTAATTGTCAGCTTGTGATTGAGGAAAGAGAGCGCTTTGTGTTCCACTCAGCAGAATTTAATCACAACTTCCATTTTGTAGAAAATTAGCAAATAATTATCTTGGGGATAGAGAGAAATAATTTTTTTTTTTTTTTCCTACAGTGTTCTAACCTGTTTGTGACTCTTCCATTGCTGGATGGGGCATTTTTGCTACATGAATTTGTATTTCATAGCCCCCGTCCTGCACAGTCAGGCTAAAATAACCAATTGCCTGTCCAAGTTAAGAGCAGCCCCCTCCAAAGTACTGAACCCTCAGTCAAACTTGTGAAAGGAATTAGTCACTGTTCTTGCAGATTAATTGCATTCTTTATAAATTTGATTTGTACTGAATCTATAAGGCGGTCTCCACGCGCTCATTTCTACATGGTTGGTCTATAGCATTATGTGGTATTTCCTCTTCAAACTGCTAAACGGGGTGCGTGTATTTCATTTAATATTCTGGTTTGATAATTTGTTTTACTAGATTTTAATTTTTGAAAGAAATTAAGATTGAGAGTTCGTGATAAACAATATGCATCAGTTGTCCAATAACATCATAAACCACTTTGTAATCAGATGATTGGAAAAAACCTTGCTTATTAGCAATCTCTTTTTTTTTTAAAAAAAAAAAAATTTGATACTCTGAAAACATCTTGCTAATAAGCAGAAATATTTTCTGTAAAGCTAAATAATGTATAGCTTTGTTTGTCAAGAAGTGTGGGTTGGTTAGTGGTTTCCAGAGTAAATCCAAATCCTGAATGCCAAAAAAAAAAAAAAAGGCAAATCAACAACAAAAACTTGCTCGTGCTGCCTGACAAATCTCTGCTTCCCCGTACAAACGAACACAGTTCACATCAGTCGGGCACTCCCAAATCTTACTGTTATTGAGCATATAGTTTTAGAATTTGAGATGCAATTTATTTTGGCAGTCACAACCCCAAATGCACGAGCACACACCAGAGTATCTCACAGTTAACGTATTTTTCGAGCCACCTCTGTAAGAAAAGGCATTATAAAAATTTTAATTTTTTTTTTCCCTGTATTTTAAACGTTGATGCTTATCGCCCACACAAACCAAGAAGAAGTTAAAATACTTACATAAATATTCTACCCAAGGAAGCCAAGCCCATCTTTTGATTAGCAAGGGCTTTTACGACAGTCTGCCGTTTAGAATTAAAACTCAACCATGTGCTTCTTCCCACCTCCGGGGTGAGACACCGAAAGCCTCCGACGGCTCCGTCCACCCCCTCTTCCACGGCCACGGGTGGGCAGGGCGCTCCCTCCTGTCCCCCCACCCGAGGCCAGAACCGGGGCGGGGGTGGGGGGGGGAGGAGGTGTCCGGTCGCTCCCGCGGGGCTCCCCGCTCAGCGCACGGCGGCTGGGTGGCACGTTGACCGTCCGCAGCCTCAATATTTACCGTTAAATGTCTTTTTTATTGGGTTAGGGTTTTTCTTTTGGGTGGGGGCGGACACCACCGCCGCCCACGGAAGGTTCCTGCGTGGGGGTTTGTGGCGGAGGCGCGGCCGCCCCCGCGACGGCCAGCGGTGGCCGGGCAGCCGCCGCGGGGCGCAGGGGCGGCGGGCGCCTTCCGCGGGGCCTAACGGCTGCAGGGCTCTGCCACACACACACACACACACCACCCCCTACCCCACGCCGCCGTTACCGCCGCACCCCCTGCCACGGCACCTTCCTCACGGCGCCGCGGGCGCGGAGCCGCCGCTCCTCGCGGGGCGGACACCGACGGGACGGGAGGGGAGGGGAGGGGACGGCACGACCGCTCCCCCCCACGCACACCCCCCCCTCCGGTCGGAACAACCACCCGCCCCCTCCCCGCCATCCCCGTGGGCGCGGAGCCGCGGCGGGCGGCCATAGTCACTCGTAGTAAAACGGCGCGGCGGCGGCGGCGGGGCGTGGCGCGGCGGCGGCTGACCATTGGCTGCGCCCTCCGCCTACCAGCGCCGCCCGCCGCCGCCGCGCCGGCGCCGATTGGCTGCGGGCCGGGTGGGCGCGGCCGCCCATTGGCTTCCGCGCCGGCCCCTGCGGCGCATGGCGCGAAAGCGGCGGTGGCAGCGGGCGCGCGGGCGGCGGGGGGCTGCCGGCGGGGGCGGGGCCCGGCCAGGGGAGGGGGAGGGGGAGGGGGAGGGGGCGGCGGCGGCGGGAGGGGGGCGCGGCGCCACCGGGCAGGGACAGGAGAGCCAGCCCGCTCCCTCCTTCCCTCCCTCTCTGCCTCCCTCCCTCCCTCCCTGCCTGCCTGCCTGCCGGTGGTGGGGCCGGGGCTTTGTCAGGCGGTAAGTGGGTGCCACGCCGCAGAGGTGCCGGTTCCGGCGGTTGAGTGGCGGCCCCGGGCGCCGCAGCCGCAGCCGTGCCGGGACGGTGGCGAACAAAGGAGCAGCGGGGCGCCTTTCCGGGAACGGGGAGCGCGGCCGGCTCCGCGGGATGCCCGGACCGGGATGGGTCTCCGGGATCCGGTGGGCGGGCGATGGCGGTCCCCAGTCCTCGGCGGGGTCGGTGTTCCCGGGGGCCGGAGCGGGGCTGCCGGTGTGTTCAGCCGTTCTCGGAGCTAGCACCGCCAGGTAGCTCCGGGAGGCGGAGGCGGCTCGGTGCCGGCGGCCGGTTGGGCTGCCGGGGCCGGGATGGGGCTCGGCTCGGCTCGGCTCCCCGGTGCCGCCGGGGCGGGCAGAGCGCTGCCGGAGCCCGGGGACCCGTTCCGCTGAAAGTTGCGGGATGAAAATCCTGCGAAAAGCGGTGAATGAGGCAGCCGGGAACGCTGCGGCGGCTGCGCCGGTGTGAGCGGGAAGGGGTAAATTTATCCGGTTGCATCGGAAGTTTTAGGGCTTGAGATAAACCATCGTAGCCAGCTCTGTCCAGAAATGGTGGTGGGTTTTTGTTTTTTTTTTTTTCCCTAATAAAAACTAAACAAAACAAACAAAAAAAAAAAAAAGAAAGAAAGAATTATAAAGAGGTTAGTTGTCTGTGCTGTTTTGCTTACCGGAAAGTTGCAGCAATTCTTTATTTTGTAATGCAACGTTCTCACAGTATTACTGTATCAAAATAATACAAACAATTTCTAAATAAGCATTCCGGTGTCTAAAACGTTGTGACTGTGGAGTGAATGTCTGCATGCTGATTTGAAAGTAAGTACTTTATTTTATTTTATTTTATTTTTGCCATTTTGTCCAGGGATCCCTTTATCCACATACTGATCGCTCACTTTATCTTATTTTCCGCTCCCAAACGTTTGCAAACAGATCTTGCAAAACAAAAATCTGATCACATACATTTAAATTACATGAAAATACCTTACAGTCTTGTTTGAAAATATATATATATATATACACACACATAACACTTTTTGTCATTGTACTCTTTGCTTGGCACAGCTGGATTTAAAATGGGACTTTCAAAATAACTTATCATATTTCAGTTTGATACCGAAACCTGAGATCTTTTCAATTGTGGTGGCAAGAGAATGTAGAGGAAATATAAATATATCATGTATAATACAGCCAGACAAATTCAGAAGTTTATTTGATCAAGTGACAGGAAGAATTGCCAATATGGCTTCCTCCAGCTACAAAATATTTTGTGGGGCTCTTAAAAGGAGTGGAGAACTGAAAATGAAGGCGTTATTTCAGAAGTAAAAGTGTTTCTCACTAGTTAAGCATATTTTAACTTGGTTCAGATGGGGTTTTGTTTTGGTTTGGTTTTGTTTTGTTTTCTTACATTTTGGAGAGATCAGAATATATTTTTTGTTTGCTCCTCCTTTGATCAAGGACACCTTTTGCCAAGGGAGGGGGAAGAAAAAATCAAGTAAAGAAGTAAAATGGGGCAGCAACCCAAGCATGAAATCCCTTTGGCGAGAACAATGAGACCCTCCTCTCCAGAATCTGTTTTGCCTTACTAGTACGACAGTGGTGTTTTCAGCTCACAGTATCGTAGGTCTATGGTGAATTCAGCTCCAGGACCTTCTGTATCTTAAAGTTATAGGGAAGGAGTTTTGAATTTGCTTTTTAATACCTGGTACTGGTTAGATTTTGATGCCCAGAGTTCCTTCCAAATAGCCATTACTTATTAATAAGAAAAAATCTTCATCTCTTTTTCTTTAAAAATCCTGGTGTAATGCTGGCCTTTGAAGAAACTCTGCAACCTTTTGCTTTTAATATTAAAAAAAATCTTATTTTGGATATCAATTAGTTATTTTGTTATATCAAAGCAAAATTTGAAGTACTGTCTGCTGAAGTTGCATAGTTTACAATTATTTTTTTGTTGTTTTAATTTGGTTGACTATCTTAAAATATATTTCTTTTGTTGCCTGAAGTTGGTAAGAATTCATTGCCTTCCAGTGCAGGCAATAGTTTGGTTTAGATCTCGGTTACATCTTTTTCAAATTTCGTCAGGAATAAGAGTTCCAATTTCAATGTAACATTCATGAAAATAACTGTTTAAATTGACCATTAATACATGTATCCTTTGAAGAACGTGGTCATGAATGTTTGCATTTAAAATGTTTGTGTTTAGATGGTTTCCCAACACAGTATATATTTTATCATTTGCTACTTACTATTTTTCCCGAGATCAGAAAGCAACCTAATGTTAAACACAGTCGAGTTTTTGTTTCTGCTCTTTTTCTTAAGCAGACTGAATAGCTGAATCTGTGAATTGTGAAGTATATGGCAATTTTAAACTACCTGCGAGGCTGAAGGCCGAGCTGCAGGATTGTTGGCTCCTCCTGCAGACATTAGTGCTTATATCTGAATAATTTCATTAGGTTGTTTTAGTTATTCTTTATCTGGTTTAAAATAAATTAGGCTTAGTCTTTTGTGTTTCTTATGAAAGCCATACCATAAACTGTTACCTTCGCAATGGGTTGCTTTCGTATATTTTACATATTTTTAGGTATAAAATGTTAGGGAACTTTGATTACAATAGATCTATTTGGGTAGGTATTGTCAGTATAAAATGGCTGGCACAATCTTTTTTGTATAAGAAAATACCTTTTTTTTTTTTTTTTTTTCCCCCCCAAGTTATGGTTCTCTGACAGTTAATTAGTCAACGAAGTTTGATCTTATTTTTTGTAAAATGTTTTATGTACAGCCTAGCTATTGCCAAAAGTAGCTAAGTCAAGTAACTAAAACTTCTACAAAAGTAAGTATTTAAGTAGGAGAAGAGAGATCTGTGAAACAAAAATCCCCTGCATCCCCATAAGGCATAGCCTGTGAAAATAAATACAAGTCTCAGTCTGACAAAATTAAAGTGCATACATATAGCGTTACTTTCATGCTAATTAGTTCCTGTTTTAAAGCTCAATTTACATCTCAATTGAGCAATCCTTGATACAACTGGAGGCACACAAATATATCTTAGACTAAGTAGTAGTTTTCACATATTTCAGATCCAAGTTTTCCTTCAAGAAATATTTTTGCTTTCTGTAAAGTTTTGCAACAGTAAACAGTTTATCTGAGCTTTTAAATGCTCTTAAAGTGCTAGCAAAACCAAAGTTTAAAAATCAAGTAGGAAAACGTGAAACAAGTTATGTATTTAGGTAAACCTAAGTCTGCAAGTCTAGTTTGAAGCTATTTTTTGCAAGTCTGTTTTGAGTCCATTGTTTGAAGGTACGGTCGTGCTGGAGGAGCGAGGCAGAGCTTGCAGAACACACACTAACAAAGTACCATAATAGGGTCACAGGGGCCAGAGAAAAAATTCAGCTTTCTTGCATCAGACCTGTGATAAAGCCCCAGCCTATATGTAAACAGTGAGTGAAACATTCTCATAGGCAACAGTTAGAGGCAAGGCTAAAAACCTACCTCACTTGCCATAAGTTAACAATGTGTAAAAATATAGTCAACGTTGTGTTAGCAAAAACGTGCCAAAATTTGTTTATTTTCGTTCTTTGGGTGAAAAAAAAAATACGTTAATTGCATGCTTCAGTCTACTCTCTGACTTTCAACAGTGGGGCCAGGAAAATTCAGAAGTGTTTTGTACCCCTCTATTTTAGCTTTGTGTGGGTTTCTAATATTAATACTCCATGCTGAAATCCTAATTTTGAACTGAAATATGGTTCTTGTCAAAATGCAATCTTAATTTTTTTCGAAACAAAAAAAATCCAAATATCAGTTCTGATGGTAGTGAAGCATAGGCGTAAAGTAACTTGCTTGAATTGAGTGTTCAAGTTGCTTAATTGAACCCTGAAATTCAGGAAATTCTAGTTAAATTTCCTGCAGCGCTGGCAAGTTCGTGAAAATATACAGACCTTTATCGCTTAAAGTTTAAAAAAAAAAAAAAAAAAAAAAAAAAAAAACGAAAACAAGGAGGAGGAGGAAAAAAAGAAAAAAAAATCAAAATAATTGAATCTGTATTTCTAAGACAATAAGAATAAATGGGGATGATTCATATCAGCAGTACAGTCTAATTATTTGATCGAATATAACTTTTTTATATCCTGCCATTTTAATTTTAATTGCACACTTTGAATGCTGCCTTAAGCTTTAGGAAGCTAAAATCAGCCCCAATACCACTAGTTTTGAATGCGCGTGTGTTCTTAGCATGTTGTGGTTATTTACTTTGGGCGAGAAAAAAGTGTGGGCAGAGGGAGCCGAGCAGTGGAAAGAATAAGACAAAAGTGTTTCCTGGCTCCGCAAAGTCAAAGGCCAACAGGTGCCCCCTCAGTTTCTTAAGAAATCGCTCCCTGGCCTGGCTAAAAGGTTATGCTGGAAAGCTGGAAATGGGATTTTCAAATGCTGGCTTTTGAAGAAAACAGGACAAACCAGATCAGCTTTCTGGATGCAAATGCTGTCAACCTAATTTATGGTTTTCCCCATGTCCTGTAAGTAACTTGCAGAGGTTCAAAACTAACCTCGAAGTGGTTCATGGGTGTATTCCAAGGAGAAGCAGCGAAATGTAAAGTATCAAAGTTCAGTTGTCTTAATAATTAGGAAAGAGGGAACAACCCTTTCTTTTCCAGTAAGAAAAATACATTTTGCCCCATACATGCTCCCAGACAGCTCAGAAACTGTTTTGAACAGGAAGGCAAAAAACCATCAGGATTTACAGACACTCTGTACCCTGAGGGAAGATTTTGTTTTCACTATAAATTATGAGTGAAAAAAGGAGTGAAAAAGATATGAGGTTTTATACCTGAAATCCCCACAAGAACCCTATTGTACAGACACGCACTGTTTCCATCTGCGCAAATAAAGTTGCAATTGATTAGTTTTATTCATCTAGAAAATGTGGGGTTTCTCTTTCTTTCTTTCTTTCTTTCTTTAAATGTTGGACATCCTGTTGCAAACCTATAGCACAAGACATCATATCTGTGCGCGCGTAGTCTCATCTTAAAACTTCTGCGGAGCCTGGTGAAGAGGCAAAACAAGCCAGGACTTGCTCTGCAGTTCTGAAGTTGTAGGTCAAGCAGTGGAAAACTCTGAACACCTTTGAGATCTGGTTATCAAATGACTATTTCTGGTAAACATCGTACACGCAGAACCCATACATGAAATTTAAAAATATGTACTAAATCCAGGGTTTATTTTCAAAACTGTTGAATTTCTAAATTAATAAAGTTAATATTTTCTTTTGGATATGTGTTATATTTCCTAAGTGTGTAGTTTTTCTCCTGTATTAATTTGTTCTTGCTAAAGTGTTAATTTACTAATATTTTTTACTAACACATTTTCTGATAAGTTTTAAAAAATATTTTGTAATTGCAAAATCAGCTTTATAGACTACATAATTATTATTATTAATCTTCTTTTTATACACTTTAAGGATACAAACATTTCTAAATCCTGAACAAGCACGTCTGAAATTAAGCAATAATCTAAAACCTCAAGAAATAGTAACAATGGAGTAAAAGAAAAGGGGTGTTTTGTTGTTTTCCATGAGAGGTGATGCATTGCTTGCAGTTAAATATTAAATATAATACTTAGCCTTTCCAGGAAATCCATTCTTTTCCATCACTCTTTTTACGTGTTCCCCAAAAGAAATTGGGAATAAGTTTTAGAAGAGGTAAAGCACCGTGCTCCCCCCTGCATTAGAAATTGCCATCAACGACTAATCAAGGGACAGATGAAAACCTTTCCTTGGAGTGAGAGCTCGCATTATGGTTAGCTGCTGTTTTAACCTGTGATGTATATGTAAGTAAATTAAACAGAAAACAGCACCGAGAGAGAATATATTAACACAAAATTTTAGACCCCTTGCAGCTGTGGCCGATGTTTTCCCTGAGCGGTAAGGAGTTGTCCTAAAATAAGAATGGGTTCCTTTCTAGCAAATTTATTTTTAAGTAGTTCAACAATTCTCAGGAAAAAAGCTCAACAGTGGAACGTTGTAAGAAATAACCCTGGATAGAGGTGGTGGGGCTGCCTTTGACTGGAGCCACCAAGTCCTAGAGGAAAAATAGAGCAGCAGTGGCCAGTGGAGCTCATTAGCATCACAGATGAAATGCTGCCTTTTCTTTGACATCTCCCAAAACACCTGCCTGTGGGCACGGGGAACTGCCCTTTGGGAATGGGGGAAATTATCCTTTTTCCACCCATCATGTATTTTTTTAGAAAGATCAGCAATGCCGCCCCAATGGGTTCAAACCTACACTGCTCCTGTGGGTGGCAGGGGGCTCCAGATACACCATTTTAAGTCCCAAATGTAAATTTTCTATATTCCTGTTTTACTATGGCAGTCCCTTGAATAGAGGCTGGATAGAAACGTGCACTACCTGCTAAACCCCAACAGATTTAATGGCATTTACAAGCCCATAAAACAGGTTCCGCAGACACATGGCCAATCTAACAGATAATTTAAGGGCGGTAGTGGAGCTTGGGTTTCTGTAGGCACCGTCCCTCTGCAGCCAGGCGTTCCAAGAGAAAGCTATTTGGGGTGAATTGAGTTCACCTGCATCCAGTTGAGTAGGTGGGGGTGTTGACTACAATAAGATCCTACAATATACCCAAAAAAATGAGCGGGGAGGCTTTTAAAATTAATAGATGACGCTTTCCCCTCTCTTTTCCCCCTTTGAGAGCAACAGTTGCCACCTAACGATTAATTAAGAAACCTGCCAAAGCTTTAGGGGACTGGCTTTCTTGGGGAAGTTGAGCAGGGAAAGTATCTTTCCGCCTTGGGAAGGGAAGGGCTGGGAGAGGCAGAGCTGCACCAGCAAATGCCGAGGGTTGACGCCGTTCCAGATTCCTTGGGAAAGCGGGAGCGGTGGGTGGGCAGGAGCAGGGATGCTGGGGGCCAAAGATGGCTTTGGGGTTGCGGGACACTTCGTGGGGATCACCTCCGTGCTCCCTTCCCTTCCAACAACGGTCAGATGCTGGATGGGGGAGGGCGTTCATGCGCTGAAATAGCATGTGAGGTTCAGCCCGCAGGCACGGATGTGCAGGAAAGCCCAAGGGGGAGACGAAGCCCCCCCGACCCTGCTGCCCCCCGACCCCCCCATAGCGCTGGCTCCCTCGCAGCCTCAAACCCCCCACGGCCGAGGAGCCCGGGGCGCGCCACCCTCCCGCCGGCCACCCAGACAAAGCCCAGGGAGCCCTCCCTTCCCCCAAAAAATGGCCGGTGAGGCTTCAGGCAGCCCCCCGCGGGCTGCCGGCGGCCCGGGGGTGGCTGCCCGGCCGGCCGGCTCTGCCGGGGGGGCAGCGGCCAGAGCGCTGGCACGGGACACCCCCCCCCCCACCACCACCACCACGGGAGATGGCGGCGTGGCCCCCCGAGACCCCCCGTCGGCCCCCCGCTTTCTCCGAGCTGCCTGCTGCTCTCCCATCCCCCCGGTGTCCCTTCACACCCCACCGAAATCCTTCCCCAGCCCCTGTCCCCCCCCCCCCCGCCCCCGGTCCCTGCCCCCGCCGGGGCCGGGGAGGGCTGGCAGATTGCGGCGGGGGGCCCCCGGCTGGAAAAGGGCCGGGAGGGCGGCAGCCACGGGAGAACAAGCACACGGTGCCTTCTGGACGATGCTCCTTTGCAGTAGCCACAGAAGACCAGGAATAAAAACAACGGAGACCCTGGTTTCAAAGCAGCGGGAGGAGGGAAGGCACCAATATTTTCCTTTGCATTGACCTCGCGGAAGGTGCCCTAACCTCGCCAAGGGAAAGCCAAACCACCCCAAAATGCTGTAGCATGTGCGTGCTTTACATTAACAATCCACAATTGGCTCTATAGATATTTAAAATAGGGACATTATTAAGCTTGTGCCTATTCAGACATATGCCCCTAGCAGGGGTGCTGGCTTCTCTTATTTTCTTTGGCTGTGGTCTTGAAGAGAAGATAGCGGAGCCAGAAGAAGACTGTGTACATGTGTGGTTCCCAAGGAAGTGTATTTTACATCCCTGCATAAATAAAAGACACCACCCTTCCCAAGTGCTATAGGTAAATCTGATCTTAGAAAGACTGGTGTCCTAGGCAATGATGTTCAGACGGTTTCCTTCTCCTCCAGCAAAAGCCAAAGGGAAAAGGGTAGCAAGTGCTAAACCAGAGAGCAAGTCACCTTGTGGGAACCGTACTCCAACACACCCAAGGTACTATCGCAGTCACTGCAGATCACTTCAGCAACTCTTTTCTTTTTTTCTTTTTTTTTTTTCATAAAACACAGTCCTATCCTCCCTGATGCCTTCACATTCAAGTTTTCAGGGCAACAGTATCCTTGCTGTTCAACGCAGGTGGCTAGTTGCTAAGTTTGATGTGTATTTACACAGAAAAAGCGTGACAAACCTCTGGTGCTGCTTATTTTCGTACCCAGACTCTACTCTCCTTCGCTCAACTCGTAGTCATGTTGTTCCTGTTTCATCTGGTTTTTCCACCCTGCTTCCCTTTTCGACTCCGGACCTTAAGCTCCCACCCAATTTTCTTTCCCTGGCTGTTATCCCCTGTCGCCCATTTTCTCTACCTTCCTTCCTCCCTTCTCCTCTTTACCAAACCCCTCTTTACTGAGTATTTTGTGCCTCCATCCCTCTGCTCCTTAAGGGGGGTTTATTTCAGTCCTGTTGTGCATCGGTATCCATGTCCTGTGGCAGGAGTTTTGTCCTTTTGCCATCTTGATCCATGCCAGAAGGCTAAAGTCAGAAAGTGAAGTCTTTTATCAGGATGTCCTTGGACGATTCACGCCTGGGGACCCCCGTGCAGGGCACTGCCTTCTACCTGCACCCCGGTTTTAGACTTCAGACTGCGCGGTCGCTGGTGCGACACTCGTTCCCATCAGCGCAAATACGACTGTGCTTTAGGCGATGAACTATGGGGAAAAGCACTCCTCGTACCTCTGTAGGTCTCCGCATTTGCAGGGCTCCCTCTTGCCTCTGGGAACAGATTTGGTGAAAGCCAGGGTTTGCCGGAGCCTCACTGCTTCTCTAGGGAACCCTTGTGTGTTCTAATCGGGATTTGGAGAGGGCAAAGAAGCAGCAGCACAAGGGGTGGTGAAAGACCAGTTCAATATAACATGCTTGAGCAGTCCCTTCGGGGGATTGCTCTTCAAAAACAGCGCTGGGATATTTTACAGCTCTGTTTTGATGACTGATCTCCTGTGAGTAGGACTCCGGTGGCGGTAACGTCTCACCAGGGTTTGGGTGGAGCAGCTGTGGGCTCAGGGAGCCGCCGCCGACGGAAAAACTGGGGTCAGCATGCTCTCAAGCTCAGGCAGACGCTAACTACAGCAGAGACGGTTTCTGGCAAGAAATTGGCATTATGCTGGAGAAGAAGCAGTGCAGACCCTGAGCCGAGAGGAGGAAGTTAAAAGCAGATGAGATCTTTGTGGGTTTGCAGTAACCGATGTCTGACAGGAAGAGCGAATTCATGCCAGCATAAAGGAAAGGAAAAAAAGGAGGGCAGAAGTGAAAAATCCATATTGTGCACTCAGTAACTAAAGAGTTGTTTGACTCCAGAAGAAAGACAATGTATTGGTTGCAAGAAGAAAAGCAAGACTGTTTCTAGAGCTCTCTGAAACTGAAGTTTTGCTTCTTTATTATTGCTAACCCTTTAGGACTGTAATCACCTTCTCCTCTCTGCAAATCTCTCTGCTGCTTTGAAATTTTACAAGTTCCGTGATTATTGATTCAAATGTTAATAGTTTGTACTCAGCAAAATACCATACAAATGGATTCATCACAAAACAACGTTCTGTAATAAGAAACTTCACTGTAGCTGGAGGCAAGGAGGTGACAGTTCTCAGAGCTGCAGCAAGAGGAGGGGACACTGAAGGGGTTTGGCAGGTAGGGACACTGGTTGTGGAAAATGCTGTGACCAAGCAGAAAACTCCAGGTATTGTCATCCACCGCCAGAGGTGACTTCTTGGACAAGCATAACATCTCCTGCATCTTCATCTGGCTCAGTTCCACTCTCTTCCGTAGACAAGGATCACAAAATTTCCACAGCCGCCTGCTCTCACCACAGTGTGACCATCCCCTGGCTTTTCCAAAAGTTTCCTCTCTCCACAAACCGTTGCTCTCCAGATTCTTCTGTTCCTTGCATTCCCCCCACCTCCCACCTTTCCTTTCCTCTCCCCTTCCTGCTTCTTCAGTAACTTCCTGAGCTACTTCTGAATTTTCCAGTTTGCACTTCCAGTTTGCACCTTGTTTTCCGCTCTCCCTACCTGTTCAGCAAAGCAACGAGAAATTCTTTCCTTACACCTCCTTTCTCCCGTCACTTCTGGTGCATTCGCTCTTCTTCCCATCGCTGAAGCACAGGAACGCTGTTCAGATTTTGCCACACACCCAGACAACCAGCAAATCCTGCCTCTCTAATTCCATCCCTTCTACGTGACACTTTTTCTCTTCCATCTTTATCAAGGAGGAACTCTATTTTGAGTGTAGAGGTGATACTGATTTAGTTAACACTCTCTCTTGTTAAAGAGGAAGACTGTCTTCCCAGCAATGGAAAAGAATCAAAGCAGAGACTTCTGCGATTAAGCCTGATCTAACGCACCTGGTGAAATTTTGGGAATTCTTGGGTAGCTCTTCCGAGCCCCACTCACATTCCTCATAATAAGTAGAAGATTACAGGGAGTTTTTGCATGGATATCACAGTCAAAAAAGCAAGCTGGCAGCATCCTTCAATGAGCAGTTGTCGTGATGATATTTAAGCAGCCAACTCATAAAATTATCGCTGTAGCCACGGAGGCTCATCTTTCTCACCCAGAAGAACTTAGAGAGGAGACTGTGACGAAAAGTCTCTGGTAGCGTTTGGAGCCGTCAGAATTTCGGGGCTGCTTCTTTCCTGGGGCTGTTATTCGGCAGGGACCCGGCGCTGGTCCGCGCTGCTTTTCAGCAGCAAATGGGTCAAACAGCTGCTCAGATGCATTGAGTTGCCTCTGACGTGCCTTCGGTAAAAGGCAGCGAGACGGCACAGTGTAGTCGTGGTGGAACTAATGAGCTAAAAGTAGAAAACAGGAGGAGACAACAGCAGGTGGCTTTAACAGGCGGGAAAACGAAGGTTTATATTTCCACATGCCGCAGAGGAGGATTTTAGCTATTCGGGTAGGTATTCGAGTGGAAATCCTCCCTGCCGCTCTCCAGGCTCAGCGGGAGACGAGCAGAGATGCTGCTTTTAGACCCCGGTTACCTCCCCATATCCATTTCACCGGTCCCGGTGCGGTAGGTGGGTGGTGAAGCCCAGAGCCGGATCCATCGGCAGCTGCTCTCAGTTCAGCCGGAGATGGTAAGAGCCCTCTCCCTCGGCTTTGCTCAGCTTCCCCGTGCGCTGCGACAGCAGCAGCAGCCAGGAGTTAGTTTTGCCTCCTGAAGCTGTAGAAGGGAGTGGGTTTCATCTTTTGGGACAGAGACTTTGCCGGAGACAGCCATCATTTTATCACCTGTAGCCCACGTTCATCTTGGGGTGACACGTGGAGGTGGCTCACCAGCTTGTGCTGATGGGGAACGCCGCTCCCCCCTCGGCACCATGAGATCAGAGGAGTTGGGAGGGCAGGGGCAGAAGCCAGATGTGGACTTCTCCTGAGTGGGACAGGGATTGCTGTGACACCACACAACAGGCGTTAGAGGGTTGTGACTGTAGGTCTGTCCCAGGTGAACAGGGAGCATTCAGGGCAGGAGGCACAAGCTGGCTACAGCGCTTCCAAGGGACACTTTTCCTGAGGTCCCTCCCTCCCTCCGTGTGATTTACAGGACAAGGGGAGAAGGGATAAGAAAACAGAAGGTGTTGCAGGAAAATTCACCCAGACCACTCCCCAAAAGGGAGCAAGCTCTTACAGAAGCTGGAGGGGGTTTTTATATTGTCCTTGTGATATGCATAATTTTCCTGTCCATCCAACACCTGAGTAACTTTGTGCTCATAAACCATCCCAGTTACACCACCAGAACCACAGTGTTTCTGTAAAAGAGCGTGCAAACCTTGCCATGATGTTACTAAAGGGGAACTCCTGTACTCAAATCACCTGCAAACAGCAAGTATGTTTCCAAACTTGTGAAGGTAGCAATGGCACCTTCACAGCACTCGAACGACACGCAGAGCGCTCCTGAGACACTTCTCTGCTTCTTCACCCTTCTGCCAAAAAAAAAAATAAATATAGGGAATGGGTTTTATTCATGTAACAACACATACCTTACAAAGGGGGTATCTAAAGTGCTTGGAGTGTCAGTGGTTTTGCTTAACATCACATCAAGGCTGACCAGGGTGCAGAAGCCACCGAGCAGAACGGTGTCTCAGTCAGGAGAGGTGGGAAGCCATCAGACTTGTTCTGAGCATCCTCTGCTAATCCCGCCTGGCTCATCCTCAGGGTGACACAGACTGTCTGCGTGGAGAGACAGAGTGACACTGTCTCAAAGGGGATGTTTGCTAACTTGGACCGTTTTTTTTTAAAGAGGGTGACACCTACGACCCCTTGGAAGCTCGCTGTTTAAAAATACTGTCCAGTGCTTTTTTCAGGGCAGGGGAGGGAGAGGCAGAGGGGAGGTGACTCTCTAAGAGTGATTACTCCAGGCAATGTGGACTTGGAACCAAGTGTTGTCATTCGGAGGGTTACTACACCTTACAGAAAAAAGCATCCCTTTGCTGAGGACGGCTGAACCTCACCAGTTTTGTTTAAAAGTAAGAACATAAATAAATACTACACTCTGTTTTGCCACACTTCCCAGTCCATCACTCTAGCAAGCCAAAAGTAGCTGCCGTTGTTTCCCGGAAGCGAGTGGTGGGATACGTTCCTTCTCCCATCTTCCTCCTCCTCCTTTCTCTCTGCAGCACCTCTGCTTCGGCAGGGATTTACAGAAACTGCACCTATTCCAGGAGAAAGGGAGTCACCACCATTAACATTTCCTTAAAGTACAGTTATCAACAGATGTTCCAGTCAAGAAAAAGCCAAGATGCCTTTTAAAAAAGGACAGAGAGGTTGAACCCAGCTTCTACTCAGAGGCAAAAGCTGCATCCTGCCCCCGGTGACACACGGGGTGCCGGGCAGTAACTCAAGTCACAGCCGTTGGGAAGAGTCCCAATTGCTAGGGACTGTCAGTGGGTTTCTGACCACAGGGCAGGGGAGAGGAGCCACTGATTTGCTCCTCATGTCACAGCAGAGCAATAAGAAATGTGTTTGAGTGACATATGTCACTAAGGGCAGGACACGACAGTTCCTATTTGTCTGTCATTAACCTACCTCTCATCTCCAGCCTTACTGCAGGAGTCTTCTCCATGACGATGCCTGAAGGGTGCCTGAAGTTCTGCCTTCTCCAGATCTCTGTGGTGCCCATCTCATTAAAATACCTTCTCTCACACTTGCTTTCTTTCCCTGCTCAGCTCCAAAGCCGATGATAAAGCTCTCCATCTCCCCCCGGGTCGGTTTCTGCATGGGAACCCCCACGCTCTGAGGCAGCTTAGCACAAACTCATTAGCTCTTCTGCTCCCTCTTCCATGGGGTTTGGGCTCAGGACCCCTCGCAGAGGGATAGGTGCATGGGTAGAAAACAAAGCTTTTGCTTTTTGACCTGCCCGTTTTGCAGCAAACTTTAGCTAACTCTTCATTTAGCTGGTTCTTCCACACTCCCCCCACCTTGGGTACTCCAGCCCTACTATCGACTTAATTCTCATAATTTTTGCTTGCTTACTCTTCCTGTGCATTAGAGATGCCTTGCACACTTTCCTGTTTCCTTCACAGCTTACAATACCCCAGAAAGTGGGACATCCGTAGCCACAGCAAGGATGGTAACAAGGGAGAAATGTACAATGCCCACAGTGGAAAAATATTTTGAAGAAGCTCAAATAGGAAATAATTAAGCAAGGATCTGCCTGCTGTGGGGAGTTCATTTAAAAAACAGGCATGTCCTTCATAGGTCTAGCAATTTCCCAGCTACCTGCCTCCATTAGTTAATTAAATTGATTAATGATATTCTTAGTTAAAGACGACTTACGATGGCCCCAAAGAAAAAGATGAAGCAGCAGGTGGTTCCTAGCCTTTGCCTCCCTTTTTGTGCTATTCCCACAGGTGATGAAGATTTCCTCTCCAAGAGTAGCTGGAAATCCACTATTACCCAGAGAAGCTGTTTCTTTTTGCAGTTTGGGAACCCAGGTAGAATGATTTCATCCAAAGTTTTTCCAGTTTGAAGTTCTGATACATCCTAGTTGGATATCAGCCTCCTGCTTTCACTGTTCTCATCTCTTCCCCAGACAGGGCACAGGATTTCGTTTGCCCTCTCGGAAGGGGGTTTGACCTGGTCGTGTCACTGTCCCAGGCTCTGAGGGAAAACCCCACTTCTCTGCTTTTGGAGGCAGCTGAGATGTTGTCCTGGTTTGAGAGACACAGGACTAATTTCTATTTTAATGCCTGGGAAAACTGCACTTTTAGAAGACTCTAGTGTCTGAATTCGTGAAAATATTTACTTTATAGCCAGCTATGGGATGTGGGATTCAAGGTCTTAGTGTTTTAGAGCTCGCCAGGTGCAGGATGAGGAGGAGCGAGACCTGGGCACTTGACCCAAGTTGGCCAACAGGATTATTTCATACCATGAACATCACATTTAGTATAAATTATAAAGTTTGCCAGGTAGTTCTCTCTCTTCTATGGTGGCTGTGATCTTGAGAACTTCTTGCCTCGGTGCCAGACCCCTGAGACCTTCCCTTCCTCCTGAAGCCACAGTGCTCATAGTATCTGACATTTGCTGTCCCTGCTGGGAGTGCACAGCTTCCTGCTGATAGAATGGGCTCAGCATAATCCTTGTATATTTTATATTGGTATCAGGATCAATATTTGTTCTTTAGTGTTATTAATGTCAATTATCTAGTCTTATTCTATTAAATCTGTTTATATTTCAGCCCTCAGGTTTCCTTGGTTTTTTCCCTCGATTCGCCTTCCCGCGTGGGGACGAGTCATCGGGTGATAGAATAATTGTGTGAACAACAATAAGTTGTTGTGGGTTCCTCAAACCATAACAGATGCACACAGGCACAGGGAGCCAGTGACACCCTGTTTATCCCTTGCTTATCTGGAGGTAGACAGAGTAGATGCCAAACCATCACTTGGTGTTTTAGCTGGACGTAGCCCAGAGGGGTTGGCAGCAAAGCCTGGGTGGTGGGATCCGAGCCCCCTGAGCTCACCAGCCATGCAGGATGGTCACCGGGGGGGGGGAGGCTGGCTGGCAGGAGGCAGAAGCAGCCACAGATAATAGAATCATGGAACGGTTCGTGTTAGAAAGGACCTTAAAGACCATTGAGTTCCAAGCCCCCTGCCATGGGCAGGGACGCCTCCCACTAGATCAGGTTGCTCGAAGCCCCATCCAGCCTGGCCTTGAACACCTCCAGGGATGGGGCATCCAGAGCTTCTCTGGGCAACCTGTTCCAGTGTCTCACCACCCTCACAGATAAGTATTTCTTCCTAATAGTTAATCTAAATCTCCCCTCTTTCAGTTTAAAACCATTCCCCTTGTCCTATTCCCCATCCTCAGATGCTGAGGTGGCTTTTCCTCTGTGCTCCCCTGCCAGAGGTGGGAACCGGGGACCCTCACAAGGAACAAACTACTTTTTTTATTCATTCACCTCTGGACTCCACCGGTCATTTAAAAAGAAATAAAAATCAGGAGCACAAATAGCACCTTCTTCCCACAGGACTCGAACAACAAAATACAACAGACACAATTTAAGCTTTCTGAACACTTCCCCTCCCCACAACCCAAACACGGTACCAGTTACTCCCAGTCCTACCTCCCAGGCAGCCACTGGAGCAGCTGGGCTCCCAGCACGGCCAGGTCGGTGGGTTTGGGATCTGCTCCAGAGCAGGGGTAGGAGCTGCTGAGCCCTTGGTGGGCCAAGGGCTGCTGCTTTCTCTGCCCCCTCCTCTGCCAGCGGTGGGGGTCCCCGGGGTGCTCCCTGTGGGCATCTCGGTGCTCAGCTGCGTGAGCGCTTCAAGCTTAGACGGGCTCGAGCCCTGGTTTTGGCTGAGGGAGCAGAGAAAGGAGAGAATGTTTTGTCTTTCCCAGGGCTGTGGAGGAGAGGAGCCCCCAGGTTTTGCCTGCAGTGGCTGCAGCAGCCCCCCAGCTTGGGAGGGGGGGGGACGGCTGCAGCCCCGGGAGCCCCGCTCAGCAGCGGGCAGCTGAGCTGGGCTGTTGGCAGGGGGAGAGAAAACCTAAACCCACCTGTGGGTGCTACCAGTGGGAGGTTTGCGGGGTAGACTGGGTGGTCAGCCTCCGGACTGGGCTGTGCCACTGCTTTTTGATTGACCCAGGGATAACCACTGTGTTTCCGTAGCAAAGATCCCAGATTTCTCTGGCTTCGGAGAGTTAAATGAACCGGGAGGTACGATCAAAGATGCAGCAAACCCCAGAAGTTGAAGGGAATATTAAACCATGGATTTTTGTAATAATTTAAAGGAGTGTTGGCATTGCTTCGAGCATGCATTCCCAACCCGTGCAACGTGCAGCTTGCAGGCACTGCAGGGGTGCTCAGCGAAGAAGGGGCCCTTCTGGCCAGCACTGGGGTGGGGTGGGATGAGCTGAGCACGGGCTGAGAAACTGGGCTCAGCCCCTTCCCCGGGCTGAAGCAAGTTGTCTGTTCCTTCATCATCTGCGTCCACGGGAGGAAGAAACCTCTTGGTGGTTTAGTTCCAGAACTAGACTCTCTGAAAACATGTCCTCTCCTGTAACGTCTGCTTGGGAAAGATCGACCAGTCCTTAAGGATATCCCTGTGCACGTGGCTACTCTGATGTGTTCTGCATGTCAGTACTGCTATAGACCTTAAAAATTTATTTATAGATTTGTATAAAGTGGTTTAATCATCTTTCACAGATCCTCTTGCAAAGCTCTCGCTCACCATCTTTCAAAGCTGGAACAGACCAAATTAAAAAAAAATCATGGAAGAAGAGTATTTATTAACCTCGTCTGTCATACATGGAAATCTGAGATTAAATATTCTGCCCATGGTTACCCATGCAGGCTGAGGTAGGAACCAAATCCTACATTCCCACACATCAGGTGACTTTATCCCAGCATGAACTTTCCTTTCCAGGGAATATTCTCAGATACATCAATATCTAGACCAGTTGTTAACTCCCGTGAGGTTTTGCCTTTTTATATTTTGAACACCCACTGTTCTTGTCTCATTCCTATGAACTCCTCAGACGGGTGGCTGCGTGAGTTCCATTCTAGCCTCCAGTGGATGGAAATTAAGCACACTGTATCTAAGACTGCCTGGAAATCTAGACTTTGAAAGGATTTTTATTTTACAACAAGAAAAAATCCCTGTACTTTATGCTCCACTGTGTGCGTGAGCCCAGCACGAGATTTTTGGGTTTTAGTGAAGCTTTGCTCTCGCTACCTTTTCTCCCAAGCACTAGCAGCTAATGTGATGGTACCAAACACCGCCCGGGAGAGCCAGCTGCACCGGAGGGAGGGCCAGGGCCACCCCAGCTGCACAGTGACAACCACTGTTACTTGTGCTGTCATCGCTGCTCAAGCAGATTTGGCACCAGCCGCTTTCATTACTACCTATACCTGTTGTAAACTTACGAAGGATGCCTCGACACAAGCGAGAAGCTTGTCTTCATCTTGGCAAATAACTCTTTCTTGCCTGCTCTGAAGAGACAGCAGGCCTGCTAGATGTTCCGTTGGATGTGGTCCACTGGGACGAGGCCAGTGTCGTCACTGTTCAGACATCCGCTGATACACGAGGAGGAGAGGCTTTGGGAAGTGAAATGTAGGTTAGGACCTGTTTTCTCTGGTTATTTTCCTCTCTTCTGGCCGAGGAGAAAGGAGCATCTGGTGCATTATCCCCCTGCGGTGCAGGAAGAAGAAAGCCAGTGAGAACAAAGGGTGCTGAGCAGCAACCCCGTACCAGGCTGGGGGCAGCGGCCGGCAAAGTCACACTTCTGCTGATGGGAAGCTCGACTACCTGTAATTAGCCTTCCTCTAAAGTGAATTAATTGTTCTGAATGAAGGAAAACTGTTAAGAGGTGCTCATGTCCTGTGGAATTGCACAAATAATTCTGTCACACTGAAGATGTGTTTGATGCACTGTTATAATCTTGGGGGTTTGGTGTTTGGCTTTTTTTTTGGTTGCTGCTGGGTTTTTTTGATTGTTTGTTGTTTTTTTTTTGAGACGAGATTCTGAGCATTTACAACAAAATATTGTTAAAGCCACAACCTAGAAATCCAAATTGGCAGCTGCTCATGGGAGAGAGGATCCTCAGCCAGGAGGAATTCAGCTGCTAAGTACCCATGGGATTTGGCATCTGGGGTTTTTCAGTGTGAAACAGATCACCTTCCTGTTCTCTAGATGTTGCTCCTCTCTGCCCAGTCCTGCACGGGCCTGGAGAAAGGATAAAAAACTTGACATTTAGAGCAAGGAGCGGAAGAGAAATGGGAGCGTTAGGAAATCCCGTTAGACTGTGAAAGCTGACAGGTAGGGGAGAGCAGCTGCCGACAAAGCCCTCCGTTCTGTTGCCATCCTGCCACGGTCCAGATCGTGCCAGAACATCCCAGCAGCGCAGGTGAGAGAGACACCAGCCAGGGGAACGTTCCCCGATGAAGGCATTTTTTGTGTTTGTTGTGAGATTAGACACTAGACAATATTTGTAAAGATCTGTGCGCTGCTAGTGAATTATGTATCATCAACAGCGATTTAGTAATCAACGTTCAGTGGTTCTTCTCTCCTGCGCTGCTGCAAGAGTCAGGTGGCTGCTTCCACGCCACCTATAAAAGATAGCAGAGCCACCGCCAATTAATAAAGCCTAATGAACAATGGCCTTTAGCCATCCTTCAGGTTCTCTTCATTGTCATGAGTTTACAAAGTCTCGACTGTGAGACAGAGAGGGCCAGCTTACAGTTACTGAAGAAGTACTGGGAATAAGTATCTCTCTCGGAACCTTGGATCTACAAATCAAACCAGTGAAAGGCTGAGAACAGGAGCAAAAATGGAGTAGTGAAAAAAAGGGGTCCAAACAGCCCATGGTTCCTCCACCTAGAGATTTGCAAGACCAGTTCCCACACAGCACTGATCCACGGTTCTACAACAATGAGTTTACATGTCCATTTTTGCTTTGGTGTTTTTTTCTCCCTTAAAGCAAATATAAAGACCTGCACAAGCTCCTGTGATGCACCTGTGTGCAACTCGAGGAGTTCTCTGTCAGTACTTTCCTTTAAGGTAAATCTCAAAAGACAAAGATACTGAAGCATCTGGGAGGGTTACCCGGTGCCTGTGCTGCTTGCTGCTGATGTGTGACTCCATGGATTGTGGGACTGGGTTTGCATGAAAGAATTCAGCCTGGAAGTTTTGGCAGTTCATAAATTACTGAATTTGAGATGCTGTGCAGAGAACGTGCATCCTGGTCCTAACACCGTACTGAGAGGAGGATGAGGGTGGAATCACAGATCAGGCTGGTGGAACAGTTATATCATTGGTTCTTGGTGACCACAATTCGCTGTTCTTGATCCCTAACGTTATCAGACATCTTCACAGTTGGAACCCTCCACCAAAAACAAAAGACATTTTTTTAAAAAATAGGGGACAACAAAGAAACAACTACTTTTTAAGTTTAAAAAGTAGTCTTACATGGGAAGCACCATTAACCTTTTTCACAGTGGGAAACTTATTTCCACCACAGCCACTTGTTCTTCAAGAAAGGATTTAAAGAGAAGTTTGCAGATCTTAGTTAACGAAGATCTTCTTTTGCCAAATAAATTTTGTTGTTAATTTGAATGTGAAAGATAACTGCTATTAGATACCAAAAATGTAACCTTTGGTTGCTACCACAAGGGTTAAGGAATCATTCTGTGTAAGGTGGTCTCTCACTCGCTCGTGAAATCCAACAGGAGCTCCGCCTCAGTGGCTCGTTGCCTTTTCTAGCCATTGGTGTATCCACTAATTATTTTAATGAATGTTTAATCTTGTATATTTAAGCTCTAATACTTTCTCTACTGCTTTATTTGTTCCTGTCTCTTAACAAGTTTAACCCAAACTGAGGGAGGGTGATGTGATGATGTGACGATGGCATTTTTCATGCTCTCTGAACGTACTACTGACCTATTTAAAGGAACCTCCGCTTTTTGCCTAAACTTGATCAAAGTGTTGTACTCACAGCTTTGTTACGGGACACAGAAAGAGAGTCCCCTGCTGAGCCCACCAGTCCTTACCTGTCTGTAGATAGAGGTAGCCCCACCTGAAATACTTTATGCAGAAGTAAAACACAAGCAAAGCGAGAAATGATGTCTACAGACACTGCAGATGGTGCAGCATTTAGGGTTTTCCTTTACGCTGCTGTACCCATCCCAAAAAAAGGCCAACCAAAAAAAGTCGCTTTTGTAGGAAAGCGGTAGAAAAAAGTTTACTCCAGATTGTTTTCTTTTTCTGCTCCAGCGAATTGACGTTAGCTGTAGAGGCCTGACCAGCGGGGGGGTCAGTTTGCCCCACTGTCCTTCCTTTGCCCAGCCATGCCTCAGAAGGTGCTTCTCCAAAAAAGCATTCCTCAGCTGCCTGGGTCACACCTCTTCATCCACATCACCACAGCCAGAGGCTTTGGTAAGCGCTGCAAGACCGAAGGCTTAACATCATTACAGATGTGAAGTACAGTTACACAGGGCAAATGACAAAATTACAGTCTTAATAAACTTCACCTCATGCACATCATCTTTACATCATAGAACGGTTAGAGTTGGAAGGGACCTTAAAGATGATCGAGTTCCAGCCCCCTGCCACGGGCAGGGACACCTCCCACTAGACCAGGTTGCTCAAAGCCCCATCCAGCCTGGCCTTGAACACTTCCAGGGATGGGGCATCCACAGCTTCCCTGGGCAACCTGTTCCAGTGTCTCACCACCCTCACAGCAAAGAATTTCTTCCTGATATCTAATCTAAATCTCCCCTCTTCCAATCTAAAACCATTACCCCTTGTCCTATTGCTCTGATCAAGAGTCCTTCCCCATCTCTCCTGTAGCCCCCTTTAGGTACTGGAACGCTGCTATAAGGTCTCCCTGTAGCCTTCTTTTCTCCAGGCTGAACACATACTCAGAAGCTATTTTGACCCAACACGTAACCAGCACGGATATCTCTCAACTGTTGTCATGGGGTGCAGATTTTCCATTACACGCAGTCTCAGCCCCTGTAGCAGCTGTTGTGAACTTCTTGTGGCCACTTCTCTGCAGCATTTGGGAACACAGCGTGTTTAAGAGCAAGTATTACCCTGCATTCCATACCCCAAGCCTAGAAGCGAGGCCATACAAAAACCTACCCCAACTGTCAGGTTTGTCTAAATCAGTATTTAAATACTCCCTGCAATTCAATTGTGCACTTGAGCTTAGTGTTACTTTGTGCTAGTACACCATAAGTTTTGTTACTTTGGTTATTTTTACTTTGTTGCAAAACTCTAGTACCATCAGAGTTCTGACTGTGCTTATAATCCCTTGCCTGGAACTGAAGAAAACACAGAAATGACTGGCAAAGGTATTTAATCTGTTTAGCTGTGTTTAGAGACACAGCAGGAGAGTTACCCAGACCATGTTATTTCCTAAACAGAATCAGAAGCTTATCTAAACCGTGTTCCTAAATCCATTCCTAACAAAGCAGAGACGGGGCTCCCATCCTTGGGAGGATGCAGAAAAACTGCTAATGCCGAGATCTTTGCCCAACTGATCTCGGTTAAAAAAAATACTGCTACTATGAAACAACCAACAAATAAACCAACCCACGAATGAGGAAACAGCCACAAATTATCCTTCCCGTTTCAGGATTGATAGTTTTAGAATCAGTTATTTAATTCTAACAACACTACGTACACATGCATTGTTCATACATTACATACATAGAATGATAGAATCGTCCAGGTTGGAAGAGACCCTTGGGATCATGAGTCCAACCATCTACCCTACACTACAAAGTTCTCCCCTATACCATATCCCCCAACACCACATCTAAACGTCTCTTAAACACATCCAGGGATGGTGACTCAACCACCTCCCTGGGCAGCCTGTTCCAATGCCCAACCACTCTTTCTGTGAAAAATTCTTTCCTAATGTTCAGTCTAAACCTACCCTGTTGGAGCTTGAAGCCATTATGTACAAGTACATGTACAAGTACATCCCATTTTCACCTGTTCTTCACATGGACTGTGTCACATCACTCTCCGCGAGGCACAAAACGCACCGGGTCATACAACGCTGTTGCCACTTACAGCTCTACACGGACCTGTGACAAATAAGATGGTGAGGTTGTTAGGTTTAACTGTTGGAAGAAACAATCTCCAAGGCAAGTACTGAGACACTCCTTCCCTGGCTCTGGCTTCCAGACAACAGGTTTGTTGAGCTGCTGCTTTCTACCTAATAACAGCTTCTCAGCCCTTGGCAATTACTGGCCACAAACACCATAACCTGGCAAGAAGTAACCACCTCCCTCTCACTTCCCGTTATCGTAATTCCCTGACCCTGAACACCCCCCCCCAGCCAGCCCCGCAGCTATTTCCCCTGCTTTTGCACCCAAATGCCTCCTCGCTATTCCTGCACACTGCACCCCTGAATTCTGAAAGAACAAAACCAAAATTGAAAATATCCACAGTTCTCCGTAATTGGACTTTAGCTTTTTGGTTTACAGAGGACAATTTTCTTAACACTTCCCAATTTGTCTGGATCACCACTAAAATCAGAGTTGGAAGGTTCAAATATGTTGAACTTCAGTGTTTCAGGTCCTTTGCTTTCATTCTACAAGGAGCTTTCAGCTGCAATTTTTGGATAAAACATAATGGATAAAAAGTATTGAGTAATAACCATTAAGTTAGAACTTGTTCGGTCACCAGTTTCTCCTGGCATATCTTATCAATTAGATATATTAGGAAGAAATTCTTTATTCTGAGGGTGGTGAGGCACTGGAACAGGCTGCCCAGAGAAGCTGTGGAAGCCCCATCCCTGGAGGTGTTCAAGGCCAGGCTGGATGGGCCTGGCAGGGGGGCTGGAACTCAATGATCTTTAAGGTCCCTTCCAACCTAAAACATTCTACAATTCTGTGATCAAACCTTAAAAGAGCTGAATGTGTTTGTGTTAAATTATTTGTAAATACTTCCTGGCACTGCCATTTGGAAATAGTTAACACAATTATGTTTTATAAGCATAGCCTCTTAAAATGATGACAAACTCCTTTGGTGGCATTCCCTGACAATCGGGATGAAATGATTTTTGCTGCGAGGGCTTTGTAGCCCAATTCCTTTTGCTGCGCCAACACTGACATTCAACCAGCCACATGGTGAGTTATTTCAGAGGGCAAAACTTGCCAGAAAACTAAACAAAGTCACCAGTGTTCCTCTCCTTGAGCCATCTCACCACAGCTCCAGCAAATGCCAAAGATGGCACAGGAGAAAGCTGGACCACCCTCTCTGCTCAGCCATCCCGGATCAACGCACACCCCTTCTCAGGGAAGACAAAGCTCTTGAGAAGACAGATAAAATGCTGACTTTATTACCCACACAGCAGTATTGGGTCTTATTTAACCCATATTCCAAAGCAGAACAAAAGACAAGAAGTCACATCTCAGTGGAATTAACTTTTATTGACAGGGAAAAAAAAAAAAAAAAAAAAAGGTATACACGTAGTTGTAGGTTTTTCCATCCATACTTTCGAAACTCCAAAAAAGGACTGGAAACAAAACTTGCTTCATCATTATTGCAATACCCAAACAGCGATGGTTTTTGTTGTTGTCTACATGAACAGCAAATTATATAACTAATTGCTACGTTCAATAAATATTTTTTGTCCTGCACCAATTAAAGGGAAATATTCAACAAGTACAATAAAACCCCCAGGGTTTTTACAGTTTTATCTTCAAATGTTATCCACTGTGTAGCAGTCCAGAAACTTTATCTATAAAACACAGCCTTAATTTTGAGTGTACAAGGATCTATCTTCCCAGTCAGCCAAATACCAAATTTTGCTCTAGCTCAAATAGTCTACACTCAAAGCTACTACTTGACAAAACAAAAAAAATCCTCTGGTTCATGACTATCGAAGTAAATTTGTCATTACAGAAAAGGCTCAAAGTCGTTACTTGTTTATCAAAGTAATAGGTAAACATTTTAACAGAAAGATTAACGAGTTACTTGGAAATGCAGGTTTATATTAAAGTATCTGAGTGTGTATATTACATATGACATGCAAGCTTTAAAAATATCAATCTTCTCTTCTGATTAGTCAGGAGTCCAATTGTTTTAAAAACAAAATAGGAATGACTTCCAAAATGTATCAGCACTTTGGGTTCTCTATTTCATCTTACTTAAGATGTTTTACTACACGAAAACTACAACAATTACAATATTTAAGAGTATTACAATAAAGAGGGATGGAAAACAGGAATACTTCAACTGAAAATATGTATATTCTAAATGAACCAAAGATCTGTAAAAGAGTTGGATGGAGGACAAGGAAGGGAGGGAAAGCAGTAGGGAAGCTAAGATCTGAACTTTGTATTTAAAAATCATGTCCTCAAACTGTCACTCTTCTCACCTTCAGTAGCGCCCTGGAAAAAAAAAAAAAAAGAAAAAACAACACAATTACTATAAACTATCTGTACACAGAGCAACTCAGCTTTGATGTGCCCAGCTTTTCTGCTTTCCCATTCAGAATTCCCATCGATCGATTAACACTAGTAACAATAAGGTTTAAGCCAGCCAGGTTCTATTTATTCACTTGTATTTACTTACTTGGACTATAGGAACGGGATCTTGATCGTGATCGGTATCGACTATAATAAGGCGATGGTGATCGTCTCCTTTAAAGGAAATTAAAAAAGAAACTCAACAACATCCATTATGAAAGAAGCCTTATTCACATCACTTCTACAGAACAGAACCATTTCCTTAGCACTGAAAGACTTGGCCTGCATGAATGATTTCAGCTTTATTTGGCTGTGGCTTACAGTTATTTAACAAATGCTTTTATATTTCTGTATTTGATGTGTTTAAAACTGTAAGATATTCCCAGACATAGAATTTAATAAAGTCTCACTAGCCTTGCAAACACATGGAGTGCTTTTACAGATGCCTGCAATTCATGTTGAACAACATTCTCTAGAATTAGATAACTTTCAAAACAGCGAGACAGTTATAAAGTGTCAAGCATTAAAAATCCCATCTACAAATAAGCCCCTTATAAACAGCACTGTGTGTCAGCTGTCCCTGGCTCTATACACAGCATGGAAAAATGAGTTCCTTTTCTATCTGTCCACTAGACTTGTAGGGCACATGCTCTACCTCCTTCAGGTAGCAAAATAAACCCATTGCCCAACTGTTTACCGTAAAACTGAATTACATAAACACTGAAGATTACAACTACTTTAATACCACAAAACCTAATGTAACATATGCAGCATCTTCCTACAAATTGAGTAACATTTTTTTCACCTTACTTTTTAGTTTTTCCAACAAAACCACTGTTCTACAGAAATAAAATAGAAATTACGTACCTGTATCTGTAGTCATATTCTTCGTATCTGTCATATCCTCTGTCATACCCCCTATCATAATACGAGTCACGACGACGACCCGCTCCACCACCACCACCTCCTCCACTGCTATTAGAGAAAGAGAAAAAAGAATTACTTCAGGTATCTACTCTTCCTCTTGATTTAAATTATCTAAGAGTTTTTGTAAGTGTTCTTGTAAATCAGACACTTAAGACTATGCTATAATACAATCTAAAAATGCAACATTTAAAGAAAAACACCGTCAAAAACCCCAGAAAACCCACCAGGGGTTTGAGCTTAATTCCCATCCAAATCAAAGGCAAATGGGCACCTTAGTATTTCAGTAAGTTAAGGGTGCATTAACTGACTGTGCTGAGTATGTTTTTTTAAAAATAACTCTGTTTTTTTTTAAATAAAGATACAATAAACTACAGCAGGATTTCATAGTGTAGGTGAACCGTAGTAACACATTCTTTAGATTAGTAACTTTGTGATAAATACAATTGGTGTAACTCTAAAATTTCTGTAGCTCTAATTCTTCAACCAGACTCCAAACACTGTTTAAAGGCGTTTTAGTCCCATTACAGGAAACGATTGAGCTCCTTACTGTGTTGGCCTGCCCATGTAGATGCCTGGGGTGGGTGTATGTGCTCTCTTGGTGATTGAGTAATCCACCCGAATCCTTCTGCCATCCAGCTCCATGCCGTTTGCATGCTCCATTGCCTGCAGGAGAGACAAGGAACAGAGAGATGAAACCTACAACCTACTGGTAACTGTGCAAGGCTACGTACAAATCACGTTATTTTCCATCAGAAACACAAACCCTGAACTTGTTTTATTTAGAGTGGTTACTAGTGCCCCACTGTGGCGAATGGCTCCTCTCTGTCCCTGGCCCGTTTGCCAGCAGTGTTACAGGACCGCACTGGGGTGCCGGAGAAATGTGACACACAATCCCTTGTTAAGAGAGCACGGCGCTAACCACCAACGCAGTCACTTTCACTAGACTTTCGTCTTCTAACCATCAGAAAGGTCACCTCAAAGTCAGAGCAGCTTTTTCTGAAAAGTGCATCTTTCCTACTGCCGTCTCTGACCCAGAGGGGACGGGCAGATTCAAAAGCTGTGCAAAACAGTGGCTTCCTGTAGGGTGCATATGGCCGGATTACTGCTCGTCGGCTGCCATTTCATGCTCTCCCAGCCTCCTGCCATCTCCCTTACGAGGACCTACTCCAGCAGAGCTTAGTAAAATGGCGGGTTCAGCCTACATGGATACCTAATTACTACCTTCCTCCCCACTCCCTCTCACAATAGCAGCTCGCTACAGCCACGCACACGAGGGTCCCTGCTCCAGAAGCCCCCGCCTTCTGACCCGCCCGCAGCCCCTGCACACACTCGCTGGGGGTCCCAGCCCCTGCTTCTCTGCTCTTTGACAATCAATACAATGGCCTCCCACAAATCCAAAACCATGAAAATAATTTTTCAGAGCAGCACAGCACACTTTTGAGAATGATATTTACCCAACAGTAACTTTAAAAAAAAAAACAGACAAAAAAAACCCCAAAAAACCCCACATGAAACCACAACTGTAGGAATTTAACAAACAGTTAATGCTGGACTTCAGGATCAAAAAAAGTTTGCTTTGCAAATTTTAATAGCTTTTTCATCAGCTGCTCTAGGATCTCTGAAATACCAGTACACACACTTAATTCGTGATATTAAGCACAGAATTTAGCCCAATATACATTATTTTTATTTTTCATGTGTGGAAAAGCAACAGTCTTGAGTTAAAGAACACAACCATTATTAAACTGTGAGGAACAGGACACAACCTCAAAACATTAAGGTGCCTGTAAGCATAGCATTTTTTTCTCTTCTTTTTCTTAAATACTGAAACAAACAACCATTCAGAAATTTAACTTTTTTGCAGCTCTCTAACAGGAACCTGATTAAATTAACATACAAGTTACAGAGGAAGAAACAAAAACCTGACACTCCCATGATTTAACTGGGATGTCTGAATTATCACTAACCTATTTAACTACACTTAGTGTTCGAATTATGCTGTTTATATCTATACTCTATCGCCACCTAGCGAGTTCTGTTCTCATATAAAAATACAACTACATTTAGCTATCTGCAAGCCAGAACTAAAGAGCATTTCAAGTCTTTCAACATACACTAAAGTATGTTTTGCGAACAAAACACGATCCTTAGCTTTAGTTTCCTAGCTTTTTTTTTTTTTTTTTTTAAAGTCCCGTTCCACAAGGATGATCTAAATGAAAATAAATCTGTGCACACAACCTAAGAATGTATACGTGCAGAAACCTAAAAATGAAGGCTGCGAACTGCTGGCTGAAAAATTAGCTTCATGATGAAAAGAATCTTTCTGGAAATGCAGCGATAGGCAAAGTGTCTTGAAAAGGTAAGGAATTTCCTGCTTCATGGCATTTTAATGTCCAATCGAACAACTTTCTGAGTAATAAGCTTAGCTGACAAGAAGCCACCTCAAATCCAGAACATCTGGCACGTGTCTGCCTTACTTAAAAGAACCAACACCTTAAGAAGAAGATTTCTTTGACATAGGGAACAGCACAGAGAAGAGGAACACACCAGCAACAGATGAATTGCTAATTTTGAGACCTGATTGTTTGTTTTGGAAGTACCAAATATGTTCCATTTCAGTAGATAAAGATTAGTTCCTAGTTATGAGTATGCATGAAACTCAGACATCCCGGTCACAACGTCTAGTGACCTACCCAATATGAAAACTTTAATTTTCTTAGCTTTCAACAGCTGTCAGAAATAACTGCCAACTAAAAAAATTAAAATAACAATCTTTAATAGATATACAGGCATAAGAAAGCCTTCTACGGTTCTGACTGCATCCCCCAAATGCAGAACAGCCAAAACCTACAATAAGCCATTCTAAATGCAGCAATAATTGATAGTATCACTCACATTCAGTCACTAGTAACTGGAAATTCTTTCGAAAGGGGTTTTCAAATTCTCTGCATCATTCTTAATGTGCACATCTCAAGTCTTTGAAACAAAGTACTTCATTTGACATTATTAGCTAACAATTGCTGCAATATGACCGAAAGCCCTATTTGGAAACCCGGTTTCAAACAAGTGATACAACAGTATTTATTTTGTACAAAAGCTGTAAAAACATATTAGTGATTCTAATTACTGACATTTTTGTGTTTTCTTTAAATGTTAAAATAGTTTATAAAAAAGTTTTGGATTTTACAATTTTATTAGACTGTCATATTCAAAACAAATTTCAGTTTGCTTTTCTTGCTGGTTTTGGGTATGCATGAATACTGTGTTAAGAACATTTGAATACCAAAGGGGAAAAAATTGCACATTCACTCTAACAACGCAGAAGACATTCTCAAATACTGTTTAAAAGACGGAAGTGTATTTTCTAGGCCATCAAATGAAACATTTTGAAGAGAAAAATCAAATTACACCAGGGTTTAAGACACACAATACCCTCTCAGGAGCCTTTAACTGTCAACAGTCCATTTTTATTTCAACTGGGTTTTCTTCCAAATATCTGAACATTGTTAGATTTGCATGGCTTTTGCAAGATGAGAGTAAGCAAGCAAGCCAACAGGATTCCTATAAACATGCACGATCAGTTTTGGTTGCAAATTCTAAGGAAAAATTGACTTTGTAGGCCAGAACACACATCTACATGTTTGCAGTCAGAAAACAGAGAATGAGGATTGGGAATGGCACAGGTAATAATTCAGTCTTTAAGTACAGTTTTAACCTGCAGCAGTCTATCCATAACAGCAAAACTCCTTCAAATTATTCTCTCTAAGGTGCTAGTTTGACAAAATGAGTAGCCCCCAAACTACAGGATGGCTCCAGGAACTCCAGTGGCTCAAAACAGTCAAAAAGCAAGCATTAAATTTAACAGATTTCAATTTCATTTGATATTTATTACAGTATGTGGTGTTTTCTACAGGTACTAGCATTTAGGTAGAGTAAAACCAATTTGGAAATACTGAACTTTTAATTGTATGTACAAACTTACACAGGTGACAGGTAGTAGTTAAGCTATTAAGAATTCTGAAAATAGTTAAGCATTAAGAATAATTAAGAAATTAAATAATCTTTCCATCTGGGTAATGCCACAAAAGGCAGCCTGGACAAGGAAACAATGTGGGAAATCTCTGCAATCCCAGTGGTCACTGGGGAAAGGGTGTGGGGAAAAAGGGGGAGAAGGGACTGGGCAGAGCTGATGTCACAGCCGCTTTATATTTCTACTTTGAAGTTTAAGACACTATTTGTACTGTACAAAAGATCATCAAGCCTTCATTTCAACTGCACCCAGCTGCTTTGAATTACTTCAATAACGTGACATCACTATGAAGTTCGTGAAGTATAAACTGAATACACTTGAATAGTCCAACATGAGCAATTTATGTTGGGACTCAATTTGAAAACGTATTTTCATGATTTAAAAATAACTATTTAAGATACTGCCTTTTTTTTCCCCATTGAGCTTTCTTGGGGGTTTCTTGTTTGTTTTTTACCTGAAGTCCTTCCCAAATTGTACTTAATGCCACCAATAAAAACATCATCTCCACTGTATCACAGGTACAGCATGGGATGAACAGATATAATAGATTAGCTTTCCCCCCCGCCCCAGTATGCTGGTATCAGTAGTTCAGGTCAGGATTTAATGAGGACATCTGAAAGGACATTCTGAAAAAAAATAAGAAATCTGATGGGATGAAAAAAGAATTTAAGAAACCCGGCTTTTCACGCTTACTGCAGTCTTCCAACTTGAATTCAAGCGTCCATTTCACCCTTGAACATGAGTCAATTTATATTCTCTAGGCTGAGGTTTTGTTTTTAAAACTTTTACTAGAATATTGTCAATGATTTTTTTATATATGAATTTCTGAGTTTAAACATCTATTGATTAAATGTATTCTCTTTAAAGCATACTTTAAAGAATTTCAAAGTCAAGAAATACATTAGAGAACCAGAATGAGTAACTGGATATGCTTCTGCAAGTACTAGCAATTTCATTGTATTTCAGAGTCTCCAGAAGTCTGTAACTTGTAATTCCAAACATCTGAGACCTCCTTGTGTTCTCTTCTGTTATATCAAGGGTCCCATTTGATACCACAAACCAATACTTAAAACATTTCTTCAGCAAGCTATGTGAGAAGTTTTGGTCAGTAATGATGCTTCTAAACTGGTCTGCTTGCACCACAGATTAAATGCCTTGCAAATTAAAATGAGTAACCCTGTTATTATTCCGGTCTTTGGCAATTGAATTATGTTAACAGTTCAGTTTGCCTGTATAAAATTTGTCTTAATTGCTAATGAATACTACTTCAGAAAACTGTTCTGAAAGATGGTCAAAACTATAATGAGCGTGTAACTAGCATTAGAAAACAGAAAATTCCGTATTGCCAACAGCTGTTGTAGCTTATGCTTCTCAGATGAGTTCTTGCTACAGACACATAGTTCGTTGACAGTAGCCTCAGTTTAAACAACAACTAATAATTCACATTCTGAGTTACTGAAAAGCTGGACAGTGGCATATGAAACCCCTGGTAACTTTAGGAAGAATTATCTCCCTAGAACAGCCAGCACTTTTTACTCATAATTCTCTCAATTTATTGTTAACCCTGAGAAACATCCTGATGTGCCCTGATGTGATGGGCAGATTAATATCCTCTACAATTTAGCAAAAATTGCAATATCACAACGCTGGCTCAGTGCCAGCATTGCCAATACTGAGAACTATATAAGGAAGAATGCTAGTCTTGTGAAACAGATCTTCAACAGTTGTTTATTCTGAAGACTTAGCAGAAGGGTGGCCAACGTAAGACAAGACACTGCAACACACAAGACAAAAAAGCAATACCAAATGTTACGTAGAAGAGTATTTTTTTGTTGTAAAGAACAACAACATCACAAAAAAATGAAAACCACTACACCCATAAGAGAATACCCTTTTTTTCTAGAAAAAGTTAGACAATACATAAGCTATTCAAATAGGCTTTGAACAAGGACACCAAAATGCACACTAGCACAGCGAAAGCTCAGGTCTAGTGTACAAACAACCGTCAATCCTCAACATCTGTTGTCTGCTATCACATTTTGAACTAAGAGAGTGTCCACAAGCATCTTTAATATGGGTCAGAACATAACAATCTAGTCAAATCCTACCTTGCAAACACTAGACTATTGCAATAAAGATGCTTGATGGAAAAGGAGCATTCTGTCAGATCACAAAGTTTCATCTCAATCTCAGCAATTTCAAAACAGAGGAGATTCCAAGAGAAATCTCCTTTAGAATGGATACATGCACCCAACATTTCTTTCCCAGTCCTGTTAAGGTGGAATGTTTGAAGCTACTGTGGTGCTCTGAGAGCTGCTCTACCTAGTAGTTACCAAAAGCTAAATCTCTGCTCATCTTTATAACCAAGATGATCATGAACAGCTAACAACAAGGCTGCTACGGTGTCGTAATCAATCTGAAGTTCTGGAAGTCTAAAACAGCTTAAAAAGAAACTTTACTACTGCCCCTTGTTATTTTTAGGACACTGCAAAGTCTCACCTCAAAAAAAACCTCCATTTTACATTGCCTATGGATTTCCACCACGTTGAGCCAGCTAACAATTCAGAATACCACCATGTGGAGCTAGAAACATTGCATGGCTTGGTTTCAGAATCTTGATACAGAGCAACATTTTCATGAGCTCAGGAACTGATCCAATTTGTAAGAATGGTAACGAGCCAGGGCAAAGATCTTGAAGGATTTCAGCTGCAACAGAATCCACACAATACTGATACTGACCTATCTTAAACCAAGTTACAGAAGTTTAAACAGAACTACTCACATCTCATTTGGTGTCAAATTTTAATACTAGCAGTGTTTGAGAGTGTGTCAGCTGAGAAGATTCCCAGCGTTACCTCTCTTGGAAGTATAATAGTGAAAGTAATGCAAAATGCTCATTTTTTTCCTAGCGTTCTATGTGTATTCAATCCATCTATGCTTTAAAAGGGCTGGAATTTAGTTCAACACCTCATCCAGAGTTTTATATTCTCTTTATTTGGAGGCTTATGGTGTTGGGGTTTGGGATTTTTGGGGTTGTTTTTTTTTTTTTGTTCTTTTTTTTTTTTAAAAAAAGATGAAAGGTATTTACTCAGAACAAAATAATTTAAGTGTCATTGCTTTTATGCGCACTTAACTTTTCAGATTTGATCTGTCTTCCACACAGAGAATTACTTCACATCCTTCAGGGCCCGTCAGAGTTTCACGCCTATAGCTCTATCTCTTTTTCTACACTAGTTGTCACTTACTGCCATCTTCAAATCTGTCCTCAAGGCCCATGAAATCAAGTCAAATAACCAAGTTTTTCTCCTGTCCTCTTTGCCAAAGTATTTCAGTTACGTAAATTCAAAGCGTTGGGAGGTTTTGCATCCTTTCCCCCTCTTCATGCACCAGCCCATTGGGGATGAAAAAAATGAGTTTAATTACATTCCCAATTATTTAAGTTCCTGCTTAAGGTCCTATGTTTATTTCTGTATTTCTGACCACAAGTAATAGACCATTTTTTGTCTTTGCATTCCAGTTTTACAGTATCTGCCAAAACAGCTTCATACTAAACAAATTACTTCATGCTATTTACACGGAACATTTTAAGAAATGCATGGTGTCATGCATGACCATTGCTCATGGCAACTAGGAAAAAACCCTACTTCTGAAGACATACGAAGTTTTAAAATAGACATGAATGTGACACAAAATACTGTGCAAGTATTTTGGACATTAAACATTCTACAAAAGAGTCACATTTTCAAAATCCCACCGAACTCAAGAGTACAAAGAAACAAAAGGCTAAGTTAGGAGAGAGTAAGCCACGAAAGCTGGATTTACTGTTACCCACTCCATTAACTCCTCTCTCAACCTGTCAAAGTGATCCTAGGAAAATACAGAAGGGACAGTAAAGGAAGTTTCACTTACGCCTACAACCACCACACATATATACATCTACAAACCCTACTCTTCCCATAAACTGATTCTCTGTTGCATCATAACAGCAATCAATCAAAGATCAGCACTGAGTTTAGTCCAACCAACTCATCCATGAAACAGGTTTGTTCCCATTAAAATATCAACTAGCATCAGTCTTCATTTTTCAACTACTGATAGTAGGTTCCACAGCTGTCACCCTCCCTCCCTTCAATGCTAAGCGAGAAGTGTCATATCCAGGAATTATTAATATACTTATCTAATGTAAACAGACTCAATCAGCAAATCTGAGACATCTGCCTAAGACAAGACCTGTCCATAAACAAGATGCTTGAAGTTTGAATACAACCCCACAGTGAATGCTTAAAGAAAAAATACTGCTTTTAAAAAAAAAAAAAAAAGGATGTCTTTACTTTTAACAGCAATTTCACCTACAAATTTCAGTAAATGTAGTACAGTTCACAGTATCCTCACACAGGTAAAAAAGTACTGCTTAATGTGGCGAACCATAATACAAGGTGCTGTTCATATCCTTTGATTCTTTCCTTATAGATCAATTATATAATAACTCAGTCCAGCTGTAAACAGCTATCTGCATAACTAGCAAAGTCACTGACCAAGGCACAAATCAAGACAAAACCCACTTTTCAAATGACGTGCTTTTAGAGAAGAAAATCCAAAGAGAATCTTCAGAATTTTGATATAGAAATCTACTTTGAAAAGTTAACTTTTAAAATATTTCAAAAATACTAGGAGGCTTCTAGGTCTGTATAAATATTTGATTTTGAAGCAACAGACTAAAAATCAAAGCACAATGCTCATCAGTGATTCAATACTGACAGTTCATACTCAAAATTTTCTCAAGCATCTGAACGTTGAACTAAAATGTTTCATCTGTTTATAAGTGCCATGTTGTTCAAACAAAATATTTTAGTCTCACTGTGAGAATCTGCTAGTGAATACACACTCAAAAATATTTTGGGTCTTTTTTTTTCCCAGAGATATTTGTGAAGATAATGCACAAAGAGCACACCTGTTAAAAGTAATAAAGCATGAATTTACCTCTTTAGAATCATCAATTCTCTCAAAATAAACGAAAGCAAATCCTCTTGAACGTCCAGTCCGTTGATCATAAACAACATTGACACCAGTCAAAGGTCCGTAACGGGAAAAGACTTCACGCAGATCTCTCTCAGTAGTATATAAACTGAGACCAAACACTCCAAGACACGTATTAGGATCTGGATTAGCCTGGTAAGACAAATGTTCAACTCCAATTAAGTTTATAAAAAACAAGTTACACGTTCTCATATCAAAATTTATCAATTATTAAAAATTTTAATCTGAAGAAAACCTGCCAATTTTTCAAGACATTAGATTCATATTTACAACATCATGATTACACACTGGCAAAAATCCACAAAAAGCATAACTATGAACGTTGCTTCACAACAGCTTAAGCCACTGTATATTAGCACTGCTGCCATCTTGCCTTTTTCCACACATTCTTGTCTTCTCTCTCACACTGGTATTATCTGGTCCTAGTGAGCTGCTTCACACCAAGGTAAGCGTGCAAAAAAACCCCAAACCATACTCTTTTTGACTGGCTTAGTAGAAAAATCAGAGAAACTAAACCAGTTTAAAAATAAAAGGATCAAAAAAGTACCCTGGTCCTCACCAAGAAGAGGGAGACCTGTGTGTCTCCTTTAGATCAGCATGAAGTGATGTGAAACCAGAAGCTAAGGCGCTGAAATGGACTATAAGGCAGGCCCCTGGGAGAAATCTCTCAGAATGACCTAGGATTAGTATCTTGGTTGGTGTACCTATACTTCCCTCCTGTCCATACAGAGATATTTCTCATTTACATTTTGAGAGGCTTACTGATCCTTTTTGTAACTGTACATTTTCCTAGTCTATTAAGATTTACACATCAGCTGATAACACATGAGTTTATTTCTTCAAGTTAAACCAAATTAATTACTCAGGCATACAAAATCACAAGCAACCTTCAACACCACATGCTGTAAGTTATAAGCAAATAAACACTTGAGAATTTTATTCTTTGGCTCCTCTAGTCAATCTTAATACTGTCAGGTTGCAAGCATGCACAGAAAGGGTCTCGGTTTTGTAGGGGGTACATATACTTGGAACTGTAACAAAGAGCAAATAAGAAAGGTTCAACTTTTAGAGCAGAGAGAAGCAGATGTCACCCTATCTTCACATACTCACTTGCAACGGTATTTCTACAGCTACCCTACCAGTTGCAGGCCCAAGAAATAAGTGCCCAGCTGTAAGTACAGAGATTGCTGCCTCCCCCCTCACCCGCAACCGCCGTATCTTCCAGTGACAAGACAGCAGGTCAAATTCAGCCTGCAGGTACCCTGGACTACACTGATGCAGGTAGCAATCGTTTTGTTGACATTCAGCCTTAATGAACATGACATACTCTGCTGCCAGTGTGCCTTCTCCTGTTGGACATTGGAGAATGACTACGGCTCCTTCGACGACGGTATTCTGGTGTGTATGATCTGCTTCGAGAACGTCTCCTATGGGAATGAGAATGGGAATGGGATCTGGAACGAGTGTAACGTCTGTGCGAATGTCTTCTGGACCTGGATCTTCAACAAAGAGAAAGCTTTTAGTTAGGCCACATGCACATAATGTACTGAATTGTAAGCCTTACATTTCCTAGAGAAAAATCTTTTCTTAAGAAGCTGTCTACAATTAAAATTGTTAAGTTTCTTCTACTTTGCACATCTAAAGATTGCACGGATCTCTAATAACCTGCTTAGTAGCACAATTTTTAACTTTGCGAGAGTGCTTCTTGCACACAATAAGGCTTATATTCATGATGTTTTCAGGAAGTTGAAAGTTTAAACTTTTATCAGCCTTGGCTGCACATGTAACTAACAATTCCACAATGATACAGAAACCAGACACGCCACACTCTAAAATACTATCTTGGCTGAAAAATGGAAAGATCTAGCAGCATCACAGTGCTGCAGTATCTACAAATGAAGCTCACCTAGGCTTGAAAATTATTCAAGATCAAAAAAAAGCGCTGCTCAAGCACTTCTCAAGTGCTCTCCGCTCTTTCCTGCCCAAGTGTGTGTGTACAGAGGCAGTTTTGCAGCTCTCAGTTCTGAGGAAGCTTGCTCAGAGTAAAGGAGGAATGTCTGTCTTCTTTTCTTTAAATATGTCATAAATATTACCTGGCTTATACTACTTATCTTCTCTCTTCCTTTGTACCATCATACTGGTGAAAGTGGGAGAGCTACCGAATCCTTCTTTCATCAATGAAGAGAGAAACTAGAAAATGGGATTTGTAGCTCTGGAGGGGGAAGAGGAATTGCATAGTATTATGTTGCTCCTCCCCAGTTCATGGGAGAGATCAGTAATCAATCCATTTTCCCTATTTATACACTTTATACCAGCAGCTGAAAAAGACTTACTGTGCTCTGAATTCCCAAAGTTCAGCCTAATGTTATAGCTTCTCTTCTTGCAGTGTTTAGCCAGATAACTAACTACCTGTTTTTAGGATATAATGCCCATATGAAATCATGCAACTTTGATGAAATGATGCTTGTTTAAAGCTGAGTTTATCATTGGCTAGAGGTCTGCAAAGAAGTGCTTGAGCAGTAACACTGAAACAGCATGACTAACTTCCTGGACATACCTTGATTTTGATCTTGACCTAGAGTGCGATTCAGAATGTTTAGAAGCCCTCGATGGACTGCGAGATCCTGACCTGCTCTCCGATTTTACACGAGCAGGACTCCCAGCTGGAGATTTTGACTGGGAGCGAGACTCCTAACGAAAAAGACAGTATTAAAAATGGTATTGGTTGTATAAATGCCTAACTCCTAACATTTAAAGTACAGTAATTCTATTATATTGATTGCTCCTGAAAAACAAATGGTTAGGCAATACCCTCCAAAACAAATTTCATTTTGCTAACCCACTGTTAATATTGTATGCTTTCCTCAAATAGGTCCCTGCTTGAACCAGATCACCAATTCTCTATTAACTAAGTAATCATGCAAATTCATCTACAACTTGATCATACAGACACTGGAACATAAACCATACATTTACTTAACCTAGGACCCATTCATTCTTCCAGATTCTTTTAATTCTACTTCACTCTTGCTTTCTACTTTTCTTCATTCTTCATTGAGTTTTTCATTTTTCATACTTCGTGTATTCTTCCCCAATTCAAACAATTCATTATAGCCTTAAAAAAACATTCAAGTGCTTCTATCTGACCAATCTTCTGTTCAATTTTTTCCCCCATTCAATTTTAATTTTCTGATCTTTAATACTTTTCATTAGCCTTCTTTTATCTTGATTTATCTTCCACATTCTTGGAAAAAACTCTTCAATTTCTTCACGAACATTAACCTTAATGGAAAAAGAACATTTAGTATATTTAAGCACGTGGGGATTATAAAACTCTGCTGGAGTTCAGATGTTATCTACCAAATTGAAAAGCCAGCAGGTAAAGTGCAAGAAACTATTTTATAAAACAACTTTTTTTTTAAAAAAAAATATCTTTAAAACTGCATATGTGTCTACGTTCTAACAATGAGCTTACTGAATTCTTGGTGTTTTACTGTGTTTTCAATGCTACCCTCCTCCCCTTTCAGTTTTTTTGGTAAGATAAATAGATACACTAAAAACTAATTAGCATATTAAAGTAGTAATACCAATAACTGTCATTTCCCCCCTAAAGTAGTAACTATGCACTTCTCAATACCAAATATCCCAATTCTACTTCTACACATTATTACTAAGACACTCTCGGTTCAACAGAATGGCCAAAGAATTCCAGTCAAAAAAAAAAAAAAAATCTATCTATGCACATACTTACTCACATAATACATGCACATAGATATACACACGACAAATTATTTTTCTTCCTTATTGTTATCCTGTTTTCGTTCATACAACTTAATCCATATAAAACAAGATATATAATAGGGCAGTTTAAAGCAATCCAATAAAAGACAGGAGGGGTTTTTGTTTCAGATAATGCACACAAGAGAAAAACTAGGAAAATAAGCAAAGAGCAGCTTAGGATTTCCTCGCATTTTATAGTCTATAGCATTTATAGGGAGCCCAGCTATATTAAAAAAACCTTACAGAACTGTATGCCATATACATCTGTAACTTTACAAAAATTGTGCAAAATTCTTACTGAAAAAATGCATAGTCCCCCCCCTTTAGTGTTACATTTTTATTTGCATCACTTCTCCTCCTGTCTGTCCTCATAATGTTTTTCTGAATTTATTTCTTACTCCGCTTATGTCCAGATTTGCATTTTCTTTTGCAGTTAAAATTCTTCAGTACTTTGGGCTGAAGTTCTTTTCAAAGGATGCTGTCCTCACATTCAAGACAATAATTCCACTGAAAATGGAACTTGAGAGACCCCTTACTAACATACACCTCAATAATAAGGACAAGGGACACATGCAGAATGTCACCTATTGGGATGATAGGCCTACCAAGCTTATCAACGAAGGCCAAATCTGAAGCTTGGCTGTGACACATGGATCATATAATCAAGTCTGCATTACAGGTTACCCTTATGAAGTTGGCTATCTACTGAACTAGCTACCTGACTATCACTGAAACAAAGGGATGTGTGTACACTTAAATAGTACCACATTTTATTTGGTGTTTTTATTCTTACACTTGCAATTCACTGTTCACTATAAAAAAATACATTTCCTTTTAAAACCACTAACATACTTTTTAACTACCTCACCTCTATTTTTGTACTTTTTATTGTATGATAGCCTCCTTACTTCTTCCTTTTATACTTCATCCCCTACAACAATTACCAGTTTCTCTGGGAATTACTTTCACTTTCCTCTCTAGTAAAAGCGATCAGCACTACACAAGAACATTTAATGTGACATCATTCAGAGTTAGAAAACATCTTTCAATAAAAGACAAAGAATTCACCCTCCTCAGTCACTCCCTTCATGAGGATAATGTGTTGTCCATGGGTTTTTTTGCATCTGAAAGATCAATTCTTGAACAAGAACTTTGGAAGCTTGAACAAAACAAAGAAAAACCAGATACCGCACAATGTAGAAGTGCTGGGAGGTGCCAAAAATACCAAGGACCCAATCACTCCCATACAATGTAAAAGTTAGTGTCCTTATCTATTCAACTGAAGCATCTTATGACAGCACCCATAGAGTTTCTAATAGTATCAGTTATCACAATGAATCTGTATTAAGTTGCCAAAAGCAAACAAAAAAAATCATTTCATGTAGGTCAAGTCCTTTCAGAACTATCTGTTTAAGCCCTTCAGGGGCCACACTCACAAACATACAACTTTAAAATTGGAGTGACAGAGGTGACAGAATAAGTTCTTACACATTTCAAACTTCCTCAAACAAAGTAACCGTAGATGTAAACTGCAGCTAAAGAGAGGTTACCTGTTAGCAGTTGCATACTGTGTCTGTCATTGGCAGGCAATTACATCTCATCTTCTGATGCAACATAGATCACCTAGTTATATCTCCTACAGTGCTTCAAAAGGAGAGACTAAGGGAATCACAATAATCTGCAAGAGTTTAAAGACTTATGGATGACACTGAAAAAGTACCTAGCAAGATTTTTATCAGCAAGACTACAGGCAGGGATCAAGAGATTCAGAGCTTCCAGGAGTTACAAAGAGAGACTTTAAAGAATTTTCCTCTTGACCTTCCTACTATAAGGCAATAATTAGCAAGCTATATTTTAGTCTGTATCACAGACAGACCCAGTTGTTCTGCATCAACAATTTATATCCATTCTGCAATATGAATGAGAAAATTAAATAGTTAACATTCTTTCTTAGTATATCATCTTTAACGAGAGAAAATAGACACCTCTATTATCCAAAGCATTAAAATCTCTCAATTCTGTACTAGTCTTTAAGCAATCTAGATATTCTGATCTCAGCTCCAACATTATCACAGAATTTAACTACTGCTTAAGAGAGAAAAGACTAAAATTTCTCTCTGGATCCTCAATGTTTTATCATCTTTCTGTTCTAAAGATCCTCAGTCATTTAAGAGGCACTAATAAGACTGCATTTCTTAAACTCAGTTTCTCATCCCACAACTATCTTACAAAACATTATGTATTTTATTACCTTCTGCTACACTATACAACTGTCCAGTCACTACTTTCACCTTTACAAACTTACAGGAAGATACTCACTGCGACCATGTCAAAATATCTAGGTCTGCTGTCACTACAGCCTGTAGGAAGAGACAGTCAGCTAATTTCCTAACATTCTTCATATCAGACTTCCCTTTCAAAACAAATGCTACATCTGTCAATAACACTTTTCCCCACAGCAAAACTAAAAAGAGCAAACAAAAGCCCCACAAAACAAATAAACAACACACCAGAAAACCCACGTAAATAAAAATAAATCTCAATCATAACAACATGCTTCCTCAGAATAAGATGCAGCAGCTTCCTCATGTACATACTGGGAAATGGGATTAATGATTCACCAAGAAGCGGAACTTGGAGCCAAAGAAATTATTGTAGCTGAACACAAAATCTAAAGACTGCAGCTTCATTTACTGACTCTCTGGATAAGAAGATGTCCAGCTAGAAGCATTTAAAGAAAGCACTGAGGAGTATTATTTTTGCCCTTTCTACCTTCTCTCTTCCCAGAAAGAGCAACATGAAACAAAGTGGTATGGAAAGGATATCTCCCCCTGCCCACCCCTCATTAACTTATAATCACAAATCCAGTCATTGAACAACTATCAACAACTTTAGATGATCCAGCTCATCATGATGTCAGGCACATCAATGCAGTTCATCCACACCGGTACAACTGACTCAACTTGCATCTACTGTTTATCTTCATCGCATTCTTCAAAAGAAATGCTACTTTCCAATGTAATTACTGTTTTGAAGGCATCCAAAACACATCTATGCAGAATAGAATTGCAAAAGTCTTTAAGAAGGATTCTTTCAGTTTTCCACCTACCATGAGAGGGTATGATAAAGAACAACGGAGAGAAAAAAAAAAAAAAAAAGACAAAATTGTTCTTTTTTTACCACTCTTCTGTCCTAACTTCTGTCATGCCTTACTTCACCTCACAGCTTATCATTTCAGAGTATGACAGGAAGGCCATCAAAATTTAAAGTGAGACGCTAAATAAAAAGACCTGAATAAGCTTAAATTAGGTTTTCTATAGCAAAACATGGGAATGGAAATGGGAAGAAAAAAATAATTAGATCACCCTGAAGTTTCAGCCGAAATTCACTTAACCTTGTTAAGAAGAAATACCTATAACACACTGGGGAAAAAGAACAGGGCAACAAGTAGTCTAACAATATCACTAAGCCAGCAAAATGATAGTTCAGACTTCATAAAAATCCTGCTAAAAGCTTCTGAGCAAACTCAAAAAATAAATGAAGTCCAATTTTGTAAGGGGACAATAATATAAGCAGTCAAGAAAGAAACAGAAGTTTAGCAGTCACCTACATGCACTAGACAAAACCAACAACTTAGTGACAACTCATTTATAAGAAAGGACAAGATTATGTTTTAACCACTGTTTTGACAGGAATCTACCAATTTCCCCTGCAACTCACCAGAGAAGTTAAATAAATTTTGCTTTATACTATGTTCTGTCACTCTATACTAAAAATAAAACTGACCCTTTAACTAGGTGTTCTTTTATAAATATTTCATTAGTAAACAAAATAAGTTTCTACACAAAAAGCAACTCATAAGTTGTGCTATCTTGAAGATAAATATATTTTAAGTTACCAACATCAGCAAACTTCATGCATTTCTCAGGGATACTGTTCCAATTAAAAGGAAAAAAAAAAAGAAATAAAAGCAAGAAGCAGCTTCAGCAATAAACTTTTTGAAATTATAAGTTAATCTTCTCATTGAGGCTTGAAATCATGCCTCTTATGGAAGGGTTCTGTAGTCACTCCTTTATCACATATGGAAGATGAAACGGAATTTGTTTTCGGAAAGAGCAGTCTTCCCAGCTGACATAGTCGAACTTACTAAGTTTGATCAAAAAAAACCCAAAAACCACCCAAAACCAGGAAAAAAAGCCTTTTTGAAAAAGTCTCCATCACTGGTCCTTAGAAACCACAGAGCGATAACAGCGTTCTCCAAGCAAACAAAGAATGCCTGAGCATACTGTCATGCCTGTATTTCAAAAGGTATGGAAAGCAATGTGCCTTCCTATCCACGGAGGTGGCAGATTGCCACTGCAGGAGAGAATGAATACAATAGCTTAACAGATCTCCCCCACCATTTATTTATTTATTTTTACTCAAGTTATCTGAAAAGGTTCATGAAGCAAGCACAAGACACGTTCATAGTTAATCTAATAAAAGCCACTTGCATACATATGCACTATGCACGCTTCCTTCAATGAGATGGCTCACATGCAAAATCATGTATTTCTTTAAGTGCTTTATTAGAGATCACAGTGAGACTTGTAGAGAGCAGGAAGAGGCATCACAATAGAATGAAGACAACCAATCTAGAGTTCTATCTATCTAAATAGATAAAAACTGTTATCTATTTAGACAAATAGCACAGTAATACTGGTAGAAAACTACTAAACTTTTACGGTTACAGAAATTAAACGTTATCAGAAGCTCAAAAAAAATTTATCAAAGTTTCAAGTGGAGCTTCTGAAGTACAGGTTTGTTCAGACTCCAGCTTCTTTGCTGCTGTGGGACACATTTTAATAAATTTGCATCACAGAATGTGCACCAAATGAACAATCTGTTATTAAAAATTTCAAGTCACTGGATAAGAAGCATGACTTAAAAATCTTTTTTTCCTTCTTAACGTCCATAAACTTAGCTCTAGCACATCCACTATATTTCTAATTCTTCTGTCAATTTCTTTCCATTAAATCACCATGCTTGCAGGGGGGATTTCTTCTGTTCAACCAGCCACATTCTTAACACAGAACTTGCTTAAGTTGAAACAAAATGACAGAAAAACAGAGCAGATGTTAATTAGTCTGAGCATATTTGATTATTGACTTTTTTTTTCCTAAAGCAAATGTTAAAGAAATGAGTGAGCTCCAGAATTAAAAAAAAAAAAAACAAAAAAACCCCAAACTCTACAATGCCTACAATGATTTTACTCAACACTTTAGAAATGCAAGTTATGCAATGTCACTGGGAAGTTATTTCCAAGATTATTCTAAATTTCCTGTTCATATTAACATTATAATTTTAAGATAATAAATTACAGGCAAAGTATGTACATGGCCAGTATCTAAATGCTGCTAAAAATAAGCTTTTTTTTAAAAAAAAAGTAAAATTCCTGACCATATTGTAGGAAAATTAAAAAATTTAACAGAATTATCATTATTTATATATGAACGATTTTTCTTCACAAAGTGGCAAAACAGAAAAACACCTTCTAACTAATCTTGCTTTAAGACAAAACTTCAAACCTATCAATAAGCACCTTCACCTTGGTATTGGACTTCATCACGACTTGCAAGAACTTTCACTGAAGCGCTTTTGGGACAATATGAATCAACATAGATAGAATATAAAAGGACTTAAACTAGACTTAAAACTCCCTTACTGCTTTGGCATTTAGTTTTTAAGAAACACACCACACTATTTAGTATTTAAACTGAATAGAGGGGGAACTGAAAGTGTATTCTTATTTGTGGCAATTTCCAGGAAAGCAGATTCTTCACAAACTTTCTTCCAGCTTCTGCAGTTCTTTCTCCCATTGAAAACTTATGCCATACTCTCTCAGTTCCACATGCCTGCGTATAGCAAATTGAAGCACGAAGAACCAAGAGTTCCATCCAATTGGGAATGGCAGACTAAAGCCCCAAATTTCAACATGCTTAATTTTATGCCTGTGAGCACTTTCAATGAAAATGAATATAAAACGTCACAGCCTGAAATATGACTTCTTATTTCAAGTATTTTAGTAGCATCAACAACAAAAAAATTATTACTGAAGAAAAAAAGAACTGCTTACAAATGTTCTTTATTAGTAGAACAAAACCCCCAAAACCGTAAATGAATCAAGTACCTGCCATTATGATCAGTTATAAAAAAAAATACCAGTAGACAAGACACTGCCATGTGCCAGATTGATTGAGAAAATCCAGTATTATGGAGAGAAAAGTTTTCCAAATGAAGACTCAACATGGTCAGCAACTCTTTCCAACAGGTAGATTTTCCACCACGAAAAAAAAAGAACAAGTCAACTGAGAAGTAGCAGTCACGGAAACTGCTATGTAGGACTTTTCAGATTTCAAATACTCTCAAACCATTATTTTACTTCTACATTTGGCAGAAGAAAGCGTGCAGAAATACTGAAATCACACAGCTATATCAGCTTTGTAACACAAACAACAGATCCAAAGAACCTAATATAAATGTTCTATGGATGAACCTAACATAAATATTTCCTAACAATAAACCACAGTGGGAATAAAGACAATAAAATCATTTAAAAAAAATATCTTATTGTAAAATGAGAGATTGAAGTAAAAATTGAAAAAAAATAACAAAGCATACTTGTTGCTCAACTTTCTCAGATTTAGTTGGTTTTCCATTCAAAGGTAAGTTTATTTAGTGGAAAAGAACTTGGCTATATAGCCATCTTTGTCCAAGCAATCAACACAAGAACAGATTTTGTTAACCTCACCTGAGGAACCAGCAGCAGTGACTGCACAGCCAGGTACAGCACTCTCAGCCTAGGGAAGTTTTTTTTTTTTTACTAACACTACAAAAGTGTAACAATATCGCTGTAAAAATAATCATTGGAACATGACACCGCTCTTCTAAAATTTCATTGCTTGTTTCCCCAGGAGTAAGCCTATATAACTGCAAAGCTGCTGTCACTGGTTCATCAGAGAAAGTCACCAAAAGGATGCTCAGGTGTTCCTCTAAAGCATCTCTTAAAGAGAGAATAAAAAAAAAAAATATCTCTGCAAAATTAAAAAAAAGGCAAATAGTGATGGAGTGCGGACAAAGCACACATTTCATGCCTGTTTCAAGCAGCTTCCTGCTTGGCCTGATCATCACTAAGGAAAAAAAAAAAAAAAAACACGTTGAAAATGGAAGGGACCAGCCATATGTGTACACGGAAAACAGCAGCAATCAGAGGGAAGAGAGACACAGGCCTAACAAGGTTACAAAGCCACGGCAGCTTCTTGAGAGAAGAAAGTCTTCAACTGCCTGATCAATGAGTTTCAACGGTTTAACAACGAAGGCCGTACCTCCCCGACGGCTTCAGAAGCCACGGCCCGAAAAACATCCCGTCGGCGGGCCAGCAGCCAGGAGGGGCAGCGCACCTCTCACAAAAGGACCCGGTCCCTCCTCCTTCAGGCGGGCGAGGCCTGGGTTGCGCGGGGCCGCGCTCCGCCAGCCGCGGCCGGGAGAGCAGCACTGCCCGCGGGCGACGAGGGGGCGGGGAAGGGCGAGCACCCCGAAGCCTGGACCCGGCAGACAACAGAGGGCCAGGACAACAGGGCAGCTCGGGATCACGGGATGGAACGAAAATAAAGAGAGAAGGGGGGAAGAAACAGCGGGCCACGGCAGCGCTCGAAGCCCCGTTCTTGAAGAAAAAAACCTGGGGTGGGAGGGTGGAGGCGAACCCGCAGCACCAGAGCTGAGGGCCCGCACCCCGATGGAGGGGGATGGGGGCGGAGAGACGCGATGGGAGAGGGAGGCGTGTGAGGGGTAAGACAGCGGGGCCCAGCTCCGCGCCGGGCCAGCTCCTCAGCGCCGGGTCGGCAAAATAAAAGGAGGAAAAGAGGCAGAAGGAGGCGAGTCGCCCACGGCCCAGTCAAGACTCGGGCGCCTGAAGAAGCCATTTTATAGACAAGCTGCGTTGCCCCCACCCCTACCGGGCCAGAGGGCGAGGAGCGCCCCCTTCTACCCTCCCTCCCCGGATCAGCTCACCCCCTCTCAGCACGGCCCAGGTAGGGACGGCCACTCACCCTCCCCTCGAAGTTGTTCTCCTCCACGTCGCTCATGTCGGCAGAGTCCTGGCCACGGGGCTGGGCGAAGGGGGACGCTAGTCCCGAGCAGCAACTGCACCCACAACCGCTACTGCTACTATCGTCCCTGCTGCTACTATCGCTACCAGCACCGCTGCCACCTCCCTCCCGCCAAAGCCGCCCAAACGCTCTGCCCGCAGCAGCGCAAAATGGCGCCTCCGCTCCGTCTGCGCCCGGCACCGCGCGGGGGGCGGGGCCCGCCTCGCCCCGCCTGTCACAAAGGAGGCACCGCCGGCGGGATAACGAGCGCGGCTGCGACGAGCTTCGCGGGGAGAGGGGGCGCGCGCGCATGCGCATCCCCCCCACACGCGTGCGCGCGCCCCTCCGGCGGGAGCGGGGGGGTGTGTCACGGCGGCTCTCGGGGGCGCGCCGCCGCGGGAGCGAGCGAAGGGCTCGCCTACCCCGGCCTACAAAGGGGGCCGCTCTCCGCCGGGCTGCCGGCGTCGGCCCCGGTTCTCGTCTTTCCATCGCCGCCGGGGTTCTGCTCTCGCACCGCGGGAACGGGTTCTAAAAATAAACACGTTTAGGTCGCCGTTACCGGCGGTGTTTTGTTTCGGCGAAAGGTTGGAAGGTTGCTTTTGTTGTACACATTTGAAAACGGGCCCATGTGATTCAGTCTCAAGTACTTCCAGGAAACAAAGGCCCGAATTTTCACTTGGAACCTTGAGAATTTCCTTTTAATCTGGATTTTGCTGAAAGGCTTATCGTTTCTGCGGGGTTTCCCTGTGCCTTTTCCAGCACACACCGGTGACTAGGGCAGCTCACGCCTTCCGGGCAGCAGGGGCCCAGCACCGAGGCCAAACAGGGCAGGTTCCTTCGGTCAGAAAATTTCCAAAGATGATGAAACCGCTGGACTTGCTCTGCCTGTGCTGGAAAGCCAGGAGAGCAGGTGAAGACAGCGGCCAGCAGCTGCGGCTGCAGATTGCCTTTTCCAGAAACAGCACTCTCCCCGTTTTCCCAGCCTCTTGCCAGCTGTGATAGCAGAACACTTAGCTGCTGCTTCTGCCCCAGCTCTGCATCTCCCCTGTGCTGCTTCAGCGGCAGGAGCTTCCCTTTGTGGCTGAGAAGTTCCTGAGCTGGCCAAGGCTGGTTATCTTCAGTTTGCTGTGGTTGTAACCAAGGAACGACCAGCCTGAGTACTCATGTGAGTATTCCCGAAAGGGAACAAGGAGCTCAGAGGATTATTCGCAGGCAGGAGATGTTTCCCTAGAAATCAAATGCCTTTGCTACATGAAGCATACTCCTGGGGCTTTAGACAGCGGCCACATCCCCAGCAATGGTTGCTTCTCCTTCCACAGCCCATGACGTTGGGTTTCCAACAGCTGCTGTGGGAGCACAGCCCTCTTGGCAAGGTGTCCCAGCGGAGAGGCCATGTTCACGCTGCTCATCCACCCGTGGCTCGACCCACAGCTCAAGGTTCTACCAGAGCCTCAACATGGGCTCATCTTTACAGAAATGGTCAATGTTTCCTACCTGGACCATAAATGATCTTGATTATTTCTTGCATCTATTGTAAACGGAAGGCTGGGACTGTCCATGCCAGCCCTTCCTCTTTTTGCCTGGCGAATCAGAATTAAATAGTCCATTAAAGAGTAAATTAGCTCACAATGGTAAAGAGGGCAGTATCAGGGAAAGATCTTTCTTGTCCTCTAGGTCTGCAAAATATTTAATTTTGGCCAAAAGTTTCTTGCATGTCACTTACTTCAAAAGCTTTAGTCAACTCCTTAGCCAGCTCTTGTTTAATTACAATTAAATTTTTATTCCTAGAAGGCTGGCCTGAGTTTTAGCCTCTGCTGACGACTCAGTTTCCAAAAGCCGTTCTGAATTCATGTCATAAACTGTCTTTTACACCAGCTCTATTCCACTCAGCTCCAGTACATAGATTTGCTCATCTCCCTTTCCAAGTGTAACTTTATTAATAAAGCACTTATTCTACTGCAAGATCATAGACTGTTCTGGAGTAATCTGATTCTGATCCTAGCTGACGTTGCCTGTAATCTAACTCCAGGAACAAAAGGGAACGAGTGTGAAGGGCATGCTTAAATTCTGAGATGAAAATACTTATCAGTCTTCTACAAAAGGTGGATCACTTTAAAAAAGGAATTTGAAGAACACATTGAAAATACATAATGGTTACACTAAAAAAAACCAAACAAGCAGGGGAAGGGGGGAAAGGTCAGGAGAACACAGGACAGGAATATACCTGTTGTTAAAATGTATGCATGTGAGATCTAGCCCACATTGTTAATATTAATGCACACATTCAAGATGTTTGTGTTATTTCAGCAGGATTTTTTCGTTGCTGTGATCTGATCCTAACGTGTTCTGGCAATTAAACCTAAAATTAAAATGGCAGTCACTGATACAAATACTTGTTTTTAAAAAGTCTAATCAAGTTTACATTTTAAATTGGAAACTACAAGCTCTCTTCGACATTTTTCCATAAGTCTTCTGCCTTCATTGTTCTCTACAATAACTTGACCGTAGTTTCCTGGAGTATAAAGACAATAATTATTTGATATTAAATTTCAACTTTCATGATGTATTAGTAAGACTGTGAAGTTGATCTGCGTCTTTGGGAGCCTCTCTGCTAAATGGAAGATGGTTCAAACACAGAAAACAGCTAGAGATGGCCTAAAGGATACACTAACGTGACATAATTATATGTACTTCAAGCATGCCTTATGGAGCTTTTTCAAGCAATATTAATATACTGTTGTAATACACTGTTAGCTTTAATGCACTAGCGAGTATACAGTATTCACAATTTGGGGAAAAAATGTACTTTGGGGGTAAAGATGGGCCCAGATCTGACCCATTCCCTAAAGTAAAAGAGTATAAACTACTAGTAAGGGATCAGGAAGAGAGAAAAATCGAAGTGGTAGTAAGGAAAATATGAGGTTGTATATATTCTTATCTATGTATACAGATTAGAGGATTAATCAGTTAAGTAAGAAGGCAGTAGTTACACTAATCACAAAGAGTATTGATCAGAGTGCTCGTCTGGCCATTACCATTAAGTAGTTTAAACAGACCATGAGAGAGGAAATTCTTAATACATATTTGAAAAGGACAGAGCAATAGCTATGCAAATATGAACAGTCTACAGATAGTGAATAGCACAGGAAAGGAACAAAGATAACATTGCAGCAGCAATCTATTTTTTCTTTTTTGCATTTTGAAAAATAATACAGAACACTGCAGTGTAGTAAGTTTTTATTCCTGCAATCCTGGGCTTTTATCTATCCCTTGAAATGATCCTGAAAATATTATTACCCACAAATAGGAAGACCGTGTAAACACTGTTAAGGTTTGATTTTCATTTGTCACTGAAGAGAAACAAGGTGCTTGATATTATTTTGTGATGTAGTTTTTACCACACATCTTGGATAAGGGGGAAAAGTATCACCTAATATAGTGAGATGCATGTTCATGAAAGATGGCCAAACACATGAGGCCTTCAGGCAACAGGAATTAAGAACGTTATAGATAGTTGAGAGTTCCTGTCAACGGAGGGTATGTTTATAATGGAGACAGATTTCTTAATCCAATTTTCTGACCTCCACAAGCAAATCTTCCCGTGATTACACCTGTGACAGATTTCCCTTTCTCTCCCTAGTAAGGTCTAAATACCTTATAAATTATATTTGCAGACATTACAGCTGTTCACTGCACGTCTGTGAAAATAGACGTGGATTGAAATAGACGTAGAAAAGGATTAATCACTGAGCAAATAGTACAGTAATAAATGGCAGTAAATAGCTGCAGTACTTTACGTGAAGTCCATTTCAGACCATCTGTTTTGGATCTTTTCAAGAGGAAATCTTGATGAGAAAATACCCACAGAAATGGATGAGGTGATTCTGCTTTAGAAAACACTTCTAGCAACAATTTTATTGGTGCTGCACAATATAGAGTCAATCTGTTCACTCAAAGGCTTACTTATCAAGTACTTAAGTTTCCATTTTTTCGCCTGTCCTCATGCAACATTGTGTAATTTAGCGAAAGACTTTTGTCCACGAGATGGATTGCATAATCAAATAAATATATCATTCCTTCAGTGCAGCTTCTTCTAAATTCTCGGTGGGAATACAGCCTTCTATCCAGTTCAAAAGTTGCCTAATTTTCTCAAATTTAAATTAACTGTCAGTTGAACACCAGTATTTTCCAGACCAACAAGAAAAGAAAAAAATCATTTTCCAAAATATGTTTGGTGAGAGTCTGACAAAAGGGACTGCAAACTAGTCAACGTTAGAAAACTTTTATATGCAACTGATTTGCTGGCTGACATGATACCACCTGCCAACAGTTTTGTCTGTCTACTTAGGTCTAGGCCACTAACCTCTCTGATGTGTCAATATCTTTTTTTTCTATTAGAGCAACAGATTTAAATGCTGAATTTTCCTGCATCTAATCCATGCAGAAAAAAAAAAAAAAAGGTTGCAAACCAGGGAGGAGCCAAGCAGCCTCTGACAGGCACTGGAAGGGAGGGAAAGCTGCAGCGCGGTGCAGGTGTGGGGGTACGGATGGATGGGAAGGAGGAGCGGTGGTGGGATCTGCCAAGACAACACTTGCCATAACTGTGTTTATTTTGCAGAGGATGCAATGTTTCAAGCAGAACCTTCCCCTAGCACCCACCTGCAACATCTGACCTGTAACCCCTACCTCAGCTTGTCCAGGTAGGGACAATCCTGAGGAGGAGCAGATACTCCTGAACGCTAACAACACTGCTGCTGGTTGAACGTGCCCCTATGTTCACCCATAGTTAACTGATACTAACTTCCCTTAAGTATCACCTTGCGGGAAGAGCCTGAGGTAACCTGCTAGTGCAGTCCTATACCCACAGTGGGTTTTATTTACGTCAATTGTCACGGTGGGAGTTTAAGTAGTGTCCCAGCCACGAACAGCCCAGTCTGTGCAGCTGCGGTTACGAGAGTACGGGTGAGGGCAAACTGTCCCGCACCAGAGCTGAGGGACAGCGCTCATTTCGGAGGCCGCTGTCAAAACTCACTCAGGCCGGTAGAGGGCAGAAACGACACCTTTCCGGCATTGTCCTTCTGAAGGCAATCTTTACTTATGGGCGGCAATGGGAATTGACAGCCCCGCAGCTTTCCGGCTTCCCCGGGAGCGGACGGGGAGCCCGACGGTGAACGTGTCTAGGAAAGAACTACTAGGCCTGCAGTCACGTATCGCCCCCCCCGCCCCCACACAGCCTGCCTCGATCCTCGGCAACGCGCTGCGGCTCTCGCTCCTCGCCGGCCCGGCGGCTGTCCTGGTCCTGGTCCTGGTCCTGCGGGCGCGGGGCCCTGTGGCCTGGCCTCCTCGCCCCGAGCGAGGCGGGGGGGGTGGGGTGGGTAGCGGTGGTTACCGGCGGGGCCAACGGCGGTTTAACGGCGGCAGCGACTGGCTGAGGTGGCGGGGAGGGGGCAGAGCGCGGGCGCGCATGCGCCGCAGGCAGAGCGCGTGGGGTGGGGGGGCGTTGCGGCAGCCCTCTCGGGTGGGGCGGGGCGGGAGAAGGGGGCGGGGCCTCAGGTGGTGCGTTGCGCGGCGAGGCGGGCGGAAGCGGAGGGAGCGGCGCCTGTCAGACGGCGGCGGGCCGGGAGCGGAGGTAGAGGAGGGCTGCCGGGGGCGGGTGGAGCTGCCCCGTCCTCCTGAGGCGCCGGGAGCGGGGTGTGGAAGAGCTGTGGCTGGGGAGGGGGAGAGGAAAGGTCTCCAGCTGAGTGAGGGTGGAGGAGGCCCGGCGGCCCGTGTGGGGAGACGGGGCGGCCCCGCCGGCCGGGGGTGGTGGAGGGAGCCGGGCGGTGTGTGAGGAGAGGAGCCGGGTAGCCGCGGCCTGGCAAGCCCAGGTTTTCGCTTCGGCTGAGCGCCCCGTGTTGTTCTTCCCCTTAGGCTTTGCCCCCTGCTTCGGGACAGGTTCATCTTCCTTCTGGCTTCGGCCATGCTTCTGCCCCTCCCCGCCGGCGTTTGTGCGGCCGTCAGCCTTCCCTTCTCCTCCTCTGCCCTTCCGCAGCGGGTCGTGCCGCTGGGCTGGCCGAGCCCTCGGTGCTCAGGTCGGGCTCGTTCCCGCTGTGGGAGCTCCGGCTGTCGGTAGCGGCGTTAGCGGTGTTACTGCAGGCCCCGCTCACAGGAGCTGGGGTACGGTGTGTGTACGCTGTGTTCTGCTGCTCTGGACGTTCCCTTGGGCTGGGTAACCGTAGTCCCGGGGCGTGATGCAATGTCCTTGGGTGGTGAGGAAGCAGCAAAGGAAACAAGGGTTTTCTGGTCTCCCTCCTCGTTTGCAGTGGCCTTCCTGTCATGAACTGTGACTGCAGTGACTCTGCAAGATTGATGTCTTTTTTGTACTGTAGGGACCTAACTTTCAAAGAGGCAAAGCATGCTTACAATGATGCGATGGAACTTAGAAGGAAGAAAAAAAATGTTTAATCCATATTCAAGCAAAGGCAGGATCCTTAATAATGTCAGGTGAAGTGATCTTCTGGCACAGACAAGTCTGCACAAAATGCTGGGCAAAGCATTAGTTTTAATTTTAGGAGATTGTAAAATATGGATCTTCCTGACAGCAAAAGTTGTGGAGTAATGCTTCCTTTTGCAATGTAATAAAATTGGGTTTATATGTAACATCTTATTATATTTTAGCTACATTTTAAGTGTTCCATTAAATTTATTTCTGTAAATACCTATAACATACTATTATCCCTACCTTATTTCTGTAGCTCCATTAGTCAATCATTATTAATAAACTTTCTTGTCAGTTTTCTAATCTAACATGGTAGCATCCTCTAAACTTTCTTTTGTTTATCTTGTCATCTAAAATACTGACAGGTAGAATGGAGTGTGATTTTTGTGTTTGTGTGCCAAAAACCAAAGCAGCAAGAGTTTTTGTTCTGTCCTAAGACACGATGTCCAGTTTAGATCAGGTTAACAACTGGGGGGTTCTGTTGTTGTTTTGGTTTTCTTTGTTGTTTTGCCCCCTCAGTGGGTGAATTGCGGGGTTAGTTTTTCACCATGAAAAGTGAGCTTTGTAGGAATTGTGACTTTTTTTTTTTTTAAACAGAACCTTCAGAATATGAACATGCTGAACATAATACCCAAGCACGCGTGTTCTAATTGTAACGTAGTGTTTATTTTGGAGCAAATGTCGGGAATTGCTGTTTCAGTCTCATGAGAATATCAAAGAAAGGAGACGCTATAAAGATGAGAACATATTGTCGCGTCTTGTTCTAGTGTCACAAGTGGAGTGATTGCAGTTTTAGATCAAATGTGGAAATTTATTGCTACCTTTGTTCCCGTTTTGACTGCTGGAGATTCCTATGTGTATAAAGCCTAAATTATTCTGCCCTCTTTCTGTTATTTTATGTGCTACAATATATAATTGTTTAATAATTCAGTTCAGGTACTTGAGAACTCCAGAGGATTAAGCAATTATGCTGGAATTCCTTTGGTGTAGCAAATAGGTCTTTTTCCTATAGCTTTTACAGTTGGAAGTAAAGCTACTTCCTTTTTTTTTTTTTTTTTAAAGCTTTTGTAGTCTTTGCTTTTAGGCCCTTCTTTTGACTTTTAGCTTCCTGAAGGAGGCATTGGTATTAGCTGATCAAATATTGTGGTTTAGCTTGGGGATTGGACATCATTTAACATCTAAAAGTAAAATATTTCCACTTGAGTTTGTGATCGCTTGTACCTTTTCCAAGGAGAGTGAAGGGCACTAGTTCTTGCTTCTTGCCCAAACTGTAAGTAGGATAAATGCATGCTGTCAACTTAAATTGTCAGCTGCGTAGCCAACATATCTGAAGACTAGCAAGTGTCAAAAAAGCCATTAAATTGTTTCCAGTAGCTTTCAAAAATCTGTGGAGCTCATTCATTCAAATGCGTGTGTTTTGTCCTGGTATGAGTTTAATGCTAAAATATACTTTATATGGTATATGTTATTTGACAAGCTCTTTGAGCTGTGATTGGAAACTTGTACCATTAGGTGGCCTGGGTTTCCTCGGCTAAGCGTTACTAAAATTTTCTTTTATGATTATCAACTTTACAAAAAAATAAATAAAATAGCATTTGCCTATATAATTTAAAAGATTAATTTTTAATTGCTCAGAACTAAATGGGTACTTTTCCTGTGTAAAACGGGGCCTAGACAAGAAGACTTAAAACTTATTCCACTGAAATCGATCTCTTCAGTAATAACGAAGAATTAAGAGGCTACCATGATAAAAATAATCCAGTTAAATTTCTGAGCACCTTCTACTTAATTCTAACAATAAAATATTTTGCAGTGTACACCACTGTGGTGCTATGGTTAACTACTGTCTGTCATACCTCTTTACTATGCTAAGATAAACTGACAAATCAATCTAGAAATAATAAAAGATGTAGAAGAAAAGAACTTACTTGTCTATAACGCTTCCCCCATGTTATTTTTCTAAAATCTTCAGCTGGATTAGCCTGCTGGGAGGGGGTGTGGATCTGAGGCCGGGGCTGTATTGTAGTTTTACCACTGAAACATACTTTTGGTGGACACCTTGCACATGTCAATACTCAGTTTGAATTCTGCAGGTTTCTCACAATAAAACCAGACAAGTGAAACTATTCCTCTCTCCCCAGAGGTACAAGCGCTGTTTTGTTACTGTTCTATGGGAATAGTGTTTGTGTGGATGCTGCGCTCTGTGAATGTGTCTGACCAGTTCTGCAGTGGCAATCTCTCCGCCATTGCAGCCGTCACTTTGTCAGTTGACTCCCCCCCCCACACTTTTAGTTCTCTTTAATGACACCTCCCTTTTATTTCTCTTTAAAATGTTCAGTGAAAATTCCTCTCTGGTCAGTAGCCTACATTCATGATCTTGCAGGTATGTCTCTCTGTAAAACTAGCTAAAATTAGCTATATCATTGTCTTAGAAAAACATTTTGGGGTCTCAGGGACTTTGGAAGAGTGGTGCAAACACAGCTGTGAAATTTCACGAGGGAGTATGGGTACTAATTAGGACTTTGCTAGGGAGTACTTGACATAGCCTAGTGTTCAACTGCAGTGAAACAATTGTGGCAGTCTTATTGGGAAACGAGAAGCTATGAAGTTACCTCATAAAATCCCCTAGGTTGGAAGGGACCTTTAAGATCGTCAAGTCTAACCATCAATCTAACACTGCCAAAACCACCACTAAACCATGTCCCTCAGCACCACGTCTACCACATGCTCTGTCATAACTGTGGCTTTTACGAGCAAGGGTCCTACTGTGACTTGAATGGCAGCAATATAGTATAAAGAAAAAAAAAAAAAGGTGTCCCAGATGGAATGAAGCTGAGTGTGGTTGTTGTTGTGGGTTTTTTTGGTTTTTTTTTTTTTTTAGGATCTGATGTAGAGATGCAGAAATATTTTGAGGCCCAGATGGACCCATTGGGAGGAGGGGAACTTCAGCAAGTATAATATACTGTCCCCATTGATATCTGCTTGCTTTAATTTTCTTCACAACCCTTGCCAAGTCATTTCCCCTCTCAAAATCTTGAATCTTGGCTGACTGCCCACAGGCGAGGAACAAAGAATTTCTGTTTTTAAATAGTTGGTTTATTTTAAAAGCATTTACTGACAGTAGTAAGCAAAATAAAACTGGGGGGGTGGGGTGGGGGAGGAGGTGCTAAAAAAAGGCCAGGATACTTTAAGGTACCAAAAAGTATTTAAGCAGACTCCTTAGACATAATGCAAAGTAAAACCAAATGTTGGCAGAAACTGGAAAATAAGAACAATGCAAATAGGACTACATGCATTGAAAATAGAAACAGGTTACCAGTATTTCTAAAATACTGAAATACAAAAGGTAATCTGGTGTTTGGGCACTCAGGTGATTTTTATACCAGAGCCACTGTGAACTTGATGTGTGGGTTTTCAAATCTAAAGCGCTGTTTTTGCTTTCAACTCAAAGTCCTGCTACAAAACAGATTGCTTGTGTGCTGTTGTTAGAAGCCTGTAGGAGGTAAAACTGTTTCTGGTTTAGGATATGTTTGAGGTAGTCCCAGCAGCTTTTCTGCAGGAACAGTATCTGTCTGCTTGGTGAGCTGTGACTTTTGTTGGCCCAGATATTCTTTGGCTCCATTGAGAGACGGGGACTGGCAGGAGCACACAAGGAGATTTTCTTCTTTCTTTGTTGCAGCGCTGTAGAAGAATAGGTATTATTGGTAGTTACTTACCCATTTTTACTATTCCCTTGAACCTCATGTCTTCCTGTGATTTCACTGGGAATGTCCGTTAAAGGTATTCCTCTAAAGACAGGTAGCAATAAGGCAAAGGGATTTTTTTTTTTTTCCCTTCTCCCTGTGTTCCTTGGTAATTGCAAGTCTTAGGGCATGCATAGGCAGGGAGTGAAGGAAGATGTGCTATGGGAGGAGGTATGAAGATAGATATCTTGGAAGAGACACCAAGCACTAGGCTGATTCCTTTGGCAGCGCATTCCAAAAGTGCTACAGAACTGCTAAAAGCTGCAGTCCAGCAGCCGTCATACTGATAGGGCAGCCTTTTTTTTTTTTTTTCCCCCAGAAATATTCCATCTTACCTATTCTTAAGATGGCAGTGTGTTGTATGTTGCTGGTCTTTTCACTTGAGCCCAGCAGGTATTAATATAAATTCTGTCTTCTATTGACTGATCTATGATGCAGTCTTCAAAGACCCCCAAACTTTATCAGCACACAGGTATAGCATTTTGATGGGCTCTGTTGTGTCAGGCATTGCTGAGGTTTTGTAAATAGGGTGTGCTTCTCTTTTCCCTGTCTGCTGGTGATGTTTTTCTGTTGACCAAATTTTACAGCAACAATAATAGGAATATTTAACAAGCTGAGAGTTGATCTCGTCAAAAGACAGCTCAAACGTGGCTGATAATTGTTTGCTTCCGAATAGAATATTCTGTTCTTTCATGGTGCTATGCAGCTGTCTGAGTGAACCTGATTAATGAACCTGGGAACCAAAGGACAGTGTTGGTCTGCAAAAGTCACCAGTACAGATGTGCCAGTACAGCAAAATGGTTTTATTGGCCTTTTTCCAAGAACTCACGTGCTCTGAAAAATATGAGAAATGTGATTCTTCCTTGAGCACCAGTTTTAAATGTGAATGGTGTGGGTAAGATGGTTTGTTAAAGGGAGTTTTGTGTGATGTGTAGGAAGGGAGAACTGAAGTTTCTGTGTATTGCCAAGAATTGTGGTCCCGTGTAACAGGATTTACTTAATTTCTTTGGGCACCTGTTTGTCAGCTGCACCTCAGGCAGATTATTCTCCTACTGTCAAACCGGTAGCCATCTAAGACTGCAAATTACCAGAATGCAAACGTAATTTTTGGTGTTCCAAAAAGTCTCAGCACGTAGCTCATGGGCATCTGTGTGCTTATTTCACGGCCCTGTCTTCAGACAAGAGAAGGCTCCGGGGAGACCTTATAACTGCCTTCCAGTACCAGAAGGGGGCCTACAGGAGAGATGGGGAGGGACTCTTGATCAGGGAATGTAGTGATAGGACAAGGGGTAATGGTTTTAAATTGAAAGAGGAAAGATTTAGATTAGATACTAGAAAGAAATTCCTTGCTGTGAGGGTGGTGAGACACTGGCCCAGGTTGCCCAGAGAAACTGTGGATGCTTCATCCTTGGAGGTGTTCAAGACCAGGCTGGATGGGGCTTTGAGCAACCTGGTCTGGTGGGAGGTATCTCTGCCCATGGCAGGGGGGTGGAACTCGATGATCTTTAAGGTCCCTTCCAACTCTAACCATTCTATGAAATACATTCTATGCTTTTTCTGTGTGTGTGCATGTCAGTCATTCTTTAGACTTACAATTTTCATTGCTGCACAGCGACTGTGCCGATAGGTGTCCGAATAACATAGAGCTAACCTGACTGCTCTTAGCACGGTCAGTGCAATGTCTGTCAGCCGAGTGACCATGATGCTCAAAGTTTTCTGTTGGAAAATCAGAAAACCAAAAGGTTTTGGAGGTCACAGAGGTAAACGGGCCGGGGGGAGCATACTCTAAATAGATGCAAAAAAGAAAACTAATAGGGCAAAGCTGATAGAACTATGGAAATATTTCCAGGTATTCTGTAATGCCCTGTGATTTCTGTCGTCTTGAAACGTTCGTTGGCTATTGCAGTGGGGTATCATCATACCTGTTTAGAGCAGAGCTTCTTGTTTACTAATGCAGTAGCCTCACTGTACTGAGAGACATTTGCTGCCATGAATTTAATAAGAATTTCTTGTATAGACATAACTTTAATATGTTAATTTTAAATCCTTAATAATTTCATAAACTTGTTACTCTCCCACTGAGATAGTAATAACTTCTAATTTTATACCGTACAATTATTTTATAGTAATTATTAAGTCAGTTTTTATTTGTACTCTCCTAATTTCTTTCTGCTGTCTGTTCTGTTACAAGACTTTTTTTCCCCTTCCTCTCTGTGTAGTTGGATGCAGTCTCCTATGACTATATCTGGCCTTTTTTTTTTAAATCTCAGTCTTGAACACAAGAAGTTATTTATCATACAGTTAATAATAGTTGGTCACAAAGCCAGACTTGCTTTTGAATTCACTGTGTCCCGTTGTTGTTGATCGTAATTTGGCAGTGAGGAACAAATAAGCGTTATGGTAGTAAGTAATAGATTGAGTAAAATTCCCTTTTATCAAGGCTACTTTCTTAATATATTTGTTCATTAGAGACCTATATAGGTCTCTACGATATCACTGAGGAACTGCTGCCTCAGTATCTGGCATTCTGTCTCTCAAAATATATAAACAGAGATGACTTTATTGGACTGTATGTTAACAATACTATTTTCAGTGCATTTTTCTTGGCTTTATCCTTAAAGTCCTTTTGATCTTTGAATGGAATGGTATTCTCAGGCTACAGCTTTCTGTATTTTTCATCTCTTGTTGACTCTGTTTTGTTAGTTTTTTGCTAAAGCTGCTTACTAATAACTACCAAAAATATCTGTGGGCCTGCTGCTTTCTTTTTTATCTCATACATAATCATCTGTCCTGTACATTTTTCAAAACTAGAAAGAACATACCACTTTTGCAATGCAGTTTTAAATTTGCCCTGTTGATGCCAATAACCACTTCTACTGGTTTGGGAAGGCTGGGATTTCTCGGACAGACTAGAAAAATGATAACGAATATGTTCTGGTCTTTCATGAGCTGACTCATGACTCATGAGCCGAACTCACAGCACTATAAGGTGTGCTGTAACGTTTTAAGGATTTGGGTATGCCTTGTTTTCAGGAGACCCTGAGATTGTTTCAGGGGATGTATGGGACATTTCTTTGCCTTACAGACTATTGCATTTTTTGCATTGTACATAAATATAATCTCTGGGGTTTGCTGGAAATAAGTAAAGCAGAATCTGAGGAAGACTCTGTAACAAAATTCAAGTGTGATGTTTAAGTATGGACTGGTTTCCATGGAGAAGGGTCAGTATTCAAACTGAAGTCCAATGCTACTGTTTAGTTAAGTAGCATCAGAGATACTGGAATTTTGCTGTATAACACAACATATAATGGATTTTCTGTTGCCTTTTTTTTTTTTTTGACCCTTGTTACTTTCATTTTGTGCACTCAATAATATAATTTATATATGTCTGATGCTGGAACACAGCTCAGAGGATAGAAACATGATTTTATTTTGGAGAGGATGAGTGCCTTACACCTGGCAATGAAAGCAATGAACTATGTCAGTGTTCGTTGTGGTACCACTGGACAGTGTTAAATCCATAGTGGCATGCTGTGGCAATACGTTTCTTACACAACCGGTGGTAGCAACAGTGAAGACAACCAAACTCTTTCTATGCCTGTAAAAGGCAAACCTAGTCTCAGATTCTCTGTTCAGGAATTGCTTGTTGTTCCAAGTTCTAATGTTGCCCCTGGCTTGGGCTTGTCATTTTCAGAATAAAATAAATGAATGTGTGTTATGTGTCACTAGAAGTGCGTGCTTCAGGAAGAAAGAGGAGACTAAATCTCGAGAACTTTGAGATTACACTGGAATTCGCTAAGGCTGAATGGCCTCTTAAAATGCATAGGAAAAGTGACAAGTACAAATAGTTCCCTTCGTTTAGGTACACCTTACTCCCAGTGCCTTTGCCCAGTGACAGTATTTGGATGTTATGCCGTTTGCCCAGCAGGTTAAGTCCTTGATTTCCATTAGTTTCAGTAGTCAGCATGTGTACTGTGCATCAAATATACATGGCAGAGACCCAGTCTGCAATCCCTACTGCTCCTTGGCAGGAGTTCATTCAATCTGTTCCTCTTGGCTAGGACTCTTATCCTGGCTTGTGGTCTTATTTACAGTGTGGTGGCAGAGTTATTTCCACTCCAACGCTCTGCAGTGATATTGTCTAAATGCTTTAGGATGAGATATGGCCAGAGATCTGTGGAGAGCTGAACTTAATTTAAATTCTGCAAGAGCTATCTGTTATTTTCAGACAATTATTTTTTTTTTTTTTTAGTAATATAAAATGAGACTTTTTGGAGTGGGGGTTGAAACTTGTGGTCTCTGCTTGAGAGATTCTGTTTGGTCTTCTGAGCCATCATGTGAATACCCTACTACTGGACCTCATATGTAAATGTTTTCCATCATATTCGATACTATTCAGGGATTATGTAGATGCATAATGATGTAGGTGCAGTTCATGCTTTAAAACCTTGAGTGCAGAGCCATGGATTTGGAAAAGAGCTAGGGAAAAGAAGTTCTGGCGAGCTCATGTTTAGGGAGGATCTGTTTCAGGAAATCTTTACCACACAATTCCAAATATTCATGCTGATACTGTAGAATACAAGTCTTTATTGTTTTCCCTCTCCTTTTATGTACTTAAGACAAATTTGTGTCTTAAAAATAGTTTTTTGGGGGATAAGCACATTCTTTGAACAAAGTACATTCCGTTGAATTTACAGTGGGATTTCAAGTTATTGCGTGTTGGCTAGCTCTCCATGTGCATGGTTATACCCCACAGTGAAGGCGAAGGAAGATATTCCTCGTTCAGCGACTTGTTGCCACTTACATTAGTACACCCAACAGTAAAAGTAAGATTTTATTTACTGGCACTTACTATAGGGCATTTAAACAATAATCTGTTACTTTACAGCAACTTTGTTGTCCAGGTCCTAATATTGCCCCTGCTTTAGGATGATCGTTTTTGGAATAATTTAGATATCCGTGTTGATTTTAGAGCACTTTGAAAATTTGCTACTTGAATCAGTCCCCTTGGCCTGCCTATTGAGAGGATTATTTCAAGAGGGAGGGTGAAGGATGAGCAACAAGCGCATCTTGGATCCCTGCTGGTGGTGACGCTTGTGTTGGTAGCAGATCCTGGTGTGTCGGCATGAGGCCAGTTGAAGTGGTCAGCAGAGGCGATGAAAAATACCATGGAGGTGGAGTTAGGATTAGATGAGTGCTTAGCAGGCTAAGAAGTTCAATCTCGATATTTTAATAAAAACAGAGACCTACGTACCACTATAGAAAGTCCGGTGGGGAACTCTAGTAAATGTGTAACTTCAGTCTGAAAACTGCTCATGTCAGGTAATATGTGGGGAAGAATGGGGAATCACAGGGAAAACATAACCATTATGTAAAATGAGTAGCTTTATCTAGACTATGTTAAATAATAGAAGCTCCTCTCAAAAAAAGTATCGAATAATTGGAGATGTTTCAGAGGTGGCTGGCAAATGAGAAATACGAGGTAGACACATGTAAAGAGACTGAAAAGATTGGATTTATTTGAAGGGGGGGAAATGAATAAGAGGATAATACATATGTAAATATATGTATCTATACATATATGATGAATCTGGAACATCTGCTGTCACTGTCTTCTAACACAGGAAGAGGGACATATTTCGGTGAGATTCTTACCAAGATTTTTATTGTTTATTCTCCCTCCACCTCCCAATACAGAGCTCCCTGAAGATGTCTGGCTTACATTGCTTCAAACTGTCTGGACATTTGCTGTTTAACTGCTGAAGCTTTTCTACTGCTTGTTTTTCTTCCCAAGCCTTAATCTATTGAGGGATCAGAATCATCTGCTATGGTAAGACTTTAAAAAGTGGTAGTAAAATGGTAAAAGTGGGTGCAATGTGCCGGTTCATTTTGGTTTTCTTTCTTTCTTTGCAAGACACCAAAAAAAAATAATCTTAATGCTGTACAAAACCAGAAAAGGATGATGCCCAACTTCGAACCAACCAACCAAGAAACTTTGTTCTGCATTTTATCTGTTTATACTTGCTTATACTTCTCAGTGAGGAATAAGAATGAAGTGAATAATTTCACAAGATCTTTTCCATGTGTGTAGATATATGTGTATGTCTCATCAAAATGTTGTGTGTAAGTGTTTTACAAGTCTGTTCTAGATCTTGCATTTTGTTCGAGATGCATTTGGGTTTAATGTCAGTTGAAATTACGGTATTTAAAATGCTTAAGGTGATTTGTAGAAGCATAGAAGTTTTGATTTTTGAAGAATAAAAGTAAAGGTAAAAGTAAGAAGAGGAAACCTTGGAAACAACAGATGAGAGAAAAATGACTGCTCCTCTAAGCAGATACAAATCCACAACTGTTTGCTAGATTATACAATAATACTGTATTTGGAAACTGATATTTGTCCTTGATCTCAACAACTGTAGCATTTTTGAATAACTAAGTGATATTTTACAAATTTCAGGAATCAAGACCAACTAAAACATGAGATGTATTCAAGATGATCCAGCCAGAAGATTTTTTTACTTCATAGAAATCTTATTTTTGTTTAATATGTAATATAATTTGACGAAGCCAAGCTCAATTACTTCTCTTGAAATTAAGACGCACCTGTGGCCTTCAGCAGAAATGTTTCTAACATTTTCAAGAAAAAATATGTCCCAGAAACTGAGTATGTTTTTACTAGTTTTCGGAATCATTTGGGGTTTGATGTTGCTACGTTACACTTTTCAGTATCCAAGACGCCAAAGCAGCGCTGAGTTGCGTGGACAGATACTAGATCTAAGTAAAAGATATGTCAAAGCACTGGCAGAAGAAAATAAAAATTTAATGAACGGTGGCGGTGGAGCCTCTATGGCAGGATACGGTAAGAGGAAAAAGCCATACTAGTTACTCAAATATTTTTTTTTTTTCCCCTCCTGAAAACTAAAGTTACACTTTTTTCTTTTTTAAAGTAATATATATACTGCTTTTTAATAGAAGAAACTCTTTATTAACTGATTTGATTTTAGTTTATTCACTGAATTTGAAGATTAAGATGTGGTGCAAAAACAAGATTGATACATGAGATTTCCCCCCCCCCCAGGATTTTTTTAGGTATTGCCAGATATATGACTGCTGTTACTTAAAGGATTAACAGTAACATTGTGCTTTTTCTGAATCTTAAGCTGTTGAGGAATAAGCCCCTGCTTGATACAGGAACGAAATTTTAGATTCAGTCAGTTCAACGTTCCAGACTCTTCTTGTGCCTCATTGCTAACTTTCTGCTTTTATTTCTTTAATTTTCTTCTCTTTAAGTAGTAAAACAGCAGCAGAAAGCAACATACCAGTTGAGTTTTCAATCTTGAGACTGCAAGGAAATTATGAATTTAACAGAATCTCCCCTTGCTTTAGAAGTAGCCGTTAGAGATAAAGTCCCTCATCTCTAGAGCTTTGATACTTGCTGCATCTTATCTCTCTGTCTGGTTTACCTGTTGACTTGATGAGTGCGTGGCCAGAATTCACTAGTAAATATAATACTAGAGCCTGTGCCTGTCTTCTAAATGCAGAAAAGATAGTTTTGAGACTATAGTGTTGAGATCTTTTTAGCAAAACTATAAAAATTTCTTAATAATTTTAACCATTTTGTCCCTCATAGCTTCTCTTGAGGGAAGGCTGCAATGAGCTGTAGTTAATCCCGTAAGGATTAGGTTTGAAGAAACTACCCATGTTCTGTCATAAAGGAGAAAATGTGTCTGTGAAAATAAGCGTAGTACAAGGATTAAAAAGAAATATTAATATATATATATGTAAAGATGTATATTAATGTATTTTAATCCCCTTCTTAAGGAGTCCTTAAAAGCATGGGCTCTTACCAGTTGTGCTCTTTATAGGCACCTGGTAAGAGCACAAAGAGAAAAATGCGTCTGAACTTTTTGCTGCTGCTCAGGAACAAGGAGGCAGGTCTGTAATGACAAGATGAGGAGGACAGTATCAAAATTCTTAGCCTTTAATTCTTTCATTCATTAAGTTAACATTTTTACCACAGTAAGAGCCTACTTTTTCTTTTCTTCTCCCTTCCCCCCCCTTTTTTTTTTGTCTTCAAGGATTTCCTGCCTTTACTGTGTAATTACTTTTCTGTGTAATTTGTTTTAAAAAAAACTGTGTATACTGCAGCTTTCTACTGCTGTGTAAGTCTCACAGTGTATTTCCAAACGAGATTTGCCTTCTAAAGTTTTGTCTGAAGTTTAATAAAAAAATTAAGTCAACTCTTGATCTATGTGCTGATCATCAGACTTACAACTTGAGGAGACAATTCCTTCCCTCAGACTGTTGAGCACAGAGTGGTACTACAGAGTATGTGACCCACAGCATGTCATTGACAGCAGACCCTGCTCTGGCTCAAATTGTAAAGCAATTTTTTAATTTTTTTTTTTTTAAAACAAGATGACATTGCTAAACAAGAACTAGTTACTTTTAGAGGGAGGGACTGACATGATTTATTTATTTTTTTTTTTTTTTAAATTAAAACACTAGTAGTAAATTATCTGGGTTACTCCTCTTTTTCCACTTTCATACCTGTGATTTTCCTCACCAATTTTTCTGGTCACTTAAGAACTGATTAGCGGGTTGGGGGAAGAGACAGTCTGGAGTGTCTGCGTGTACTGGGGATGGTTCTTAACACCTTGTGAGACCTAGTAAGTTTGTTCGTTTTTTCCAAATCTGAGAGAAGATAGTGATATGAACATTGACAACGGCGTAATTTGCTTTTGTTGAGTGGTCTGTTACTGTTTTTGTGTTCCAGAAGCTGGGAATTTTTTTACTGTCCTCTTCCTTGTTTTTCAGTCAATATAGACCTAAATATATGGATTTATTTTTCCTATTTTATAGCTTATGTAAGAAGTGATAAGATACTTTCTCATAGCATTTTTCTGTGGAATAGGTCTGTTACTTAGAGGAAAGCTATTAAGAACTAATGTTGGAAAGTATTTAAATATATTCTGTTGCTGGCAAAGGCTAAAAGATGTCATAGCTGGGTATTCTAGTGCTGTTGTCTGGATGAAATTTGAAATATTGCCTTCGAATAGTCACTATTCTAATGCTTAAAATAGCTTGGAGCTTGAATATTTAATTATTTAATATTTAATTGGCTTCATTCACAGTTCACTATTACAGTGGTCTCTTCCTTGCCTAAAATAACAAAGAAATGGTATTAAAGAAAAATCAAGCAGCTATTTAATTCTATACTTGTACACCAACCTGCACTCTTTCCCCAAAAGTACAGGAGGAAGGATAGCAATTCTTAAAATGTATGTTGAAATAGCAGTTCTTTGCCACACATAGTAAATAATAGGATCTAACTTGTTTTTTCCATTATCTTTAGCTGATCTTAAGAGAACAATTGCTGTTCTTCTGGATGACATCTTACAACGCCTCGTGAAATTGGAAAACAAAGTTGATTACATTGTTGTGAACGGCTCAGCGACAAATACCACTAATGGAACTAGCAATCAGGTGCCAGTAACTTCAAATAAACGTGTAAAACCAGCAGGCAACATTAGATAGCAAACAGGGCTGCTTTGTATTGCTACAAATATGATAGGTAATATTTAAGATAAGCTTTTTATCTCTGGCTAGGGCAAAGCAGTAGTTGACTCTAAAAGAAGCGTAAACTATTGTTATACAATGTGCTGGATCTACGTAGGCCTAAGTTATGTGCATAGGTTCTCAAAGCATTATTTCATTGCCTTCGAGCAGTGCTTCTGAAGTGATCTTTGTTGTCTTTAAAGATATTTTGGTATCCCAGTTTGATGTAGTATGCCATTGGATAATAACAATAAATGGAAAGCAATGGGGAACTTACTGGTAGGTTTCTAAATATATTTATTTAAGTATAAATATAACATATCTTTTGGATAGGTGAGCAGTATTGTAGCTTATTCATTTTTTGTGATCCGCGTTAAGCTGAGGTAACTGAGGAAAACAAGTTGTTCAACAGATGTTAGAAAATGTGTATACTTAACAATATTTTGTTACGCATTTACTAAAAAACTATTAAATTAAGGCTAGCATTGGCGGTGATGTTTTAAAATTGTGACCCAAAGAATGTCTTCATTTGCACTATCTGTCATAATAGCTAGAGAGAATTTACTGTATATTTAAGCAAATTAATTATAATAGGAAAACGTCCTAGGTAGTAACACTGTCCAGGTATATCTTTACGCTGGAGTTAGGGCAGTTAGATTATCGAAAGCAAATCATAATCTGTGATATCTTAGATGATTATTTCTTACAAAGATATTTAAGTGTATGTATTTTGTAACTGCAGATAAGATTATTTAAGTGATGGAAATAAGTTTTGGATATGTGAATACTGTTTATTTTTATTCATTGCTGTTTCTTTTTAACTTTTTAGTACCTTGCAATTTGTGATGAGTATAGCACACCATCTCCCTGAATTGCTTTTTTGATCAGGATGAAAAGCAATGAAGGGAAAAAAGGCATCTCTGCATTTAATGGAGATGCATGTTCTAAGGGTGTCTTATGGAGTATTTGAGAGCTAAGGTAATGTTTGCCTTATGTCTAAGTTAGCCTTACAGCAAAGCAAATTGCAGTGTGGATGCACTGTATTTCAAAACGTTACTGAAGTCATATTAAAGAGAACGTGCCACTGAGCCTGTTTTTTAAAATGTACTGAATGTTGGGGGGAGGGAGGGTATATTCAGGGACTTTTGCCAAAAGTGTGCTGTGGGTGGGGGTGATCTAATCCTTTATTAAGGAAAAAAACTCACCAGTAAAACCGGAGGTGCTGGATGATACACCATCCAAAGTTACGTGTTCTTTCTTTTCTTCAATTTCCCTGCTGATATTCTGGACTGTTAGAAAAATACACTTACAACTTTTGTTAGTATCCAGATGATTATTTTTTTCTGTCACATTGTGTGTAAACATATACTCACTTCAATGCAGAAAGAGAAAAATAAATTTTTAATTGTACTTGTAAAGGCTCCTGTTCTCTCTCTCTTTTTTTTTTTTTTTTTTTTTAAGTCTTGTCATTCTTGCTATTTGTGCTCTAGGTGTTTCTGTGTTGGAAAATATGTATGTCTCTGAAGTTTAGTAGTAGTCTATCTGGTATTCTTCCTGCTCGGTCCCAGGGTTCTTTTGCTCTTGACATTCTAATGCCCTGAAACTTTCTTCAGGTTAGAGGTGAGGGGAAAAGAAATGAAGAGAAAATAAACTGACTGGTTTAGATCTTTAATGGTGAAGACTTCCCTCTTTGATCTAAGAGTGAAGAAGGCAGGTGCCTAACTTCTTTTGAATCTGCAAGTCTCTATTAATAGACAGTGGGAAGACAGGCTTTTATATCCATCTATCTATGCTTTTTATTCCCTGAGTACTTGACTGATACCGACCAAAACCTTGGTGCATGGTGTCCCTTTGTGCTATAAACTGTAACATAAGTAGGTCTTGTGTGTGTGTGCAAAGTGACTTTTTTTTTAATTTTCTCGTAAGGGTACATGAAGTCTAAAGTTATTCAGGATCATCTAAAAAGCGTAACAAAAGTTGCAGGGTGAATATTTGTCACTTGTGTGCACACCCAGCTTGTTTTATGCAGGGATTTTGGAGACTGATACACTAACTTACATGCAGTTTTGTTCTCCTCATAGCAATTCATGGTGTCACTAGCAAATAGTTGCTTTTCTTTCAGATTTCAGTAGTACAATGGCTCATTGGAATCGGCTTGTACTTGACAAATATCTAGGGACAACTGTGAACTATCTATATCTCATGGCACAAGTGTTTCGACTGTATTCATGAATGGAACAACTGTTTATCAAGAAGAGAGTTAAAAATACTCTTAACATCCTACATCTAATTTTACATGAAACCAGCGTTATTAGGGGTTGATACAGCAATATATCATTGTCTATGATAAATCTTGCCCCTCTTTTTGGTCCTGTTCTGTGCTTTATTGCCATGCTGTGCCTCTGACTTGTGTTCTCCTGTCACCAACTATCCAGCACGGTACTAATTCCATCATTCCTGTGCTCCAGCAGCACAGAGGGTAGAAGCTGAGCTTTGTCCTTTCTGCTGAGATGACAGCACTTTTGAGAGTGGCAAAGCTAAACGTCAAGCGTGCAGACTAAGGAGAAGAGGGTAAGAAAGGGGTAAGGGGAGGGTCTTGGCTACATTTTCTATCAACAGCAGTAGCAAGAAAACATTTGTGTGTTCTACCCTGCAGCCTCCTTTATAAGGTATTTTGAGAGGTGTGGCAGCCCTGCAATGGCAGGAGGTTGTGTAAAAAACCCAAGGGCTTGTGAAAAACAAGAAAGAGAGAGTCTACAACTCACGCCAGGGCCAAAATGCTTGATAGTATCACAGCATTTGGTTGTGTTGCTAAACATTTTTTAGATTTTTTTTATTTTTTAAGAAATATTTAACTAGTATTTCTGCTGTGTTACAGTTTTTGTGATGCAGTTATGTATTTCCCATTTCAGATGACACCACAATTTTCCCCCAAAGTGACCTGCTTCAAGTTTTGTGAAATACAGAATCTCCTTAAGGTTGGTTGGTTCTTAGGCTGGGTTGGATTTGGGTATTTTTCCTTTTCTTTTTCTTTGGAGGGCAGGGGGATGTATAAGCTCCTTATATAAAGAACTCCTGATTTGGGGGTGGTAGTGTTTGGTTTGGTTTTGTTTTGTTTTTTAAATCTTTTGGTAAATTATGAAACTTGGATTTTTCCAGCTGCCTCATGAGTGTTTACCTGCTGATTTCAGTAGGTAATTGATAGCCCTTCCTGTGCCTGTAAATGGTTGTTCAATGTAGCTAGCAAAAATTGTTAAAGATCCACTCCCAAACAAAAGTTTAATGAAGAAAAATGGAAAGAGTATATTGATTGCCATCTGAACAGCCAGAGGGACCACAGGTCTCAATATAGCTCTGAAGTACAACCAAATAACTGGCAGGCAAACACCTTTCTTTAGGGAAGATTGTCTTGATTCCCAGTTCTTTTTGTTGCTTTCCTTGTCTAAATAAATCATTTTTGAATCTCGCCATAATAACCTTAATGTAATTAAGATACCAAGCATCGTCTCACAATTGTGTGTGAAGAAGAAAAAGTACGGAGTGGCCCCACATTAAAGAACCTTTGGGATGAACGGATGGACGGGCAGAGAGGTACTCCACTGAAACACACGGAGGTGGCTCTTAAGCTGCTTATTCACTGTTCGGGATCACAGAAGTTTGCTGATCTGTTTTTAATGAAATAATTTAAAAAAATATAGAAACATGGCACAAAGATGTAGAGGTTCTTGTATCCTTGGCATCCAGTACGCCTAACATATTGCACAGTTGTCTCTTTTTCCAAATAACTGCTAAATACTTGTTTTTCATTAACACAATCATTTAAAGAGGCTGGCTAGATAGATCTAAATTCCAATTGAATATATTTGCTCGTGCAGAGGTTCCCAAACTGCATGGCGTCTGTGATGTGTGCGAGTTGCCCAAGTTCCCATGTGCCTCCTGCCCAGGTTCGTACTCCGGGGGTAATCACTGCCGTCGTGGCCTCCGCTTGTGGGAACGCGGAAGGAGAGTAAGCTTGGGAACCTCTACAAGAAGGTTATTTAGAAAGATGACTACGTGAAATTTAAGGTCCCAGTTTATTACATTTTCTTAAAAACCTTTTAGAAAATACTTCCTCAAAATACTCAATGGAATACGCTAAATCTCTAAAACATTTTGACTTAATTGGTGTGGTTTTTTAAAGGTCATGTAGAGTGTCTATTGAAATCTTTAACATTCCAAATACAGCCTCCTTACCTGAGATTGTGTCCTTCCATTAGTTCTTCACAAAACAACACTGTCTGCGTTCTGTGGGGTTCAATTTAATGTATTTGATAGTATGTAAAATACTTTTTCAAAGGCAAGAGTGAAATGGGAGACTTCTTTTTATAGCAGCTAAGAAGGTGAATTAGACTTTTGCAATGTTTCTCATGGAATAGACTGTCACGGAGTGGTTATTTCACTAAATCTTGGTTTGTCTGAGATGATGCACGCATGTATCTGTCTGTATCTGTAAACATACATTTGTATCCGTTTAAAATTTAATTTAGTTTATTAAAATGAGGCACAAGTTAAAGAAGGAACCTCCCATTACATACATATATGAAATCCCATCACTTAAGCAGCAGTGCCATCACATGCTATGGAATTATCTTATCTCTAAGTGATCTTAATTACTACAAATTTCACAACTACGTTTGTCAGTACCTCCAGCAAAAAACTTTCATTATTCAATAGGAATTCAATGAATATTTCATTATTCAATAGGAATTGCGTATTCCCTGTGGCATTCACCAACCTACTCTGTGCAGTAGATGTTTAATTACATTGTTTCTCTGACAGCGAAACTGACGAGAAACATGTTGACATTTTTTAAAGGTCTGTAAACTAGGGTTAATAATATGCAAACTAATTTTTATTGTAGCGTAATTTATGGTCATGGTTAAAAGTTTATAATGAGTGAGTACTGCTTGCATTTACTTTGAAGTATATCAGAATATTGATAACAAAAGTGGAGGGAGGACACAGTTTGATGGAAACAGTTTCCATTATTCTTCATGCCACTTCAATTCTTCTCTTTTTCAGAATAGCTAAATTGTCGTTGACCAAATGCATAGAAATAGAATGACTAACTACTACTTCAAAATGATGACTTGAGGTCTAAAATATTAAAACAATTATTTCTAAATTATGTATTCTTGCATTAATAAAATGGCTATCTTCAATTTACATAGATATTCCACTGAGATGAATTTTAAAGCACTTGTCAAACTTGTAAGGATTTTAAAAAATTTAAAGGGTCACACATTTTATTGTTAACAGAGGGTGTTGAGAGAGACTGTCAACACCCTGCACAGCATTAAGCTGTTGCCTTTGATGTGTAGGCAGCACCTTAGGTCTCACAGAGCTGTACTGAAAGCGAGTGTCCATATGTTCAACCCGCTTTGATGTGTTCAGAGATCCTGGGCCAGCAGCGTCCGTATGCTCCATCACAACCATAGGAGGTAAAACGTGCCATCTGGATTTCTGTTCCTTTTACTTACCTTGTGACATGGCCTCTTTACATGCCTTTTTTTTCTTTTTTCTTTTTTTTTTTTTTTTCCCCCGGTATTCAAAATTATTTGGTCGTTTACAATGGCAAATCTGTTTTGACTCAGTCTTTAATGAATTTTATTTCAGATGTCCATTAACTATCTTTTAGAAAGGATATGGGAGTCAGGAGAGGATTTTCTGAATCCAATATTTATTCCAATACTCATGCTGTGACAGTGAAACAGTGGGTGCTTGAATATCTTTATTAGCTAAGAACTCAATTTCTTAATTATAAAGTCTTTCTCCTTGTATATCTGTTCCCAAATAAGTCTATGAGCACAAATTTGGGTCCAAACAGATGCTGGGGTGCTAATAAGCTGAACACTGTCTCTTTATCACAGAGAACAGTTGCTGTGATCAAATCCGGAAATAAATCCTCCATTTCTAAGATGGGATGTAGTTCATAGGACAGATGCCCCACAAAAAAATTACTTTTGATTTCCTATTCCCAACGCCTTCACGCTGTCTGTTCACAGGAAATCTCCTACTAAAGTACAATATAGACTAACATTTGTAGCCCTCACCAAAAGCTGCCTAATTCAGAAACGTGGCTCTGCTCTCCAAACCCAAACTGTATTTTCAGATTGTTTTTAACAAAGATCTTGCACAGTTGAGGTACATCAACCTATGACATAGGAGCTCAGCTCATTCTGCCTGAACCAGGCTTGCCAGAGCTCTTCCCCCGATTTTATTGGCATTGCTGGCATCTCTGGCACCAGAGGAATGTGCATACAGATCAGGTATCTCAAAGATCCTCAGTTTTGTGCAGCTCCTGTGCAGCGGTGTGTTCCGTGGTACACTCAAATTCCCTGTCTGCAGAGCTTCTTGTCCTGTTTTCAAGGTCCCTTTTCCCCATCTGTTTTGCAAGAGGAGTTTTTCTTTTCCCTGGAGAAACAATCCTGACTTTTTTTTTTTTTGTGTGTGTGTGGTCTTCTTTTATGTAGCGAGCTGACTTGATGCTGTATTGACTGCAGTGATGACTTGTGCCCATGTCTCTTCTGCCTTTAAGAGGCACCTGTTTGTGTTCAGATCTCAGTGTGACAGAACACACGTGTCGTATCGCAGTGCTGGCTGCTCTGCTGAAATGTCTTATACTTGTGGCACAGCCACAGGACAGATGCCCAGACCATCTGCCCTGTCACCTTATTTAGATAGTGCTGGAAACCTGAGTGTCCCCCCGTTGTTTTATATCTCTCTCTGGGGGATGTTTTGGCAAAACACTGCCTTGGTCCTTGTGGCATCTCTTTTGACCTTCTGCTGCATTGCTGGTGGCTTGCCCAGTGCAAAACAATCTGGAGATGTCCTTGAATTGCTGTACTTTTTTTGATGGGTCACTTTATTGTATGGAAAAAGCCTACCCTCTTGGGTCTCATTTTGACAGTCTGAGGGCTTGTAGCTTATGCTGACACACAGCACAATTTAAACATCAATTTCCTAAAGCTCAATGAGGAAAAACATACTAGATCTTTTACTCATGTACTCAGTGCCTGGGTGACCAATGTGGTTGTGTGAAAAAGAAGCAGTCAACTTGCAGAGATGGTGCAGTATCAGAAACAGCAGCCTGTGATCGATTGACTACAGCCTTCAAGCACATTGGAGGAGTTGTTTCAGTTGTTTGTGGCACATGGTGAGGAAGTGTAAATTGCCAGTCTGAGAACCATCTTTGGTTACGAGTGTTTCCCAAAGTTGCCTCCTTTTGTCTTGAACCATGAACAAAACATGTATTTTATAATGGAAGAGCTTTCAAAAAACCTCAGTGAGTTTGAGGTGAGATTCTGATATCACGAGGCAGCTTTCCTGTTCTAGATGAAATAAATCTTTCTAGCTGTTCTAGATAAATGACAACAGTATTTTTATTTTTTTTTTTTAGGATCAACAGCTCTGGATTCTCTCTAAAACACAAAGATAGGGACTGTCTCTGCTCTGAGGAGTTTTACAGTTGAGTTCCTCAATGCTGTAACTGGGTCATGTTCTTCACATTCTCTGTAGATTCTTTCATGCACTGAGAATGAAACTCTCCATCGATCTAAGCTCACCCGCTGAGGTAACTTTGAGATTCAAGATCTACACCAAAAAGTGAAGGGTTGGCACGTGGTGTTGGGAAATCCAGGGGAGGGGGTTTCTTTGTTAAATGTATATATACCTTATGGGACAAGACATACAATGCATTGTGCTAAACATCAAGAATTAAAGAACATACAAGGCATCTAAGGCTGTTTGATGTTCTTCACACCTGCCTCAAAATATTAAATATTTAAGCTGTTTGTTGAAAAGTAAATATTTGGAATAGATTTGTTTACCAAGTCACCCCCTTTTACTCTAGCTAAAAATTAAAAACCACTTGGAATAAGGAAAAAAGATGGAGAAGTCATGCTTATGCCAAAATTGTGTTTTCAGACATCTCTTTTAATTTAATGTCTGAATTAGTGTTTTTCTTTTTGCTAGCATCTTTGCCATCAACGCAATCTCTAAAAACCAAAGAACATTTCTTCTGCACGAGGACCTTGTCTGTCAAAGCTAATCCTGACTAAAGCTTTGTTTGCTGTAAAGCTTATCTGTTTTTCCTGTTGTATCAGTTGATCTAATAAAAAATGTTATCTTCGCAATAAACTTTGCCAAACTAAACACCTAATCCACAATAAAGAGAAGGCTTGTCACCTGGCAATAGTCAACTTGGTTACAGCTCACCAACATCGTTACAAACCACACCCTGTCTTTCTACCCCTAATAAATAGAATAATACTGTTGAGTTCAGTTATGTGGCTTGATTAGGAAATGAAAGCCAAGTTATACATGATTTTGTTAGCATTTTTTTTACATAGTATGTTCCTGGGACCTTTTGTTTGTGTACAGTGCACAACAGCAGAATCGGAAGCAAAGGGGGATGTATATCTGCTGGAGCATGGAACTGGTGAAAACTGGTAACTTACATGGTTTGTTTATTTAGCTTGAGTGGGAATTTAAAGGTTAAACAAGACTGTGGCAGCAGTTGGAGCCTCAGTAAGCCTTACCAGCTCACACTAATTATTCCTGGTGGGACTGAAGTGGTGCAGTCTACTCGCCTTCCAGGAAGACAGCCGTGGTGCTGTAGGATAGGCTTGCTGTTTATGTACAGGAAAAAGGGGTAACTTAAAAGAGGAAATCCACTCTAGTACTAGAATCAAATGATTGCAGGTGATAGGGTTAACGTCGTCAATGTTACTGTTGTTGAAATTTACGCCTCTGAGCTAACATGTAGTAGGAAAACAAATGTATATGGCCTTGCAGTGCAGAGAAAAACTAGCCTCATTTGCACCATGCAGAAGCACTGGCACATCGTTATCCAAGACCCATACTGCAGCCTTTTTTCAATGCAGTAGTATCAGCTAAGAACAATTGGAGATCATCAAAATGGTGCTTCTTGAGTGAAGGTAGCAAGGCTTTTTTTATTTAGTTCAGGCAAGCTGGAGCATGTTTTTGTAGGTAAAGAACACAACTGTACTTCATACTTTGTCAGGATATTGTAGAGGTATTCCTGTACCCACAACATAACCTCCTGCGTATAGAATCATAGAATCCTTTTGGTTGGAAGAGACCTTTAAGGTCATCAAGTCTAACCGTTAACCTAGCACTGCTAAAACCACATCCCTAAGCACCACCTCTGTCTGTCTTTTCAATACCTCCAGGGATGGCGACTCAACCACTTCCCTGGGCAGCCTGCTCCAACGCTTGATAACCTCTTCAGTGAAGAAATCTTTCCTGATACTCAATCTGAGCCTCCCCTGGTGCAACTTGAGGCCGTTTCCTCTTTTCCTATCACCTGTTACTTGGGAGAAGAGACCGACCCCCACCTCACTGCAGCCTCCTTCCAGGTAGTTGTGGAGTCGGCCTTTCTACGTGCTCTGTACTGCGGATGCCAACACAGGGCAGCCAAGGTGTGGTGTAAAGGGACCTACCGCGGGTTCCCCTCATGAGTGGAGGTCCTGAGCTCTTCCCGTCTCCAGCTTGAGCTTTCCTGAGATTTCCCTCCCTTGCACCTGCCAGGGAATCAGTCACCACGCAAAAATACCCCTTACCTCACACCAGAAACGTGGTAAGGTCAGGCCTACCTTAGCAGCTGCTCAGGACAAGGTGAGTGCAGGGGCAGAAGACTTCCAAGGAGGGCTTGGGGTGGGACAGGGATGTGTTGGGTGGTGGTTTTGTCGGTGGCTGTGTCCATGCCCTTTCTGAGGCACCGCACCCGGAGGCAGACGTGTCCCAGCCCCACAGTTCACTGAAGGTGCATTCAGGATTCGGGGTGTGTTTGTGACCACCCCCCACCCCCCGGGGAGGCCGTGTGAGCACCCAGGCGGGTTCGTGAGCCCGCACAGGCTGGAGCAGCCTCGGCAGCCCCTCCGCACCGCGCCTCGCTCCGCCGCGGGGACCGGACCTGCTGCCGCCTCGCCCGGCGCCCCGGGCGCCCTTGCCCGCCGGCGGCCCAAGGGCGGCGGAGCGAGCAATGGAGCGGCTGCAGGTGGATGCGGCGGCGCTGGAGGAGTACGCGGAGTACCGGCGGTGAGGGGAGGGGAGGAAGGGCCGGGCCTCGCCCGCCCTCGCTGGGGAGGGGAGAGGGGCTGAGGGGCGGCGGCGGTTTCCCCTCCCTGCCCGCGGTTCCCCTCAGGAGATGCGGGCGGCCCGGGCGCCGCTCCCCGCGTCTCCCGCCGTCCCGAAGCCGCCTCGCCGGGATCGGCGGCGGCTTCGTTGTGTCACACAGCGCTGCCCCGTCCCCACCCCCCCCCCGCCATTTACCGGCGAGATGGGAAGCGGCCTGACCAACTCCCTGCAGGTGCCGGAGGGCGGCTCCCCGCCGAGGAGCAGTCTCTCTCCCCGGCCCGCGGTGAAGAGGCAGGCCCCGGGGCCGCCCTCCCTCCCTGCCCGCCCCGCCGCTGTGGAGGCATGTTGCAAACGGTGACCGGCCCAGCGAAGTAACGCGTCCTTCCTCAGGCCCGGGCCTGTGCCCCGGCCTGGCAGCGCCTCAGCCCGGTGCCCCTGGGTGAGGGGCTCCCCTGCCGACGGTGCTGCTCCGCCGGGAAGCGCGGGCTGTCCGGCAGCGGGAATTCGGGTTTTCAGCGTACAAATTCACAGGATACATGACACAGGATCATTCACTATGGTTTAACACACCCAACAGATTACAACCGAAGTATTTACAGACATGAATAAACTAACCCTCGGCATAGTTAAGTGCTGCAATCAAGTCTATATAGTGCTTTACAGATTTTACTTACTGTCTTCAGTTGTCCCCAAAAATGCAGGGTTTGGGTGCTGCTCCGAAGTTCCAGCTATTCGGTGACTGGGAATTTGAACGTAGTGACAGCTTAAACAAATGGGCCTGTCTGAAAAGGAGCTTGGTAGTTTGCTTTAATAATTAAGTAATCCGGCTGCTATTCCCTTTAGGTACAGAAACTAACACAGGCTGCTTGCAAAGCAGAAGACAGCCTGGCTGTGGCATTTGCTAATTTGATGGCGGTGTGGTTACCTGCTCGCGGTTGAGTAATCTTACTCAGCCTGGACTAAGAGTAGATAACCTGATACAGGTCTGCGATACAGTTTGGTGTAGAAGGGTGAAGTGACTTGCCAGAGGTTGTTCAAGAAGTCTGAGGCAGAGCCGGCTGGTTCCACAACCCTTGATGCCCATCGCTTTTTCTGCTGTGTGAAAAGGAGCTTGGTAGCTCGCTTTAATAATTTTTTCCTTACAGCCCTGGTTTTCAGCCCGCCAGAGCAAATTTTTTAGGGGAGCGTTATTCACAAAATTTCTCGAAAGATCAGCTATAGTTCTGTTAAATGTTTATCACTAGAACAGTATTATGGAAGCTGATATATATTTTTTGCATTTACAGCAAAAGTGTTGTTATATATTATTTGAAAAAAAATCTCGAGAAACCTACTTTTAATTGTCTTCATTTTCTTATGTGTGTTTTTTTTTTTTTTAATGACACGCTTACAGAATTGTAGGTGATGATGATGGAGGAAAGCTCTTTACCCCTGAGGAATATGAGGAGTACAAAAGGAAAGTATTACCAATTCGGTTACAGAACAGGTTGTATGTGAGCTGGAGATCACCAACTGGAATGGACTGTAAGCTTGTGGGACCAGAGACACTGTGCTTTTGTACTCACCGGTAGGAATCTTTTCATTTTTTTGAACTGTCGTATTTTTTAAAATCAGGAAAATGTTAAATGTTTCCAGATATATTACAGTGCAGTATAGGCAAGTTAAATTAAGGTCTAAGGGTTGAGAAAATTAGGTTTTAAATTGTAAGAACTGTTCTTAGATCTAAATTTCAGTACATTTTTTTGAGACCAGAATGATTTTGTGGTCTTCAATAAATTCAGCTTTAAGGCACAAGCTATTGTAGGTCAGATTGATTCTGATAGTGCTGTAAAATTAAATACAAGGATTTGTGATATTTATGTAATGAATGGATGTAAAAGCACTTGATATTATGCATTTAATTGAAAAGAAGCAATTCACAGTAATTAATATAATCAGAGATACTTCAAAACAGAACTTGTAAGATAAATTAGAAGCCTTTCAGTTAGTTTTCTGATGAATACTAACAAAGTTACAAAAGTCACTGGTTTTGCCTGTTTTAGGTACAAGCAACATAAAACGGACTATGAAGTGATTCCCAAAGAACGTCCTATTTGTGTGCCTTGCAGAGTGAGCCGCTGTCCGTGCCAGTCCTATCACTATGTCCCTCTAAATGGCACACAGCCCATCCGTTGTAGGTGCAAACACTTTGCTGATCAGCACAGCGCAGCACCCGGATTTTCATGTAACTCTTGTAAGTTGCTGGTGGACTCGCAGCGTTCTTTCCTAGGAAATTCAATAGGAACAGCATGTTAGGGATCTATATTCTGCCCAGAGTATTAGGGTATATGCTGTGCTTGTCACTGATGTGTATTTTGGTCCTTGCAGAAGGATGGGAAATGGGAAGGAAGACATCACCTTTTGCACGGGAGGGTTTAGAACAACATCCTTAGCTTCCCCCAGTTCTGTGAAGGAGTGCAAGTTTCTGAATGGTTTGGTGAGGTACACATGGAGACAGCCACCTAATGCTAGGCAGTATGAAAACACCCCATTTGCAGTTTGTCATTTCCACTGCTGCACGCGTGTGACTTTTCTACTTGAACTTGGTAGTTTGAAAGAGAGAAGTGTTGATCTCTGTTCCTCTATTGCCTGGTTGAATACAATGTTAATGTATTTTAACATAAAAAATATCTCTCTGTTCCCAAATAGTACTATTGTTAGCACTCTAACAAAGCAGTTCCCAAGCATACAGAGCGTGGGTCCCGAAATGCAAATGGGAATGGAGTTTCAAGCAAAAGGTTTGAGAAGGCATTAAGAGGAAGCTTTTTGCTTCAGTTGTTCGGGGTTATTGTAATAAAACAGCAGTAATTATTAACCATAGGAACTAAATAATGCATAAAGATGTTTATTTTGAAACCTCAAGTTACACAAGCTGAAGATTTTTTTGTTAAGAGTTCCATACTGTTACTAAATTTCTTTAATGAACTCTGTCTAATTTGCACAGGAAAAATCATAAACAGCTTTTGCTGGATGAGAATCATATCCCACAGAATAAATCATAAAATATTTATATGACAGCCTTTCAAGAGTTTGCTTTAAGTAATGTGAAAGACTTAATGGGCAATTGCATGATTCAGACTGAATCCTTAGAAAACAGAAATCATTTACATTATGCACTTTTTCTAGTGTTTCTCAAAAATACCTGACACTTCTGAGGGCTTCAAGGATTACATAGAGGAGTGCAAAGACTTGCTTCTGTTTTGGACTTGTGTTGTTTTAATGCACTGGTGTTGTTCAAGCCCAGTGCTGTATAAATCTAATGTGATAAATAAATTAGAGATATACACTCTCTATAATTGAAAAAATATTACTGTTGCACTTCATATATTGGATATACTTTATTCTGTATCCAAACACAGTGTAAGAGCTCTGTTACTGAGGAGTGCCCAAAATGGTATGAAAAAGCTTTTCATGTTTCCCACACTGTGATCCTTAAATGTATTACACAAGACTTATAAAAAATCTTTCTTGGTCCTCTGCAAAATGAACTGTAACTGGGAGTTGGAAGCAGGGTAATTTGTGTAATGAAGTATTTGCAAAATCAGTTCCTCAATTTCTTGTTCACATCATTGCTCCAGCAGGACTTTGATGATGGTCTTAGCTGTAGCGATAGCAGATGTATCGCTTCACACTCTGCTTCTGAATGTCACATGTCATTTGTGTAACTATTTCAGTTATATCCTGTGGCTATGTAAACTTAAAAAGCCCTGAAAGTCAGTCTCATGGTACTGTTACGTAGAACCTATTTTGCTGTTACCACAGCCTCTCTTTACTACCCAGATAATTTTGCTAATTTTAAAAGACATTTAAATTATGGTTTGTATCAGAAGTTGCGATTTGAAGTCTTCTGGGCATGCAACATTGACACGTGCTGTACACATTTGGAGATAACACTCCCAAAATGCTGGTGTTACTAATGGCAATGGCCACAAGTTGCAACAGAGGAAATGCAGGTAGATATTAGGAAAGAAATGTCTGCTCCAAGAGAAGACCAGCATTGGCCCAGGCTGCTCAGAGAGGTGGAATCTCCATCCTTGGAGGTACTCAACACTTGACTCAATGAGACCTGGAGACTGGACGACTCCTATAATTTAATCCCCACATTCATCCTTTCTCCTGTTTTATACAGTATTTTCATATCATGATGAAAAGAAGCTGTAAGAGGTTTCAGCAAAGACAGCTGATTGCTTGGCCCCAAATCACGTACGTGCTTCCAAACAGAAAGCATAGCTGGAAGCTTTTTCAGGGAAGGACCTCTGTTTTTTGGCAAGATCAGTTTAGGGAAACATTGTTTTGTCTGCAATGAAGTATAAATTCCATTCTCATCTCACTCATTACACTTATTTATTTGTTAATTAGGTTCCAAGTGTTCGGGCTTTCACAGCTGCTTTACCTGTGCGTGTGGTCAGCCGACATACGCTCATGAAACCGTTGTGGAAACTAAAGAAGAGCGCTTAGCCCAGGGAAAGCCTGTGGGGCACGATGTTCCTTACGCTGCTATGGGAGGACTGACTGGTTTTAGTTCACTAGCAGAAGGCTACATGAGACTGGATGACAGCGGAATAGGTAAGTGCAGCTGAAATTTTAATTCTCCAACTAAGTAGTTTTGAAAAGTAGTAATTCAACAAAGATTTTCAAAGTTGGAAGGCAAACTGGATCAATAAGAGTATGGCCTAAGGACAGGTTTTTTTACTTCTTCCAGAAGTCATTAGGTGTGAAGAGACCACTGTGACCATTTTGTCCAACTTTCTGTAGTGAATGGATAAAAAAATTCTTTATCATCAATTCTGGTGTTCAGCCCAGTACCTTCTGGTTGAAGTGGAGCATTTCTTTTAGAAAGAACTCTGTAATGTCTGTTTTTCTCTTAATACTTCCATGTTATATTTGCGTTAATCCTTTAGCCTAATACTGCCCAGGTATTTCTTTGTTATACAGCTAGAGCTTTTTTTTTCCCAAACTCAAAGGTTAACAGCTGTTCAGCATAAGAAAAAGAGGTCATTTGTAGAACTTTGTTTTTGACAGGCGTGTTAGTTGGCCTTGATACCTCTGCTGCTCTGTGATTTTGTGTCATTTAGTAATGGACACATTTTGTCCTGAAATACTGATTTATTATTGCCGTGTACTCTACTTCTTTTTCGAATTCTGATCTGGTTTCCTGACTTTGTCTGAAGTTTAGGAACTATAGCATAGCCATAGTAATTAAAGAAACAAAACTTTTCATTTATTTTGAAGCCATTCTTTAATGCTTTTGTTAACTCAAGTTTATGGGGTCTGCACTGGGGGTTGTAGATACGAATCTGTAGCCTTGTTTTGACTCCATCATGTATGTTCTTAATATTTCTCATTAAGTTAATTTTTTGTTTTCATTCAACTTATTTTCTAACAGGGGCTCCTTCTGCTGAACTTTTAGAATCCCCTGTTACCAGCATGGATCATCCATTTCTAAAAGCATTTCAGGGACCTTCTAGTTCTGCTCAAACCATCTCACAGATAGCAGGTGCTATATCAGTAGGATAATACTGTTTTACAAAAAGCATTTAATGTAAAATTAATTGGTTTTATTTTTGAGTTGAAGGATGCTTAAGGCTAAAATCAAAGTTAAAAATTAAAATGAGTATTGAAGCCTTGTTATGTGAAAAGTTAGTGCAACATTCATGTACTTGAAGTGCTTAGAATAACTGTAACTCCTTGTTATTTTTGCTCATTATGTGCTTTTTAACTTTAATGAATTTTGGTTTTTTGTAGCATCTGGTATCTTCCCCATTAATGTTGTCATTTATTCATTGGATTGTTTTTTTTAAATTTTTAATTCCTACTAGAAGCTCATATATCTGAATGGATCGTACATATTCAGCGCAATCCTGTGAAACCGCCTTCTGCCAGAAAGTCTTTTCTGCATGGAATTATGGATCGGTTGTGCTTATTTTATGTCCCTTATTTAGTATAAGAATTTAGCAATTAATATAACTGTTGAACTCCTCCAGGAGTATAATAGCTGCTAGCCTAGTAAAAAGGTTACTCTTTGGTCGCAGTTGCTGGCGTTTGTTATTTGCCTATAAAGGTGAGTTCTCCTTTTAAATGTGTTTTGCCAAACATAAAACATAACTAATGGAATAGCAAGTATAATTAATTTAAAAAGTTCTGGGTGGTTTTTTTTTTTCAGGTGCTTCCAGTGCTACAAGGCAAGTTTCTCATGGAAAGCAATCAGAAGATGATGACATGGCTTACTTTGAAAAACGTTATCAAGAACGGGCAAGTGACTACATTTATTGCTTAATTCATATATATTTTCACAACAGGATGTCTAAAAAAAATAGATTTATTATTTAAGTGGCATATAAATGCATTATATCATTTGTTCTCTGCCTGAGAAAACATTAGCTTCTTAAAATAAAGTTTTAAATACCGTTATGAGCTATTGCAGGATTTCAGAGGTCGGTCATGTCTGGGATGGTATTCACTGGGCAGATTTTTATTGTGGTAACTCTCCATTATGGAAAACCAAAATATTTTACTGTGTGACTTTTTGTCACATAGTTACTTTTTGAAATAACAAAGCAGACTCACAGAAAGTCCCCTGTGACATTTCAGAATGTGTGTCTGCTGCCTCATTTATATAATTTTACGTTGTTCTTTCCCTTAAGAATGCCTGTGTAGTTGGGCTAAATCTGGTGTGTCTGTCTTAGATGGTCTGAATTACTCCCTTAGAGGTGCCTCCTCCACCCCACTGACTATCTTAAATTTACATGTCCCGTGGTTTAGGTTACTTAGATGCTTGAATACCTTTTCTTTCCCCACGTTAGCTCCTCAGCTCCAATGTCTGAGCTGGAATTATGTCTTCACTGTTTATGAATTCTTTCGTAAGGCAATGTTGGATAATTAACTTTCAAAATCTTAACTGCTGTCATGCTCGCTGCTTGCTACAAGGTGTTTGTTAATAAGAAAGCTGTTCTAGCTTTGTGAAATTTAAAATAATTTTCTTTATTTTGGAAATAATCACAAAATATGGTAAGATGTTACACATATATTATCAGTTTATAGGAGAAAACGTGTTACTATCAAACCCAAATTGCTATGTTTCTTTTTTGCCCTAAGATTTTCTTTTCTTTGCAAAAGGTAGCAGGAATTTCAGATACAAACCTCAAGCCTCCAAATACGGAATAATGTTTTAAATGAGTTTCTGTGTAGACCAACAACAGAATTTCTTAGCAGTAGGTTCAGTTGTAGACATTGAAATCAGGACTGGGGCCTTGCTTCCTTTTCACACTATTTTATGGGGGGGGGGGAGGAGGGAAAGCATGTTAAAAGTATTATTTTATTTTTCCTTGCATTTTTGATAGCAACATGCTGTGTTATGTTAGGTGAGATGCAAAAGTCCATGCATCCTTTCTATATAATTGCTCTAAATAGAATTACATTCACCGATGTGACAATACTTGAGGACAACTGTTGCTTCTAAAAACAACAGATAAATTTGTTTGGATTAATAGCCTTACTACAAAATGGCAGAGTCAAATGTATGTGTG